>NC_137152.1:59653414-60853414 GCF_951394435.1 Stenella coeruleoalba
TGTTTGGGACTCTCTGTGCTTACTGGTCCTGGGTGCCTGTTTCCTTTCCCAGGTTAGGGAAGTTTTCAACTATTATGTCTTCAAGTATGTTCTCTGTCTCTTTCTCTGTCTCTTCTCCTTCTGAAACCCCCATAATGCAAACATTAGTATGCTTGATGTTGTCCCAGAGGTCTCTCAAACTATCCTTATTTCGTTTTATTCTTTTTCCTTTTTTCTGCTCAGCTTCGGTGATTTCCCCTACTCTGTCTTCCAGCTCACTGATCCATTTCTCTGTATCATCAATCTACTCTTGAATCCTTCTAGTGTACTTTTTATTTAAGTTATTGTATTCTTCATCTCTGTTTAGTTGTTCTTTATATTTTCTAACTCTTTGTTAAAAACTTCTAGGTTCTCACTCTGTTCACCCAATCTTCTCCTGAGTTTTCTGAACATCTTTATGATCATTACCTTGAACTCTTTACTGAGTAGATTGCTTATCTCCACTTCACTTAGTTCTTCTTCTGGGTTTTATCTTGCTCCTTCATTTGGGACATATTCCTCTATGGCCTCATTTTGCCTAACTTGCAGTTTTTATTTCTCTGTATCTGATAGGTTGGTTACATTTCACGACCTTGGAGAATTGGCCTTTTATGGGAAACATCCTATGCATCCCAGCAGGGCACTCCCCTCTGGTTACCAGAGCTACATGTTCTAGTTGTACCCCTTATGTGAGCTGTGTGGGTCCTTCTGTGTGAGATGACTATTGTGGGTGGTCTGGTAGGCAGGTCTGGCCCCCAGTCCTATTGGTTGCCAGGCCCTCCCTCGTGCAGAGGCAGCTAGCTGCTGGTGGGTGGTTGTGTTACAGGGCTGCTGGCTATGAAGCCCTATGGGGTCCCAGGGCTAGCGCAAGTCCCCTGGTGGGTGGGCCCAGGGCCCAGGGGCATCCCAATGCTAATGCCAACCCACTTGTGGGCAGACCCACCTCCCAGGGTTACTGGCTACAGAGTTCAGGGTGCCCCAAAGCTGGTGTCAGCCCACTGATGAGTAGGGCCAGATCCCAGGGCAGCTGGCTGAGTGGCCCAAGGTGTCTCATAGCTGGTGTTGGCCTGCTAGTGGGCACAGCTGAGGCCCAGGGGTTCCCAGAGCTAGTTCCAGACTGCTAGTGGGTGGGCTGGATCCTGACATAGCAGGCTGTAGGTATACAGTCATCCTGGGGCTGGCATCCACCCTCTGGTGGGTGAGGTTGTGGCCCAGGGAATCCCAGCTTGGGCCTGCCAACTGATGGGTGAGACTGGGTCCTAGGGCTAGTGTTGGCTCTCTGGTGGGTGGAGCTGTGTCCAGGTATCTCTGGCTGCAGGACTCCTGGGGTCCTAGATTTGGTGTTTCAGCCCTCTGATGAGCAGGGCCAGGCCCAGGGGGTCCTGGGGCTGGTGCCTGCCCACTGATGGGTGGAACCAGGTCCCAGAGTCTCTGCCTGCAGATCTGGGGTTCCTAATTTAGTGCACTGTTGTGTGGCCCAGGGTCCTGGGCCCTCTGGTGGACAGGGCCAGATCTGAGGGTGGCTGTAGGCTCAGGAGATCTTAAGGCAGCCAGCCTGCTGGTGTAAGAGGTTTTATCCCTGCCTGGATAGTTGCTTGGCCTAAGGTGTCCCAGTACTCGTGCTGACAGGCTGGTGAGTGGGGCTGGGTCCCTATGCTAATAAGATAGGGAGTGGATTCCAAAATGGCACTTGCCAGCACCAGTGTCCTCATGGTAGAATGAGTTCCCCAAATGGATGCCACCAGTGTCCACATCCCCAGGGTGAACTACAGATGCTTCCTGCTTCTCCAGGAGGCTCTCCAAGATCAGTAGGTGTTCTGACCCAGGACTCTTTCAAATTACTGCTTCTGCCCTGGGCCCCAGAGTGGGTGAGATTTTGTGTGTGTCCTTTAAGAGTGCCTTTTCTATTTCCTACAGCCCTCTGGATCTCCCAAAAGTAAGCCCCCCCCCCCAGGCTTCAAGCCAAACAGATTGGGGAGTCCAATGTGTGGGTCAGACCCCTTGCTCCTTGGGAAGAACCTCTGTAATTGTAATTACCCTCCCACTTGTGGGTAGCCCACCTAGGAGTCTGGGTATTTACTATACCACATCTCTGCCCCTCCTACTCATCTTGTTGTGGTTCCTTCTTTATATCTTTATTTGTAGATCTTTTCTGCTCGTCCTCCAGTTTTTCTCATCAATGGTTGCTCTGTAAGTAGTTATAATTTTGGTGTGCCTGTGGGAGGAAGTGAGCTCAGAGTCTCCCTACTCTACCATCTGGCCACTCCTACCTCTCCTAATTATTTTTGGTATGGCAAGGAATGGGGCTAAATTCTAGTATCTGATACTTTTGGTAGTTCCCTGTGACTTCTATCCTGGCCTTCCACTTTCTTTTTCTTGTCCTAACTTTGTCCCCTTTCACATATATTCCTGCATTTTTTTGTTTATATATGAGCCCTAGAATGCTGGGACTAGCCTTACAAGTAGATAGTTGTGTGATATAAGACCTTGTTGATTAAAAAATTTTCCTACAATTTGTGAAATGAAGTGTGGTAATGTATTAAAATTCAAAATACACATACTGTTTGAAACAGATTCCCATTATGAGAATGTGACCTAAGGAGAAAACAAGCAGAGAACTTTTCAAAGATGTAGGTATAAAACTATGCATCCAGCTACTTTAACACTAGTCTTATTTCAGGAAATGGATGTGATAGCTCTTCTGTAATGCATTTAGAGATGTGTTTAAAATCACATGCAGTAAAGATGTTTATAAGAAAAAGAAAACAAAACAAAAAAATAAAACTGTGCATCCAAGATTGTTTCTAAAAAAAGACCTAGACAAACTTAACTGCCATCAATAAGAAACTAGTTAAATAAAATATTCTATGTTCAATCAAATATAATGCAAATAGTTTTTTCAAAGAATTTAATATATATTGACATGGAAAGATGCATTATTAGGTTTTTAAAGCATATTTCAAAATGAGATATTCATTCATTAGGCAGATTTTTATTGAGCATCTACTATGTACCAGGTATTGTCATAGCAACTAGGAAGAGAATGGAATTTAATTCTAATAAGATATATACTATACTCACATTTATATAAAATTTTGAATGTACATGTATATGTGTTTTGTGTAAAGAGAGAAATGTCTGAAAAGAAGTTCACTATAAAGCTAATGGCCATTTTTTTCTGGGTGGTAAGGTTTTAGTTACTTTTGACTTTTTTTTGTGTGTGTGTGGTACGCGAGCCTCTCACTGTTGTGGCTTCTCCCGTTGCGGAGCACAGGCTCCGGACGTGCAGCCTCAGCGGCCATGGCTCACGGGCCCAGCTACTCCATGGCATGTGTGATCTTCCTGGACCGGGGCACGAACCCGTGTCCCCTGCATTGGCAGGCGGACTGTCAACCACTGCGCCACCAAAGAAGCCCCAATTTTGACTTTTTTACTCATGCTTTTCTTAGTGTTTAAACTTTTAACATTAAACATATAATATTTTTTATAATCAGAAGAAACAACAAAGTTATACCCACTTGTGGAGAAATTTTCCAGCCACCATCCTTCACCCTTCACTCCTAGTTATTGTCCATGAAAAGTTTCAAGTCTCTCATGAAGAACAAACTAAGCTAACATCAGTCACCAATACCCCTTCATGAACTTCTTTTTTAGCCCTTTGAGGGGCTGGTTGGCTAAGGGAAGATATTCCTAAGGGTTAAAGTAGGGTGTTGGAAGCTACGGAGACAACCACTGAAATGAATCTGTTGATTGCAGTTTTCCGAGGAGAAGTTGGGAAAGGCAACTACATATAAGTCTAAGGGAAGGGAAGATCTACACGGTGTCAAAGAGATTTTGCACTTCCCCACCCTTTTGGCCTCAAAGCCTCACCTTCGCAGCATTCTAGAAGAGCTGCGTTTGGTAGACTGCCAGGAGCCCTCTGACATTCAGGAAGGTTATAGGGAGGAAGAAAGTCTCATCTGTATAAATAACTGTTCTTCTCCTTCTTTTCTCCTCCCTGCAAATAGACTCATTAGGCTTTCGGCATCCTCCAGAGAGTGGGAGCCAGGCCTTCACTGCTGACAATTCCCATTAGCATGCCTTCATTGCAGCTCTTTTATTGCAATGATCAAATTACTTTCTCCAAGAACATTCCCCAGTCCACCAAGTAAGTTATGTATTGAAGAAGAGCATCTGGGGAGCCCTCATGCTTCTTATCCAGCGTGCTGGATCCCAGAAATAGGGCAAGGTAGGGTACTCCTTAACTGAGGCTATACTCCAAACCCCTTTAGCAGAACCTATTACAACTACTGTTGCCTTTAATTAACAAAGAGACAGACATTTACTTAAAAGTATAGCATAGTGATTAAGGTTTAGTTTACAGTCTAGGAGGAGTAACAGATAGGTACATAATAAATATTAGTACCAACAAGGAGGAATGAAATAATATGCAAGCATCTCTGCAAGCAAAGAGCTAAGGGATTAAAAAGAAAAGAACCATTCAATCTAATTGGGAGATCATGGCTAACGTTAAAGAGAAATAGAATTAGAGCTAAGGCTTGAAGGGTAAGTTTCATTTCAGCAAATAGAAATGATGACAAAGATCAATCCAGGCTGAGAGAACATCATAAGCAAGGGTATGAAGGAAGAGAAGTAAGTGAGTTATTGAGCTACAAATGAGTAATCAGCTGCGACTAAAGGAGGTGGCATGGTAGCCCTGGCCCACAGTGCTCACTAGATATTGAATGATTACATGTAGGATTCCTGGAGAAATGCAATAAGAGATGCCATCAGAAGAAAGTAGCAGGGGCCAGACTGTGAGGATTTAATTATTTAGGAATTATCAAAGTAGAGGAGTGACAGGGTCTAACCTCTGACTTAAAAAGACAACTCCAGTGTTTATATGGATCGTGGAATAAAAGAAATAAGAATGGTACAGAAGGAAGACCAGTTAAGAGGCTACTACAGTAGTCTAGGTGAGATACAACAAAGGCCTGGAGTAAGATAATGGTGATGAGAATGAAGAAGAGGGATACAGATATGGGAGTCCTCAGTATATAGGAGACCTCCAAAACTATGAAAATAGATGAGCTTACCCTTGGACAAAATATAGACTGAAAAGAGAAGAGAATCAAAAAATAAACCCTGGGAAAGACTATGTTAATTAGCTTGATGGCGGTAATCATTTAACAGTGGATACATACATCAAAACATCACATTTGGAGTCGCTTGTTCTTCCTCTGTGCATCCTCTCTCTGCCTGTTATATTCAGAAAGTACTAGATTGCTTTGGGGAGAGGGGGTAGATGGGGGAAGAGTAAAATGCGGAGATCACCTTCCTCCCCACAGATACACCAGAAATACATCTACACATGGAACAACTCCTACAGGACACCTACTGAACGTTGGCAGGAGACCTCAGACCTCCCAAAAGGAAAGAAACTCCCCACGTACCTGGGTAGGGCGAAAGAAAAAAGAAAAAACAGAGACAAAAGAATAGGGACGGGACCTGCACCAGTGTGAGGGAGCTGTGAAGGAGGAAACGTTTCCACACACTAGAAGCCCCTTCTCTGGCAGAGACAGCGGGTGACGGAGGGGGGAAGCTTCACAGCTATGGAGGAGAGCACAGCAACAGGGGTGCAGAGGAAAAAGCTGGGAGATTCCCACAGAGAGGATTGGTGCCAACTAGCATTCACCAGCCCGAGAGGCTTGTCTGCTCACCCCCTGGGGTGGGTGGGGCTGGAAGCTGAGGCTTGGGCTTCGGTCGGAGCTCAGGGAGAGGAATGGTGTTGGCAGCATGAACACAGCCTGCAGAGGGTTAGTGCACCACGGCTAGCCGGGAGGGAGTCTGGGGAAAAGTCTGGACTTGCTGAAGAGGCAAGAGACTTTTTCTTTCCTCTTTGTTTCCTGGTGCACAAGGAGAGTGGATTAAGAGCGCTGCTTAAAGGAGCTCTAGAGACGAGCGCGAGCCGCGGCTAACAGTGCGGACCCCAGAGATGGGCATGAGATGCTAAGGCCACTGCTGCTGCCACCAAGAAGCCTGTGTACGAGCACAGGTCACTATCCACACCTCCCTTCCGGGAAGCCTGTGCAGCCCACCACTACCAGGGTCCCGTGATCCAGGGACAACTTCCCTGGGAGAAAGCAAGGTGCGCCACAGGCTGGTGCAACGTCACACCGGCCTCTGCCGCTGCGGGCTCACCCCGCATCCGCACCCCTCCCTCCCCCCGGCCTGAGTGAGCTAGAGCCCACAAGTCAGCTGCTCCTTTAATCCCATCCTGTCTGAGGGAAGAAAAGACGCCTTCCAGCGACCTACATGCAGAAGCGGGGCCAAATCCAAAGCTGAGCCTCGGGAGCTGTGCGAACAAAGAAGAGAAAGGGAAATCTCTCCCAGCAGCCTCAGGAGCAGCGGAGTAAATCTCCACAATCAATTTGATGTATCCTGAATATGTGGAATACATGAATAGACAATGAATCATCCCAAATTGAGGAGGCAGACTTTGAGAGCAAGATTTATTATTTTTTCCCCTTTTCCCCTTTTTGTGAGTGTGTATGTGTACACTTCTGTGTGAGATTTTGTCTGTATAGCTTTGTTTTCACCATTTGTCCTAGGGTTCTATCCGTCCATTTATTTATTATTTTGTTTAGTTTCATTTTCTTTTTTAATTTTTTTAAAAAAATTCTTAATAATTATTTTTTATTTTAATAACTTTATTTTATCTTTATTTTATTTTATTTTCTCCTCTTTCTTTCTTTCTTTCTTTCTACTTTTTCTCCCTTTTATTCAGAGTGGTTTGGATGAAAGGTTCTTGGTGCTGCAGCCAGGAGTCAGTGCTGTGCCTCTGAGGTGGGAGAGCCAACTTCAGGACACTGGTCCACAAGAGACCTCCCAGCACCACATAATATCAAATGGTGAAAATCTCCCAGAGATCTCCATCTCAACAACACCAGCACCCAGCTTCACTCAACGACCAGCAAGCTACAGTGCTGGGCCCCCTATGCTAAACAACTAGCAAGACAGGAACACAAACCCACCCATTGGCAGAGAGGGTGCCTAAAATCATAATAAGTCCACAGACACTCCAAAACACACAACCAGACGTGGACCTGCCCAAAAGAAAGACAAGATCCAGCCTTAACCACCAGAACACAGACACTAGTCCCCTCCACCAGGAAGCCTACACAACCCACTGAAACAACTTTAGCCACTGGGGACAGACACCAAAAACAAAGGGAACTACGAACCTGCAGCCTACAAAAAGGAGACCCCAAACACAGAAAGATAAGCAAAATGACAAGACAGAAAAACACACAGCAGATGAAGGAGCAAGATAAAAACACATCAGACCTAACAAATGAAGAGGAAATAGGCAGTCTACCTGAAAAAGAATTCCGAATAATGATAGTAAAGATGATCCAAAATCTTGGAAATAGAATAGACAAAATGCAAGAAACATTTAACAAGGACCTAGAAAAACTAAAGATGAAACAAACAACGATGAACAACACAATAAATGAAATGAAAAATACTCTAGATGGGATCAATAGCAGCATAACTGAGGCAGAAGAACGGATAAGTGACCTGGAAGATAAAATAGTGGAAATAACTACTACAGAGCAGAAAAAAGAAAAAAGAATGAAAAGAACTGAGGACAGTCTCAGAGACCTCTGGGACAACATTAAATGCACCAACATTCGAATTATAGGGGTTCCAGTAGAAGAAGAGAAAAAGAAAGGGACTGAGAAACTATTTGAAGAGATTACAGTTGAAAACTTCCCTAATATGGGAAAGGAAACAGTTAATCAAGTCCAGGAAACACAGAGAGTCCCATACAAGATAAATCCCAGAAGAAACATGCCGAGACACATATTAATCAAAGTGTCAAAAATTAAATACAAAGAAAACATATTAAAAGCAGCAAGGGAAAAACAACAAATGGCACACAAGGGAATCCCCGTAAGGTGAACAGCTGATCTTTCAGCAGAAACTCTTCAAGCCAGAAGGGACTGGCAGGACATATTTAAAGTGATGAAGGAGAAAAACCTACAATCAAGATTACTCTACCCAGCAAGGATCTCATTCAGATTTGATGAAGAAATTAAAACCTTTACAGACAAGCAAAAGCTGAGAGAGTTCAGCACCACCAAAGCAGCTTTACAAAAAATGCTAAAGGACCTTCTCTAGGCAAGAACCACAAGAGAAGGAAAAGACCTACAATAACAAACACAAAACAATTAATGGGAATAGGAACATACATATTGATAATTACCTTAAATGTAAATGGATAAAATGCTCCCACCAAAAGACACAGACTGGCTTAATGGATACTAAAACAAGACCCATATATATGCTGTCTACCAGAGACCCACTTCAGACCTAGAGACACATACAGACTGAAAGTAACGGGATGGAAAAAGATATTCCATGCAAATGGAAACCAAAAGAAAGCTGGAGTAGCAACTCTCATATCAGAGAAAATAGACTTTAAAATAAAGACTATTAGAAGAGACCAGGAAGGACACTACAAAATGATCAAGGGATCAATCCAAGAAGAAGTTATAACAATTGTAAATATTTATGCCCCCAACATAGGAGCACCTCAATACATAAGGCAAATACTAACAGCCATAAAAGTGGAAATCGACAGTAACACATTCATAGTAGGGGACTTTAATACCCCACTTTCACCAATGGACAGATCATCCAAAATGAAAATAAATAAGGAAACACAAGCTTTAAATGATACATTAAACAAGATGGACGTAATTGATATTTATAGGACATTCCATCCAAAAACAACAGAATACACATTTTTCTCAAGTGCTCATGAAACATTCTCCAGGATAGAACATATCTTGGGTCACAAATCAAGCCTTGGTAAATTTAAGAAAATTGAAATTGTATCAAGTATCTTTTACAACCACAACACTATGAGACTATATATCAACTACAGGAAAAGATCTGTAAAAAACACAAACACATGGAGGCTAAACAACACACTACTTAATAACGAAGTGATCACTGAAGAAATCAAAAAGGAAATTTAAAAATACCTAGAAACAAATGACTATGAAGACACAACGACCCAAAACCTATGGGATGCAGCAAAAGCAGTTCTAAGAGGGAAGTTTATAGCAATACAATCCTACCTTAAGAAACAGGAAACATCTCGAATAAACTACCTAAAATTGCACCTAAAACAATTAGAGAAAGAAGGAAAAAATCCCCAAAGTTAGCAGAAGGAGAGAAATCCTAAAGATCAAAACAGAAATAAATGAAAAAGAAATGAAGGAAATGATAGCAAAGATCAATAAAACTAAAAGCTGGTTCTTTGAGAAGATAAACAAAATTGATAAACCATTAGCCACACTCAACAAGAAAAAAGGGAGAAGACTCAAATCAAAACAATTAGAAATGGAAAAGGAGAAGTAACAACTGACACTGCAGAAACACAAAAGATCATGAGAGATTACTACAAGCAACATTGTGCAAATAAAATGGACAACGTGAAAGAAATGGACAAATTCTTAGAAATGCACAATCTGCCAAGATTGAATGAGGAAGAAATAGAAAATATGAACAGACCAATCACAAGCACTGAAGGTGAAACTGTAATTAAAAATCTTCCAACAAACAAAAGCCCAGGACCAGATGGATTCACAGGCATATTCTATCAAAAATGTAGAGAAGAGCTAACACCTATACTTCTCAAAGTCTTCCAAAATATAGCCGAGGGAGGAACACACCCAAACTCATTCTATAAGGCTTCCATCACCCTGATACCAAAACCAGACAAGGATGTCACAAAGAAAGAAAACTACAGGCCAATATCACTGATGAACACACATGCAAATATCCTCAACAAAATACTAGCAAACAGAATCCAACAGCACATTAAAAGGATCATACACCATGATCAAGTGGGGTTTGTCCCAGGAATGCAAGGATTCTTCAATATACACAAATCAAACAATGTGATACACCATATTAACAAATTGAAAGAGAGAAACCATATGTTCATCTCAATAGATGCAGAGAAAGCTTTCA
Organism: Stenella coeruleoalba; assembly: GCF_951394435.1. NCBI lineage: Eukaryota > Metazoa > Chordata > Mammalia > Artiodactyla > Delphinidae > Stenella > Stenella coeruleoalba. Next base: position 59,663,459 of record NC_137152.1, read on the forward strand.
ACAAAATTCAACAACTATTTATGAAAAAAAACCTCCAGAAAGTAGGCATAGAGGGAACTTTCCTCAACATAATAAAGGCCATATATGACAAACCCACAGCCAACATCGTCCTCAATGGTGAAAAACTGAAAGCATTTCCACTAAGATAAGGAACAAGACAAGGTTGCCCACTCTCACCACTCTTATTCAACAAAGTTTTGGAAGTTTTAGCCACAGCAATCAGAGAAGAAAAGGAAATAAAAGGAATCCAAATCGGAAAAGAAGAAGTAAAGTTGTCACTGTTTGCAGATGACATGATTCTATACATAGAGAATCCTAAAGATGCTACCAGAAAACTACTAGAGCTAATCAATGACTTTGGTAAAGTAACAGGATCCAAAATTAATGCACAGAAATCTCTGACATTCCTATACACTAATGATGAAAAATCTGAAAGTGAAATCAAGAAACGCTCCCACTTACCATTGCAACAAAAGGAATAAAATATCTAGGAATAAACCTACCTAAGGAGACAAAAGACCTGTATGCAGAAAATTATAAGACACTGATGAAAGAAGTTAAAGATGATACAAACAGATGGAGAGATATACCATGTTCTTGGATTGGAAGAGTCAACAATGTGAAAATGACTCTACTACCCAAAGCAATCTACAAATTCAATGTAATCCCTATCAAACTACCACTGGCATTTTTCACAGAACTAGAACAAAAAAATTCACAATTTGTGTGGCTACACAAAAGACCCTGAATAGCCAAAGCAATCTTGAGAACGCAAAATGGAGCTAGAGGAATCAGGCTCTCTGACTTTAGACTATACTACAAAGCTACAGTAATCAAGAGAGGATGGTACTGGCACAAAAAAGGAAAGATAGATCAATGGAACAGGATAGAAAGCCCAGAGGTAAACCCACGAACATATGGTCACCTTATCTTTGATAAAGGAGGCAGGAATGTACAGTGGGGAAAGGACAACCTCTTCAATAAGTGGTGCTGGGAAAACTGGACAGCTACATGTAAAAGAATGAAATTAGAATACTTCCTAACACCATACACAAAAATAAGCTCAAAATGGATTAAAGACCTAAATGTAAGGCCAGAAATTCTCAAACTCTTAGAGGAAAACATAGGCAGAACACTCTATGACATAACTCACAGCAAGATTTTTTTTGACCCACCTCCTGGAGAAATGGAAATAAAAACAAAAAAAAACAAATGGGACCTAATGAAACTTCAAAGCTTTTGCACAGCAAAGGAAACCATAAACACGACAAAAAGACAACCCTCAGAATGGGAGAAAATATTTGCAAATGAAGCAACTGACAAAGGATTAATCTCCAAGATTTACAAGCAGCTCATGCCGCACAATTACAAAAAAACAAACAACCCAATTCAAAAATGGGCAGAAGACCTAAATAGACATTTCTCCAAAGAAGATATACAGATTGCTAACAAACACATGAAAGAATGCTCAACATCATTAATCATTAGAGAAATGCAAATCAAAACTACAATGAGATATCATCTCACACCGGTCAGTATGGCCATCATCAAAAAATCTAGAAACAATAAATGCTGGAGAGGGTGTGGAGAAAAGGGAAGCCTCTTGCACTGCTGGTAGGAATGTGAATTGGTACAGTCACTATGGAGAACAGTATGGAGGTTCCTGAAAAAACTATAAATAGAACTACCATATGACCCAGTAATCCCACTACTGGGCATATACCCTGAGAAAACCATAATTCAAAAAGAGTCATGTACCAAAATATTCATTGCAGCTCTATTTACAATAGCCAGGAGATGGAAACAACCTAAGTGTCCATCATTGGATGAATGGATAAAGAAGATGTGGAACATATATACAATGGAATATTACTCAGCCATAAAATGAAATGAAATTGAGTTATTTGTAGTGAGGTGGGTGGACCTAGTGTCTGTCATACAGAGTGAAGTAAGTCAGAAAGATAAAGACAAATACCATATGCTAACACATATATATGGAATTTAAGGAAAAATATGTCATGAAGAGCCTAGGGGTAAGACAGGAATAAAGGCACAGACCTACTGGAGAACGGACTTGAGGATATGGGGAGGGGGAATGGTGAGCTGTGACAAAGCAAGAGAGAGGCATGGACATATATACACTACCAAACATAAGGTAGATAGCTAGTGGGAAGCAGCTGCATAGCACAGGGATATCAGCTTGGTGCTTTGTGACCACCTGGATGGGTGGGATAGGGAGGTTGGGAGGGAGGGAGATGCAAGAGGGTGGACTTATGAGAACATATGTATATGTACAACTGATTCACTTTGTTATAAAGCAGAAACTAACACACCATTGTAAAGCAATTATACTCCAATAAAGATGTAAAAAAATCACATTTTATACCTTAAATATAAGCAAATTTTATTTATCAATCATACCTCAATAAAACTTGGGAAGGGGGAGAGAGACAAGTTAAAAGTTCTCAAGTGAGACGTAAGAATCACCAGTAGGAGAACCAGTAGAGTACAGTGCTCTGAAAATCAAGGGTAGAAAGTCTCTCAACATCTACGTTATCCTGGAGCTAGCCCTCCTTTGATCTGCATACCGAAAAAGAAGCCTGTGATTGTAGTAGCTTTTTTTAGAATCCATGTCATAATTTTGGCTCATAGTGAGTTTGTTGTCAATTACAACTCCCAAATCTTAGCTACAAGAATTGAAATCCAGTCAGATCTCCCTGTCCTAGACATTTGCAGTTGCAAAAACAGGAACTATTTTGTTCTTATTTAGTGTCATTGTGTTTTTTTGACCTGTTATTCCAGCCTGTCCAATTATTTTTTATATCTTTATTCTGACATTCAGCCTATTCACTTTCTCCCAGCTTTCTGTCATCTGCAATTTGATCAGCTCACTGTCTATGTCTTCATCCATATCCTTCTTTAAAATGTTGACTAGAAAAAGACCAACTCCAGTGTGGCACTAGAGATCTCCTTTAGGCAGACATAAAAACATAAATCAAAGAGTTGGGGGCTCAAATTATTACTCTTGTACTGTTCCATCATTCAGCCCATGTTTCTGCTTTCTGTACACAAAGATGTCACAGAGAAAATTTACTGAAGTCAATATACATCATTACTAAAGAGTTCTCTCTCTCTAGAAGTAACCACATCCAGAGAAGAAATTGACTTCCTTTGGTAAGCTGGCTCCTAGTGATCCCTCCCTGTTCTGGATCCTCACAATCCATCAGTTTACTAATCAATTCTAAAATGTTGCTGAGCATTGACATCTAGTTTTTTTAATCTGAACTTTCTAGAATCTGACTTCAGTGTTTTGTTAACCTCTCCTCAAAGAGAATTTACATGAGTGTTAAAAATAGTATCTACATATTCTTCTTAACTCCATAGTGTAGAAAGTGGATGTTGTTATAAATGTGAGGAGAGGCCATGGTGGTTTTGAATGGGGAAGGGAGTGACATATCTGATTTTCATGCTGCCTAGCATGAGAATGGATTGTCAACCCCAGGGAAAACTCCAGAGCTGAATGAGGCTGCATAAGGTCATTTTGAGGTTTCCTTAATGTCTCTAAAATCCCAAAGTATCAGCCCAACTCATCCTACAAGACCACACTTCCCACCTCTGCTTTTGTTCACTCTTTTCCCCTCTGCCTGGGATATCCTTTTCCCACTCCCACTACCTTTTACCAATGTACAAATACAGTCCATCCTTTAAGTTCCAGTTCTAATGTCACCGTTGCCAAGAAGTCTTCTGGATTTCCCCAGCATCTAAATTCCCATGCCCTTTCTCTGTGCCTTCCTCAGGCACTGAGTCCTTTCTACCTTAGACTATACTCTTTGGAGTATAAAGGAGGTACAAACAGCAAAAGCTATCCTGAAGGCAGATGCTTATACTGGCACCCCACAATCTGAGACACAAAGGCACCTCAGAAAAGATTTGAGTCCCTAGGAGTGCTGGTCAGAGACAAAGCCAGACAATTCCAAGAGTGTTCCCTGTTGTTCATACACTAGTTTCCATCATCAATATACTTTAAACAATGAACCTCTCTTTTCATTGTTTAGCCCCATTATTACTGGACTGTTCATTAGCTAGGACATGGCCTCACCTTTTACCTCCCATACTGAACCTATCAGTACACCCAGAACAAAGATGACACTACAACAAAATTCCTATTGTCAGTGGACCCACTGATGATAGACACCCCAAACATGAGCTTCAATGACCTTCTGTATCTTATGAAATCCTTCTTATTGGAATAACAGCTAAAATACCTGGTCAGAGAACATCTATCAGTTCTGGCTCAAATGAAACTGCCCAGCTACCTCCAAAAGCATGGGTTTTCTAGAGAATAATTACTATACTTCCTCAAATTCTAATGGAAAATTCCAGTATGCATGAAAAAAAATCTCTGAAACTCTACTGTGTCAGTTAGAATTGTGTTCAGCTGCACGTAATATAAACCTAAATCCAGTGACTTAAACCAGAAACGAGTTTATTTTCTCATGACACCAGAAGTCTGATGGTATGCAGTCCAGAGCAGATACAGCCGCCTCCACAATATCTCATGTTACAACATGGCTGCTACAACTCTAGACATAACATATGCATTCCAGGATGGAAAGAGAAAAGACTAAATGGAGCAAGTCAACCAGATTTGTCAAGAAAACTATCGTTTTCCCAGAAGCCTCACGCTGTAGACTTCCACTTACATCTCATTGGCCAGAACTTTATCACATGATTACCTTTAGCTACAAACCCTCTCAAGAAATCAAAATTTTTAAATGGGCATATCACGTCCCCAAATAAATTCAGAGGAGTTTTAGTACAGGAGAAATTAAGGAATTAAGAAATTCCCTATTAAGTAGGTAATTAGTAGTGTTTGCCTCTTATAATGAGATGAAAAGTAATCAAAACTATAAAAACATGTAACAGGGTTTCCCTGGTGGCACAGTGGTTGAGAGTCCACCTGCCAATGCAGGGGACACGGGTTCGTGCCCCGGTCCAGGAAGATCCCACATGCCGCGGAGCAGCTGGGCCTGTGAGCCATGGCCGCTGAGCCTGCACATCCCAACGGGAGAAGCCACAACAGTGAGCGGCCTACGTACCGAAAAAAAAATGTAATAGTCATTTGAATATATGGCTTATTTCCCTTTTTAGGCTGTACGTTCCCTAAAGTCTGGGACTACATCTTCATCCATCCATTCCACACAGCAGGTTAAGAAAATTTATTCCACACTCACTATATACCAAAAACTGTATAGGTACTTAATATATACTATTTTATCTAAAGTCCTCTCAACAACCCTAGAAAGTAGATACTATTACTATTCCTATTTAATAAATGAAACTAAGTCTCAGGGAGTTGGGTTGACTTGACTGAGATACCACCTCTAGCAAGTGGTCCAGGTAGAATTTCAATTGTACATTCAGATGTTAAAGGCTGTGTTCTTCCACTATACCACAGTACCTGATATAAAGTTGACAATAAATGTTGAATTAATCAGTCACAGTGGTCACACCAAACTCACTTTCTGCCACTGTCATCTACTTCAAAGGGTCATATGCCTTCAAATTTGGGGTACTCATCATACAGCCTCTTGTGACTATATGCACACTGCTCTCCTGCTCACCTTTCTGCCTCATCAGGGATTTGTCGCCAGAGCGGTAGAGGCTTTTGCTTAATACAGGCCAGTTCCAGGCTTCAGACAATCCTTGTTGGTATGGGACAGGGATTTCAAGACATTGTTTCCAGGAAAACAGGCAAAAGCCACTGTTTAAAGAAAATAAAGAGATAGATTTTACAGAGGTAGGACAAAAGTTGACTATGGTGGCTCCTGGGAGGAGTGTCCCAATCACATCAGCCAAGTGCTAAGTAAGGGAGAGAGGGGAGAGTACAGAACTGGCAGTCAGGAGATTTATGTTTTAGCCCAGGTTTTGTCATTAATGCATTGCATGACATCAGACAAGTCACTGCCCAGTTCTCATTCTCAGTGTTTATCATCTGTAGAACAAGGGACTTGGGATAAATAAGGCTGCTTTGAGAGTTGACACCTGTAAATCTATGACCTAGAATTAAGGGGACGCTAGGCAGAGTCACATGCCTGGGCACATACATGCAAGCACACACACGCACACACACACAAACACACATTGTATTGAACAAGCCCTATCACTTGTGTAAGTGCAAGCCATTTACAGAACACATTTTCATAAGGGCCAAATTTAGTGCTTTCTTTCTGCTTGCCAAGGCTAAGCCATGTGATCATTTTTCTTGTAATCTACATCCACTCACAAGAAGAATGTTGTTTTTCATGATGTCACCCAAATTATATTTGTTAAAGTGAGTGAGACTGGAAGCTGGGCATGAGGAGTCTGCTTAATTGCATTATTTCAGTATGTTAAGTTATTGCGGGTGCTCAAGTCTGACTGTGATGAGAAGAAAATCTGCCAGCATTTGGGTTTTATCCACCAGCACTGAAGGTAGCCTTAGAGTTTGCTGAGCAATGAGGTAGATTTTTTTTCAATGTTCACATTTTTCCTATTAAACTTTTGAGCTTATCTTTCCATTCACCTTATTCTTAGCAAAGGCTCCAGCACTCACCTGAGCCTAGGTCTTCCTGAGTTGATATAATGAAACCAGATAGTGTTTCCCAGACCCTCTGCGTACACCAGTTCCTCTAGAAACCCCCTCACCTTGCTCCTCACTCTTCAAAAAACAAGTTAAGAATGCAAACACTTCAGTGCCATTCATGGAACTTCTTTTCTCACTAGGGAGCTGGCCTCATGGTCTTATACATATATAAGAGCAGCATACACACTGGTGAGAGCAATCGGTGGGACTTAGGAAGCCTGGTTGCTGGTCCAAATTCTGTCACCATGTATGTGACCTTAAGAAATCCCTTTCTATTATTTGGGCTTTTAAAGTCCATCTTAAAATCCATCCATCTTAAAATTCATCCATTTTAAAATCACCGGGTTGAACTAGGTAAACTCTCAGGACCATTTTGATTCTAATAATCATGATTTGTTCACACAAACACATCCATGTTAGAATGCACTTTCTCAGAAGTTTAATTAAGGTCATCTTTAGTACCTCAGGGTTGCACAGCTCCAAATGGCACCATTCATATTGTGGGGGTTACCACTCACCTGAGACCCTAAGATCACCTGGCATCATGTTTGAGAACCTGACAAAGTTTTTTTTAGTGTAATGCCTGCCATGGCTTATATATGTCTTGGGCCATGCATACTGGTTTAAAGCCTGTTTCCCCACTAAACTTTGGCAAAAGAGTCCCCCACTTCAAAACCTCGGGTTCCTTCTTCAATGAGAAAGCATAAATCTCTAGATCTCTGTCTTGGTCTCCTTCCCAAAAATGTAGGGCTTATGAGGAATGGCATCTCTGTTCAAAGGATGGAGAGCTTGCATTATGTAAAAGGAACAAAAAGGTTCAATTTAGTTGAAGATAGAACGGCTGAAGGGAGCATCTTGGCCTGAATAATATAAACAGGTCTTTTTCTCCTAGCATAAAGGTCCAAGTGCCTAGAGGAGAAGGAGTCATGGAAAGGTAAGATTAGAATTCTTTAAGCTAAGTGGAAGACTTCACAAATTTCCTTGGGCCAAACCAAGAATGCACCACATATACCCAGATGTGGGATATATCAGACGGTCATGAGGTACTTCCCCAAGGGTATCTTTGGCAAAAGTGGAGAGGTTATACTTCTCCCAGGGGAATGAACTCAATGATATCTACTGGAATATCGAATATTGTTATAAGTAAGATAGGACCTGTGTGAACATCAACTTCCATTCAACAGAGGTTCCAGAGAACTAGAGCTCTATTACATGCTCCGTACATGCACATGAACTCTGCATGCACATAGACTCTGGCCCTGCTGACCAGATTAGCTGGCCTTTCCAGCCATCTTTCATACCCTTGAGCATTTTCCCTCACTAGACTCAGTTTCCTGGTATGTAAATGAGAGAGTTTGAAAGCAGTCACAGTTTTCAAACTATTCTGTGGAGCCCTAGGTTCAGACTCAAGGACATGGCTTGAGCTCATGGCTCAAGGGCTACCTCATTGATGAGAAAGACAGGAGAGGCCAAAAAGGCAGAGATCTACAAAACACACTTCAACAGAGCAGTTCAACTTCTATCAGTTTTATATATCAGGCTTCCACAAAAGATTCCATTTGAAAAATATATTGTTCTAATGCTAAAAATAGAAAGCTACTGGTCTGCATGCTTGATAAGTGCCCTACAAGCACTAATGTTCTATATGTCTATGAAGAAAGAGTCATAAATTGAGAAGAAATAATTTTTTTTCTTGGGAGACTGGTACTCTGCTGGGAAGAAAACCCCAAGAAGTAGCAAAGAATCATCTGTCACTGAGCTACACAGATAGATCTTTTGTTGAGTTTTGCCTCCCAGTTGGAGCATGAGGCGAAAATCTTCTGTGCTTTAGTTACATTCCTATGAGTGAGATTCCAACTGGAAGAAAACTGATTTAGCTTGAAAGGAGCCTGGATGTATGGGTGGAAGCTGCACCTAGGTTTCAGGTGAAGCTCTGTTCAAGGGAGTTAAATGGTGACAATCATCTCCCTCATATGAACTTTCCAGAGCAATTAATATGCCTACATTTATCTAGTCTCTGATTTTAAGGAAAATTTGAATATCTATTTTAAGAGGGAGAAGCTACATTTTAGCTCCATCTGCTGGTGTTAAATTAGCTCTGGAAACCAAATGCCACCTACCTACCTTACTTGCAAGCTGGGCATCTTCTGGCACTAATTAGTCAAGGTGACATGCCTGTTTCAGTTATATGGTCACTTTGAATGATTCATTTGTAAAGAAAAGAGTAGTCATCAAAGAAGGCTTCCAAAGGAGCCCAGAAATCCTGACTTCCCCAAAAAACTTGGCAGAAAATGTCACCACCTGGCTAGTAGAATTTGAAGAGCCCCAGAAAGGTATTTCTTGTTCTCAATTTCACCACTGTTAGTCAACCCTAGTATCACCACAACTGTGTTATTTTAGATCTTAAAGGCTCTGTGGTCTCCTAAAGCCCCATGTGAAAACACAACTCCCTCTAGAGGGAGAAACATTGTAAGCTGTTAGCAGCTAACGCTTCATGAGGAATTAATTAGATATTTTTTGGTAGTCACCTTTAAGAGGGTTATGGCTAAGATTTGCCCTGGGTGGTCCCAGTTTATACCTATTGTCCTGAAATGATTATTCAATAGCACCCCCATATACACTCAAATATGTTCCAATTTGGGAGATACATTATATGGTCATCTTAGCCATAATATTTGTTATCATATTATACACGTGAATTTACCAAGTCCAACACTGTCAAGGCTGATTAGTACTTTCTAGCCATTTATGCTTACCATTCAGAAGGCCCTCACTAACTGGACAGTGTTGCCAGCGTGTGACTTTTATGAGAAGACTTTCAGGCAGATGGGGGTTGGTGGATACAACTTAGAACACAGACAATACTTGTGACGTAATTTTTGTTAAATTGAAAAAGCTTAACACTAACAAATCACTCGTTACTGTTTCATAAGTTTATTATTTTAATTTTTATTGGAGTATAATTGCTTTACAATTTTGTGTTAGTTTCTACTGTACAGCAAAGTGAATCAGCTATACATATATATATATCTCCTCTTCTTTGGATTTCCTTCAAATTTAAGTCACCACAGAGCACTGAGTAGAGTTCCCTGTGCTATACAGTAGGTTATAATTAGTTATCTATTTTATACATAGTATCAATAGTGTATCTATGTCAATCCCAATCTCCCAATTCATCCCACCCCCCCTTTTCCCCTTGGTATCCATACATTTGTTCTCTATGTCTGCGTCTCTGTTTCTCCTTTGTAAATAAGATCATCTATACCAATTTTTTCAGATTCCACATATATGCGTTAATATACAATATTTGTTTTTCTCTTTCTGACTTACTTCAAAAAGACACATGCACCTCAATGTTCATTGCAGCACTATTTACAATAGCCAAGACATGGAAACAACCTAAATGTGCATCAACAGAGGAATGGATAAAGAAGATGTGGTACATATATCCAATGGACTATTTCTCAGCCATAAACAAAATTGGGTCATTTGTAGAGACATGGATAGACCTAGAGACTGTCATGCAGAGTGTTTCATAAGCTTAAAGGCTACAGTGAAGAGTGAGGTTTAAAAAACTGCTAGTATCAATTTGATTAGATCTCAACCCCTATATCACATTACATTACATTTGCATTTATTTGTTTAGCATAATGACTCTGCTAGACTTTGGTCGCTCCTCAAGAAGTTAGACTTTTCAAGGTAAAAGCAGCATGGTAACATTTTTTTTTTTTTTGCAGTACGCGGGCCTCTCACTGTTGTGGCCTCTCCCGTTGCAGAGCACAGGCTCCGGACGCACAGGCTCAGCGGCCATGGCTCACGGGCCCAGCCACTCCACAGCATGTGGGATCCTCCCGGACCGGGGCACGAACCCGTGTCCCCTGCATTGGCAGGCAGACTCTCAACCACTGCGCGCCACCAGGGAAGCCCAGCATGGTAACATTTTTAAATATCACTCAGTAGGTTTTCCCTTCTTGGTCATTAATGACATGGTCCTAGACCAGGATTTCTCAACCTAACCGTTCTTGACATTGTAGAGAGTTGTATTGTGCATTGCAAGATGTTTAGCAGCATCCCTGGCCTCTACCCACTAGGTGCTAGTAGCACCAACCCCTAGTTGTAACCATCAAAAATATCTCCGGATTTTGTCAAATGTTTCCTAGAGGACAAAATCAACCCTAGTTGAGTACCACTAGCCTAGACCTTCTGTGTTTAAGCCTAGAACCCAGTGACTATGATTTCTTCTAAAGAAGAAAGGCAGGTGGTACCTAAAATGAAAGTCATTGTTCAGCTTCAAATTTGTAACTAGGCTTTTGGAAGTCCATTTAGAGAACAACTAAGGCTTGTGCCTTGCTTCCCTAGAGTAGCCCTCTGAAGCTCCTGCTGCTTAGAAAATATGGTGTGAAAACTATGGAGTAGTTAGGACTAAAATTGGAGGCAAGGCAGGTGGGCCTGAGGGCAGCCTTGCAGGAGCTTGCACACTCTTACAGTACCTGGAGAAAGAAGCAGAGGGTTCCTAAGTCCCCATTAGGAGAAGGGGAGCATAGAAACACTAAAAGAAGGATTAATGAGCCAGAAGAGGATGTGCCAAAGTACTATGACCTCCTGACAAGAGAAGGGCCTGGCAACGTCTATGGTCCTCAGTAGCGAGTTGAACACATAATGCCTGAAAGACCAGGAGGTCTGATATAATAATTGCTGAAAAAAATCACTGTATGTATCTGAGCTGGGTTCAGAGCAAAGTTGAGCTCTGTAATATAAAGGAAAGAAGAACCATCTGCTTTGTGACTGTGAAATTTCTGCTGCTTCATATTCTTAGAAATTGCAAGAGAGAAAGTCATGAGTGGCCTTCTTAGTATGCCCTTATTTAGATTTCAGAACCTCCAAAGTACTTGTCCTGCATCTTTTTTGTACAGAGGAAAAGAACTGCTTTCAGTTCCATTTGAGTCTTCTCTGCTTCCACCCTGTTTCAGTGGATAAAGAAAAATTTTCACCATAACACAATTCCATATGTTTACCTAGGCTGGATGCCCCAAAACGTCTACAGAAGAAACCCCATGATTTTGTTTTCTTGCCAGATCTTCTATCCACCTGTTTTCCCTCCTACCTAATTTCCCTGTCCCTTGGAACACATAACTGTATAAAAACTTAATTTCCCTTAGGCTGCTCAAAATCATCTCTGAAAGATCCCAGCATATTTTTATCAACTTTAGAATTTCACTTCCGCCACAAACTTCTTACAGAAAGCCATGTCTTTCTTCTTCCCTAGAACATTTCATTTTATACAATGTACAGCAAATACATGCTTGAATACGCACAGAATATTTCTGGCCAGATAGAAACTTTGTAACAGCCCTTAGGGAGCCTGGACTTGGGCTGAACAACCTTTCTACCTGCCAGGCTAAATAAAATCTCACAACACTTTTTTACAAGGCAGAGGCTTTGGAGAGAACCAGTTGTGCTAGAAGTAACAAGTAACAGAAGAAGAGAAGAGCAAAAGTGGGGTATATATGGGGAAAACCCAAACACTGCAAGTTGAGGGCCCTTGGTACATTCCTTAATGGTCTCTTCACAGTTATCTGAATTCACTTAGCCACATCAGCTTCTGGCTTTGCTTAGATTGCAACCTGCATGGAATGGCTTCCTTCCTCCTTTTTATCTAATATATCCTTCAAGGCCAGCTTCAAGTGTTAATTCTTCTAGGAAGTCGGCCTTCCCTCTTTTAGCCTCACAAATCTCTCACTTCTCTGAAATTCTGAAACACTTACTGTTACTTGGCACTTAGCATAGACTGTCCTCTATCATAGCCTGTACTTTCATCTTTGTCAGTTATATTTTTTACATCTTTATTGCAGTATAATTGCTTTACAATGTTGCATAAGTTTCTGCTGTATAACAAAGTGAATCACCTATATGTATACATATATCTCCATATCCCCTCCCTCTTGCGTTTCCCTCCCTCCCTCCCGACCCCACCACTCTAGGAGGTCACAAAGCACCGAGCTGATCTCCCTGTGCTATGCAACTGCTTCCCACTAGCAATCTTTTTACATTTGGTAGTGTATATATGTCAATGCTACTCTCTCACTTCATCCCAGCTTATCCTTCCCCTTCCCTGTGTCCTCAACTCCACTCTCTACATCCGTGTCTTTATTCCTCTCCTACCCCTCGGTTCATCAGAACCTTTTTTTTTTTTAGATTCCATATATGTGTGTTAGTATACAGTATTTGTTTTTTTCTTTCTGACTTACTTCACTCTGTATGACAGTCTCTAGGTCCATCCACCTCACTAGAAATAACTGAATTTAGTTTCCTATTATGGCTGAGTAATATTCCATTGTATATATGTGCCACATCTTCTTTATCCATTCATCCGATGATGGACACTTAGATGGCTTTCATATCCTGGCTATTGTAAATAGTGCTGCAATGAACATTGTCGTACATGTCCCTTTTGGAACTATGATTTTCTCAGGGTATATGCCACGTAGTGAGATTGCTGGGTCACATGGTAATTCTATTTTTAGTTTTTTTTAACATCTTTATTGGAGTATAATTGCTTTACAATGGTATGTTAGTTTCTTCTTTATAACAAAGTGAATCAGTTATACATATACATATGTTCCCATATCCCTTCCCTCTTGCGTCGCCCTCCCTCCCACACTCCCTATCCCATCCCTCTAGATGGTCACAAAGCACCGAGCTCATCTCCCTATGCTATGTGGCTGCTTCCCACTAGCTATCTATTTTAAGTTTGGTAGTGTATATATATCCATGCCACTGTCTCACTTGGTCACAGCTTTCCCGTCCCCCTCCCCATCTCCTCAAGTCCATTCTCTAGTAGGTCTCTGTCTTAATTCCTGTCTTACCTCTAGTTTCTTCATGACATTTTTTTTCTTAGATCCCATATATATGTGCTAGCACATGGAATATGTCTTTCTCTTTCTGACTTACTTCACTCTATATGACACACTCTAGGTCCATCCACCTCACTACAAATAACTCAATTTTGTTTCTTTTTATGGCTAATATTCCATTGTATGTATGTGCCACAACTTCTTTATCCATGCATCCGATGATGGACACTTAGATTGTTTCCTTCTCCTGGCTACAGTAAATACAGCTACAATGAATATTTTGGTACATGACTCTATTTGAATTATGGTTTTCTCAGGGTATACGCCAAGTAGAGGGATTGCTAGGTCACATGGTAATTCCGTTTATAGTTTTTTAAGGAACCTCCATACTGTATTTTCTTGAGGACTTCTGCATCTATGTTCATCAGTGATATTGGCCTGTAGTTTTCCTTCTTTGTGACATATTTGTCTGGTTTTGGTATCAGTGTGATGGTGGCCTCATAGAATGAGTTTGGGAGTGTTCCACCCTCTGCTATATTTTGGAAGAGTTTGAGAAGAATAAGTGTTAGCTCTTCTCTAAATGTTTGATAGAATTCTCCTGTGAAGCTATTTGGTCCTGGACTTTTGTTTGTTGGAAGATTTTTAATCACAGTTTCTATTTCAGTGCTTGTGATTGGTCTGTTCATATTTTCTATTTCTTCCTGATTCAGTCTTGGCAGGTGGTGCTTTTCTAAGAATTTGTCCATTTCTTCCAGGTTGTCCATTTTTTTGGCATAGGGTTGCTTGTCATAATCTCTCATGATCTTTTGTATTTCTTCAGTGTCAGTTGTTACTTCTTTTTCATTTCTAATTCAATTGATTTGAGTCTTCTCCCTTTTTTTCTTGATGAGTCTGGCTAATGGTTTATCAATTTTGTTTATCTTCTCAAAGAACCAGCTTTTAATTTTATTGATCTTTGTTATCAATTCTTTCATTTCTTTTTCATTTATTTCTCACCTGATCTTTATGATTTCTTTCCTTCTGCTAACTTTGGGGTTGTTTTTTTCTTCTATCTCTAATTGCTTTAGGTGCAATGTTAGGTTGTTTATTCGAGATGTTACCTGTTTCTTAAGGTAGGATTGCATTGCTGTAAACTTCCCTCTTAGAACTGCTTTTGCTGCATCCCATAGGTTTTGGGTCGTTGTGTCTTCATAGTCATTTGTTTCTAGGTATTTTTAAATTTCCTTTTTGATTTCTTCAGTGATCACTTCGTTATTAAGTAGTGTAGTGTTTAGCCTCCATGTGTTTGTATCTTTTATAGATCTTCTCCTGTAATTGATATCTAGTCTCATAGCATTGTGGTCGGAAAATGTACTTGATAAAATTTCAATTATTTTTAATTTAACAAGGCTTGTTTTGTGACCGAAGATATGCTCTATCCTGGAGGATGTTCCATGAGCTCTTGAGAAAAATGTGTATTCTGCTGTTTTTCGATGGAAAGTCCTATAGATAACAGTTAAGTCCATCTTCTTTAATGTATCATTTAAAGCTCGTGTTTCTTTATTTTCATTTTGGATGATTTGCCCATTGGTGTAAGTGGGGTGTTAAAGTCCCCTATACTATGAATGTGTTACTGTCAATTTCCCCTTTTATGGCTGTTAGTATTTGCCTCATGTATTGAGGTGCTCCTATGTTGGGTGCGTAAATATTTACAAATGTTGTATCTTCTTCTTGGATCGATCCCTTGATCATTATGTAGTGTCCTTCTTTGCCTCTTCTAATAGTCTTTATTTTAAAGTCTATTTTGTATGATACGAGAATTGCTACTCCAGCTTTCTTTTGCTTTCCATTTTCATGGAATATCTCTTTCCATCCCCTCACTTTCAGTCTGTATGTGTCTCTAGGTCTGAAGTGGGTCTCTGGTAGACAGCATATATATGGGTCTTGTTTTTGTATCCATTCAACCAGTCTGTGTCTTTTGGTGGGAGCATTTAATCCATTTACATTTAAGGTAATTATCGATATGTATGTTCGTATTCCCATTTTCTTAATTGTTTTGGGTTTGTTATTGTAGGTCTTTTCCTTCCCTTGTGATTCTTGCCTAGAGAAGGTCCTTTAGCATTTTTTGTAAAGCTGCTTTGGTGGTGCTGAACTCTCTCAGCTTTTGCTTGCCTGTAAAGGTTTTAATTTCTCCATCAAATCTGAATGAGATCCTTGATGGGTAGAGTAATCTTGGTTGCATGTTTTTCTCCTTCATCACTTTAAATATGTCCTGCCAGTCCCTTCTGGCTTGCAGAGTTTCTGCTGAAAGATCAGCTGTTAACCTTACGGGGATTCCCTTGTGTGTTATTTGTTGTTTTTCTCTTACTGCTTTTAATATGTTTTCTTTGTATTTAATTTTTGACAGTTTGATTAATATGTGTCTTTGCATGTTGTTCCTTGGATTTATCCTGTATGGAACTCTGTGCTTCCTGGACTTGATTAACTATTTCCTTTCCCATAATAGGGAAGTTTTCAACTATAATCTCTTCAAATATATTCTCAGTCCCTTTCTTTTTCTCCTCTTCTTCTGGACCCATATAATTCAAATGTTGGTGCATTTAATGTTGTCCCAGAGGTCTCTGAGACTGTCCTCAGTTCTTTTCATTCTTTTCTCTATATTCTGCTCTGCAGTAGTTATTTCCACTATTTTATCTTCCAGGTCACTTTTCCATTCTTCTGCTTCAGTTATTCTGCTATTGATCCCTTCTATAGTATTTTTAATTTCATTTATCGTGGTGTCCATCATTGCTTGTTTCATCCTTAGTTTTTCTAGGTCCTTGTTAAATGTTTCTTGCATTTTGTCTATTCTATTTCCAAGATTTTGGATCATCTTTACTATCAGTATTCGGAATTCTTTTTCAGGTAAACTGCCTATTTCCTCTTCATTTGTTAGGTCTGGTGGGTTTTTATCTTGCTTCTTCATATGCTGTGTGTTTTTATGTCTTCCCATTTTGCTTATCTTACTGTGTTTGGTGTCTCCTTTTTGCAGGCTGAAGGTTCGTAGTTCCCGTTGTTTTTGGTGTCTGTCCCCAGTGGCTGAAGTTTGTTCAGTGAGTTGTGTAGGCTTCCTGATGGAGGGGACTAGTGCCTGTGTTGTCATGGATGAGGCTGGATCTTGTCTTTGTGGTAGGCAGGTCCACGGCTGGTTGTGGGGTGTCTGTGGACTTATTATGACTTTAGGCAGCCTCTCTGCTAATGGGTGGGTTTGTGTTCCTGTCTTGCTAGTTGTTTGTCATAGGGTGTCCAGCACTGTAGCTTGCTGGTCATTGAGTGAAGCTGGGTGTTGGTGTTGTGATGAATATCTCTGGGAGATTTTCGCCATTTGATATTACATGGAGCTGGGAGGTCTCTTGTGGACCAGTGTCCTGAATTTGGCTCTCCCACCTCAGAGGCAAAGCACTGACTGCTGGCTGCAGCACCAAGATCCTTTCATCCACATGGCTCAGAATAAAAGGGAGAAAAAGTAGAAGGAAAGAAAGAAAGAAAGAGGATAAAAGGATATAAAATAGAGTAAGATAAAATAAATTAAAATTATTAAAATAATTATTATGAAAAAAATTTTTTAAGTAAAAAAAAAAAAAAAGGACGTATAGAACCCTAGGACAAATGTTGAAAGCAAAGCTGTATAGACAAAATCTCACACAGAAGCATACACATACACACTCACAAAAAGAGAAAAAGGGAAAAAATAATAAATCTTACTCTCAAAGTGCACCTCCTCAATTTGGGATGATTCATTGTCTTTTCAGGTATTCCACAGAGTCAGCATACATCAAGTTGATTGTGGAGATTTAATCCACTGCTCCTGAGGCTGCTGGGAGAGATTTCCCTTTCTCTTCTTTGTTCGCACAGCTCCCGGGGCTCAGCTTTGGATTTGGCCCTGCCTCTGCGTGTAGATCACCTGAGCGCATCTGTTCCTCACTCAGACAGGATGGGGTTAAAGGAGCCGCTGATTCGGGGGCTCTGGCTCTCTCAGGCCGGAGGGCGGGAGGGGTACGGATTGCGGGGCGAGCCTGTGGCAGCAGAGGCTTTCGTGACATTGCAAGAGCCTAAGGTGTGCCGTGCATTCTCCTGGGGAAGTTGTCCCTGGATCCCGGGACCCTGGCAGTGGCGGGCTACACAGACTCCCTGGAAGGGAGATGGGGATAGTGACCTGAGTTCGCACACAGGCTTCTTGGTGGTGGCAGCAGCAGACTTAGCATCTCATGCCCGTCTCTGGGGTCCGCACTCTCAGCCGTGGCTCGCTCCTGTCTCTGGAGCTCCTTTAAGCCGTGCTCTTAATCCCCTCTCCTCACACACCAGGAAACAAAGAGGGAAGAAAAAGTCTCTTGCCTCTTTGGCAGGTCCAGACTTTTCTCCGGACTCCCTCCTGGCTAGCCGTGGTGCACTAACCCCCTGCAGGCTGTGTTCACGCCACCAACCCCAGTCCTCTCCCTGCGCTCCTACCGAAGCCCGAGCCTCAGCTCCCAGCCCCACCCGCCCGGCGGTTGAGCAGAGAAGCCTCTCGGGCTGGTGAGTGCTGGTTGGCATTGATCCTCTGTGCGGGAATCTCTCCGATTTGCCCTCCACACCCCTGTTGCTGTGCTCTCCTCCACGGCTGTGAAGCTTCCCCCCTCTGCCACCTGCATTCTCCACCCACAAAGGGTCTTCCTAGTGTGTGGAAATCTTTCCTCCTTCACAGCTCCCTCCCACTGGTGCAGGTCCCGTCCCTATTCTTTTGTCTCTGTTTTTTCTTTTTCTTTTTCCCTACCCAGGTACATGGGGAGTTTCTTGCCTTTTGGGAGGTCTGAGGTCTTCTGCCAGCATTCAGTAGGTGTTCTGTAGGAGTTGTTCCACGTGTAGATGTATTTCTGATGTATCTGTGGGGAAGAAGGTCATCTCTGTGCCTTACTCTTCTGCCATCTTCCCCCTCTCCTCCCCTATTTTTAGTTTTTTAAAGAACCTCCATACTGGTCTCCATAATGTTTGCATCAATTTACATTCCCACCAGCAGTTCAAGAGTGGTCCCATTTCTCCACACCCTCTCCAGCAATTGTTGCTTGTAAATTTTTTGATGTCCAATCAGATCGGTGTGAGCTGATACCTCATTGTAGTTTTGACTTGCATTTCTCTAATGGTTAGCGATGTTGAGCACCCTTTCATGTGTTGGTTGACAATCTGCATGTTTTCTTTGCAGAAATGACTATTTAGGTCTTCTGCCCATTTTTGTATTTGGTTGTTTGTTATTTTGATATTGAGGTGCATGAGCTGCTTGTATATTTTGGAGATTAATCCTTTGTCAGTTGCTTCCTTTGCAAATATTTTCCCCCATTCTGAGGGTTGTCTTTTCGTCTTGTTTATGGTTTCCTTTTCTGTGCAAAAGATTTGAAAGTTTCATTATTTCCCATTTGCTTGTTTTTATTTCCATTTCTGTAGGAAGTGGGTCAAAAAAGTCTTGCTGTAATTTATGTCATTGGGTGTTCTGCCTATGTTTTCCTCTGAGAATTTTTTAGTTCCTGGCCTTACATTTACGTCTTTAATCCTTTTTGAGTTTATTTTTGTGTATGGTGTTAGGGAGTCTTCTAAATCATTTTTTTACATGTAGCTGTCCAGTGTTCCCAGCACCAGTTATTGAACAGGCTGTTTTTGCTCCATTGTATATTCTTTCCACCTTTGTCAAAGATAAGCTGACTATATGTGTGTGGGTTTATCTGTGGGCTTTCTGTCCTGTTCCATTGAACTATATTTCTGTTCTTGTTCCAGTAGCATACTGTCTTGATTATTGTAGCTTTGTATTATAGTCCGAAGTAAGGGAGTCTGATTCCTCCAGCTCCATTTTTCTTTCTCAAGATTGCTTTGACTATTTGGAGTCTTTTGTCTTTCCATACAAATTGTGAAGTTTTTTGTTCTAGTTCTGTGAAAAATGTCATTGGTAGTTTGATAGGGATTGCATTGAATCTGTAGATTGCCTTGGGTAGTATAGTCATTTTCACAATGTTGATTTTTCCAATCCAAGAACATGGTATATCTCTCCATTTGTATCATCTTTAATTATTAGTAAATAATAATAATAATTATTAATATATTTAATGATATAAATAATTATTATTTAATTATTTCATCAATGTCTTATAGTTCTGCATACAGGTCTTTTGTCTCCTTAGGTAGTTTTATTCTTAGATATTTTTTTCTTTTTGTTGCAATGTTAAATGGGAGTGTTTCCTTCATTTCTCTTTCGGATTTTTCATTATTAGTGCATAGGAATGCAAGAGATTTCTGTGCATTAATTTTGTATCCTGCTACTCTACCAAATTCATTGATTAGCTCTAGTAGTTTTCTGGTAGCATCTTTAGGATTCTCTATATATAGTATCATGTCATCTGCAAACAGCAACAGTTTTACTTCTTTTCCTTTTTGGATTCCTTTTAGTTTTTTTTCTTCTCTGATTGCTGTCGCTAAAACTTCCAAAACTATGTTTAATAATAGTGGTGAGAGTGGGCAATCTTGTCTTGTTCCTGGTCTTAGAAGAAATGGTTTCAGTTTTTCACCATTGAGAATGATGTTGGCTGTGGGTTTGTCATATATGGCCTTTATTATGCTGAGGTGATTCCCTCTATACCTACTATCTGGAGAGTTTTTATCATAAATGGCTGTTGAAATTTGTCGAAAGGTTTTCCTGCATCGATTGAAATTATCATGTGGTTTTTATCCTTCAGTTTCTTAATATGGTGTATCACATTGATTCATTTGTGTATATTGAGGAATCCTTGCATTCCTGGGGTAAACCCCACTGGATCATGGTGTATGATCATTTTAATGTGCTGTTGGATTCTCTTTGCCAGTATTTTGTTGAGGATTTTTGCATCTATGTTCATCAGTGATATTGGCCTGTGATTTTGTTTTTTTGTGACATCTTCCTCTGGTTTTGGTTTCACGGTGATGGTGGCCTAGTAGAATGAGTTTGGGAGTGCTATATTTTGGAAGAGTTTGAGAAGGATAGGTGTTAGCTCTTCTCTAAATGTTTGAGGGAATTCACCTGAGAAGCCATCTGGCCCTGGGCTTTTGTTTGTTGGAAGATTTTTAATCACTGTTTCAATTTCAGTGCTTGTGATTGGTCTGTTAATATTTTCTATCTCTTCCTGGTTCAATATTGGAAGGTTGTACTTTTCTAAGAATTTTTCCATTTCTTCCAGTTTGTCCATTTTATTGACATAGAGTTGCTTGTAGTAGTCTCTCATGATCCTTTATATTTCTGCGGTGTTAGTTGTTACTTCTCCTTTTTCATTTCTAATTCTGTTGATTTGAGCCTCCTCCCTTTTTTTCCTGATGAGTCTGACTAATGGTTTATCAATTTTATTTATTGTCTCAAAGAACCAGCTTTTAGTTTTATTGATCTTTGCTCTTGTTTCTTTCATTTCTTTTTTATTTATATCTGACCTGATCTTTATGATTTCTTTCCTTCTCTGAAATTTGGGGTTTTCTGTTTTTCTTTCTCTAGTTGCTTTAAGTGTAAGGTTAGGTTGTTTATTTGAAATTTTTCTTTTTTCTTGAGGTACGATTGCATTGCTATAAACTTCCCTCTTAGAACTGCTTTTGCTGTTTCCCAGAGCTTTTGGGTCATCTTGTTTTCCTGTCTTTTGCATACAGGTATTTTTTGATTTCCTCTTTGATTTCCTCTGTGACCTCTTGGTTATTTAGTAGTGTATTGTTTAGCCTCCATTTGTTTGTAGTTTTACATTTTTTTTCCTGAAATTGGTATCTAGCCTCATAGCACTGTGGTTGGAAAAGATGCTTGATATGATTTCAATTTTCTTAAATTTACCAAGACTTGATTTGTGACCCAAGGTGTGATCTATCTTGGAGAATGTTCCATGTGCACTTGAGAAAAAAGTGTACTCTTTTGTTTTTGGATGGAATGTCCTAGAAATATCAATTAAGTCCATCTGCTCTAATGTGTCATTTAAAGCTTGTTTTTATTTATTTTCTGCTTGGTTGATCTGTCTGTTGGTGAAAGTGGGGTGTTAACGTCCCCTACTCTTATAGTGTTACTGTTGATTTCACCTTTTATGGCTGTTAGCCTTTGCCTTATGTATTAAGGTATTCCTATGTTGGGTGCATAGATATTTATAATTGTTATACCTTCTTCTTGTATTGATCCCTTGATCATTATGTAGGGTCCTTCCTTGTCTCTTGTAATAGTCTCTATTTTAAAGTCTAGTTTTTCTGTTATGAGATTGCTACTACATCTTTCTTTTCATTTCCATTTGCATGGAACATCTTTTTTCCATCCCCTCACTTTCAGTCTGTATTTGTCCCTAGGTCTGAAGTGGGTCTCTTGTAGACAGCATCTATATAGGTCTTCTTTTGTATCCATTATGCCAGTGTGTGTCTTTTGGTTGGGGCATTTAATCCACTAACATTTAAGGTAATTATCGATATGTATGTTCCTTTATCATTTTCTCAATTGTTTTGGGTGGGGGTTTTTTGTAGGTCTTTTCCTTTTCTTGTGTTTCCTGCCTAGAAAAGTTCCTTTAGCATTTGTTGTAGACATGGTTTGGTGGTGCTGAATTCTCTTAACTTTTGCTTGTCTGTAAAGTGTTTGATTTCTCTGTCGAACCTGAATGACATCCTTGAATGTGTAGAGTAATCTTCATTGTAGGTTTTTCCCTTTCATCACTTTAAATATATCCTGCCATACCCTTCTGGCCTGCCAAGTTTCTGCTAAAAGATCAGCTGGAAACCTTTTGAGGATTCCCTTTTTTAAATTATTTTATTTTATTTATTTATTTTTTCCTGCTTTTGGTCTTCATCCCTGTGCATGGGTTTTCTCTAGTTATGGTGAATGGTGACTACTCTTCATTGTGGTGCATGGGCTTCTCATTGCAGTGGTTTCTCTTGTTGTGGAGCACAGGCTCTATGCACCTGGGTTTCAGTAGTTGTGGAATACTGGCTCATTTAGTTGTGGCGCACAGGCTTAGTTGCTCCGAGGTATGTGGCATCTTCCCAGACCAGGGATGGAACCCATACCTTCTGCATTGCCAGGTGGATTCTTAACCACTGTGCCACCAGGAAAGTCCCTGGGGATTCCCTTGTATGTTATTTTTGCCTTTCTCCTGCTGTTTTTAATATTTTTTCTTTGTATTAAATTGTGTTAGTTTGATTACTATGTTTCGTGGCATGTTTCTCCTTGCCTTTATCTTGTGTGGGACTCTCTGTGCTTCCTGGACTTGACTATTTCCTTTCCCAAGTTGGGGAAATTTTCACTATAATCTCTTCAAATATTTTCTCAGACCTTTTCTTGTTTTCTTCTTCTTCTGGTACACCTATAATTTGAATGTTGGTGTGCTTAATATTCCAGAGGTCTCTGAGACTGTGCTCATTTCTGTTCATTCTTTATTCTGCTCTGTGGCAGTTATTTCCACCATTCTGTCTTCCTGCTCACTTATCCATTCTTCTGCCTCAGTTATTCTGCTTTTGATTCCTTCCTGAGTATTTTTAATTTCAGTTATTTTATTGTTCATTACTGTTTGTTTGCTGTTTAGTTCCTCTAGGTTTTGTTAAACATTTCTTGTATTTTTCTCTATTCTGTTTCTGAGATTTTGGATCATCTTTACTATAATTACTGCGAATTCTTTTTCAGGTAGTTTGCCTATTTCTTCTTCATTTATTTGGTCTTTTGGGGTTTTGTCTTGCTCCTTTGCCTGCAAGATGTTTCTCTGTCTTATCATTTTGTCTAGTTTACAGTATTTGAAGTCTCCTTTCCATACGCTGCAGGGTTATAGCTCTTCTTGCTTCTGTTCTCTGCCCCTGGGGGTGAGGTTTGTCCAGTGGCTTGTGTAGGCTTCCTGATGGGAGAGACTGGTGCCTGCGCTCTGGTGGGTGGAGCTGAGTCTTTTCCCTCTGATGAACAGGGCCATGTCAGGTGGTGTGTTTTGGGGAGTCTGTTAGCTTAATATGACTTTAGGTAGTCTGTTTGCTGATGGGTGGGTTTTTGTTCCTATCTTGTTTGTTGTTTGGTTGAGGTGTCCAGGACTGGGAGCTGCTGGTGGTTGGATGGAGCTGGGTCTTGGTTAATCTTCCCTGGGGCCAGGAATTCTCTCATGGTCCAGCATCCTGGCTTCGGTACTCCCACTCCAGAGCCTCAGTCCCAACTTCCTGTCAAGGAACCAAGACCCTGCAAGTCGCTTGTCCCGGCAATAGAGAGGATTTAAAAAAAAAAACTAACAAAACCCCAGACCAATGGTAAAAAGTAAAATCAAACACACAGAAACAAGGACACATGCACACACATAAAAGAAACAAAAATAGAACCAAATAAAACAAAAGGCAAGAGAACAACCAGACAAACAAAAGAAACCAAGAATGAAATCAAACAATTAAAAAGAAAATTTTTGTCAGTTATTTAATTTTTTCCTGGGAACACCAGGAAAGGGAAAGTGTAGCATGAAATGATTTTCCATATTGTCCACAGCAGGCCCATAGCAAATAATCTATAATGACATATCCACTGACTAATCGAACAGTGGCCTTGGCATAGAAACAGAATGTCAGGTGGTCATACTCCCTACAAAAGTTCTGTTTTTAAACCCTTAGCAGAGGTTTTTGCCCATGTAGGGTCTTAATAAATACCCAATTTTTAAAAGTTCTCTCTAAGAGAAGCCTGGTCCAGCAGGAAGCTGCCTTTAGGCTTTGAGACCCTGTCCATATTACATAATAACAAACAGCTAATATTGATTGGAAATATATGCTAGGCACTATTATAAGTGCTTTATGTGAATTATATATTTTTAATCATCTCAGCCTTAGGAGATATGTTATAAAGCTCATTTTACAGGTGAGGAAATTGAAGGACAATGAAGTTAAATAACTAGCCTGAAGTCACACAGCTAGTTAGTAGGGGAGCTGCAATAAAAACCCACGAAGTCTGACTCTAAGGTGTGTTCTTTTAACTGCTATGCTATAGTACTGCCCTCACTTGGAAGCAGAAAGACAATAGCGACAAATAATTATAATTAGAACTTTAAATGACAGTATCTAAAAGATGTACTTTTTTAAAAAAAAAAGTTGGCAAAAACAAACAACCTTGTTGTCATAGACATAAAGTCAGTACCATGAAGGTGAGTGTACACATGATGCTGCCATCTCTGGGAAAACCATATTAATTCTAAGGGAAGTTGGAACTATCACCAGCTGCCTAGGAGAAGGGTATTTGACAGGATGTTTCTTTAAAGTGGGGAGGGAGAATTTATAGAGATTTAAATCAAATGACTAAAGAGTTACAAAACAAATTAGCAGGAAGATATTTTCAGAGTTCAAAAAAATGAGACATCTTTAAGAACAGCATTTCCTAGTTTCAAAAGAATGTAAATTTTTGGTTCCCTCAGTGTTTAATTACTCTTCTCTGTGTACTCAGACAGGTCCTGGCAGCACATTTACAGGCAGACCAGTTTTAATCAATGACCCATAACAGGAAACTCAAATTTAGATAGCTATTGTAGCAATTATTTATTGCTATGTAACAAACCACCTCAAAACTTAGTAACAAAAACCAACCATTTAATTACGCTCACAAATGTTGGCAATCAGGAATTTGGGCTAGACTTAGCAGGGTGTTGTTTCTGCTGGATTCTCTTGGGTCACTCATGTGGCTATAGCTATCAAATAGCTCAGCTGGGGCTAGATAGTCTAAGATGTCCTTCCTCATGTGTGGCAGTGGGTACTGCCTGTCAGATGGGCTTCTCAATATGGTCGCTCATCCTCAAGATCTCTCATCCTCAAAGTGTGGTATATTTCAGATGGTGGCAGAAGAGTTCCCTGGAGCAAGAGATGGCAACCACACATCACAAGGATTTTGCAAGCTTCTGTTTGTGTCATATTTGCTAATATTCCAATGGCCAAAGCAAGATATTTGGCCAAGCATCAATGTGGGAAAGAACCATAAAAGTGCATAGATCCCGGGAGGCATGACTCATTAGGAACAATTACTTAAACAATCTACCACAGCTGTTATTTAGAATTTAGGCAGACACATCCAGTGGCTGGCACTATTGTCTGCTTATTTTCCCATCCTGTCTGGGTTACTCATGAAAAACTATTCAAAAGTCTTCCAAAAACAATGCCTAGCAGAAATCCCAAGTGGGAGAAGGCCCTGAGGGTATACTCAGGTCTGCCTCTGGCCTGCTTGTGATGCCAAATGCCAACAAAAGGGAAAGGGAAACTTAAATGCATATTTCTAAGTCAAAGAAGCCCATCTGGAAAGGCTACATACTGTATGACTTCAAGTATATAACATTCTGCAAAAAGACAAAACTATGGAGATGGTAAAAAAGACCAGTGGTTGCCAGGGATTGGGGGAGGAGGGAGGGAAGAACAGGTGAAACAAAAGGGATTTTTAGGGCAGTGAAACTATTTTGTATGATACTGTAATGTTGGATACATGACATTATGCATTTGTCAAAACCCATGGAACTCTATAATACAAAGTGTGAACCTTAACGTAAACTATGGATTTCAGTTAATAACAATGTATCAATATTGGTTCATAAAGTTTAACAAATGGACCACACTAATTTAATAATATTCAGCCTTTAAAAAGAAGGAGAGATTCAAGATGGCGGAGGAGTAGGTGGACATTGAGTTCATCTCTCTCCAAGGATGTATGAGGAATATATCTATAGATGCAACAATTCACACAGAACACCAACTGAAAACTAGCAGAAGACCTTGAACACTGGAAAGGACTATAAAGATCCCTGCATAACTAGGTATGACAGAAGAAACAAAGAAGAAGGAGGAGAAAAGGAAGCAGGACAGGACCTGCACCCTGGGGCAGGGGAGCTGAAGCAGAGGAGAGATTCCCGAATTTGCAGAAACCCCCTCCCTGACTGGGAAATCGATTGGGACAGAAGGGAAGCATTTGAGGCTGTCAGAAGAGGGTGAAGTGGCCAATCTGTGGCAGATGGGACAGAGTGAGAAATATGCAGATGGTCTGTACCAAGGCCCTACGTGCCCCAGACTGGGACGTGTGTTCACAGGTGTACAAGGAAGCTGGGAGCTTGTGCGTGGGGATTGGAGAATAGGCCTGGAGCAAGAACTGTTGTTGGATGTGGGGAGATGGACTGAGGGGAGGGGAGGGAGGAAATCCACAGCAGGGAATGCCTACAGAGGAAGGCCAGACTGCCATGGAAGCAGGGCACTACTGCTGAGTCACACGCAGGGGGAGGAGCTACTATGGTAACCTCTATCTCCCCACATGCTGACGCTTGCCAACAATAATAAAAGAAACCCACTCAAGGCTGGCTCTTGCCCATTGGCTACCGAGCAATAAAACAAGCCCCCTCAGAGCTGGCCCTCATGTGCTGGCTGCAGGGCAATTAAAAAAAAAATAAAGCCCTCTCAGGACTGGCCCTCATGCACCTGCTGTTGGGCACCAGAAAAAGCCTGGCCAGGGCTGGCCCTCACACACCTTATGCCAGGCATGAAAAAAGGCCTTCACTAGGGCCATATCTCTTGCACCCATGGCTGCCGGCTTCCCTGTGCATTTGGCACCACTGGGACTCCCATGATCCAAGCAGTCACACCATGCCTGCACCCTATCCTCATAGAAGCAGACCCAAGAGCTCCAAGGCAGACTCAGGACCAGACTCCTGTGGGTGGACCACATACAGAGGTGAGGGTAAAACCAAACCTGAGGGGCTTCCCTGGTGGCACAGTGGTTGAGAGTCCGCCTGACGATGCAGGGGACACGGGTTTGTGCCCCGGTCTGGGAAGATCCCACATGCTGCGGAGTGGCTGGGCCCATGAGCCATGGCCGCTGAGCCTGCACATCTGGAGCCTGCATGTCCGGAGCCTGTGCTCCACAAGGGGAGAGGCCATAACAGTGGGAGGCCCGTGTACCACCAAAAGAAAAACCAAACCTGAGCCCCAGGGATGGGGCGACTAATGAAGAAGATTGAAAATCTCTCCATCAGCTATACAAGCTGCAGATTAAATCCCCACAACCAGCTAGGTAGACCCTGTGTCTATGGAATATCTGAGTAGACAATGAGTGTTCCCACAAATGAAAACGGTCTAGCTCCAGCAGCTGTGGACTTTGGGGGCAAGCACACACAGGAATTGGGCCAGATCAGAGTCTGAGTGCTCCCCACAGAGCCCACAGCAGGTCCAGGCACCAGCCCAGAGGCAGAAGTGGGCTGTGGCTCATGGTGTGTGCAAGGACACTTACAGCAGAGACCCCAGGAAAATATAATTTTTACTATTAATTTTATTATGTTTTGATTCATTCTGCTATTGGTTCTGGCTTTTTTGGGGGGGGCTTTCTTTTTTCTTTTTTTTTTGTTTATTTGTTTATTTTTTTATTATTGTTTTAATATTTTTTATTTAGTCTTTTGGGATCCCCATGTTTATAACTTATTTTTTATTTTTATTTTTTAAATATTTCTATTTTTACTTTATTTTCTGTTGTCTGTGTTCTTTTCCCTTATTTTTTCTTCTTCTATTTCTTTCATATATTTTTCTTTTTTTATTATTTCCATTTCTAATTTACTTTTCTGCTGTCTTGTGTTTCTTCCCTTTTTATTTTATTTTATTCTACTATGATTATTACTTTTTTAATCATTTTTATCAGTTTGTTCTGTTTCCTTGCTTTATTCTTCAGTTCGCACAATGCTTTGATTTTGTTTTTAGGATACGTGTATTTGTTAGTTTTAATCCTAATTGTTTGATTTCATTTTTGAGTTCTTCTATTTGTCTGGATATTTTCTAGCTGTTTGTTATATTTGGCTCTGTTTTTGTTTTGTTTAATTGTGTGTGTGTTTCCTTGTTTCTGTTTTTCTTTGTCTCATTTTATTTTTATCATTTCTCTGGGGTTTTGCTTGCATTTATTTTTCTTTAATATACTTTCTATTTTATTTTTCTTATAATTCTATTTCTACATTTCTTTTCTGTTGTTCTGTCTTCTTTCCCATTTCTTGTTTTCTTCTTTTTTTAATCATTTTTGTTGGTTTCGTTTCTTTGCTTCATTCTTCAGTTGGCACTCTGCTTTGGTTTTGTTTTTTGGTTCTGTGCTTTTGTCAGGTTTCTTTTTAATTCTTTGATTTCCTTTTGGGGTTCTTTTGCTTGGTTGGCTGTTTCCTTCCTTTTTGATTTATTTGGTTAAGTTTTTGTTTCTTTTGTATGTGTGCATGGTTCCTTGTTTCTGTTTCTGTTTGTTTGATTTTACTTTTTACCATTTGTCTGGGGTTTTGTTAGTCTTTCTTTTTAAATCCCCTTTATTGCCAGCACAAGCAACTTGCAGTGTCTTGGTTCCTTGAGGGGAAATTGGGTCTGAGGCTCTGGAGTGGGAGCAAGGAGCCAGGATGCTGGACCACAAGAGAATTCCCAGCCCCAGGAAAGACTAACCAAGACCTAGCTCCACCCAAGTGCCAGCAGCTCCCAGAGCTGGACACCTCAACCAAACAACAAACAAGACAGGAACACAAACACACCCATCAGCAAACAGACTACCTAAAGTCATATTAAGCTAACAGACTCCCCAAAACACACCACCTGACACGGCCCTGCTCATAAGAAGGACAAGACTCAGCTCCACCCACCAGAACACAGGCACCAAAATCTCCCATCAGGAAGCCAACATAAGTCACTGGACCAACCACACCACTGTGGGCAGAGAACAGAAGCAAGAGGAACTACGACCCTACAGCTTAGGGAAAGGAGACTTCAAATACTGTAAACTAAACAAAATTATAAGACAGAGAAATATCTTTCAGGCAAAGGAGCAAGGTAAAAACACACAAGACTGGGCTTCCCTGGTGGCGCAGTGGTTGAGAGTCCGCCTGCTGATGCAGGGGACATGGGTTTGTGTCCCGGTCCAGGAAGATCCCACGTGCCGCAGAGCGGCTGGGCCCATGAGCCATGGTCACTGAGCCTGCATGTCCAGAGCCTGTGCTCCGCAACGGGAGAGGCCACAACAGTGAGAGGCCCGCATACCAAAAAAAAAAAAAAAAAAAAACCCACAAGACCAAAAAAATGAAGAGGAAATAGGCAAATTATCTGAAAAAGAATTCAGAGTAATGACAATAAAGATGATCCAAAATCTCAGAGACAGAATAGAGAAAATATAAGAAATGTTTTAAAAGGACCTACAGGAAATAAAGAGCAGACAAACAGTAATGAACAATACAATAACTGAAATTAAAAATACTCCACAAGGAATCAATAACATAAAAACTGAGGCAGAAGAACGGGTAAGAAAGGTGGAGGACAGACTAGTGAAAATAACTGTCATGGAACAGAATAAAGAAAAAGAATGAAAAGAAATGAAGACAGTCTCAGAGACTCCTGAAACAACATTAAGCTCACCAACATTCTAATTATAGGTGTCCCAGAAGAAGAAGAAAAAAATAAAGGGTCTGAGAAACTATTTGAAGAGACTATAGCCAAAATCTTCCCCAACGTGGAAAAGGAAATTATCAATCAAGACCAGGAAGCAGAGAGAGTACCATACAGGATAAACCCAAGGAGAAACATGCCGAGACACATACTAATCAAACTAACAAAAATTAAATACAAATAGAAAATATTAAAAACAGCAATGGAAAAACAACAAGTAACATACAAGGGAATTCACAGAGACTTCCCTGGTGGCACAGTGGTTAAGAATCTGCCTGCCAATGCAGGGGGCACGGGTTCGATCTCTGGTCGGTAAGATCCCACACCTCGGAGCAACTAAGCCGACGTGCCACAACTACTGAACCTGTGCTCTAGAGTCCACAAATAACAACTACTTAGCCCGTGTGCCACAACCACTGAAACCTACATGTCTAGAACCTGTGCTCCGCAACAAGAAAAGCCACTGCAGTGAGAAGCCCTCACACAACAATGAAGAGTAGGGCCTGCTCACCATAACTAGACAAAGTCCATCTGAAGCAATGAAGACAAAGTGCAACCAAAAAAATAAATACAAGAAAATAAATTAATTTTTTATAAAAAGGGAATCCCTATAATGTTCCCAGCTGATCTTTCAGCAGAAACTCAGCAGGCGAGAAGGGAGTGGCAGGACATATTTAACATGATGAAAGGGAAAACCCTACAACCAAGATTACTCTACAAAGCAAGGATGTCTTTCAGGTTTGACAGAGAAATCCAAAGCTTTACAAAGAAGCAAAAGTTAAGAGAATCCAGCACCACCAAACCATGTTTACAACAAATGCTAAAGGAACTTTTCTAGGCAGGAAACACAAGAGGAGGAAAAAACCTACAAAAACAAACCAAAAACAATTAAGAAAATGGTAATAGGAATATACATATCAATAATTACCTTAAAGGTAAATGGATTAAATGCCCAAACCAAAAGACACAGAATGTCTGAATGGATACAAAACAAGACCCTTATATATGCTGTCTACAAAATACCCACTTCAGACCAAGGGACACATGTAGACTGAAAGTGAGGGGATGGAAAAAGATATTCCATGCAAATGGCAATCAAAGGAAAGTTGGAGTAGCGATACTCATATCAGGCAATATAGACTTTAAAATAAAGACTATTACAAGAGACAAGGAAGGACACTACATAATGATCAAGGCATCAATACAAGAAAAAGGTATAACAAATGTAAAAATCTATGCACCCAACATAGGACACCTTAATACATAAGGCAGATGCTACCAGCCATAAGAGAGGAAATCAACAGTAACACAATAATAGTAAGGGACCTTAACACCTCACTTTCACCAATGGACAGATCATCCAAAGAGAAAATGAATAAAGAAACACAAGCTTTAAATGACACATTAGAGCAGATGAACTTAATTGATATCTCTAGGACATTCCATCCAAAAACAACAGAATACACTTTCTTCTTAAGTGCAAATAGAACATTCTCCAAGATAGATCACATCTTGGGTCAAAAATCAACCCTCAGTAAATTTAACAAGATTGAAATACTATCAAGCAACTATTCCAACCACAACACTATGAGGCTAGATATCAATTACAGGAAAAAAATCTGTAAAAAATACTAACAAATGGAGGCTGAACAATACACTATTAAACAACCAAGAGATCACTGAAGAAATCAAAGAGGAAATCAAAAAATAACTTGAAACAAAGGACAATGAAAACACAATGATTGGGATTGACATATATACACTAATATGTATAAAATAGATAAGTAATAAGAACCTACTGTATAAAACAATAAATAAATAAAATAAAATTCAAAAAAATAAGAAAAGAAAAAAGAAGAAAAAGAAAACATGACAACCCAAAATCTATGGGATGCAACAAAAAGAGTTCTAAGAAGGAAGTTTATAGCAATAAACTACCAAAAGAAACATCTCAAATAAACCACCTAAACTTACACTTAAAGCAATTAGAGAAAGAACCAAAAAAACTGCAAATTATCAGAAAGAAAGAAACCATAAAGATCAGACCAGAAATAAATGAAAAAGAAATGAAGGAAACAATAGCAAAGATCAATAAAACTAAAAGCTTGTTCTTTGAATAGATAAACTAAATACATAATTCGATGGCCAGATTCATCAAGAAAATAAGAGAGAATACTTCCATCAACATAATTTGAAATGAAAAACAAGTAACGACTGACACCACAAAAGTAAAAGGATCAGGAGAGATTACTACAAGCAACGCTATGCCAATAAAATGGACAACCTGGAAGAAATGGACAAATTATTAGAAAACTACAACGTTTCAAAACTGGACCAGGCAGATAGAAAATATGAACAGACCAATCACAAGCACTGAAATTGAAACTGTCTTTAAAAACCTTCCAACAAAAAAAAGCACAGGGCCAGGTGGCTTCACAGGCAAATTCTTTCAAGCATTTAGAGAATGTGTACCTATCCTTCTCAAACTCTTCCAAAATATAGCACTCGCAAACTTATTCTACGAGGCCACCTTCACCCTGATACCAAAAACAGACAAAGATGTCACAAAAAAAGAAAAATACAGGCCACATCACTGATGAACATAGATGCAAAAATCCTCAACAAAATACTAGCAAGCAGAATCCAACAGCACATTAAAAGGATCATACACCATGATCAAGTGAGGTTTATCCCAGGAATGCAAGCATTCTTCAATACACGCAAATCATTCAATGTGATACACCATATTAACAAATTGAAGGAGAAAAACCATATGGTCATCTCAATAGATGCAGAGAAAGCTTTCGACAAAATTCAACACCCATTTATGATAAAAACCCTGCAGAAAGTAGGCATAGAGGGAACTTTCCTCAACATAATAAAGGCCATATATGACAAACCTACAGCCAACATCGTCCTCAATGGTGAAAAATTGAAACCATTTCCACTAAGATCAGGAGCAAGACAAGGTTGCCCACTCTCACCACTCTTATTCAACATAGTTTGGGAAGTTTTAGCCACAGCAATCAGAGAAGAAAAGGAAATAAAAAGAATCCAAATTGGAAAAGAAGAAGTAAAGCTGTCACTGTTTGCAGATGACATGATACTACACATAGAGAATCATTAAAATGCTACCAGAAAACTACTAGAGCTAAACAATGACTTTGGTAAAGTAACAGGATACAAAATTAATGCACAGAAAGCTCTTGCATTCCTATACACTAATGATGAAAATCTGAAAGTGAAATCAAGAAAACACTCACATTTACCACTGAAACAAAAAGAATAAAATATCTAGAAATAAACTGACCTAAGGAGACAAAAGACCTGTATGCAGAAAATTATAAGACACTGATGAAAGAAATTAAAGATGATACAAATAGATGGAGAGATATACCATGTTCTTCGATTGGAAGAATCAACATTGTGAAAATGACTCTACTACCCAAAGCAATCTACAGATTCAGTGCAATCCCTATCAAACTACCACTGGCATTTTTCACAGAACTAGAACAAAAAATTTTGCAATTTGTATGGAAACACAAAAGACCCCGAATAGCCAAAGCAATCTTGAGAACGAAAAAAGGAACTGGAGGAATCAGGCTCCCTGACTTCAGACTATACTACAAAGCTACAGATATCAAGACAGTATGGCACTGGCACAAAAACAGAAAGATAGATTAATGGAACAGGATAGAAAGCCCAGAGATAAACCCACACACATATGGACACCTTATCTTTGATAAAGGTGGCAGGAATGTACAGTGGAGAAAGGACAGCCTCTTCAATAAGTGGTGCTGGGAAAACTGGACAGGTACATGTAAAAGTATGAGGTTAGATCACTCCCTAACACCATACACAAAAATAAGCTCAAAATGGATTAAAGACCTAAATGTAAGGCCAGAAGCTATCAAACTCTTAGAGGAAAACATAGGCAGAACACTCTATGACATAAATCACAGCAAGATCCTTTCTGACCCACCTAGAGTAATGGAAATAAAAACCAAAATAAACAAATGGGACCTAATGAAACTTCAAAGCTTTTGCACAGCAAAGGAAACCATAAACAAGACCAAAAGACAACCCTCAGAATGGGAGAAAATATTTGCACATGAAGAAACGGACAAAGGATTAATCTCCAAAATTTACAAGCAGCTCATGCAGCTCAATAAGAAAAAAACAAACAACCCAATCCAAAAATGGGCAGAAGACCTAAATAGACATTTCTCCAAAGAAGCTATACAGACTGTCAACAAACACATGAAAGAATGCTCAACATCATTAATCATTAGAGAAATGCAAATCAAAACTACAATGAGATATCATCTCACACCAGTCAGAATGGCCATCATCAAAAAATCTAGAAACAATAAATGCTGGAGAGGGTGTGGAGAAAAGGGAACACTCTTGCACTGCTGGTGGGAATGTGAATTGGTTCAGCCACTATGGAAAACAGTATGGAGGTTCCTTAAAAAGCTACAAATAGAACTACCATATGACCCAGCAATCCCACTACTGGGCATATACACTGAGAAAACCAAAATTCAAAAAGAGTCATGTACCAAAATGTTCATTGCAGCTCTATTTACAATAGCCCGGAGATGGAAACAACCTAAGTGCCCATCATCAGATGAATGGATAAAGAAGATGTGGCACATATATACAATGGAATATTACTCAACCATAAAAAGAAACGAAATTGAGCTATTTGTAATGAGGTGGATAGACCTAGAGTCTGTCATACAGAGTGAAGTAAGTCAGAAAGAAAAAGACAAATACCGTATGCTAACACATATATATGGAATTTAAGAAAAAAAATGTCATGAAGACCTTAGGGGTAAGGCAGGAGTAAAGATGCAGACCTCCTAGAGAACGGACTTGAGGTTATGGGGCGGGGGAAGGGTGAGCTGTGACAGGGCGAGAGAGAATCACGGACATATACACACTAACAAACGTAGTAAGGTAGATAGCTAGTGGGAAGCAGCCGCATGGTACAGGGATATTGGCTTGGTGCTTTGTTACAGCCTGGAGGGATGGGATAGGGAGGGTGGGAGGGAGGGAGACGCAAGAGGGAAGACATATGGGAACATATGTTTATGTATGACTGATTCACTTTGTTATAAAGCAGAAACTAACACACCACTGTAAAGCAATTATACCCCAATAAAGATGTTAAAAAAAAAAAGACAATGGAGAGAGGATTACCCAAAATCTATGGGATGCAGCAAAAGCAGTTCTAAGAGGGAAGTTAAAGCAATACAATCTTACCTCAAGAAAGAGGAAACATCTTGAATAAACAACCTAACCTTTCACCTAAAGCAACTAGAGAAAGAAGAACAACAAACCCCCAAAGTTAGCAGAAGGAAAGAAATCATAAAAATCAGATCAGAAATTAATGGAAAAGAAATGAAGGAAACAATAGCAAATATCAATAAAACTAAAAGCTTGTTCTTTGAGAAGATACACAATATTGACAGACCATTAGCCAGATTCATCAAGATAAAAAGGGAAAAGACTCAAATCAACAGAATTAGAAATGAAAAAGGACAAGTAACAACTGATACTGCAGAAATGCAAAGGATCATGAGAGATTACTACAAGCAACACTATGCAAATAAACTGGACAACCTGGAAGAATTGGACAAATTCCTAGAAATGCACAACCTGCCAAGACTGAATCAGGAAGAAAGAGAAAATGTGAACAGACCAATCACAAGTATTGAAAATGAAACTGATTAAAAATCTTCCAACAGGGCTTCCCTCGTGGTGCAGTGGTTGAGAGTCCACCTGCCGATGCGGGGGACGCGGGTTCATGCCCCGGTCCGGGGGGATCCCGCATGCCGCAGAGCAGCTGGGCCCATGAGCCATGGCTGCTGGGCCTGCGCGTCCGGAGCCTGTGCTCCGCGGTGGGAGAGGCCGCAGCGGTGAGAGGCCCGCGTACCGCAAAAAAAAAAAAAAAATCTTCCAACAAACAAAAGCCCAGGACCAGATGGCTTCACAGGCATATTCTATCAAACATTTAGAAAAGAGCTAACACCTATCCTTCTCAAACTCTCCAAAATATAGCAGAGGGAGGAAAACTCCCAAACTCATTCTATGAGGCCACCATCACCATGATACCAAAAGCAGACAAGGATGTCACAAAGAAAAAAAACTACAGGGCAATATCACTGATGAAAATAGAGGCAAAAATCCTCAATGAAATACTAGCAAACAGAATCCAACAGCACATTAAACAGATCATACACCATGATCAAGTGGGGTTTATTCCAGGAATGCAAGGATTCTTCAATATATGCAAATCAATCAACGAGATACACCATATTAACAAACTGAAGGAGAAAAAACCTATGATCATCTCAATAGATGCAGAGAAAGCTTTCAACAAAATTCGACACCCATTTATGATAAAAACCCTGCAGAAAGTAGGCATAGAGGGAACTTTCCTCAACATAATAAAGGCCATATATGACAAAGCCACAGCCAACATCATCCTCAATGGTGAAAAACTGAAAGCATTTCCTCTAAGATCAGGAACAAGACAAGGTTGCCCACTCTCACCACTCTTATTCAACATAGTTTTGGAAGTTTTAGCCACAGCAATCAGAGAAGATAAGGAAATAAAAGGAATCCAAATCGGAAAAGAAGAAGTAAAACTGTCACTATTTGCAGATGACATGATACTATATATAGGGAATCCTAAAGATGCTACCAGAAAACTACTAGAGCTAATCAATGAATTTGGTAAAGTTGCAGGATACAAAATTAATGCACAGAAAACTCTTGCATTCCTATACACTAATTATGAAAAATCTGAAAGTGAAATCAAGAAAGCACTCCCATTTACTACTGCAACAAAAAGAATAAAATATCTAGAAATAAACCTACCTAGGGAGGCAAAAGACCTGTATGCAGAAAATTATAAGACACTGATGAAAGAAATTAAAGATGTTACAAATAGATGGAGAGGCATACCATGTTCTTGGATTGGAAGAATCAACATTGTGAAAACGGCTCTACTACCCAAAGCAATCTACATATTCAGTGCAATCCCTATCAAACTACCACTGGCATTTTTCACAGAAGTAGAACAAAAAATTTTGCAATTTGTATGGAAACACAAAAGACCCCGAATAGCCAAAGCAATGCTGAGAACGAAAAACGGAGCTAGAGGAATCAGGATCCCTGACTTCAGACTATACTACAAAGCTACAGTAATCAAGACAGTATGGCACTGGCACAAAAACAGAAAGATAGATCAAGGGAACAGGATACAAAGCCCAGAGATAAACCTACGCACATATGGTCACCTTATCTTTGATAATGGAGGCAGGAATGTACAGTGGAGAAAGCACAGCCTTTTCAATAAATGGTGCTGGGAAAACTAGATAGGTACATGTAAAAGTATGAGATTAGATCACTCCCTAACACCATACACAAAAAGAAGCTCAAAATGGATTAAAGACCTAAATGTAAGGCCAGAAACTATCAAACTCTTCAAGGAAAACATAGGCAGAACACTCTATGACATAAATCACAGCAAGATCCTTTTTGACCCACCTCCTAGAGTAATGGAAATAAAAACAAAAATAAACAAATGGGACCTAATGAAACTTCAAAGCTTTTGCACTGCAAAGGAAACCATAAAGAAGACCAAAAGACAACCCTCAGAATGGGAGAAAATATTTGCAAATGCAGCAACTGACAAAAGATTAATCTCGAAAATTTATAAGCAGCTCATGCAGCTTAGTGACAAACAACCCAATCCAAAAATGGGCAGAAGACCTAAATAGATATTTCTCCAAAGAAGATATACAGATGGCCAGAAAACACATGAAAGGGTGCTCAGCTAATCATTAATGATCACATTAATGATCAATCATTAATGATCTAATGATCACTAATCATTAGAGAAATGCAAATCAAAACTACAATGAGGTATCACCTCACACCAGTTAGAATGGGCATCATCAGAAAATTTACAAACAACAAATGCTAGAGTGGGTGTGGAGAAAAGGGAAACCTCTTGCACTGTTGCTGGGAATGTAAATTGATACAGCCACTATGGAGAACAGTATGGAGGATCCTTAAAAAACTAAAAATAGAATTACCATATGACCCAGCAATCCCACTACTGGGCATATACACAGAGAAAAACATAATTCAGAAAGACACATGCACCCCAATGTTCATTGCAGCACTATTTACAATAGCCAGGTCATGGAAGCAATCTAAATGCCCATCGACAGACGAATGTATAAACAA
The DNA here is from genome assembly GCF_951394435.1 of Stenella coeruleoalba. Lineage (NCBI taxonomy): Eukaryota > Metazoa > Chordata > Mammalia > Artiodactyla > Delphinidae > Stenella > Stenella coeruleoalba. The sequence continues at coordinate 59,701,592 of NC_137152.1, forward strand.
GTTGTGGTATATATATATATATATACAATGGAATATTACTCAGGCACAAAAAGGAACGAAATTGGGTCATTTGTAGAGACCTGGATGGATCTAGAGACTATCATACAGAGTGAAGTAAGTCAGAAAGAGAAAAACAAATATCATGTATTAACACATATATGTGGAACGTAGAAAAATGGTACAGATGAACAGGTTTGCAGGGCAGAAATTGAGACACAGATGCAGAGAACAAACGTATGGATACCAAGGGGTGAAAGTGGTGGAGGGTGGTGGTGTAATGAATTGGGAGATTGGGATTGACATATATAAACTAATATGTATTAAATGGATAACTAATAAGAACCTGGTGTATAAAATAAACAAAACAACAAACAAATGGGACCTAATGAAACTTTCAACTTTTGTACAGCAAAGGAAACCATAAACAAGACGAAAAGACAACTCTCAGAATGGGAGAAAATATTTTCAAATGAAGAAACTGACAAAGGATTATTCTCCAAAATTTACAAGCAGTTCTTGCAGCTCAATATCAGAGAACAAATAATCCAATCCAAAAATGGGCAGAAGACCTAAATAGACATTTCTCCAAAGAAGATATACAGATTGCCAACAAACACATGAAAGATTGCTCAACATCACTAATCATTAGAGAAATGCAAATCAAAACTACAATGAGGTATCACTTCACACCAGTCAGAATGGCCATCATCAAAAAATCTACCAATGATAAATGCTGGAGAGGGTGTGGAGAAAACAGAACACTCTTGCACTGTTGGTGGGAATGTAAATTGATACAGCCACTATGGAGAACTGTATGGAGGTTCCTTAAAAAACTAAAAATAGAATGACCATACGACCCAGCAATCCCACTACTGGGCATATACCCTGAGAAAACCATAATTCAAAAAGAATCATGTACCAAAATGTTCATTGCAGCTCTATTTACAGTAGCCAGGACGTGGAAGCAACCTAAGTGTCCATCAACAGATAAATGAATAAAGAAGATGTGGCACATATATACAATGGAATATTACTCAGCCATACAAAGAAACGAAACTGAGTTATTTGTAGTGAGGTGGATGGACCTAGATACTGTCATACAGAATGAAGTAAGTCAGAAAGAGAAAAACAAATACCGTATGCTAACACATATATATGGAATGTAAAAAAAAAAAAAGAAAAAGGTTCTGAAGCACCTAGGGGCAGGACAGGAATAAAGACACAGACCTACTAGAGAATGGACTTGAGGATATGGGGAGGGGGAAGGGTAGCTGGGGCGAAGTGAGAGAGTGGCATGGACGTATATACACTACCAAATATAAAATAGAAAACTAGTGGGAAACAGTCGCATAGAACAGGGAGATAAGCTCCGTGCTTTGTGACCACCTAGAGGGGTGGGATAGGGAAGGTTGGAGGGAGACGCAAGAGGGAGGGGATGTGAGCTATATGTATACTTACAGCTGATTCACTTTGTTATACAGCAGAAACTAACACACCATTGTAAAGCAATTATTCTCCAATGAAGATGTAAAAAATAAATAAATAAATAAAACATATATGTATTATCCTACAGTTTGTTGGTCCAAAGTCTGATGTGGGTTTCACTGAGCTAAAATCAAGGTGTCAACCAGCTGCCTTCCTTTTTGGAGGTTCTTGGCTAGAATACTTTTCCTTGCCTTTTGAAGCTTCTAGAATCCACCCACACTCCTTGCCTCATGACCCTCTTCCTCCACCTTCAAAGCCAGCAGCATTGCATCTCTGAATCTCTTGTTCTTAATCACATCTGCCTGTTACTCTCCCTTTACCTCCTTCTTCCACTTTACGGACTCTTGTGATTACATTGGGCCCACCAGGTAATCTAGGAGACTCTCTCCATCCAGAGGTCAGCTGATTAGCAACTTTTAATTCCTTAATAATTCCTGCAACCTTAATTCTTTTTCATGTAACAACATATTCAAAGCTTCTGATATTAGGGCACAAATATCTTTGGGGTTTGGAGGAACTATTGTACTTACCAAGAGCTTCAGGGGTTAGAACTTGGGAGCTCACAAGGATGGTAGTGCCACTGATGATGATGGAGAAAACAAGAGAAATCCATTTTGATGGGAAGACAACAAAGTTGTGCAAATTAAGTGGAGTGTCCTAATGGTAACGACACCTAGAGCTGTTGGTCTTGAGGATCTGGATCCCAGGAAACATATCATGATTAGGGACATGAGTTTAGGGAGCCTTACACCTGGACATAAAGTCTGAAAGCCCTTGAGCCAATGATCCCTTAGTCATTTTAGAAAGAGAATAACACAAGGATGAGAAGGTGAAAAAGGAAGTGCCCTCATCATCTCTTATCTAGGCTTAACACTGGGCAAACACTCATTTTTTGGAGAACTGAAAGGACCAAGGGAAGTCCTAGAGGGTCCTGAAGATGGTGCAACAAAATTCCAAAAGGGACCATTTAGCTGGTCCCTCCAACCACATCTGTAGCCCAGATGTTCCGTGTAACCAGAGCACATGCCCACACCAAAAAGCCAACATTATATGCTCCATGAGGTCCGTGGCCAATGTAAAAGTGTGGAAGAACCTGTCCACATGGCAAACCAAATTTGTTATTTGTGTCACATCAAAGCCAGAGCCTCAATGAATTACTGCCCTCTGAGGTCATTTAATTATGATTAAGTGAACTATGAACCAGTGTAAATGGCATTTTATACTCTAGTGAATTAAGGTATTAGATGTAGCCGAAGTGAATAAGATTTATGACTCAAATTCATGCAACCTTACAGTAATTTCATGACACTTTTACTATGAGGCAAGCGATGCCAGCTCTTGAAATAATTAAAAGTACATACCAACTCCAAGGCTGGGTTTCAGGCATTTATGGGAAGCCAGGAGACAGAATGAGGAGCAGGCTTCATTGTGACTAATTTACTCAGGATAGCAGCAGCTGTTTCTTTTACCTGCAGCAAAAGTCTTAATTAGGGTGGGAAGACTGCCCCTGAGCAGGCCATGGAGGCTCCAGGAGGTCAGATGACACCACACATCTCCAGGAACCAGGTTCCTCCCCACATGAATCAGTCCCTCCCCAAATGAGAAATGCTACATAGACAAGTAGCTTTTCAAATCCCTAGGTTCATACACCACTGCCCTCTGCAGATCCCTTTGTTCCCTTGAGATTACCTTAGTCTGGGTTACCAGCCACAGAAGCAAGGAATCAGTGTCCATAGATCCCAAGGGAACTGGTAGAGCAGGACAAAAGTCAGCCAGAATATGCCCCATTTACCTTGGGTACTTTTTTCCCATTGCCAGCTATCTCTTGTCTTCTGGCACTTCTGCTTCTTCAGGTTTATGCACCAATTGGCATCTTCCTGACTTCTGACTTTGCACTCCATCTCAGAGATTCTGATCTCACCTCTCCCATTCAATGAAGGGGGTCCCATGGACAGAACCCAGTGCCAACCATAAGGGAAGACCTCCGTTATCTTCAGTTTCTTATATTTCCAATTTAAGAAACTTCAGGTGTGAGAAAGAATGTTTGCCATCATAATCAGTTAAATTCAAATATGGAACAAAATATTTTCCTTGCAGCTCCTGATACTCATGACAGTACCTGATTATATCAGGCATAAAGAAAACGGGGGATGAGAAGAGTGTTGTTAACCTCTAATCATGGAATAAAACCATATATTTTTATTTATCAGGCCAGATAAGTTGAAGAATTTAGCTATTGCAATATTCTCCTAAAATATCTCCCCATCTTCAATCTTGTCCCCACTCTAATACAGTCTCTTGTAAAGTGAATAATTTTTCTAAACAACAAATCAATTCAAGTTACTTTCTCCCTAAAACCTTTCAGTGGATCCCCATTGCCTATTAAACAAAGTCTGTACTCCTTATCATGGTCAACAGCAGAGCTGCTCAACCAGTGTGCCCTAAATGGATTGCAAGTGTACCTAGATATTAATCAACTCAGCCCAGCATAGAGGCCTGGAGTGGCTGAGCCCTAGAGGCCTTGGCCTTAGGAAAGGTCTTTTGACTTATGATAAAGACTTGAGAGAAGCCTTTCAAAAATGTGGTGTCTGAATCCCTCTCTAATCTTCTATTTAGCTCCTAAATACACACACACACACACACACACACACACACACACACACATTCACATTCATATTATTTTTCTTGATATATGAATGTATAGAAGCTTGCCATATAGACTATATAGGACATTATAGTGCATCAGAATCACCAAGGAAACAAATTGAAATGCAGATTTACAGATCCCACCACAGAGATATAGTAAGTCTGGGACTCTTCATTTTCTTAAGAAACAGCCCATGTAACTCTGGTGCAAATGGTTGGTGTATCATACTTGGAGAATTACAACCTACTCTAGCTATACTGGACCATACCATAATTCTTCAAATGCATATGTTCTCTCCCTTGTTTTTGCCCATGCTGTTCCCTGTGCCTGGGATGCCTGTCCTCCATCTGATCAACTAGATAACACTTATTTGTCCTCCAGGCCTATGCTTTGACTTCATTTCCTCTGGAAAGCTTTCCCAGATTCACAAGGTATGTTGGGTGTCTCTCCTATATTCTCTCTGAGGTCCCATACTTCTCTTGTAGCATTTAAATGATTACCTGCCATAGAGGTAAAGGTCACGTCAATCCTGTTTATCATTTTATCCCTAACACACTCTAAGCATTTTGTAAACATTCGAATTAATGCCTTATCTTGAACACAGGTCCTAAAGGAAATTTAACTTCAATTGACCATTTCAGATCTAGGTGTGATAACCTCTGTCAGCCTCAAAATGGAGTGAGCCACTGATCTAGTTCTACACTCAGAGAGCCAGGAATCTAGTTCTTCCCCATCTCTTAGTTTGTATGAGCAGTCCTTATGCTCTGAAGCAAAACTGCTCTGGCTTCCAAAAATTTTATCTTCTATGGATTATCACTTATAAGGCCCACATTTACAACCAGAAGATATTCCTTGTCATCCTTGACAGTTTCTCATTCACCAGCATCTTGACAATGGCTTTAATTGCCCAGTATCTCTCAGAATTTTTTCCTTCTGGCTTCCTTTCTGAATGGTTTTCTCCTATCCCAATTAGGGACAAGATTTCACTTTCATCTAAACCAAAGGGTTGTAAAGCATTCCTCAGACCCTGTCACCATATCTGCTAACAGGGTTGCTAGTTTTAGGGCAACTTGATATAGGGAAAATAGGCCCAAGACATTTTCACTTTTAACATTGAAAGTCCCCCATCTCTCACTTTCCCCACCCTCAGCCTCGGGCAACCACCATTCTACTCTATGGTTCTGTGAGTTCGATTTTTTTAGATCCCACATATAAGCAATAGCATACAGTATTTCTCTTTCCATGTCTGGCTTATTTCACTCAACATAATGCCCTCCAGGTTGATCCATTTTTCATGAATGGAAGAATTTCTTTCTTTTTCATAGCTGAATAATATTCCATTTTACAGTTATACCACATTTTCTTTACCCATTCATGCATTCATGGACACTTAGATTTTTGGTCAAAGAGTAAAAACTTTCAGTTATCAGATGAGTAAGTTCTGAAGATCTAACATGGAGCATGGTGATTATACAAGCATACTTTGTTTTATTGTCCTTTGCTTTACTGTGCTTCACAGATACTGTGTTTTTTACAAATTGAAGGTTTGTGGCAATTCTGCATCAGAACAAGCCTATTGGCACCATTTCTCCAAAAGCATTTGCTCATTTCATGTCTCTATGTCACATTTTGATAATTCTGTCAATATTTCAAACTTTTTCATTATGATATTGATTATGGTGATCCAATCAGTGATCTTTGATGTTACTATTGTAGCTGTTTTGGGGCACCAACAACAGTGCCTATATAAGATGGTGAAGTAACTCGATAAATGTTGTGTGTGTCCTGAATGCTCCACCAACCAGCCATTCCTTCGTCTATCTATCTCACCTGGGGGGGGGGTCTCCTTATTCCCTGAGGGGTAACAATATTGAAATTAGGCCAATTAGTAACCTTACAATGGCCTCTATGTGCTCAAGTGAAAGGGAGAGTCACACTTTTCTCACTTCAAATCAAAAGCTAGAAATGCTTAAGCACATTCACAGTAATTTCAAAATATTACTGCTATTGGTCACCCAAGAGCTCTGATGGAGAGTACAATGAGATAATATTGTTTTTAAGCCTGCTAACACAACATCCATACTGCAGCTCATGGATCAAGGAGTCACTTCAACTCTCAAGCATTATCATTTAAGAATTATATTTGGTGAAATAGAAACAAAGGAAACAATAGCAAATATCAATAAAATTAAAAGCTGGTTCTTTGAGAAGATAAACAAAATTGATAAAACATTAGCCAAACTCATCAAGGAAAAAAGGGAGAAGACTCAAATCAATAGAATTAGAAATGAAAAAGAAGTAACAACTGACACTGCAGAAATACAATGGATCATGAGAAATTACTACAAACAACTCTATGCCAATAAAATGGACAACCTGGAAGAAATGGACAAATTCTTAGAAATGCACAACCTGTCGAGACTAAACCAGGAAGAAACAGAAAATATTAACACACGAATCACAAACACTGAAAGTGAAACTGTGATTAAAAATCTTCCAACAAACAAAAGCCCAGGACCAGATGGCTTCACAGGTGAATTCTATCAAACATTTACAGAAGAACTAACACCTATCTTTCTCAAACTCTTCCAAAATATAGCAGAGGGAGGAACACTCCCAAATTCATTCTACAACGCCACCATCACCTTGATACCCAAACCAGACAAGGATGTCACAAAGAAAGAAAACTACAGGCCAATAACACTGATGAACATAGACGTAAAAATCCTCAAAAAATACTAGCAAACAGAATCCACTGGCACATTAAAAGGATCATACAACATGATCAAGTGGGGTTTATCCCAGGAATGCAAGGATTCTTCAATATATGCAAATCAATCAATGTGCTAAACCATATTAACAAACTGAAGGAGAAAAACCATATGATCATCTCAATAGATGCAGAGAAAGCTTTTGACAAAATTCAACACCCATTTATGATAAAAACCCTGTAGAAAGTAGGCATAGAGGGAACTTTCCTCAACATAAAAAAGGCCATATATGACAAACCCACAGCCAACATTGTCCTCAATGGTGAAAAACTGAAAGCATTTCCACTAAGATCAGGAAGAAGACAAGGTTGCCCACTCTCACCACTCTTACTCAATATAGTTTTGGAAGTTTTAGCCACAGCAATCAGAGAAGAAAAGGAAATAAAAGGAATCCAAATCGGAAAAGAAGAAGTAAAGATGTCACTGTTTGCAGATGACATGATACTATACATAGAGAATCCTAAAGATGCTACCAGAAAACTACTAGAGCTAAACAATGAATTTGGTAAAGTTGCAGGACACAAAATTAATGCACAGAAATCTCTTGCATTCCTCTACGCTAATGATGAAAAATCTGAAACTGAAATCAAGAAAACACTCCCATTCACCATTGCAATGAAAAGTATAAAATATCTAGGAATAAACCTACCTAAGGAGACAAAAGACCTGTATGCAGAAAATTATAAGACACTGATGAAAGAAATTAAATATGATACAAATAGATGGAGATATACCATGTTCTTAGACTGGAAGAATCAACATCGTGAAAATTACTCTACTACCCAAAGCAATCTACAGATTCAGTGCAATCCCTATCAAACTACCACTGGCATTTTTCACAGAACTAGAACAAAAATTTCACAATTTGTATGGAAACACAAAAGACCCCGAATAGCCAAAGCAATCTTGAGAATGAAAAACGAAGCTGGAGGAATCAGGCTCCCTGACTTCAGACTATACTACAAAGCTACAGTAACCAAGATAGTATGGTACTGGCACAAAAACAGAACGATAGATCAATGGAACAGGATAGAAAGCCCAGAGATGAACCCACGTATATATGGTCACCTTATCTTTGATAAAGGAGGCAGGAATGTACAGTGGAGAAATGACAGCCTCTTCAATAAGTGGTTCTTGGAAAACTGAACAGGTACATGTAAAAGTATGAGATTCGATCACTCCCTAACACCATACACAAAAATAAGCTCAAAGTGGATTAAAGACCTAACGTAAGGCCAGAAACTATCAAATTCTTAGAGGAAAACATAAGCAGAACACTCTATAACATAAATCACAGCAAGATCCTTTTTAACCCACCTCCTAGAGAAATGGAAACAAAAATAAACAAATGGGAACTAATGAAACTTCAAAGCTTTTGCACAGCAAAGGAAACCATAAACAAGACAAAAAGACAACCCTCAGAATGGGAGAAAATATTTGCACATGAAGAAACTGACAAAGGATTAATCTCCAAGATTTACAAGCAGCTCATGCAGCTCAATAAGAAAGAAACAAAAAAACAAATCCAAAAATGGGCAGAAGACCTAAATAGACATTTCTCCAAAGAAGATATAGAGACTGTCAACAAACACATGAAAGAATGCTCAACATCATTAATCATTAGGGAAATGAAAATCAAAACAACAATGAGATATCATCTCATACCAGTCGTAATGGCCATCATCAAAAAATCTAGAAACAATAAATGCTGGAGAGGGTGTGGAGAAAAGGGAACACTCTTGCACTGCTGGTGGGAATGTGAATTGGTACAGCCACTATGGAAAACAGTATGGAGGTTCCTTAAAAAACTACAAATAGAACTACCATATGACCCAGCAATCCCACTACTGGGCATATACCCTGAGAAAACCATAATTCAAAAAGAGTCATGTACCAAAATGTTCATTGCAGCTCTATTCACAGTAGCCCGGAGATGGAAACAACCTAAGTGCCCATCATCAGATGAATGGATAAAGAAGATGTGGCACATATATACAATGGAATATTACTCAGCCATAAAAAGAAACGAAATTGAGCTATTTGTAATGAGGTGGATAGACCTAGAGTCTGTCATACAGAGTGAAGTAAGTCAGAAAGAGAAAGACAAATACCGTATGCTAACACATATATATGGAATTTAAGAAAAAATACTCATGAAGAACCTAGGGGTAAGACAGGAATAAAGACACAGACCTACTGGAGAATGGACCTGAGGATGTGTGGAGGGGGAAGGGTGAGCTGTGATAAAGCAAGAGAGAGGCATGGACATATATACACTACCAAACGTAAGGTAGATAGCTAGTGGGAGGCAGCCGCATAGCAGAGGGATATCAGCTCGGTGCTTTGTGACCACCTGGAGGAGTGGGATAGAGAGGGTGGGAGGGAGGGAGATGCAAGAGGGAAGAGATATGGGAACATGTGTATATGTATAACTGATTCACTTTGTTATAAAGCAGAAACTAACACACCATTGTAAGGCAATTATACTCCAATAAAGATGCTAAAAAAAAATCTTCCAACAAACAAAGCCCAGGACCAGATGGCTTCACAGGCAAATTCTATCAAACATTTAGAGAAGAGCTAACACATATCCTTCACAAGCTCTTCCAATATATGCAGAGAAGAGAACAGTCCCAAACTCATTTCAGGAGGCCAACATCACCCTGATACCAACACCAGACAAAGACGTCACAAAGAAAGAAAACTACAGGCCAATATTACTGATGAACATAGATGCAAAAGTCCGCAACAAGGAACAAGACAAGGTTGCCCACTCTCACCACTCTTACTCAACATAGTTTTGGAAGTTTTAGCCACAGCAATCAGAGAAGAAAAAGAAATAAAAGGAATCCAAATTGGAAATGAAGAAGTAAAGCTGTCACTCCTGGCAGATGACATGATACTCTACATAGAGAACGCTAAAGATGACACCAGAAAACTAGTAGAGCTAATCAGTGAATGTGGTAAAGTAGCAGGATACAAAATTAATGCACAGAAATCTCTGGCATTCCTATACACTAATGATGAAAAATCGGAAAGTGAAATCAAGAAAACACTCCCGGGCTTCCCTGGTGGCACAGTGGTTGAGAATCCGCCTGTCAATGCAGGGAAAAAGGGTTCGTGCCCCAGTCCAGGAAGATCCCACATGCCGCAGAGCAGCTGGGCCCGTGAGCCATGGCTGCTGAGCCTGTGCATCCGGAGCCTGTGCTCTGCAACGGGAGAGGCCACAGCAGTGAGAGGCCCATGTACCGCAAAAAAAATAAATAAATAAATAAAAGGAAGAAAGAAAACACTCCCATTTACCATTGCAACAAAAAGAATAAGATATCTAGGAATAAATCTACCTAAGGAGACAAAAGACCTGTATGCAGAAAATTATAAGACTCTGATGAAAGAAATTAAAGATGATACAAATAGATGGAGAGATATACCATGTTATTGGATTGAAAGAGTCAACATTGTCAAAATGATTCTACTACCCAAAGCAATCTACAGATTCAATGCAATCCCTATCAAACTGCCACTGGCATTTTTCACAGAACAAGAACAAACAAATTCACAATTTGTATGGAAACACAAAAGACCCCGAGTAGCCAAAGCAATCTTGAGAACAAAAAACGAAGCTGGAGGAATCAGGATCCCTGACTTCAGACTATACTACAAAGCTACAGTAATCAAGACAGTATGGTACTGGCAAAAAACAGAACTATAGAACAATGGAACAGGATAGAAAACCCAGAGATAAGGCCACGCACATATGGTCACCTTATCTTTGAAAAAGGAGGCAAGAATATACAGTGGAGAAAAGACAGCCTCTTCAATAAGTGATGCTGGGAAAACTAGACAGGTACATGTAAAAGTATGAAATTAGAACAGTCCCTAAGACCATCACAAAAATAAGCTCAAAATGGCTTAAAGACCTAAATGTAAGGCCAGAAATTATCAAACTCTTAGAGGAAAACATAGAACACTCTATGACATAAATCACAGCAAGATCCTTTTTGACCCACCTCCTAGAGAAATGGAAAAAAAAATAAACAAATGGGACCTAATGAAACTTCAATGCTTTTGCACAGCAAAGGGAACCATAAACAAGAACAAAAGACAACCCTCAGAATGGGAGAAAATATTTGCACATGAAGCAACTGACAAAGGATGAACTTCCAAAATTTACAAGCAGCTCATGCAGCTCAATAAGAAAAAAACAAACAACCCAATCCAAAAATGGGCAGAAGACCTAAATAGACATTTCTCCAAAGAAGATATACAGATTGCCAACAAACACATGAAAGAATGCTCAACATCATTAATCATTAGAGAAATACAAAACTACAATGAGATATCATCTCACACCAGTCAGAATGGCCATCATCAAAAAATCTAGAAACAATAAATGCTGGAGAGGGTGTGGAGAAAAGGGAACCCTCCTGCACTGTTGCTGGGAATGTAAATTGGTACAGCCACTATGGAGAACAGTATGATGTTCCTTAAAAAACTACGAATAGAACTACCATATTACCCAGCAATACCAGTACTGGGCATATACCCTGAGAAACCATAATTCAAAAAGTGTCACATACCAAAATGTTCATTGCAGCTCTATTTACCATAGCCAGGCAACGGAAGCAACCTAAGTGTCCATCATCGGATGAATGGATAAAGAAGACGTGGCACATATATACAATGGAACATTACTCAGCCATAAAATGAAACGAAGTTGAGTTACTTGTAGTCAGGTGGATGGAACTAGAGTCTGTCATACAGAGTGAAGTAAGTCAGAAAGAAAAAAACAAATACTGTATGCTAACACATATATATGGAATCTAAGAAAAAATAAAAAAGAAATGGTCATGAAGAACATAGGGACAAATACAGGAATAAAGACGCAGACCTACTAGAGAATGGACTTGAAGATATGGGGAGGTGGAAGGATAAGCTGTGACAAAGTGAGAGAGTGGCATGGACATATGTACACTACCAAACGTAAAACAGATAGTGGGAAGCAGCCACATAGAACAGGGAGATCAGGTCGGTGCTTTGTGACTACCTAGAGGGATGGGATAGGGAGGGTTGGAGGGAGGGAGATGCAAGAGGGAAGAGATATGGGAACATATGTATATTTATAACTGATTCACTTTGTTATAAAGCAGAAACTAACAAACCATTGTAAAGCAATTATACTCCAGTAAAGATGTTAAAAAAATCATATATTGAAAAAAAAAGAATTATATTTTGTAAGGCTATAGATGCCATACATAGTCATTCTTCTCATGAATCTGGGCAAAGTCAATTGAAAACTTCCTGGACAGGAACAGCATTACATGCAACAGAGAAATTGTTCATGAAAGGAAGAGCCAACTGATGTAGCAAACTTCATTGTTGTCTTATTTTATGAAATTGCCACAGCCACCCCAGTCATCAGCAAGCACCAGCCTGATCAGTCAGCAGCCATCAACATGGCGGCAATACCCCTCAACATGGCGGCAATACCCCTCACCAGGAAAAAGATTACAGTTCACCTCAGCAAGATGATAGTTAGCATTCCTTAGTAATAAAGCATTTTTTTTGGCTGTGCCACACAGCTTACAGGATCGTAGTTTCCCAACCAGGGATCAAACCTGGGCCCCTGCAGTGAAAGCACCGAGTCCTAATCACTGGACAGTCAGGGAATTACCTAAAGTTCTTTTTTTTTTTTTTTTTTTTTTGTGGTACGCGGGCCTCTCACTGTTGTGGCCTCTCCCGTTGCAGAGCACAGGCTCCAGACGTGCAGGCTCAGCGTCCACAGTTCACGGGCACAGACGCTCCGTGGCATGTGGGATCCTCCCAGTCCGGGACATGAATGCACGTCCCCTGCATTGGCAGGTGGACTCTCAACAACTGCGCCACCAGGGAAGCCCAGCCTAAAGTATTTTTAATTAATGTATGAACATTATTTTTTAGGCATAGTGCAATTGCACACATAATAGACTACAGCATAGTGTAGACATAATTTTTATATGCACTAGAATGCCAAAAAAATCATGTGACTCACTTTATTGGAATTGAACACATAATATTTCTGAGGTGTGCTGGTAATCAGTTAAGGGATACACAATATAAATGATGTAAAATGTGACATCAAAATCATAAAACAGGAGGAGGAGCTTCAAGCTGGAGGAAGAGTAAGACGTGGAGATCACCTTCCTCCCCACAGATACACCAGAAATACATCTAGACGTGGAACAGCTCCTACAGAACACCTACTGAACGCTGGCAGAAGACCTCAGACCTCCCAAAAGGCAAGAAACTCCCCACGTAACTGGGTAGCGCAAAAGAAAAAAGAATAAACAGAGACAAAAGAATAGGGACGGGATCTGCAACCACTGGGAGGGAGCTGTGAAGAAGGAAAGTTTTCCAAACACTCGGAAGCCCCTTCGCGGGCGGAGACTGCGGGTGGCGGAGGGGGGAAGCTTCGGAGCCACGGAGGAGACTGCAGCAACAGGGGTGCAGAGGGAAAAGCGGAGAGATGCCCGCACAGAGGATCAGTGCCGACCAGCACTCACCAGCCTGAGAATATTGTCTGCTCACCCGCTGGGGCGGGCGGGGGATGGGAGCTGAGGCTCCGGCTTTGGTCGGTTGCAGGGAGAGGACTGGGGTTGGCAGTGTAAACACAGCCTGAAGGGGTTAGTGCACCACGGCTAGCCGGGAGGGAGTCCGGGAAAAAGTCTGGACCTGCCGAAGAACCAAGAGACTTTTTCTTCCCTCTTTGTTTCCTGGCACTCGAGGAGAGGGGAGTAAGAGCAATGCTTAAAGGAGCTCCAGAGACGGGCGCGAGCCGCAGCTATCAGCTCGGACCACAGAGATGGGTATTGGACGCTAAGGCTGCTGCTGCCGCCACCAAAAACCTCTGTGCAAGCACAGGTCACTGTCCACATCTGCCTTCCCGGGAGCCTGTGCAGCCCGCCACTGCCATGGTCCCGTGATCCAGGGACAATTTCCCTGGGAGAGCACACGGCATGCCTCAGGCTGTTGCAACGTCACGCCAGCCTCTGCCACCGCAGGCTCACCCCGGATCTGTACCCCTCCCTCTCCCCAGCCTCAGTGAGCCAGAGCTCCCGAACCAGCTGCTCCTTTAACGCCGTCCTCTCTGAGCGAAGAGCAGATTCCCTCAGGCAACCTATATGCAGAGGCTGTTCCAAATCCAAAGCTGAACCCCGGGAGCTGTGCGAACAAAGAAGAGAAAGCGAAATATCTCCCAGCAGCCTCAGGAGCAGTGGATTAAATCTCCACAATCAACTTGATGTACCCTGCATCTGTGGAATACCTGAATAGACAACGAACCATCCCAAATTGAGGAGGTGGACTTTGTAAGCAAAGATGTATTTTTTCATCACTTTTTCTCTTTTTGTGAGTGTGTATGTGTATCTTTCTGTGTGTGACTTTGTCTGTATAGCTTTGATTTTACCACTTGTCCTAGGGTTCTGTCCATACGTTTTGTTTTGTTTTGTTTTTTACTTTTTAAAATTTTTTTCTTAATAATTAGTTTTTATTTTAATAACATTTTATTTTATTTTTCTTCTTTCTTTCTTTCTATTCTTGCTCACTTTTATTCTAAGCCATATGGATGAAAGGCTCTTGCTGCTCCAGCCAGGAGTCAGTGCTGTGCCTCTGAGGTGGGAAAGCCAACTTCAGGACACTGGTCCACAAGAGACCTCCCAGCTCCACATAATATCAAATGGCAAAAATCACCCAGAAATTTCCATCTCAACACCAACACCCAGCTTCACTCAACGACCAGCAAGCTACAGTGCTGGACACCCTATGCCAAACAACTAGCAAGACAGGAACACAACCCCATCCATTAGCAGAGAGACTGCCTAAAATCATAATAAGGCCACAAACACCCCTAAAACACACCACCAGACGTGGACCTGCCCACCAGAAAGACAAGATCCAGCCTCATCCACCATAAAACAGGCACTAGTCCCCTGCACCAGGAAGCCTATACAACCCACTGAACCAACATTAGCCACTGGGGACAGATGCCAAAAATAACGGGAACTACAAACCTGCAGCCTGCGAAAAGGAGAGCCCAAACACAGTAAGTTAAGCAAAATGAGGAGACGAAAAACACACAGCAGATGAAGGAGCAAGGTAAAAACCCACCAGACCTAACAAATGAAGAGGAAATAGGCAGTCTACCTGAAAAAGAATTCAGAATAATGAGAGTAAAGATGATCCAAAATCTTGGAAATAAAATAGAGAAAATACAAGAAAAGTTTAACAAGGACCTAGAAGAACTAAAAAGCAAACAAACAATGATGAACAACAACATAAATAAAATTAAAAATTCTCTAGAAGGGATCAATAGTAGAATAACTGAGGCAGAAGAACGGATAACTGACCTGGAAGATAAAATAGTGGAAATAACTACGGCAGAGCAGAGTAAAGAAAAAACGATGAAAAGAACTAAGGACAGTCTCAGAGATCTCTGGAACAACATTAAACGCATGAACATTCGAATTATAGGGGTTCCAGGAGAAGAAGACAATAAGAAAGGGACTGAGAAAATATTTGAAGAGATTATAGTAGAAAAATACCCTAATATGGGAAAGGAAATAGTTATTCAAGTCCAGGAAGCACAGAAAGTCCCATACAGCATAAGTCCATGGAGATACACACCAAGAAACATATTTTTTTGTTTTTGTTTTTGTTTTTGTTTCTTGTGGTATGCTGGCCTCTCACTGTTTTGGCCTCTCCCGTTGCAGAGCACAGGCTCCGGACGCGCAGGCTTAGCAGCCATGGCTCATGGGCCCAGCCGCTCCGTGGCATGTGGGATCTTCCTGGACCGGGACACAAACCCGTGTCCCCTGCATCAGCAGGCAGACTCTCAAAAACTGTGCCACCAGGGAAGCACAAGAAATATATTAATCAAACCATCAAAATTAAATACAAAGAAAAAATATTAAAAGCAACAAGGGAAAAACAACAAATAACACACAAGGGAATCCCCATAAGGTTAACAGCTGATCTTTCAGCAGAAACTCTGCAAGCCAGAAGGGAGTGGTAGGACATATTTTTAGTGAAGAAGGAGAAAAACCTACAACCAAGATTACTCTACCAGGCAAGGATCTCATTCAGATTTGATGTATAAATTAAAATCTTTACAGACAAGCAAAAGGTAAGAGAATTCAACACCAGCAAACCAGCATTACAACAAATGCTAAAGGAAATTCTCTAGGCAGGAAACACAAGAGAAGGAAAAGCCCTACAATAACAAACCCAAAACAGTTAAGAATACGGGAATAGAAACATACATATCAATAATTACCTTAAATGTAAATGGATTAAATGCTCCAACCAAAACACATAGACTGGCTGAATGGAAACAAAAACAATACCCGTATATATGCTGCCTACTGGAGACCCAATTCAGACCTAGGGAAGCATACAGACTGAAACTGAGGGGATGGAAAATGATATTCCATGCAAAAGGAAATCAAAAGAAAGCTGGAATAGCAATTCTCATATGAGACAAAATAGACTTTAAAATAAAGACTATTACAAGAGACAAAGAAGGACACTACGTAATCATCAAGGGATCAATCCAAGAAGAAGATTTAACAATTGTAAGTATTTATGCACCCAACATAGGAGCACCGCAATACATAAGGCAAATACTAACAGCCCTAAAAGGGGAAATTGACAGTAACACAATCATAGTAGGGGACATTAACCCCCCACTTTCACCAATGGACAGATCATCCAAAATGAAAACAAATAAGGAAACACAAGCTTTAAATGATTCATTAAACAACATGGACTTAATTGATATTTACAGGACATTCCATCCAAAAACAACAGAATACACATTCTTCTCAAGTGCTTATGAAACATTCTCCAGGATAGATCATATATTGGGTCACAAAACAAGCCTTAGTAAATTTAAGAAAACTGAAATCATATCAGGTATCTTTTCCGAACACAATGCTCTGTGATGAGATATCAATTACAGGAAAAAAATCTATAAAAAAATACAAGCACATGGAGGCTAAACAAAACACAACTTAATAACAAAGAGATCACTGAAGAAATCAAAGAGGATATCAAAAACTACCTAGAAACAAATGACAGGGAAAAGACGACGACCCAAAACCTATGGGATGCAGCAAAAGCAGTTCTAAGAAGGAACATTATAGCAATACAATACTACCTTAAGAAACAAGAAACATCTCAAATGAACAACCTAAGCTTAAACCTAAAGCAATTAGTGAAAGAAGAAGAAGAAAAACCCAAAGTTAGCAGAAGGAAAGTAATCATAAAGATAACATAAGAAAGAAATGAAACAGAAATGAAGGAAACAATAGCCAAGACAAATAAAACTAAAAGCTCTTTCTTAGAGAAGATAAAAAAATTGATAAACCATTAGCCACCTTATCAAGAAAAAAAGGGAGAAGACTGAAATCAATAGAATTAGAAATGGAAAAGGAGAAGTAACAACTGACACTGCAGAAATACAAAGGATCATGAGAGATTACTACGAGCAACTCTATGCCAAAAAATGGACAACCTGGAAGAAATGGACAAATTCTTAGAAAGGAACAAGCTTACGAGACTGAACCAGGAAGAAATAGAAAATATGAACACACCAATCACAAGCACTGAAATTGAAACTGTGATTAAAAATATTCGAACAAACAAAAGCCCAGGACCAGATGGCTTCACAGGCGAATTCTATCAAACATTTAGAGAAGAGCTAACACCTATCCTTCTCAAACTCTTCCAAAATACAGCAGAGGGACGAACACTCCCAAACTCATTCTAAGAGGCCACCGTCACCTGGATACCAAAACCAGACAAAGATGTCACAAGGAAAGAAATCTACAGGCCAATATCACTGATGAATATAGATGCAAAAACCCTCAACAAAATACTAGCAAACAGAATCCAACAGCACATTAAAGGGATCATACACTTATGTTACTGTCTTGCTAGATGTTTGGCATAGGGTGTCCAGCACTGTAGCTTGCTGGTCATTGAGTGAAGCTGGGTGTTGGTGTTGAGATGGAGATCTCTGGGAGATTTTTACCATTTGATATTATGTGGAGCTGGGAGGTCTCTTGTGGACCAGTGTCCTGAAGTTGGCTCTCCCACCTCAGAGGCACAGCACTGACTCCTGGCTGGAGCAGCAAGAGCCTTTCATCACCATGGCTCAGAATAAAATGGAGAAAAATAGAAAGAAAGAAAAAGAAAGAAAGAAAGAAAGAAAGAAAGAAAGAAAGAAAGAAAGAAAGAAAGAAAGAAAGAAAGAAAGAAAGGAAGGAAGGAAGGAAGGAAGGGAGGGAGGGAGGAAGGGAGGAAGGGAGGAAGGAAGGAAGAAAGAGGACAATATAAAATTTTAAAAGTAAGATAAAATAAAGTTATTAAACTAAAACAAATTTTTAAGTAATAACTAAAAAGCAGAGAGACAAAGACCTACTAGAAAATGGACTTGAGGATATGGGGAGGGGGAAGGGTAAGCTGTACAAAGTGAGAGCGTGGCATGGACATATATACACTACCATACATAAAATTGATAGCTAGTGGGAAGTAGCCACATAGCACAGGGAGATCAGCTCGGTGGGTTGTGACCATCTAGAGGGGTGGGAGGGAGGAAGACACAAGAGGGAAGAGATATGGGAACATATGTATATGTATAACTGATTCACTTTGTTATAAAGCAGAAACTAACACACCATTGTAAAGCAATTATACTCCAATAAAGATGTTAAGAAAAAAAGGATCATACATTATGATCAAGTGGGGTTTATCCCAGGAATGCAAGAGATCTTCAATATATGCAAATCAATAAATGTGACACACCATATTAACAAACTGAAGGAGAAAAACCACATGATCATCTCAATAGATACAGAGAAAGCTTTCAACAAAATTCAACTCCCATTTATGATAAAAACCCTGCAGGAAGTAGGCATAGAGGGAACTTTCTTCAACATAAAAAAGGTCATATATGACAAAGCCACAGCCAACATCATCCTCAATGGTGAAAAACTGAAAGCATTTCCACTAAGATCAGGAGCAAGACAAGGTTGCCCACTCTCACCACTGTTATTCAAAGTAGTTTAGGAAGTTTTAGCCACAGCAATCAGAAAACAAAAATGAATAAAAGGAATCCAAATCTGAAGAGAAGAAGTAAAGCTATCACTGTGTGCAGATGACATGATACTCTACATAGAGAATCCTAAAGATGCTACCAGAAAACTACTAGAGCTAATCAATGAATTTAGTAAAGTAGCAGGATACAAAATTAATGCACAGAAATTTCTCACATTCCTATACACTAATGATGAAAAATCTGAAAGTGAAATTAAGAAAACCCTCCCATTTACCATGGCAACAAAAAGAATAAAAGATCTAGGAATAAACCTACCTAAGGAGACAAAAGACCTGTATGCAGATAATTATAAGACAGTGATGAAATAAATTAAAGATGATACAAATAGATGGAAAGATATATCATTTTCTTGGATAGGAAGAATCAATATTGTGAAAATGACTATATTATCCAAAGCAATCTACAGATTCAATGCAATCCGTATCCAGCTACCACTGGCTTTTTTCACAGAACTGGAACAAAAAATTTCACAATTTATATGGAAACGCAAAAGACCCCGAATAGACAACCAATCTTGAGAAAGAAAAACGGAGCTGCCACAACAAGAGAAAACACTGCAATGAGAAACCCACGAACCACAACGAAGAGTAGTGTCTGTGTACTGCAGTGAAGAGTAACACCTGCTCGACACAACTAGAGAAAGTCTGCACTGGGCAATAAAGACCAAACACAGCCAAAATTGAATAAATAAAGTAAATAAAACAAATAAAAAGTGAATTTTAAAAAAAACCCTCAAAACAAATGCAAGTGGAAACACCATCTACTGAAACCTATGGGATGCTGCAAAGGCAATTCATAGAGTAAAAAATAAAATAATTAAAAATTTAAAAACAGAAACATGGAGCTGGAGGAATCAGACTCCCTGACTTCACACAATTCTACAAAACTACAGTAATCAAGACAGTATGGTACTGGCACAAAAACAGAAAGATAGATCAATGGAACAGGATAGAAAGTCCAGAGATAGACCCATGCACAGATGGTCACCGTATCTTTGATAAAGGAGGCAGGAATGTACAGTGGAAAAAGGGCAGCCTCTTCAATAAGTGGTGCTGGGAAAACAGGACAGGTACATGTAAAAGTATGAGATTAGATCACTCTCTAACACCATACACAAAAATAAGCTCAAAATGGATTAAAGACCTAAATGTAAGGCCAGAAGCTATCAAACTCTTAGAGGAAAACATAGGCAGAACACTCTATGACATAAATCACAGCAAGATCCTTTTTAACCCACCTCCTAGAGAAATGGAAATAAGAACAAAAATAAACAAATGGGAACTAATGAAACTTCAAAGCTTTTGCACTGCAAAGGAAACCATAAACAAGACAAAAACACAACCCTCAGAATGGGAGAAAATATTTGCAAATGAAGCAACTGACAAAGGATTAATCTCCAAGATTTACAAGCAGCTCATGCAGCTCAATAAGAAAAAAACAAACAACCCAATCCAAAAATGGGCAGAAGACCTAAATAGACATTTCTCCAAAGAAGCTATACAGACTGCCAACAAACACATGAAAGAATGCTCAACATCATTAATCATTAGAGAAATGCAAATCAAAACTACAATGAGATATCATCTCACACCAGTCAGAATAGCCATCATCAAAATATCTAGAAACAATAAATGTTGGAGAGGGTGTGGAGAAAAGGGAACACTCCTGCACTGCTGGTGGGAATGTGAATTGGTACAGCCACTATGGAGAAGAGTATGGAGGTTCCTTAAAAAACTACAAATAGAACTACCATATGACCCAGCAATCCTACTACTAGGCACATACCCTGAGAAAACCAGAATTCAAAAAGAGTCATGTACCAAAATATTCATTGCAGTTCTATTTACAATAGCCCGGAGATGGAGACAACCTAAGTGCCCATCATCGGATGAATGAATAAAGAAGATGTGGCACATATATACAATGAAATATTACTCAGCCATAAAGAGAATCGAAATTGAGCTATTTGTAATAAGGGGGATACACCTAGAGTCTGCCATACAGAGTGAAGTAAGTCAGAAAGAGAAAGAAAAGTACCATATGTTAACACATATATATGGAATTTAAGAAAAAAAATGTCATGAAGAGCCTAGGGGTAAGACAGAAATAGAGACACAGACCTACTGGAGAATGGATTTGAGGATATGGGGAGGGGGAAGTGTGAGCTGTGACAAAGTGAGAGAGAATCATGGACACATATACACTACCAAACGTAAGGTAGATAGCTAGTGGGAAGCAGCTGCATAGCACAGGGATATCAGCTTTGTGCTTTCTGACTGCCTGGAGGGGTGGGATAGGGAGGGTGGGAGGGAGGGAGTTGCAAGAGGGAAGAGATATGGCAACATATGTATATGTATAACTGATTCACTTTGTTATCAAGCAGAAACTAACACACCATTGTAAAGCAATTATACACCAATAAAGATGTTTTAAAAAAAAGAAATATAAAAATAAAACAACTACTCTAGTTGGGATCAATAGCAGAATAACTGAGGCAGAAGAACTGATAAGTGACCTGGAAGATAAAATATTGGAAATAACTACTGCAGTGCAGAATAAAGAGAAAAGAATGAAAAGAACTGAGGACAGTCTCAGAGACCTCTGGGACAACATTAAATGCACCAACATGAATTATAGGGGTTCCAGAAGAAGAGACAAAAAAGGGATTGAGAAAATACTTGAAGAGATTATAGTTGAAAACTTCCTTAATATGGGAAAGGAAAGAGTTAAACAAGTCCAGGAAGCACAGAGAGTCCCATACAGGATAAATCCAACGAGAAGCACGCCAAGACACATATTAATCAAAGTGTCAAAAATTAAATACAAAGAAAACATATTAAAAGCAGCAAGGGGAAAACAACAAATAACACACAAGGGAATCCCCATAAGGTTAACAGCTGATCTTTCAGCAGAAACTCTGCAAGCCAGAAGGGACGGGCAGGACATATTTAAAGTGATGAAGGAGAAAAACCTGCACCCAAGATTACTCAAGCCAGCAAGGATCTCATTCAGATTTGATCGACAAATTAAAAACTTTACAGACAAGCAAAAGCTGAGAGAGTTCACCACCACCAAACCAGCTTTACAACAAATCCTAAAGGACCTTCTCTAGGCAAGAAACACAAGAAAAGGAAAAGACCTACAATAACAAACCCAAAACAATTAAGAAAATGGGAATAGGAACATACATATCGATAATTACCTTAAATGTAAATGGATTAAATGCTCCCACTAAAAGACACAGACTGGCTGAATGGATACAAAAACAAGACCCATAAATATGCTGTCTACAAGAGACCCACTTCAGACCTAGAGACACATACAGACTGAAAGTGAGGGGATGGAAAAAGATATTCCATGCAAATGGAAATCACAAGAAAGCTAGAGTAGCAATTCTCGTATCATATAAAATAGACTTTAAAATAAAGACTATTACAAGAGACAAGGAAGGACACTATATAATGATCAAGGAAACAATCCAAGAAGGTACAACAGTTATAAACATATAGGCACCCAACATAGGAGCACCTCAATACATAAGGCAAATACTAACAGCCATAAAAGGGGAAATCGACAGTAACACATTCATAGTAAGGGACTTTAACACCCCACTTTCGCCAATGGACAGATCATCCAAAATGAAAATAAATAAGGAAACACAAGCTTTAAATGATACATTAAACAAGATAGTCTTAATTGATATTTATAGGACATTCGATCCAAAAACAAGAGAATACACATTTTTCTCAAGTGCTCATGGAACATTCTTCAGGATAGATCATATCTTGGTTCACAAATCAAGCCTTGGTAAATTTTTAAAGATTGAAATTATATCAAGTATCTTTTCTGACCACAACGCTATGAGACTAGATATCAATTACAGGAGAAGATCTATAAAAGATACAAACACATGGAGGCTAAACACTACACTACTTAATAACGAAGTGATCACTGAAGAAATCAAAGGGGAAATCAAAAAATATCTAGAAATAAATGACAAGGGAGGCACGACGACCCAAAAACCTATGGGATGCAGCAAAAGCAGTTCTAAGAGGGAAGTTTATAGCAATACAATCCTACCTTAAGAAACAGGAAACATCTCGAATAAACAAACTAACCTTGCATCGAAAGCAATTAGAGATAGAAGAACAAAAATACCGCAAATTTAGCAGAAGGAAAGAAATCATAAAGATCAGATCATAAATGAATGTAAAAGAAATGAAGGAAATGATAGCAAAGATGAATAAAACTAACAGCTGGTTCTTTGAGAAGATAAGCAAAATTGATAAACCACTACCCAAACTCATCAAGAAAAAAAGCGAGAAGACTCAAATCAATAGAATTAGAAATGAAAAAGGAGAAGTAACAACTGACACTGAAGAAATACAAAAGATCATGAGAGATTACTACAAGCAACTCTATACCAATAAAATGGACAACCTAGAAAAAACGGACAAATTCTTAGAAAAGCACAACCTGCCAAGACTGAATCAGGAAGAAACAGAACATATGAACAGACCAATCACAAGCACTGAAACTGAAACTGTAATTAAAAATCTTCCAACAAACAAAAGCCCAGGACCAGATGGCTTCACGGGCGAATTCTATTAAACATTTAGAGAATAGCTAACACCTATCCTTCACAAACTATTCCAAAATATGGCAGAGATAGGAACACTCCCAAACTCATTCTACAAGGCCACCATCACCCTGACACCAAAACCAAACAAGGATGTAACTTAGAAAGAAAACTACAGTCTAATATTACTGATGAACACAGATGCAAAAATCCTCAACAAAATACTAGTAAACAGAATCCAACAGCACATTAAAAGGATCATACACCATGATCAAGTGGGGTTTATTCCATGCAAGGATTCTTCAATATATGCAAATCAATCAATGTCATACACCATATTAACAAATTGAAGGAGATAAACCATATGATCATCTCAATAGATGCAGAGAAAGCTTATAACAAAATTCAACACCAATTTATGATAAAAACCCTGCAGAAAGTAGGCCTAGAGGAAACTTTCCTCAACATAATGAAGGCCATATATGACAAACCCACACACAACATTGTCCTCAATGGTGAAAAACTGAAAGCATTTCCACTAAGATCAGGAACAAGACAAGGTTGCCCACTCTCACCACTCTTATTCAACATAGTTTTGGAAGTTTTAGCCACAGCAATAAGAGAAGAAAAAGAAATAAAAAGAATCCAAATTGGAAAAGAAGAAGTAAAGCTGTCACTCTTTGCAGATGACAAGATACTATACATAGAGAATCCTAAAGATTCTACCAAAAAACTACTAGAGCTAATCAATCAATCTGGTAAAGTTGCAGGATACAAAATTAATGCACAGAAATCTCTTGCATTCCTATACACTAATGATGAAAAATCTGAAAGTGAAATCAAGAAAACACTCCCATTTACCATTGCAACAAAAAGAATAAAATATCTAGGAATAAACCAACCTAAGGAGACAAAAGACCTGTATGCAGAAAATTATAAGACACTGTTGAAAGAAATTAAAGATGATACAAATAGATGGAGAGATACACCATGTTCTTGGATTGGAAGAATCAACATCGTGAAAATGACTCTACTACCCAAAACAATCTACAGATTCAGTGCAATCCCTATCAAACTACCAGTGGCATTTTTCACAGAACTAGAACAAAAAATTTCACAATTTGTATGGAAACACAAAAGACCCCGAATAGCCAAAGCAATCTTGAGAACGAAAAGTGGAGCTGGATGAATCAGTCTCCCCAACTTCAGACTGTACTACAAAGCTACTGTAATCAAGACACAAAAACAGAAAGATAGATCAAGGGAACAGGATAGAAAGCCCAGAGATAAATCCACGCACATATGGTCACCTTATCTATGATAAAGGAGGCAGAAATGTACAGTGGAGAAATGACAGCCTCTTCAATAAGTGTTGCTGGGATAACTGGACAGGTACATGTAAAATTATGAGATTAGATCACTCCCTATCACCATACACCAAAATAAGCTCAAAATGGATTAAAGACCTAAATGTAAGGCCAGAAACTATCAAACTCTTAGAGGAAAACATAGGCAGAACACTCTATGACAAAAATCACAGCAAGATCCTTTTTGACCCACCACCTAGAGAAATGGAGATAAAAACAAAAATAAACAAATGGCACCTAAAAAAACTTCAAATCTTTTTCACAACAAAGGAAACCATAAACAAGACGAAAATACAACCCTCAGAATGGGAGAAAATATTTACCAATGAAGCAATTGAGAAAGGAATAATCTCCAAAATTTACAAGCAGCCCATGCAGCTCAATAACAAAAAACCAAACAACCCAATCCAAAAATGTGCAGAAGATCTAAATAGACATTTCTCCAAAGAAGATATACAGACTACCAACAAACACATGAAAGAATGCTCAACATCATTAATCATTAGAGAAATGCTGATCATAACTACAATGCAATATCATCTCATACCAGTCAGAATGGCCATCATCTAAAAATCTAGAAACAATAAATGCTGGAGAGGGTGTGGAGAAAAGGGAACACTCTTGTACTGCTGGTGGGAATGTGAATTGGTACAGCCACTATGGAGAACAGTATGGAGGTTCCTTAAATAACTACAGATAGAACTACCATATGACCCAGCGATCCCACTACTGGACATATACCCTGAGAAAACCAGAATTCAAAAAGAGTCATGTACCAAAATGTTCATTGCAGCTCTATTTTCAATAGCCCGGAGATGGAAACAACCTAAGTGTCCATCATCGGATGAATGGATAAAGAAAATATGGCACATATATACAATGGAATATTACTCAGCCATAAAAAGAAACGAAATTGAGCTATTTGTCATGAGGTGGATGGACCTAGAGTCTGTAATACAGAGTGAAGTAAGTCAGAAAGAGAAAGACAAATACCATATGCTAACACATATATTTGGAATTTAAGGGGAAAAAATGTCATGAAGAACCTAGGGGTAAGACAGGAATAAAGACCCAGACCTACTAGAGAATGGACTTGAGGATATGGGGACGGGTAAGGTAAGCTGTGACAAAGTGAGGGAGTGGCATGGACATATATCCACTACCAAACGTAAAATAAATAGTTAGTGGGAAGCAGCCCCATAGCACAGCGATATCAGCTCAGTGCTTTGTGCCCATCTAGAGGGGTGAGATAGGCAGTGTTGGAGGGAGGGAGATGCAAGAGGGAAGATATATGGGAACATATGTATGTGTATAACTGATCCACTTTGTTATAAAGCAGAAACTAACACACCATTATAAAGCAATTATACTCCAATAAAGATGTAAAAAAAAGAAAAAAAGAAAAAAAACAACCTAACTTTACACCACAACGAACTAGAAAAAGAAAAACAAATTAAGACCAAAGTTAGTAGAAGGAGGGAAATAACAAAGATTAGAGCAGAAATAAATGAAATAAAGACTAAAGCAATTGTAGGGAAAAAATCAATAAAACTAAGAGCTGCTTTTTTGAAAAGATAAACAAACTTGACAAAACTTTAGCTAGACTCAGCAAGAAAAGTAGACAGGACACAAATAAATAAAATCGGAATTGAAAGAGGAGATATTACCACCGATACCACAAAAATACAAAGGATCATAAGAGACTACTATAAACAATGTATGCCCAAAAATTGGACAACCTAAAAGAAATGGATAAATTCCTAGAAACATGCAACCCCTCAAGACTGAATCTTGGTGAAACACAAAATCTGAACAAATTTATTTCTGGTAAGGAGATTGAATCAGTATTCAAAAACTTCCCCCCAAATATAAGTCCAGGATAAGAAAACTTCACTGGTGAATTCCACCAACCAAAGAATTAGTAACATTTCCTCTCAAATACTTCCAAACAATACAAGAGGGGTGAACCCTTCCAAACACATTTTACAAAGCCAGCATTACACTGATACCAAAACCAGACAAGGATGCTACCAAAAAAAGAAAGAAAGAAAAGAAAATTACAAGCTAATATCCATGATGAACATAAATGGTAAAATCCTCAACAAAGTATTACCAGACTGAATTCAACAATACACTAAAAGTTCATACACCATGATCAAGTGGAATTTATTCCAGGGATATAAGGATGGTTCAACAACTGCAAATGAATTAATGTGATACACCACATTAGCAAAATGAAGGCTAAAATTCATATGGTTATCTCAATAAATGCAAAGAAAGCATTTTACAAAATTCAACATCTGTTTATGATTAAAACTCTCAACAAAGTGGGTATAGAGGGACCAGACTTCAACATAATACATTTCATGTATGAGATGCCCACAGCTACCATCATACTCAACAGTTCCTCTAAGATCAGGAACTAGAGAAGGATATCCACTCTCCCCACTTTTTTTCAGCATGTTATTGGCAGTCCTAGCCAAAGCAATTAGGCAAGAAAAAGAAATAAAAGGCATCTAAATTGGAAAGGAAGAAGTAAAACTGTCACTATTTGCAGAGGACATGATATTATATATAGAAAACCCTAAAGACTCCATCAAAAAACTATTATAACTGTGACCACCTAGAGGGGTGGTATAGGGAGGGTGGGAGGGAGGGAGATGCAAGAGGGAAGAGATATGGGGATACATGTATATGTATTACTGATTCACTTTGTTAAAAAGCAGAAACTAACACACCATTGTAAAGTAATTATACTCCAATAAAGATGTTAAAAAAAACTATTATAACTAATAAACAAATTCACTAAAGTTGCAGGATACAAATCAATATACATAAATCTGTTGTGTTTTTATACACTAATAACATGCTATCAGAAAATGAAATCAAGAAAACAATCCCATTTACAATTGCATCAAGAAGAATAAAACACCAAGTGATAAATTTAGCCAAGCAGGTGAAAGACCTGTACACTCTAAACTATGAGACATTAATTAAAGGAATTGAAGACACAAATAAATGGAAAGATATTCCACGCTCATGGGTTGGAAGAATTAATATTGTTAAAATATCCATACTAACCAAAGCAATCTACAAAGTTAATACAATCTCTATCAAAATTCCAATGGAGCTTTTTGCAGAAATAGAATAATCCTATAATATGTATGGAAGCTCAGCAGATCCTGAATAGTCAAAGCAGTCTTGAGAAAAAAGAACAAAGCTGGAGGCATAACAATGCTTGGTTTCAAAGTATATTACAAAGCTATAGTAATTAAAACTGTGTGGTATTGGCATAAAAATAGACATGTAGATCAGTGGGACAGAATAGAGAGCCCAGAATAAAAACATATATATATGACCAATTAGTTTATGACAAAGGAGCCAAGAATATACATGGGAAAACACAGTCTCTTCAATAGTGTTGAGAGGTTTGGATAACCACATGCAAAAGAATGAAACTGAACATCTTATGCCATATGCCAAAATTAACTCAAAGTGGATTAAATACTGGAACATAAGACCTGAAACTATAAAACTTCTAGAAGAAAACCTTCTGACATAGTTCCTGGTGATTATTTTTTAAATCTCACATCAAAAGCAAAAATAAACAAGTGAGACTACAACAGACTAAAAGCCTTCTGCATAGCAAGGGAAACCATCAACAAAATGAAAAGGCAACCTACTGAATGACAGAAAATAATTGCAAATCATATATCTGATAAGGGGCTAATATCCAAAATATATTTTAAAACTCATACAACTCAATAGCAAAAAAAAATCTGATTAAAAAATGGGCAGAAGATCTGAATAGACATTTTTCCAAAGAAGGCATACAGATGGTCAACAAGTTCATGAAAAGATGCTCTACATCATTAATCATCAGGGAAATGCAAATCAAAGTACAATGAGATATCTCCTTACTCCTTTTAGAATGGCTAGTATCAAAAAGACAAGAAATAACAAGTGTTAGGGAGGATGTGGAGAAAAGGAAACCCTCCTGCCCTTGCTGGTGGGAATGTAAATTGGTGCAACCACTATGAAAAACAGTATGGAGGTTCCTCAAAATATTAAAAATAGAGCTACCATATGATCTACCATTTTCACTTTGGGTATTTATTTGAAAAAAATGAAAATATTAATTTGAAAAGATATCTGCACCCCCATGTTCATCACCACATTATTTACAATAGCCAAGACATGGAAACACCGAAGTGTCCACCATTGGATGAATGGATAAAGAAATTGTGTATATGTATATACAACAGAATATTATTCAACCATACAAAAGAATGAAATCTTACCATTTGCTACAATATAGATGGACCTCGAGAGCATTATGCTAACTGAAATGTCAGACAAAGAAAGACACATAACATATGATCTCTCTTACATGTGGAATCATTAAAAAAAAAAGCTCATAGGTACAGAAAACAGATGGTGACTGCAAGAGGTGGATGGTGGGGGTAGGAGAAATGGGTGAACTTTTTAAAATTTAAATAAATTGAATTAAAAAATTTTAAAATATTCATGCCATTTTGGCAATCATTCATGAACAGGCATAGAGCAGTGAGAATTTTGAGCTGTCCAAGGCATGTGTTCCCAGCTGAGGTTGAACAGGGCAATACTCTGCCTTTTGTTTCAGCTCTCATTTTGTAAACAAGAGTCCTATTTGAAATCTATTTAGTGCCATGTTCTTCCCCTTTTATGTGCTTTTTGTTGGTGATTTTGCTATTTAAAATGGCCTTCATGCATAGTGCTGAAGTGCTGTCTAGTGTTCCTAAGCACAAGATTGTGACGTCTTACAGAAAAAATATGTGTTTGATAAGCTTCATTCAGGCTTGAGTTACAGTGATGTTGGCCATGAGTTAAATGTTCATGACTCAACAACTTATATTAAATAAACTATCTTTAAACAGAGACACACATAAAACAAAGCTATGTGTTGATCAGTTGATAAAAGCATTGTGACCAGGGGCTCACAGGAACTTAAGTCTGTATTTCGCCGGGAGCAGTGGTTCAGGATTCACTAATTTAGTGTTGGCGGCAACTTTTTTTTTTTTTTTTTTCGGTATGCGGGCCTCTCACTGCTGTGGCCTCTCCCGTTGCGGAGCACAGGCTCCGGACACGCAGGCTCAGCGGCCATGGCTCACGGGCCCAGCCGCTCCACGGCATGTGGGATCTTCCCGGACCAGGACACGAACCTGCGTCCCCTGCATCGGCAGGCAGACTCTCAACCACTGCGCCACCAGGGAAGCCCCTGGCGGCAACTTTATAGAGTGTAACAACTGTGAATAATGAGAATCAACTGTACTTTGGTCTTTTCCTTCATAGTACTGATCACACGTTATAAGTATATATTTATTTGTGTGATTTTTAAATGTCAGTCTCCTCCAGCAGAATGTAAGCTTCAGGGGAACAGGGACTAGGATTTTTTTCATTTGATTAGATCCCCAGTACCTGATATCCCAGTGCTGGTGCTTGGTAAAAAATTGTTGAATGAAAAATTAAATGAGTGAATGAATGAACAAAGTGCCTGTGGCTGTGTGGCACAGAGGAATACCTGGGCAGGGAGCCAGGCAGGTCATTACAGAAAGAGGTTGCAGACTGTGGTAGGAGGGACCATCAATCTGTTTCCCTTTTCCATTATAGTAACACTTGTCCTATAGTGTTGACTATGCTCAATGTATAATAAGGATTTTCCATTGAGAGTAAGACTTTTCAGGTGCCAAAGAAAAGTACCACCTTCCTCTAAGTAGTTTAACATCCTTTCATTGTGCTGATAGTGAAAACAGTCAAAAGCAGCTCCTGTAACTTGGTGGCTACAAATACCAGACAGATTTAGAAGGGGCATGGGGTTTTCTTCCTCCTTTCCATTGGAGGCCTTAAATTGGCTCTCAGATGTAGTCACAGCTCCTTTTGGGGTTCATATCTGTTAACATTCCCCAGGCAGGCCTGGAACACATCTCCACATTATGTGTATTGAAATTGAATCACTCAGGCCTTTCTAGGTGTCCTGACCTAACACAGCTAGACAAATATTTATTCATTTAGTAATCCCAGAAGGTAGAAGATAATCCAGCTATCAGAAAGCCATATTAAGGAGCCAGCCAGTTGGGTCATTGTGGAAAGGAAGTCATAATAAGCACAGGGCCAAGTCAGGGAAGGCTTTATCTAACTTAGTAAAGGATTGGTTGAAAGCTGACCTTATATGTAAGCAGAAATGGTAAGTAACCTGTTCTGTGGTCACCTTTGGAGAATGATTTGAGTGTCATCAGGAAGCATCCTCCCACACTTATTCCTTAGTAAGATCTTGTTTTACACCCAAACTATGTTCTTGGTTGTTCTGTTCCCCTAAACTAACCTTCCTTTTTTCTTTCAGCCTCATTAAATCTTAGTTATCATTCAAGGCCCTGCCCCTCTAAGAAGTCTCACTGGACGTTAGGTCTCAGTGCCCTCACTGTCAGACTGTCTGGGCATCCTAGGACTTCTTTGCATGTACTGACTGCCTTTATCAGTGATAAACAGTGATGCAACTAACATTGTATGGCTCTGTTGACATGTTTTCCTGAAGGATGTTATACACTATTGGAAGACAGGGAAAATGTCCAACATTTCCTCTGTATTCCCAACATTTCCTAGCACAATCTTCTGTACATTTTGGTCTTTAGTAAAGATTTGTTCAAAAATGGAGTCAAGCAATTGACCTTTGTAAAGCCTTCTGTGTCCACCTTATCTGGAAGGGACCTCTCCTTCCCCAGAGAACTATATTGCCTTGAGAGTTTACTATATTCCAGAGACAACTCTGGATAAAGAAAGTTTGGGTGGTAGGGTCTGATACAAATATGATCATGACCTGGGATTTACCTTCTCCACTGACCAAGCAAGAGTTGATTTTGGCACGCGGGACCAGCCCAAACACATTTGGAATGCAGGTAGAGATGGTCTTTAGTGTCCTTAAATCCCTGTTTGGTCCCTTCTTCCTCTGAGATTCAGCACCCTCTTGCTTATGATCCCGCTACCCCCACCCCATCCATTCCATTTAGTTGTGTTTACACAGTCCAAATACATGCAGGTTGCTATCATTTCCCTCCTCACGCTTGCTCCAGTCCAGATTTAGTTTCTTTCACCGGTCTTCACTAATCATCCTGGCTGATTCTCCAGGATCATATTTCAAGATCTTCTCTAGGCCTCCCACTGCCAGTCTGCCTAGGTCAGGGTATTTTCCCTAATGACTAGAACCCTGGCTAGAGAACCAGATCTCCCTGTGCCCCAGTTGGACCTTGGGACAGTCCAGGCATCACCAGAATGACCTCTGCAACTCGCCACAGGTTAAGGCCAACCCCTGGCTCATTGGTTAGCAAGGCCAGATATCTCTCAGCCCTGGCATTCTTCAGCTTCCTCCTACCTCAGAAACATGTCTTTCTTAGATTAATTTTTTCCCAGTTACATGATTTATTTTGTGAGTATCCAAGTAGAATCTCTTTTGGCTATTTCCTGTGCATATTCTGAAGCTTGTTCTCTCTGTATGCTGCCCATGTCTCTATTTCTGTTTCTCTGCTTCTTTTCTCCATGTCCCTTTCTGCTGAGTCTTCTCTCTTTTGTGAGGGTAAGTTACTCTCACTCATAGTAGTGTGAACTGTTCTAAAACTGATGGGAACTGTGGTTCTAAAGACCCCTTTCAAAAGTTCCAGACAAAAGGAGAATTGCTGCATCACTTTTAGGACTCTTTAGCAAAAGACCTCCACAGTATATCTGAGACCCCTTTGGCCAGGGGCTGGGCATTGCGGTGCCTGGGCTCTGGCCTTATTTTCTACCTTATTTCTACCTCATTTCTACCTTATTCCCTATTTTTAGCTAAAATAAGCATATTACCCCTAACTTCGACCATTTTCTTACACTCTAGGCCAAGGTTTCCTTGGCACTCTTGACGTTTTAGGCCAGATAATTCACTGGTGTGCATATGTGTATATAGGGGGGGCTACCCTGTGCACTATAGGAAGTCTAGCAGCATCCTTGGCCTCTACTCATTAGGTGCCTATAGCACCCCCTACCCAGTTGCAGACTCTGACCCAGTTGTGACAATTTAAAATGTCTCCAGACATTACCAAATGTCCCCTGGGGCAGCGGTCCCCAAACTTTTTGGCACCAAGGACCGGTTTTGTGGAAGACAATTTTTCCACGGACAGTGGGGGGAGGGGGGCATGGTTCAGGTGGTAATGCAAGTGATGGGGAGCGGCAGATGAAGCTTTGCTCACTTGCCCACTGCTTGCCTCCAACTGTGCGGCCCAGTTCCTAACAGGCCATGGACCGGTACCAGTCCGTGGCCTGGGAATTGGGGACCCTTGCCCTGGGGGGCAAAAAACATCCCAGATTGAGGACCACTTCCCTAGGTTCCCTTGCCTTGGTCCCTAGTCCCTGCTTGATATTCCCTTGTACTCCAGCCCTTTCCCCAGTCTCACTGGGAAGTCACCATCACTTGGCTAATAAAGTCATCAGGGAAGTAGCAAAAGGAACAATAGACTTAGGAGAACTTTCTTTCCATTGCTCAGTCCACCACTTATCTATGTGACCCTGAACAAGTTGCTGAATCCTCAGTTTCCTCATCTATAAAATGGAAACAATAATACTCCCACACCACAGAGTTTTGTGAGGATTAAATATCTTTCTTCTTTCTAAAATCACTATTGCTAACCATTGCTTTTACCATTCATGGCTTCAAAAAGTAATATGACAGTGAATGGAGCCCAGGGTAGAGCTGACAGCCTTTGACAGTGCTGTAACTCACAGTGGTATAGAAGAAGAATGCCACATATCTGGAAGGAAGAAGAATAGAAGCATTGGTTTGCAAAGCTAGTTGAGCATCAGAATCATCTGGAAACATTTTTGAAAGGACAGAGTCTTGAACTGTACACTAGGTGTCCTGAATGCTGACATCTGGGTGTGGGACACAGGATCTGTACCAAACAAACTTCCCAGTGTATTCTCTTGACAAGCCATGTTTAGATACCACAGAGTTAGATGCTCTCTAATGTCCCTTTTAGCTCTGAAATTTGGTGATTGTACATTGCTATTTATCCTGGAAAATATTATACAAACTGGAATTGTACCTTCTGAGCATGATCTTAGGGAATTTTCATGGAATTTTTTTCAGAGACTGGAGTTGAAGAATGTCACCTTGTTCCAAGAGAATAAAGCAGCTTCTAGAGGCACGTTTGATCTTATAAGTAGGGAATAAGGAGGTAGCTCCATGAAGCTTCAATTGGCAGTTGTTTCCACTTCAGTAAAGAGGACAAATCTACAAACTGGCTGATGAATAAGCTTCAGTCAATGGTCCACAGACCCGAGGGCAGACTAGGCCAGAATAGAAGGTAAGATTTCCAGTGGCAAGAGTCCTGAAAATCTCTGACTGGCTGGAGAGGTGACTGCAACTTTGATGCAGGAAGGTATGTAACTCCAAAGACAGGGTTCAGAAACCTCCAGGACAAAAACAGAAAGGGCCTTTCTGTTCAAGAAGACTAGGTAGTTTGATAGGGATTGCATTGAATCTGTATATTGCTTTGGGTAGTATAGTCATTTTCACAATGTTGATTCTTACAATCCAAGAACATTGTATATCTCTCCATCTGTTTGCATTGTCTTTGATTTCTTTCATCAGTCTCTTATAATTTTCTGCATACGGGTCTTTTGTCTCCTTAGGTAGGTAGGTTTATTCCTAGGTATTTTATTATTTTTGTTGCAATGGTGAATGGGAGTGTTTCCTTAATTTCTCTTTCAGATTTTTCATCATTAGTGTATAGGAATGCAAGAGATTTCTGTGCATTAATTTTGCATCCTGCTACTTTACCAAATTCATTGATTAGCTCTAGTGCTTTTCTGGTACGATTCTCTATGTATAGTATCATGTCACCTGCAAACAGTGACAGTTTTACTTCTTCTTTTCCGATTTGGATTCCTTTTATTTCTTTTTCTTCTGTGATTGCCATGGCTAAAACTCCCAAAACTATGTTCAATAATAGTGGTAGAGTGGGCAACCTTGTCTTTTTCCTGATCTTGGTGGAAATGGTTTCAGTTTTTCACCATTGAGAATGATGTTGGCTGTAGGTTTGTCATATATGATGTTTATTATGTTGAGGTAGGTTCCTTCTATGCCCAGTTTTTTGAACCACCTCCTAGAGAAATGGAAATAAAAGCAAAAATAAACAAATGGGACCTAATGAAACTTAAAAGCTTTTGCACAGCAAAGGAAACCATAAACAAGACGAAAAGACAGCTCTCTGAATGGGAGAAAATATTTGCAAACAAAGCAACTGACAAAGGATTAATCTCCAAAATATACAAGCAGCTCATGCAGCTCAATGTCAAAAAAAGAAACAACCCAATCCAAAAATGGGCAGAAGACCACAGACATTTCCCAAAGAAGATATACAGATTGCCAACAAACACATGAAAGATTGCTCAACATCACTAATCATTAGAGAAATGCAAATCAAAACTACAATGAGGTATCACCTCACACCAGTCAGAATGGCCATCATCAAAAAGTCTAGAAATGATAAATGTTGGAAAGGGTGTGGAGAAAAGGGAACCCTCTTGCACTGTTGGTGGGAATGTAAATTGATACAGCCACTATGGAAAAGAGTATGGAAGTTCCTTACAAAACTAAAAATAGAACTACCATATGACCCAGCAATCCCACTACTGGGCATATACCCTGAGAAAACCATAATTCAAAAAGAGTCATGTACCACAATGTTCATTGCAACACTATTTACAATAGCCAGGACATGGAAGCAACCTAAGTGTCCATCGACAGATGAATGGATAAAGAAGATGAGGCACATATATACAATGGAATATTACTCAGCCATAAAAAGAAACAAAATTGAGTTATTTGTAGTGAGGTGGATGGACCTAGAGTCTGTCTGTATGACAGACAGAGTGAAGTAAATCAGAAAGAGAAAACAAATACTGTATGCTAACACATATATATGGTATCTAAAAAAAAATGGTTCTCATGAACCTAGGGGCAGGACAGAAATAAAGACACAGACGTAGAGAATGGACTTGAGGACACAGGGAGGGGGAAGGGTAAGCTGGGACGAAGTGAGACAGTAGCATTGACATATATACACTACCAAATGTAAAATAGATAGCTAGCGGGTAGCAGCTGCATAGCACAGGGAGATCAGCTCGATGCTTTGTGACCACCTAGAGGAGTGGGATAGGGAGGGTGGGAGGGAGATGCAAGAGGGAGGGGATATGGAGATATATGTATACATATAGCTGATTCACTTTTTTATACAGCAGAAACTAACACAACATTGTAAAGAAATTATACTCCAATAGAGATGTTAAAAAAAAAAGCATCCTGACAAACCACATAAATGTTTACTTACTTTCTTGCTTTCTTCCTTCTTTACAAACCTGATGAATGATTGAGGAGCTGAACCACAAACAACAGGGTATTGGCTTTGAGTTGTAGTACAACAAAAGACATATTTGGTTTAAAAACTGTGAATCACTAAGTTGTACAGCTGAAACTTATATAATATTGTACATCAACTACACCTCAATAAAAATAAATAAAGCAATAAAAAAGAAGACTAGGTAGACTTTGGAAGTGAAAAAGGACATAGCCCAGAACCTGAGGTTCTGTGTCTCAGTGGCTTGCTTTAGCACTGACTCCTTCACCCCAGGAATTGCTAAGGTATAAGAAGAAAGAACTGGGATGTTATGTTCCATTAGCTATGTCAGACAGACCAACTTGTCTGAGTTACTCTTCGGTCAGAGTTCAATGTTATATAAAATTACCTGGATCTGTGTTGTTTTGTTTGCCCTTGGTTTCCTGGTAAAAACTCTTTCTGACAAATTCCAAACTTGTCTTCACTGACCTAAGGGAAAAGAAGGAATTTCCACACTGTATTAGTTTTCTATTGTTGTATTGTTGTGTAACAAATTACCACAAATTCAGTGACTTAAAACAACACAAACTTATTATCCCACAGTTTCCATGGGTCAGGATCCAAGTACAGATTATCTGGGTCCTCTGTTCAGGGTATCACCAGGCTGACATCAAGGCTGCAGTTTCATTTGAGGCCTTGTGTCCTCTTCTAAGGTCACTGATTTTGGAAAGAATGTATTTCCTTGTGGTTGTAGGACTGAGGTCTCCATTTTCTTTCTGGCTGTTGGTTGGGGACCACTCTCAGTTACTATAGGTTGCCTCCCATGTCTTTGCCATGTGGCCTCCTCCACAGGCATTTCATAACATAACTGTTTGCCTCTCCAAGACCAATAGGATAACCTATGCTGATTTGAATGTCTCTGACTTATTTTAAGTGCTCACTTGCTTAGGTCAGGCCCACTCAGGATAATCTCCCTAAAATAAAGTCAACTGATTAGGGACTTTAATTGAATCTGCAAAATCTCTTCACAGCACCACCTAAATTAATGTTTGATTGAATAAGTGGGAGATGTGTATACCAGGAGCGGGAAATCTTGGCAGACCATCTTAGAATTCTGCTTGCTTGGTCAAGAAGTGTGGCAACGGGGCCCAGAGAGAAAACTGTTCAGGTAATTAGGTGGATTGTGTGATTGGATTGTTAGGCAAGTCTCTTCAGCAACATGGCTCCTCTTGGAGAGGGGAGGAATGCCTTTGGTCATAATCTTTACCCCCCCCTCCTTGCTACCCTAAGTTGCTTATTTGGCTTACAGGGCAAATATTCCAGTCAGTTTTTTCCTCTTTTTTCAAGTTAGATTGGACTGTGATTTGAAACAGAATCAAGGGCAATATGGTGTAGAAGAAAGACACTTCCTTTGACAAAGACTGCTGTAGCCCTTTGCAAGTGTTCTGTCCAAGTGACCCTAACCATGATTCAGCAAAGACAGATGAAAAAGGAGTCACACAGGCAAGAGGAAGCTCTATGGCTTCAGGCCACTGTGACTGAGTGCTTAGGGATATGAAGGTTGAAGGAAGTTGTCTCTTTGGGGGAAAAGGATAAACTCCTATTGGTGTGGAGACCTCAGAAGACCTAGAAGACAATTCATGAATTTGTGTGTATGTGGCAATAAGGGGGGAAGGAGGAGATGCAATACTGGCACACTGACCTGCTTCTCTTAGGAGCAATTGAATACGTGGGATTTGTTGGGGTAAAACAGTAATAACATTTTTTTAAATTAATTAATTTATTTTGGCTGCATTGGATCTTCGTTGCTGCACATGGGCTTTCTCGAGTTGCGGCAAGTGGGGGCTACTCTTCATTGTGGTGCGCAGGCTTCTCATTGCAGTGGCTTCTCCTGTTGCAGAGTAGGGGCTCTAGGCACATGAGCTTCAGTGGTTGTGGCACATGGGCTCAGTAGTTGTGGTTCATGGGCTCTAGAGCACAGGCTCAGTAGTTGTGGCACACGGGCTTAGTTGTTCTACTGCATGTGGGATCTTCCCGAACCAGGGCTCGAACCTGTGTCCCCTACATTGGCTGGTGGATTCTTAGCCACTGCACCACCGGGGAAGTCTCAAAACAGTAATAACTTTTTTGACTACTTTCTATACGCAGGCACTATTCTAAGTGTTTACTTGTATTAACCCTCCCCCAAAGTTTTTGAAGTAGCTACTAATATTATCCCCGTTTTTTATAGATGAGGAAACTTGCACAGAGAAGTTAAATACAAATTATTCTAAATTCTAGTTAATAACATGCATGCTACAGTGTTTAGGAGCAAGTGTGCTGATGTCTGCAACCAGTAAAATATTAATGGTAGAATCTAGAGGTAGATATATGGGTATTCACTGTAAAATTCTTTCAACTTTTATATATGTTTGGAAATTTGAAAAAAGTGAATTGTCCAAGATCACACAGTTAGTAATGATGGAAACAGGATTCTAACACAAGTAATCTGGCTCAGAAGTATGTGCTCTTAACAACTATGCTAAACTGCTTCTCAGAAGCTGGTTTTCCAAGGATTTGTAATGTATTGAATGCTTGAAATCAGGTTGCTCTCTCAAGTCATTTGTTCTTTATAAGCTTTGCTGTGGAAACTGCGGAACAGTGTAACAGTCTCTGATGCAAGGAGCTCAGAGTTTTTGGGGGGAGACAAGATGCACACACTTAAATCAACCTGAGAAGGGATAAAATGAGGGAGCAGAGCTCTGGAGGGAAACTAGGGGGAATTGAATTGAAGGCATTGATTTGGGCACTGATGTTCTCCTCAAAGACAGGAGGAAAGAAAAGAGTGAGAACAAGGGTATAAAGTTTGAGATACCTGAGGTAGAGTGGAAGGAGTTTGGGTCTGATAAGACTATCTTGTAGGTACATATAGCAGATGAGATCATCTACCAAGAAAGAATAGGTGAAGGCCAATGAGTTAAGGAAAGTGGACAAGAATTGAAACCATTGTTTTGGAGAGAGAACATGAAATGCCTAGAAAATGTGTTGGACAGTAGGGAGATCCCAGCTTGTATCAGAGGACAAATATTTGCTATGGTTCTATATTTCTTCAGTCAAGTTCAATGTAATCTATTAGAAACAGGATAGA
Organism: Stenella coeruleoalba; assembly: GCF_951394435.1. NCBI lineage: Eukaryota > Metazoa > Chordata > Mammalia > Artiodactyla > Delphinidae > Stenella > Stenella coeruleoalba. The sequence continues at coordinate 59,741,124 of NC_137152.1, forward strand.
ACAGGACAGGAAGTGGGATAAGATTGGAAGAAAACAGGAGGGAGACCAAGGAATCTAAGGTGACTTTGATATCTCCCTCTCCTTGAAGGTCCTCTGCTTGACGTTGCTATTCATGTAAGAATCTGGCTGTTCCCTCCATCCTGTCATTGGTCTGCAAATCTTTCAAACCTGGATGCCGGCTCTGACAACCCTACCTCTCAGATAATAGTTCTCTGCTGCCTAGATTTTGCCCTTAAGGCTTAATTCTTTCAAAGCTCACCAAATCAAGTAGTTTTTATTCTGTGCTCATTTCCTTGACCACTTTTCTCTGTGCTTACCTTCTTTCTAAGAACTGTCTTCCCTAGATTTTCATGATGACATTCTCTTGGTTCTCCTTCTGCTTTCTGACTGTTCTTTCTCAGTCTCCTTGGTTGAACTATCCGACTTCTTCCTCTCATTTCTCACAATAATTGGGCCCAGGAGCCCTTTCTTGACCCTCTTCCATTCTTGCTCTAGAAGGTATCCCTCATATCTCTGACAAATCCTATTTACTCCCTTGGTTTAACAACGATCTCTTTCAAGATGAGTCTCAAATCTCTACCTCCAGACTTTACCTTTTTCTGGTGCTTTTTCTGGAGCTTCAGATATTCCATTGGTTCGTGAAACCTCCACTTAGATGTCCCTTACGTAGCTCAGATCAAACATGTCTTAAACAGCGAGTCACGTCTTCAAGTCTGTGAGTGTCTCTTTCTCCCATTACAGGTATGAACTCCTGGAGGACAGAGCCTGGGCTCCTTGGCTGTCTTTGTAGACTGGCACTAAGCCAGCATCACAATGAGAGGGGATGTTTTCCTTGCACAAGCCTCAGCAAAGGTGTCTTGATGGAGGAGTGAGTTAATAGCAGGTAGAAAAGAGGGCTGGGTGAGGGAGTGAGGATGGGCACTGCTGTGCTTTGTACATGGATGTGACTCATACACTTTAGGCACATTAGTCATTATGCCTCTTGGCATCCCTAGTCCCCCTACTCCAATGATTGCTCATACACATATGGACTCATGCCCAGACCATTCTCGTGTCTGCTTGGGAAGCACTCCACACACACAGTCTTCACATGCCACGTGCAACAGCATCAATTTAAATAACCTTCAGATTCAGGGAACAGAGTGGAAGGTTCTGGGAAGGCAGTGCATGCTTTAACTGCTCCATTGTCCTGCTTGGAGCACTCTTATCTCCAGTCCCAGGGGTTGACTGTGCCCTGGGACTGGGGCTGAGGGATTGTGGGCTTAACAAATTTGTTCCATACTTTCTGTCATTTTTTAAAAGGATTTTTCATTTTCTGTGTAACATCCTATAGAGGCAGGCTAGGAAGACACTATTACCTTTGCTTTCTAGATTAGAAAACTTAGGCCTCACAAGGAGTGATTTGAGATAGAGGTGGACCTAGGAGTCTTGGGCTGCTCATTTCCAGCCCAAGGCACTTACCACTGCCCCACAAAGCTAAGCTCAATCAGTTCCTGGTGGCCCTGGTTCCTAATTCAGGTAAGCAGTCAGCAATTAAGGGGGACGCTGCTGGGGCCAGGCTGAGCTAGGATTCTGTTTGCTTTGCTTAGGAGATGTTGGGGCATTTGGAGAGCAGGGGCCTGTGAGTTTCTGTGAGAAGGGAAGGAGGGGTTAGGATTTGGGCCCAGGAATTCCCATCAGGAATGAAACACTTTCCACCTGCTAGCGCCTAAAGCGCCTAACTCTGTCATGGAATTTGCGTGCAGACAGTTAGATCGGACTTTGGAAAGAAAGGATGAAAAACGAGTTTCCTTCTTTCTGTTCACAGAGGCCAGCCAAGAGCCAGAGCTGGAGCCAGGTCTCTAGTCATGAACTAAACAACAGAACCAGTTATCGGTTTCAAGTCTGACTGCCTCCTCTTGTAAGGACTTTGGAACTTGGAGAGGCTCCCTGACCCTTTATAAACCAGCAGAAAGAAGTATGATTGTCAAGACCCCAGATAGAATGGCAGGTATGCTCAAAGGTGAAGTGGGAGGTTGAAAATGCTGCTTAGAATATATTTAATAATTTTATTATTTTAATTCTCTATGTAAAATTTTCTGGGAAAGACCAGATTTAGGGGTGTGGGAGAAGTGTGGGTTAAGTAGGCAATATCAAGGCACTGGGTGCCTTGGAATTCGGGGCTGGGAGCATAAAAAGATATAACTTCCTTGGGCCCAGGGAGCCCATAGCTAACCATCACAAGACTACCAGGAGACTAATCCTCTAGTCAAGTCTTAACAGGATGGGAGTTGAATATTTAACACGTGTCCCCGTCAAGACACCTGTCTTTGACTCTTGGCTCTTCCACCTAACTGTGGGACAAAAAAAAAAATTTCTTGTCACTCCTCTGGGTCTTGATTGCCTTTTATGTTAAATGAGGATGATGTTCTATGAAACAGAAACAGACTCACAGACATAGAGAACAGACTTGTGATTGCCAAGGGGGAGGGGGTTGAGGGAGGGAAGGATTGAGAGTTTGGGATTAGCAGATGCAAACTATAATATATAGGGTGGATAAACAACAAAGTTCTACTGTATAGTACTGGGAACTATATTCAATATTCTGTGATAAACCATAATGGAAAAGAATATGAAATGGAATATACCTGTGTATAACTGAGTCACTTTGCTGTACAGCAGAAATTAACACAACATCGTAAATCAACTATACTTCAATAAAATAATTTTTTTTTAAACGGGGATGATGTTAATCTACCTCACAGGGTCATTAAGAGGATTACAAAGCCACACAAAGCCTGGTGCAGATATGAGGGTCCAATGTCATTATTACCACATGGTCTGGCTTCTCCTACTTAACACCTCTAGGAGGGAATAAGGAAATCCCAGGATTAAGGGGGAAATATAAGTGAGTATATTTTAGTATGGGTGACCTCTAAAGAGGTGAGACTAGAGCTCTTCCAATGATATCTATTCCCCTGCGTATATGTTCCCCTTGTCCTCAGGGTGGAGGTGCCAAGTTGGGCCTTCAGTTTGGGCTATAACTCCCTTTTGGGTGTCATCCTCAGTTGCCTCTCTACCTGGTTGGAGTTTGAGAAGGCAAATAACACTAAGCTCAGGAGTTATAGTCCTATCAGAAGTCAATCAACTTTATATCAAAATGAAGATTGACTCTATAAACACTGGCTAGGCCAACAATCAGCCCAGCCAGAGAGGCAGCATAAAGTCAAGGAAGAGAATTTGACTAGGAGTCAAGCCAGAGATTCTGCTCTGGCTCTGCTCTTGACCAGCTGTGAGACCTTGCATGAGTCTGAGAGTTGTATGAGAGAGGGAGTATGTGAGAACCCCTTCTAGGCTGTAAAGCAGCATATAAGTGGAAGCAGTTAATACTATTGCTTATATTATGTAATGTAGGAAATCGTTATTTTCGTTATTCTACCCTCAAATGTGAGCTCTTTGGTTGCAAAGGGGACCCAACATGTTAGATTGATATATCCCATTTCCATTTATTAGATAAACAATTGAAAATGCAGGAACTATTGTTTTTATCATTATTATCACATTTGAAGAACAGGTTTATTCAATAGTGGAGGGAGACCTTAAAGATCTCTTCCCACATACAGGGTTTATTTGAGGGGTAATGGAAATGGTCTGGAATGAGAAGGAGTGATGGTTGTACAACATTGTGAATATACTAAAAAAAAAACTGAAATCACTTTTAAATGGCAAATTTTATCTCCGTTTTAAAAATTACAACAATAAAAAAATCCCTGCCCAGAAGTCATAAAGGCCATGAAGCTTAGATCTGAAGCAGTGAGAACAGACCCAGAGCAGATAAGTCAAACATTGCTTCTTACTCTGTGAATTGTGTACTTGTGAGAAATAGGGGAGTCTTTTGGGTGGTGTGTGTGAGAGAGAGAGACAGACTACTTAGATATAAAAACAGTACATCCCAGAAATAGTTAAGATGCAGTAGTATTGATAATGGGTAAAGAAATGGTGTTCCCAGAACAATTTGAGGGATCTTGACTGGAGGATCCCTATTGGCTTCAGGGATTAGTAGCTCAAATTTACTTATCTGAGGGGTAAGGTAAATGCAAACTTAGATTGGCCAACCATTCTGATTTGCCCAGAATTGAGGGATTTCCTGAGATGTGGCAACTTAGTTTCTTTCTTTCTTTTTTCAATTTTCTAAAAGACTTTACCAGCTTTAGTGAGGTATGACTGCAAATAAAAATTGTATATATTAGGTTGTCCAGTGTGATTTTTAAGGAGTATAATGTGATGATTTAATATATGTATACATTGTGAAATTATTACCACAACACATCCATCATCTCACATAGTTACCATTATTTTTTGTGTGTGGTGAGAACACTTAAGATCCTTTTATAGCAAATTTCAAGTATACAATACAGTATTATTAACTATAGGGACACCTCAGAGATATTACGGGATTCCAGACCACTGCAATAAATTGAATATCATAATAAAGTGAGTCACGTGACATTTTTGGCATTCTAGTGCATATAAAAGATATGTCTACACTATTCTGTAGTTTATTAAGTGTACAATAGCGCTCTGTCTTAAAAAACAATGTACATACCTTAATTTAAAAATACTTTATTACTAAAATAATGCTTGCATCGTCTCGTCATAACCTTTTTGCTGGTGGAGGGTCTTGCCTCCATGTTGCTGGCTGCTGACTGGTCAGGGTGGTGGCTGCTGATGACTGGGGTGGCTGTGGCAATTTCTTAACATAAGACAACAATGAAGTTTGCTGAATCGATAATGGCTCTTCCTTTCACGAACGATCTCTCTGTAGCATGCAATGCTGTGTGACAGCATTTTACCCACAGTAGAATTTCTTTCAAAATGGGAGTCAATCCTCTCACACCCTGAAATTGATTTATCAACTAAGTTTATGAAAGGTTCTAAATCCTCTGTTGTCATTTCCACCATCTTCACAGCACCTTCGCCAGGAGCAGATTCCATCTCAAGAAACCACTCTCTTTGCTCATCTATAAGAAGCAACTCTTCATCCATTAAAGTTTTACCATGAGATTGCAGCAATTCAGTCACATCTTCAGGCTCCACTTCTAATTCTAGTTCTCTTGCTATTTCCACCACATCAGCAGTGACTTCCTACCCTGAAGACTTGAACCCCTCAAAGTCATCCATGAGGGTTGGAATCAACTGCTTCCCAACTCCTGTTAATGTTGATATTTTGACCTCTTCCCATGAATCACGAATGTTCTTAATGGCATCTAAAATGGTGAATCCTTTCCAGGAGGTTTTCAATTGACTCTGCCCAGATCCATCAGTGGAATCACTATCTATGGCAGCTATAGCCTTACAAAGTGTACTTAAATAATAAGACCTGAGAGTCAAAATGACCCCTTGATCCATGGGCTGCATAATGGACAATGTGTTATCAGGCATGAAAATATAATCTCGTGGTACATCTCCATCAGAGCTCTTGAGTGACCAGGTGCAGTAATATTTTAAAAGGAATCTTTTTTTCTGACCAGTACGTCTCAACAGTGAGCTTAAAATACTCAGTAAACCATGTTGTAAACAGATGTGAAGTCATCCAGGCTTTGTTGTTCCATTTATAAAGCACAGGCAGAGTATATTTAGCATAATTCTTAAGGGCCCTAGAATTTTCAGAATGGTAAATGAGCACCGGCTTCAACTTCAAGTCACCAGATGCATTAGCCCCGAGCAAGAGTCAGCCTGTTGGGCTTCCCTGTGGCGCAGTGGTTGAGGGTCCGCCTGCCGATGTGGGGGACGGGGGTTCGTGCCCCGGTCCGAGAGGATCACACATGCTATGGTGCGGCTGGGTCCGTGAGCCATGGCCGCTGGGCCTGCGCGTCCGGAGCCTGTGCTCTGCAACGGGAGAGGCCGCAGAGGTAAGAGACCCGCGTACCGCAAAAAAAAAAAAGAGCCAGCCTGTCCTCTGAGGCTTTGAAGCCCAGCACTGGCTTTCTCCTCTCTGGCTATGAAAGTCCTAGATGGCATCTTCCTCCAATAGAAGTCTGTTTTGAAATTCTATTGTTTAGCATGCCCTCCTTTATTAATTATCTTAGCTACATCTGCTGGATATTTGGCTGCAGCTTCTACATTACCACTTGCTGCTTCACCTTGCACTTTTATGTTATAGAGATGACTTCCTTCCTTAAACCTCATGAATCGACTTCTGCTTGCTTCAAACTTTTCTTCTGCAGCTTCCTTACCTCTCTCACCTTTTATAGAATTGAAGACAATTAGCACCCTGCTCTGGATTAGGCTTTGGCTTAAGAGAATGTTGTGGCTGGTTTGATCTTCTATCCAGACCACGACAACTTTCTCCAAATCAGAAATAAGGCTGTTTCACTTTCTTATCATTCGTGTGTTCACTGGCGCAGCACTTTTAATTTCCTTCAAGAATTTTTCCTTTGAATTCACAACTTGGCTAACTGTTTGTTGCAAGAGGCCTAGTTTTGGCCTATCTTGGCTTTCGACATGCCTTCCTCAAGAAGCTTAATCATCTCTAGCTTTAGATTTAAAGTGAGAGACAAACGAGTCTTGCTTTCACTTGAACACTTAGAGACCATTGTAAGGTTATTAACTGGCCTAATTTCAATGTTGTTGCCTCTCAGGGAATAGGGAGGCCCAAGGTGAGGGAGAAAGATGGGGGAATGGACAGTCAGTTGAGCAGTCAGAACACACACAACATTTGTCAATTAAATTCACCATCATATATGGGCATGTTCTGTGGTGCCCCAAAACAATTACAAGAGTAACATCAAAGATCACTGATCACAGATCACCATAAGAAATATAATAATAATGAAATTTTTCAAATATTGGGAGAATAACCAAAATGTGACACAGAGACACAAAGTGTGCAAATGCTTTTGGGAAAATGGTGCCAACAGACTTGCTCAACACAGGGTTACCATTAACCTTCAATCTGTGAAAAAAAGGAAAAAAAAAACAATATCTGTGAAGCACAATAAAGTGAAGCACAAGAAAATGAGGTGTGCCTGTATTGTAATCATAGTGATTTTTACTACTTTTGTCTTTTAACCTTCACACCAGCTTTATAATTAATTAATCTGCTACCTTTACTATGTATTTACTTTCCCAGTGAGGTTCATTCTTTCATTATGTGTTCTTGTTAACCGAATTAGCACCCTTTCTTTTCAGCTTAAAGAAGTCCCTTCAACATTTTAGTGGTCATGAACTCCTTTAGCTTTTGCTTGTCTTAGAAACTCTATTTCTCCTTCGACTCTGAATGATAATTTTTCCAGGCACAGTAATCTTGGTTGGAAGCCTTTTTTTTCTTTTTCCAGCACTTTGAATATATTATGCCACTCCCTTCTGGACTGCAAATTTTGTGCCGAAAACATCTGCTAGTAGTCTTATTGGGGTTCCATTGCATGTAACAAGTTGTTTTGCTGATTTTAATATTCTTTCCTCATCTTTAACTTTTGACATTTTAATTATAATGTGTCTTGGTGTGGGTCTCTTTGGATTCATCTTTTTTGGAACTCTCTGGACCTCCTGCATCTGGATGTATGTTTCTTTCCCCAAGTTAGGAAAGCATTCAACCACTATCTCTTCAAATAATATTTTTGTCCCTTTCTCTCTTCTCCTTCTGGGAGCCCTATAATGCAAATGTTCGTCTGTTTGATGTTGTCATATAAGTCTTTTAAGCAATCTTCACTTTTTTCCATTCTCTTTTTCTTTTTGATGCTCTGATTAGGTGAGTTCTACTGCCTTGTCTTTGAGCGGAGTGATCCTTTCTTTTGCTTCATCTAGTCTGCTGTTGAACCCCATAGTGTATTTTTTAGTTCAGTTATTTTATTCTTCAGTTCTTTGACTTTTACTTAGTACTTTATTATATTTTCCACCTCTTTGTTGAAGTTCTCACTGTTTTCATCCATTCTTCTCTGCAGTTCAGTGAACATCTTTGTTACCATTACTTTGAACTTTTTATCAGGTAAATTACTTATCTCCATTTTATTAATGTTTTTTCCTGATATTTTTATCTTATTCTTTCATTTGGAACATACTGCTATGTTTCTTCACTTTTCTTGACTCTCTGTGCGGGTTTCTATGCAGTAGATGAAACAACCCCCTCTGCCAGTCTTGAAGGAGTGTTCTCATGTAGAAGATGAAACTCTTTATTCAGCCCTGCCCAAGCCCTTTGTCGTCTCTCAGATCTCTGTGCTTGTCCAAGCATTAGATTATATTTTTAATAGCTTCCAGTAGTTGAGGATGTGCCAAGACCTGTCAGTGTCCCAAAGGGAGGATCTCAGCACCTAGATTCAGGCTAACTGGAAGCCAGACCCTCAGGCAGCGGCTTTTAGAAGTATGCAAATATATACAGTCCTGAGGGACCACAAGTATAAGACTCACTGGCTGCCAGAACCAGGTGATGTTGGAGATGTCCCCTGGGTGGCAGTCACAAAACTTGGGGCTCCAGAGAGGTGTATAAGTTCCTTTCTGGGAGATACTGGAAAGCTGGAGCAAGGCAGAGGGAAAGCGCAAAGATGGTGTCCACAGCTTATGTTCCTTGAAAACAGCTCCATAGGCCACTAAATATGTGCCACACTTGAAGACTACCATCAGTCCAAAGCTCCAGGAGAAGCAAAGTGGCCTCCTTCACAGAAAGACTGGGTGGGGGGGTGGGGCGTGCCTTAGTCCACTGTTTGTGCAGTGCCCTGGGTGTGGTAGCCTGCCAAGAACCACATCTCCGATTGAGACAGTTCTGTGAGACCCAGGAACACAAACCCCTCTGGCCACCAGAGACCGATATTCAAGGAGTGTCCCTTGGGCATCAGCCACAAAATGCTGGCATCAGATGCATGTAAAACTCTCCTCCAGGAGACACTGGCTCTGTGGAGGATACCAGAGGGTTAGGGTAAAGATAGCATCCACCCTCTGAGGTCTCTGGGAAGAGTTACAGTCAGCCCCTAGATACATGTTTAATTAGAAGCCTACCACTCAGGCCACAGTCATGATGATTAGCTAATAGGTCTACTTCACAGAAAGATTGAGCTCTTGGGTCTGTTGCCTCTTGCTGTACCTGTGGGTGGTAGCTGTTTAAGAATTCTTTCTCCATTGGTTACAGTCCTGAGGGACCCACAAGTGCAAGCCCCACTGGCCACCAGAGCCAGACAATGTATAGGTGTCCCCTGCTAGGAGTCAAAAAACCTGGGGTACCAGACAGGGGTATAAACTCCTTTCTGGGTGATACTGATTATTACAGTCCCATATGACCAGGAATGCAAGTTACCCTGGCCTCCAGAGCCAGGTGATCAAGAGGCATCCCCTGGGTGGCAGCCACAAAAGTTGGGGCACCATACATGTGTAAATGCTTCTTTCCTGGAGCACAGCAAAGGGAGAGTGTGAAGATGTCACCCATAAGTCTCCACCCCCAGAGAGTTTTCCAGCAGGATCCTAGATGTGTGTGCCAAATTACATGCCTGCCCCTCAGGCTGAAGTTTTAATGTAAGCAGGTGAGCCTCCTTCATTTTAAGTCTATGCATGATCAGCTCCCTCTGATCTGGTAGAGCTGGACTTTGGGGTGGGTGAGCCCAAGTGTTTGAGCCCTTTAGGAGGCATTTCTCAGATCACTACCATCTTGTGGGTCTTGGAACACGAGCCTTGCTGATTTTCAAAATTAGATGTTTTAGGGGCTTATCTCTCAAGTGCCTGTCTTAGAAGTTGGGGTGACTGATGTGAGGTTTGAACCCTTCACTCCTCAGGGAGAAGCTCCAGGTTTTGAGTTCTCTCTCAGTTATGGGTCACTGAGCCAGGGATGGGGTTTATGGTGAGATTTTATCCCAGCCTCTCCTACCTGCTTTGATGTGGTTTCCTTCTCATTTGCCCAATATGTAGTCATCACTCAGCCAGACTTTAGGATTTTTAAGAGGAAATTTTTCCATATGTAGCTGTAGACTCAGTGTGTCCATGGGAGGAAGTGAATTCAGGATCATCCTACATCACCACTTTGAACCGGAACCCCACCATGAGTATTGAGTTTGAGGTTAGAAACAAATTTTATCAAGTAAGCTAATTCACAAATACAGAACCCACAAATAATGAAGATCAACTGTACTATGAGAAACAATAATGGAGGGGGGCACTCTGACCTATCTGAAGAAGTAACATCTGAGCTGAGCTGGATGAGAGGGAGGGGTGAAAAAGAACATTCCAGTACAGGGAACAGCATGTTCACAGGCTCTAAATCAGAGAGAAGTTAGGCCTGCTCTAGGGACAAAAAGGCCAGTCTGGTTTGATTATAGTGAACAAGGGAGAGAGAATTAGGTGATAAGCCTGGAAAGAAAGGTAGGGGCCTATAAAAGACAAAATGCACTGGACAATTAAGGAGATCATTTTATTCAATCTACTGCAATAAGAAGCATATTCGTAAATGAGGAACATCTCAAAAAAGGAAGGAAACAAGGTTTTTTATAAAAGAGGGAAGTCATTGAGGAAGGGTAGAGGTGGGTCTTAAAAGGATAGAAGAGTTCTTATCTATCATTGCTTTCCAGGAGCACAGGGTTCAGATAAAATTCAACATCATCAGTTCCACCCTTTTGTTATAAATAAATAAATATCATTCATTGCTGAACCACTCAGAGGCAGCCACAAACTTCCTGAATGGGGTAAAACAGGGCCTGAGAAGTAGTCTCTCAGGCTATTTTATGCAATTTTGCATAATTTTATGCAAAATTGTTGAACCATCTGTTGAGGAGTGGTGGCAAAGATCAGTTGTTTTAGGATCCTAAAGATTAGGCATCCTTAAAGAGGGGTATGTAAAATGAAAAAAAGAGAAATATTAATATAAAATGTTGTATAAAGGAGTTGAATTCTTAGGGTAACCAGACCGGTAGATTCTAAGAGGCCAGTAGAGAAAGATCTCGGTTATACAGCACCACTCATTGAGTTTTTTGAAACTAGAATGTTGCTACTCTTGGTGATGTTGCCCACAATCTTAGTTACTTCTCATATAAGGGTGTACATGACTCAAACATTTCATTCAAATTCTTTAATGGTCCAGGCAGTGGCTTGTTCAGGGAGAAAATGGACCTATGCATTGTCTGCAGCAGTGATGTCTTCTTCCAAGTTTGTATCAAGTTACTAGGCTTTAGCTTGAAGATCTGCTTCAGATCTTAGATAAAAGGGCAAGCTGCAAGGCAAGCTACAGTTTCAATAGCAGTCTAAACTGTCAGGTTTTAGTTCTCAGTGTACCAAGCCAAGGGGAGGAAGAAAAATTAGAAAGTTAATTTGGAGGGTTGTAGTCAGATATTGAAGGAAGCTAGAAGAATTGAAAATTTGGTAAGGATTGACAATTAACATGATGCAGTCCAGTTTGCAGATAGGTGTCAAAACTGGTTTACCATGGTTGAGGAAAAGTCAATTAAATCTCCACCAGACAAGACAGAGTTTTCATAGTCATCAGTTGCTTGCAATTTACAAAGAGATGCAAAGTAGCTCAAAGACAATAAACAGGACCAGGAATTGATAACCCAGAAGGATTTGATAGTTTCCTATTGAAACACAAAATTTACCTCTACCATCTCCCCATTTTGCATGAAAGATAATCTCAGAGAAAGATTATTCTTGATCACACAAATAGGCTGTTCTCATTAGATTTGATCTAATTATTTACATAGTTGCAGAAAGAATAAGTTACTATTTAGGGCTTCTTAAACTGGCTTTGCTAGAAGTTTTCATAAGGAACCTCAGATTGGAATTTTAAAAGCCCTGAGTCTGGGAGGCCAAATCAAGAACTTCACCACCAGATTTCACCTTAGTACCTATAAATTTAGGCAAATTCCTCTCTTTCCAAGGTCTCCAAAATATCCCATTTTCCTGGCCTGCCAGGAAATGACTTTCCTTACTCACCTGGAAGACTGGGAACCCTGTAAACCAGGTACCAAACAAGTTTCCCCAAGAGAGCTGTGTAATCATTGGTTCCATAAAGTCAATCCAAGTTCCTAAAAAGCATCTGGTCATATCTGATTCAGTGAGCATCATTCTCAAATATAGCATTTGGGCAAGGCCTTTGTTGTATGGGCAAGACCTTGGTTGCATAAGCAACGTTTCCAATCACCTCGTGTTAACCAGGACAACAGATTCTTACTGAGCCTATGCAAATTATCATATTGCCATGAAAATTAAAATACTGAATAAAAGTTTCAGAATTCTGGAGTGTTTAAGCAGGATGAATAAGATATCATTTATAAATATTTCCTTTCTGTTTACAAAAGCATAGTCTACTAAATTGTCTTGTGTTATAGATAACTTAAGACAAAAGAAAAGAGGGTTCCTTATATATCTGGGAAAGAGAACATTAAAACATTAGTAGTATTCCAAACAAAACCCACAATCTGGGAGTTCCCTGGTTGCCTAGTGGTTAAGATTCTGGGCTTTCACTGCCGTGGCCTGGGTTCAATCCCTGGTCAGGGAACTGAGATTCCACAAGCCGCACGGCATGGCAAAAAACCCCACAATAACCCACAATCATCCCTCATCTGTTCATTCAGGTTTATGTATTTGTTCTTATTCCATGTAATCTTGGTTAGTGATCTCATGGACCCATCTGTTTTCTGACTGGAGTTCTGGAAATTCAAACTCAGTATATTGGTACATCTCAAAGTTGTTTAAATGATGCCATCAGAACTCTGTACCCAGTAGTACCTGGAATAGTCCTTTTCAAAGGAACTTTGAGACAGTCCTTTGTTGAAGATGAAGCACTCTGGCCTGTAGCTGATTGCAAATGCTTTCAGGGAAGCATCAAATTAAAACATTTTTTTAAAGTATCTGTCGATTACAAAAGACTTACATTAGCTGTGGTTTACTACTGATCATTCTCAAAAGTGAAAGATCTAATGAGAGTTCATTACAAAAATAAAATAACTGTCAAGGAAATTTGGTTGTTTCTGTGGCATGCAAAACAAGACAATAAAGTCAATCCCCCAAAAAGTTTAAAAATATCTATAAACATAATGATTAACACAATTTTCAAAGAAGAGTGTATGTTGCATCTAAGTTATTAAAAAAAGGATTAACATAATCTTTACAAAGAAAAATTACTCAAACATAGTAATCCTAAGATAACATGCATGACTATGTTAAGGATATTTTTGGAATATACCAAGAATATATGAAGAATATCAAGTAAAGAGTTTCTACAAGTCTAGAGTAGGTCCTAAACAGGCTTATATTAATAAAACTCCATGGCTAAGTGACATGAATCCCCAATTAACAATCATTGGCTTAGAAGATGCTATATTCAAATTAAATAAGCAAAGTTACAACCAAATTAACATTTTTAAAAAACTGAAATTATGACTGATAATACTATACTGTTGATTTCTATTATCAGGCAAAGCAACACTAGGACTCTGACAAATAGAAACATTTCGTGGACAGCAAGGACATTGACGATTCTCTAAGAATTTCCCCTACAGCATACAATTTCTGAAATATTTAAATTAATAACATTTACCTATATCACCTTAACCTAGAGAAGGCTGAGGATCTCCTCTGATTTAACCACTCTTCTCATGCAACTCATCAATAGTAATATATCAAAGAAACCCAATTATTTCTAGCAATTCTATTTTACAAGATAAAAGAACAAATTCTTTTTTTCCCCCAGGGGCCCTTTGGGAAATCTGAAAGACAATTGTAGGTGCAAAAGATATCATTTAGGATTAGATTTGGGGAATCCAAAATATCAAAAGTTGTCAGGATATTTGAACACTTAAAATAGGCTCATGGGTTACTGAAAAACAGTACTTGGATGCCTATTTGACCAACTAGACAATAAAAGATTTGGAAAGTAAACATAGTAGGTAACATGATTGTAAAGAACCATAGCTCTTTCCTAAGAAGGGAAATACTTTGCTTTCTTAAATAATCAAGGACATCAATATGTCAATATAAACCATAGAAGGTTACTCTAGCAAGACACAGAATCTTTGACTTCTAGACAGATTACACAGAAAGTAAAGAATAATCTTTTACAACCTCTTATTAAGAGCAGACCAATATTAGCTTCCCTGGTGGCACAGTGGTTAAGAATCCGCCTGCCAATGCTGGTGACACGGGTTCGAGCCCTGGTCTGGGAAGATCCCACATGCCACAGAGCAACTAAGCCCATGCTCCACAACTACTGAGCCTGTGCTCTAGAGCTGGTGAGCCACAACTACTGAGTCCATGCACCACAACTACTGAAGCCCGCGTGCCTAGAGCCCGTGCTCCACAACAAGAGAAGCCACCACAGTGAGAAGCCTGCGCACCACAATGAAGAGTAGCCCCCACTCACTGCAACTAGAGTAAGCCTGCGCGCAGCAACGATGACCCAACACAGCCAAAAAAAATTTTTTAATAAATAAATTTTTAAAAAAAGAGCAGACCAATAATCCAAGAAAAAATTGATGTTTTAACAGAGAGAAAATCCAATTCTACTTTTGCCTCAGTAAGATATTTAACACTAAAGCTCTTTTTGAAAATCTTATAAACAAGCACATCAAGTCTTAGCCAGCCTTGAACTCAACAAAATAAATTCCCTTTCCACAAACCTTCTACAACTGTCTATATCCATATACAACCCTTACATTACTTTTCAAAGTAGCAAAAACCAACACATTTATTAAATTTGCAAAGTATATATAGCCTCTCTGTAGTATGTAAAAATAAGAAACAAAGGTATATAAACTTAAAATTATGCTTAGTAATTAATATTTCAGTATTCTATCTTGGAAATGATCTAAGGTATTTAATGAATATCCATTAATCAAGTCGATTTAGTATCAGTTCAAGGTTTTAAGTTACCTAAATCTTTTGGAAATTATCTTCAAGCTAACATGCTACAAAGCATAATTACTCTTGAAATAGAGTTTGTCAGAATAATGATTTGATTTGGTTAAACACAAATTTACAGTTTTCATAATCTTAAACACTTAATAGAAGTAATACTAGCTTATTTGATTAGTAAACTTATATAAATTTAGGAAGAACATACCCAAGTAGAATAATTATGTATGCTTGTAGCATATTCAACACTGATAAATAAGAAAAAGCATAGCTCATTTTATTAAATCAAAATATTAAACCACTCTCATTTGCTATATTTATCTAAATTATGTGAACTTGAATTCTTAAAATATTTGAATTAGTTTCTGTAAAAACACTTCTGTTTAGCATATTGAAAGTGTCTAATACAATACAATTCCTTAATTTCTGGGAATTCTAAGAACATTCAATTTATACAAGCACTTATTTATCTCTAAGCCAATCAGAATAGAGCTCCTTTAAGAGATTTTACAATCTAATTTGGTAATACCATCCAGAAGTAGAAAAATATTACATGATCACACAATGAAAGGTAAAGGCCTTTCTGAATTACATATAAACATACAGACAGACATAGATAGAAAGACAGCTTATTGCTTTAATTCTAAAGTTTTGTCATGGGTCAAGTGTAAACACAGATTACAATATTACAATGTACAGAATACATATTAAACAGCCATTCTCTTCCTGATGGGCATGGAATTCTTAATTGATTTGAGCTCAAAATAGAAAAGACTAACCATCATCTTTCACCCAACAGAGATAAGATCTCTATAAACCATTACAGACGGTCCCGGACTTATGATGGTTCGACTTACGTTTTTTGGCGTTATGATGGTATGAAAGCAATATGCATTCAGAAGAATCCATACTTTGAATTTTGATTTTTGATCTTTTCCTGAGTTAGCAATATGTGGTGCAATACCTTTTCATGTGCGGCACTGAGCCACAGCTCCCAGTCAGCCACACAATCACAAGGGTAAACAACTGATACACTTATAAGCATTCTGTTGTTCATTTTCAGTACAGTATTCAATAAATTACATGAGATATTCAACACTTTATTATAAAATAGGCTCTATTAGATGATTTTGCCCAAGTGTAGTTTGTAAGTGTTCTGAGCATGTTTTTAAGGTAAGCTAAGCTATGATGTTTGGAAGGTTAGGTGTATTGAATGCATAATTGACTTACAATATTTTCAACTTACAGTGGGTTTATCAGAATGTAACCCCATCATAAGTCAAGAGTTGTAATCCACTTACAGAGATCACTGAATGGTCAGACAATGAAACCAAAAGAAGCCAGCACCAGAGATCAAGCAAACACTCAAAAATAATCAAAATCAAATCCTTAGAGTGCTAACAGTAGACAAGAGTCTGAAACCGAGGATCTGGAGCTGGACTCACTGTTGGGTCCTCTGATCACCCACCAGTCAGGAGAGGAGCACAAGCGGCTCTGAGAGGCCTTATTACCTGGGTGGAGTAAATATGGATCTGAAGGTGAGGTCCAATGCCACTCAAATCATGGCACCAAAACCCTGAAAGACAAAATGCAACAGACAGTTAAGGAGATGATTTTATTCAGGCTATTGCAATAGGGAGAATGTTCATGAATGAGGACTATATCAAAATAAATGGAGAAAACTTGGGGTGGAGCTTATCTGAATCATTTAGAAAGGTTAAGGAGGGTCTTGTCTTATAATTTGTGAGGGTGGGGTGGTCCTTTGCTGTTAGTCATTTCTCCTAACACAAGAGTCACAAAAGGATAAGGGGTTTTCTAGAAGTATGGGGCTCAAGATAAACTTCAACATCATCAGGCCAAACCATGCAGCACCTTGCTGACCATAGTAAGGCTGTTTGTCTTTATCCTTAGAACAAAGGGAAGTCATCGAGAGTTTATGTAGGACTATGGTGGAGTCACTTGGCCTCAAACAGTCTGGCTCTATCCTCCTACTTGCAGAATATTCCTTCCCTCGATGCTTCCTGCCCGGGTCTTCACAAGATGCTAGATCCTGGGCTCCCTTTTGCTGTGATTCCTCTGCCTGACAGGATGCCAAATCATGATCTCCAGCTGCCCCTTTCAGGCTTTCAGGCTTTCTCATTATTTTCCAGCCCTACTACTCATCTGGTCTCCCATCCCCTGCAGCAGAATCTCCCCCTAAGGCCTATTCCACCATGATGAGTGTTCAAAGTTCAGGGATCACAAACTGGTCTATAGGAGCCAGACAAGTAGTCTAAGTGAGAGAAGCACACAGGGTATAATGCAACTGATAAGGAAATGGGGGACTATGGCAAACTGGAAAGTACAGATCTTGCCCAAATGTGGTAGCCACTACTCAGTATAACTGAGTACTATTAAGCAGGCAACTTGCCCAGTGTTATGTGATCCTATTACTTTCAAGTTTCTGAATTTTTAAATGGGGGAAACAATTCAAATGTTTTAAAACACTGTTCAGTCACAATGGGGTGTGAATGCTGGATTTGGCCTTCAGATTCCCACTTGGCAGCTAGTACCCTCATCAGGAGATCCTGTCCCTCTTAGCCTGCTCCCAACCCCCACCCCAGCTGCCAATAGAGCTCTGAGCTCCTGTTCTGATGCCCTTGGCCCAAGAAGGAATTAACCTACAATCCCACTGCACTGAAAGCAAATCACCTGTCAATCCCCTCCTGGCCCATCAAAAACATTAGTATCCACATTTATATATTAAGCCTGCCCCATTCAGAGAAAAGATCTATCTGAATCTACCACAGAGAGAGGGTACAATTCCAATACACAAATATGGGTGGAGGCTTCATCAGCGCTCCTGGCAGGGGCTGGAGTGTGGGGCAACCTGCTGACCACTGACCCTACAAAGACTGGGAAATGAGACATTTTCCAACTGAAGGGAGGTGATGCTCACCTCTTTCCCTCTTCAGTCTTCCTCTGGAGAAGTGAGCAAGAGGCAGACAAGTAGAAATGGAAGGCAAGCCCTGCAATAACCTACCAGCCACAAGACAAACAGCCCCTGGCAAATTCAGGTCCTCTGATCCAACCTCTCCTGGGTCAGTTTCCCCAAATTTATCCAAGGTCCCCACATTCTGAATGGAGAACATTGATACCTAGAGTGGCAACCTATCATGCCCTGGGTATTGTCAGACCTCAACACAATCAGGAACAATGCTCTAAGAAGATTAGGCGGTGATTTTACTTACATATAAGGCAGCAAGGAAGAACCATTTCTTTTCATAGCAAACTCTTAAAGTAGAGAATCCTGAAAATAACCAAAGGGCAAATTCACAGAGCATGAATACAGCGCATGCACGCTCAAAATACACACTTATGCCCACAACCCACAAAAGAACATTCCCCCACCCCTTCGCCCTGTACGTACCTACAAACTAGCCTCAACCAGTAACCCCTTCACCTTCACCCCCACCCCGGTCCTCAACACACATGAGATCCTTGGCATTGATATTTCAGGCACAAAACTTATTTCTGTTCAACATTAATAGCACCAGAGGAACTTTTAACTAGGAATTACACCTCTCTCCAAAGGAGTTTAACACTAGGCCCCAGGCTATTCTGTGAGCATGTGAAAAGCCTCAGGAGCTGCTTAGGGGGATTAGCAGAAATAATCTTTCCAGACTAATGGCTTTTCTGAGCCCCAGGTCTGATCTCCAAGCCTGGAACAGAGCTCATCAGGCCTCTTGAGTCAGTGTGACTCAAAACTCAGGGAAGGAGCAGGTAAATTGCTAGAAATTGGTTCTTTGTGCTCTCGGAGGCCTCACACAAGAGAAGACCCCAAGGTGGTCCTAGACACCTCAGGCATTTTCTGCACACAAACCACAGTGTGTGCTGCAGAGCAAGTCCTAGGCAGAGGAAAAGTAAGTGGCCCCCTACCAGGGCAATCTGAGAAATGCCTTAAGAGGCCCCCTAACAACAGCAACTAAACCTAGCCCTCCCCTGAATGAGCACCTGGAATCCACCATTACTCATTCCTCCTGAAGCAGGGAAAGCTCCCTGTTGAAATGTAAATATATCGTCCAATTAACAGCCCTTAACACACTAGCATGGAATCCTTTTCCAGATTTGGAGATAAAATAGCCTAGAGAACAGAAAGTAGAGTCCTAAAGCGATGGTAAACAGGTTTAGGTAAAGGTCAGCAGGGCTGGGAGGGAAGGGGCAGGTAAGAGGCCTGAAAAGCAGTAACTGTGATTCTCTTAGAGGTTACAAAGTGCTTGGGCCTCACAATAACCCTGGTAAATTGTTTATCCATCCTCCTCTTATAGGCTTAAAGAGGTTAGTTAATTTGCCCAAAGCTAATCAATGGCTAAACTCAACAGTACGTCAGCTCATCACTTGAATTGAGCTCTATAAACATTTCCTGCACATCTGCTCCACTCAGGCAATATGCTGTTTGTCCAGGATACAGAGATGGTCAAGACATTGTCCTCACTCTCAAAGAGCTCAGTCTACTGTGGATGACAGTTGGAAGGTAGTGACAACAGAAGCAAATACCATGATAAGGGAAATAGTAGGCACTGTGAGGAGGAAGAGACAAGGCACCTGACCCAGATAGGGAGGTGGGATACCGCAAGGTCAAGGAACGCTTCCTGCAAAAACTAAGACTTGAACCCAAATGTTCTCACTCCAAAACCCATACTCTCTCCATATCGCTGATGATAAACATCATGATGCTTTGACACCCCAGTTTTCCCAGCCCACGGATAAGGTACATGGATAAAGTATAGCATGTTCCAAGATCCCAGACCATCGTTCCCAAGTTCTAAGTCAGGTCCTCACAGCTATGGCTGTCAGATCAGCCAGGCTGCCAGGCCCTGCCCTCATAGTCAGGCCTCTGTGAGCTTCCCAAAACATTGATTTTCTTCCCCTTTAACTTGTGGGCCAGTGGGAAAGGGGGAGACCTGAGGAGTCTAGGATATGGTTGAAGTTCACATTCTGCCTCATTGGAAATCAATCATTTGCTCCTCATTGGGATGACCTAATTAAAAACAAAGGTATTTTTAAAAAAGGTATTGTTTACTATGTGCCAGACACTGTGCTAAGCTTTAAGCTTTTTGTAGACATTATCTCATTTCATCCTCCAACAACCCTATACAGTAGGTACTATTAACACCTCCAATTTACAGATGAGAAAATGGAGAGTTGGAGAGATCACATGACTTGGCAGAGACTGGGATTCTAACCCAGGCCTGTAATGTGGTTCACTACACTATTGTCCCTGAATTGTCATAATGCCCCCCTCTCCTGCCTTCCAGCCACTCACTCCATTCAGTCACTCATCGGCTTTTATTAAGCACCTCCTACATTTAAGGTACTACACTTGAATATGCTGTAATTAAGATTCTAAGATATGTAAGCCAAGGAATTTACCTTCCAAGATTTCACAGAATATAAACTTGCTGATTTTTAAAACTGAAAGGTCATATTGCCCAACCCCTTCATCCTACAATGAGGAAATAAAAGCCCAGAGAGGACAAGTGAGTCACCCAAAGTCACATAGCTAGTTAGTGACTGAGCCAGGATGAAGATGAGTCTCCCTAAATCACAGGCACTCAAACTTTGTGCATCAGAAGGATCTTCTTTCAAATGCAGATTCCAGAGTCCCACCCCAGACTACACATTTTGAACCTTTGGAGATAGTACCTGGGAATCTGCATTTAAAGAAGGGCTGCTTGGATGTAGAGAATGGACTTGAGGACACGGGGAGGGGGAAGGGTAAGCTGGGACGAAGTGAGAGAGTGGCATGGACATATATACACTACCAAACGTAAAACAGATAGCTAGTGGGAAGCAGCCGCATAGCACAGGGAGATCAGCTCAGTGCTTTGTGACCACCTAGAGGGGTGCGATAGGGAGGGTGGGAGGGAGATGCAAGAGGGAGGGGATATGGGGATATATGTATACATATAGCTGATTCACTTTGTTGTACAGCAGAAACACACAACATTGTAAACAGTTATACTCCAATAAAGATGTTAAAAAGAAAGAAAGAAAGAAGGGCTGCTTGTCTTCCTTGGACCGCACATAGATAAACTGTTTCCTGTGTCCTGATGCATCCTTTGTATCACTGAATAAGAGCAAACTCATTTTTATTCCAAAGTAAGACAGAAGAGCTAGACCAGATCAAAAGCACAAAGTACTGCGGACACGATCTACTTGGAGAGGTAAGACCAATGCAAAGGAAACAACTGGGAAGGAATACATGACAGTAAAGAAAGAATTAGCAAAATACATAGCAAAGACAGGGCTATAGCATCAGAGAAGGAAAAGCTCTCTGTGAGCTGAGGTGATCAAGGGGGCCTTTCAGGAAGAGGTGGGACTTGAGTCCAGCATTGCAGGACAAGAAGGATTGGACAAACAGGGAGAAATACATTCCAGAGATGGGAAATACTTTGAGCAAAGGTACAAAGTGAGCACATGTATGTTGTATTCAGGAGACAGAGAAGAGGCCTGCTCAATTCTGGGGATGAAGTGGGGACCAAACACAGTCGGTGCCTGCTCTCATGGGGCGTACACGGGACAGGAGGATGGGGAGGGACAAGAAACAACCAAATAACCAAATGGCAATTTGAGGTAGTAATAGGTGCTATGAAGACAATAAACAGAGTGATACGGCTATAGGTGTTGGAGGAGCTATCAAACTAGTGAAGTGACGGAAAGCCTCTGAGGAGGTGTCACTTTTGCCATAAGCCAAATGAAGGTAGATGTAGGAGAGCAGTGAAGACTATGATAGGAAAAATGTTTGTTGAGACCATAACTGGAGACTCTGCACACTAGCTTTCATCTAAGCCCAGGTGAAAGACACGTAGGGTAGCCCTGAGCCTGTTTTGTTCTTTTTTTAATATACAGCAGGTTCTTATTAGTTATCCATTTTATACATATTAGTGTATATATGTCAATCCCAATCTCCCAATTCATCACACCACCACCCCCTCCCCTGCCACTTGAGCCTGTTTTTTATTATTTGTTCAAGATAGAGTGGGGTCCAGAAAAAGGGAGAATGTATTTCTGGGTCAGTGGATAAAATCAGGCTTGGAGGGGGGTCTAGCCTGGCAGAATGGGCTACATCTAAGGGCACACTTTTCTCTAACATTCAGGTCTGTCACTCAGCCCAAGTCTTCACACACTCTCCTCCTCCCCGCAAATACCTAGAAGTTCCCAAGCTGGTTCAGCTCTCTCAACTCAGTGGGAACCAGAGGTCCTACAGCCAAAGTGTGACCCACAGAAGTTGCCCAGTGCCCAGGGGCTCAGCCTAAACTGGCCCAAATGCATGAGCAGGCAGTCGTCTCTCTCCTTTTTTTGAGGCCAGGGTCTGTCACTCTAGAACCAGGGCCTGAGGCCCATGCTGGGAAAATGGCTCATTAAACTTAAGTGCATCTTCTTTTTACCTCCCTCCCCTTACCATCCCTCTACCTCCCAACCCCCGCCCCAGGAACAGACCCCCTGCAGTGGTAGCCATGACCTCTGTCTACAAATAGTTTGTGGAAAAACCATCAGGTTGGTGATTTGTTTGCAGTGCTCCAACATCCCCTTTGTATGCCTTTCTCTTCCCTTGAGGGTGATCTCTCCCTGGCCAGGTGTCTAGTACCCTCATGGTCTCTCCTTTCAGCCCATCTCCTTCTCTCAGGAAACAATAGTAAAAGCCCATTAATATTAAAAATCGAAGTAACTAATGAGGCATTTGAATTTTGACAGAGTGGAATTGTAGGTCTTAGTAAATAGATGTGAAGGTTTTTTTTTTAATTAGGTACTTTACTGCATCCCTAAAAATGATATTAGGAAGACAGTGGCCTAGTCTGGCAATATGGAGTTAAACTCTGGTTCCCTAAGGCAGGAGCTAAAAGAAAGACAATGCAGGGGCAAGAAAGAGCCAAGACACAGATTTGTCATAACTTCAGGATGAGTTTATTTGTTTTTAACCATAATAATGATTAATATTATGGCAACACCCTGTATTGCGGGTATAAAAACACAATCCTCTCCCAAAATATGACTCAGCCTCTGTGCTCCCAGATACACTGAAATTCCTTGGAAGGCAGCTGCAGGCCTTTGTGGAGACTCCCATTCTTGCTTCTTTCACAGTTGGACAAACCAAAGACCCACAACCCTGCTGCTAGGTGCCCAGTCATAAGGAAAGAGGCACTGGGCCCACAGATCCCCACACAGTACAGTCAAGTATGTTTTGTTCAGACTGACAGTTCCCTACCCCCAACTACCACCCAAAACCAGCCTGCTTCCACGCCTAACTCTGGGTTTAACAGCAATCCAAACACTTCATCCTGGACCTGTGAGTGGAGGGGCTTGGGAAAGGTCAGGGGGTTAACTGTTTGCCTTTATCCACAAAATTCCTACACTTCTAGAACCTTACCCCTGCCCTCTTCTTGCTTGGTAACTCTCTGTGATTATATCTTTTACACTAAGAAGTGAAAAATAACTCAGTCCCTCTACTCAGACCATACCCTTGGGTGTGGCTTTTCGGTTAAGTAACTGCTTCCTGGGAGGAGGAGAGATAGTAAGGAGGGGGTGGGGCAAGGGCTAGGAAGATCTTAGAAGCCCCAGTATTCTAATTAGCATCACTTTTGAGTGTGGGCTCCAAAGGTTTTCCTTTCCATTTATCAAATTTATTGAAAGGGAAGCTAAGGCCCCAAAGAGGGTAGGAACTTGCTCAAGGTCACACCAAAAGTATAGAGTAGAGCTTGGGAATGGGAGCCAGGTCCTCTGCCTCCAGCCAAGTGCTCCATCCAAAAAGATGTGTGATTCTCCCCAGTGAGTCAGGGAAAAATGCAGTGAAACAGGGTTATCAGAGGAGAAGGTTGCAGCTCATGTGCTTTCATTCAGCCTCACAAAATGAACGGGAAGGAGAGACACAGAAACGGCCTGAATGGATGCACTAGAAATCCTGAACTGTAGAGGAAAAAGGCAGTGCGATTACAGTCTCCTGTTTTCAAAGATGCTGCTCCAGCATTGGGCCACTTCGAGTGTCCAGATGTCCTTCACTATCCTGGAGAGAGGGAAGGAGGGGAGTGAGAAAAGGGTGGAAAGGGAGACAAGGAGAGGAAGAAGTGGGGAAGAAAAAGGAAAGAAGCTGAGGGAAAGATGTGGAAGAAAAAAGGTTGGCTGAAAGAATGTTTGAAAAAGAACAACATGCCATCCCAGGATGCTTTGGGACCCTAAGTTATAGGGCCCTTTCTCCTCTCTCCCTTTCTCCTCTCTCCCTTCCCTCATTCTGCACTGTCTTAGGTGCATGAACACACATACACACACACACACACACACACACACACACACACACACACACATTCATTCTCATTGGTCTCCCTTGGGCCTGCCCCTCTTTCTTTCCCAGACGTGCTGGCCCAGGCTCTGTAGCCTCGGGCTTCAACGGTTGTGAAGGAATTGCTGGGCCAGCCCAGCCTGTATGCTGCTTGACCCATGTATTTCACAGATGTTAGTTCCCTCTGCCATTCCCCAGGGGACTTGAACAGAGACAGTTTAGCAGGAAAATGTCTATACCAAATGGTCTCATTATATTCAAAAGAAAGATGCCACATTTCCTAACCTCCATCTACTACCAAAACAAAAAGGCCCCTTCCTGATGGCCCTAGAGACTACCCCCTTGGGGCAGGTCCACCTAGACAGTTGGGCTAAAACTACATCTACAGCTCTACAACCTGACAGCTGCCTTTGACCCATAGCAGTGGGGATTCACTGGCCCCAGAGGAGAAGGGGGTCAAAGACAACAATAAAACTGCTGAAGCAAGGCAAGACCCACTCTCCAGAACCAAACAGACTAACACCTGACTCATCTAGAGGTCACTTCTTTGGCAACCTCATATATCTGGAACAAAGCAGAGAATAAAGAAGTGAGAAGGGAAAAAAAGCCTCGAGGAAGTCAAAATAGATGTCAGCATCCATACAGTGAAGTTTTCAGGCTTTACTCATAAAACAATCTTTCTAGGAGCCAATTTACTTTACTTCAGACTAATCCTTACAAGGGTGTTTATTGTTTTCATAGCCACAACAAATGAGAGACACAGCAAATTGTGAGGAAGCAGAAATATTGATAATAGCAAAAGTGACAGTTGAATATAGATGTAGATGATGAATCAAAGTCTTCAGGTTTTGTCCTCTTAATAATACACTATGACTGACTCCTGTTGTCAGATGTCAAAGAGCAACTTGCTGAGTGATGAGAAATTTGTCAAGTCTTGCTGGCCAATCTTACCCAGCTATCCACTTTAGGGATAAAGTTGGTTGTCTCTAGACTGTCCTTTCAGCCTAACCATTTGCTTGAGGGTGATGAGTTATGATGATGACAGCTCAGCTAAGTTTCCTTCTTTAAAAAAAAAAATCACTTTACCTAATAAATAAACCAGTAAATCAATAAATACAATGTTGTGTTAGTTTCAGGTGTACAGCAAAGTGATTCAGTTATACATATACATACATAGATATATTTTTTCAAATTCTTTTCCCTTATACGTTATAAAATATTGAGTGTAGTTCCCTGTGGTATACAGTATGTCATTGTTTCTTATCTATTTTATATATAGATATATAAATATATAGAGAGGGAGAATATATAAATATATCCTTTCCCCCCTTCCCCTTTGGTAACCATAAGTTTGTTTTCTATGTCTGTAGGTTTATTTCAATAAAAAATTAATTTTTTTAAAATAAAAATTATAAATAAATAAACTCCTTAAGCCCAACTAAGGTAAACCCAAGCTCATTGTCACAAATTATGGAGCTCAGAGGTGTGATTGCAGGACATCTGGGATGGGACTCAGAGCATCAGGCTCTCTTTAGAAAAGGAGCTACCACCGACAGGACACAAGTCTCTTCCCTGGAATGGTCCTGCCAAATCATTGTAGCTGATTTGTAGCTTTCCACGGAGATTTCCTCTGGAAAGAGAGGTGCTGGGCTGAAGGCTGGACCAAGCAGCTCCACCTGCTCTACACTCCTCTGTCCATGTTGCTTTTAGCATTAGAATCTCACCCAGGGCAGCTAGTATCAACAGTTCCTGGGTGTGCTCTTTGCAGAATGGGCAAGATAACAAGATTACACTTTACTGTCACTTGAGTGGGTTTAGGTGTGAGACATGCAATATGGACCAGTGGAGAGGAGGAAGACATTAGAACCGGGTGAGAGGAGAACTAGGAGTCACCACACTGACTACTGAGGCTGGGCCCTGAGGGAGGAAGCAGTGGAACAGGACAACGCAACTTGGCTAAAAGGCATGTGGATATCTGGGGTCCATTAGGGACAGAATGTGGGGTCCCAGAGGGAAGGCAGGACCAGGAGCACCTCCCTCCCAATCACAGCCAGAGAACTTAGGTAGCAGGCCGCAACCCTCCAAATTAGACAGATGGTAGCATTGAATTCATTCACAGCTGAACCTCAGCCACTGGCAGGAGAGGACAGGAAAAAGCATTTAGCCTCCAGGGGAGGAACTTGGCCGGAGCCAGGTGGGGAATCAAGGTCTCAACCAAGTGGGCCTTAGTCCAAGCAGAGAACCAAAACCCAGGCAGATGAACCGAGCCACACAGTGGGGAATAGAAAAAGGCTGTCATAAGAGGGCTGCAAGGTACTTGGGACTTTCTTGTGGCTCACTCCAGTCACCAGTGGGCTGAGGCAGCTGAGGTGTCCCCATACCCCATTCAGGACTGGCTCGGCGTGGGGGCGGGGAACTGGGAAAGGCTGAGAAGGCAGAGGCTTGTAGTTTTCTTGAACAAAATAACAACTCCACCGTCAGGGTCATCCTTTGTGGGCCAGTAATTTACCTTGGACTCCTTAGCTTCCCTGATGATCCTTGCACCCACTTTAACAGCTTTATTGAGATATACTTCACATATCATACAATTCACCCATTTAAACTGTACAATTTAATGTGTTTTAATATATGCCCAGGGCTGTCCAACCATTGCCACAAATCTCCTGATTTTTTAATTAAATTTTTTATTTTAAGATAATTGTAGATTCACATATAGTTGTAAGAAATAACACAGAGGTCTCTTGTACACTTTATCCAGTTTCCCCCAACAGCAACACCTCGTAAAACTGTAGAACCATATCACAACCAGAACATTGACATTGATACAATCTACCCGTCTTTTTCAGATTTCTCCAGTTTTACTTGTATTTATTTGTGTGTGTATGTGTGTGTTTCGTTCTATGCTATTTTATGACCTGTGTAGGTTTGTGTATCTACCACCAGAGTCCAGACACTGAATAGTTCCATTGCCACAAGGATTCCTCATGTTGCCCTCATCCCTCACACCTGCCTCACTCCCTCTTCCTTCCCTAAACCCTGGCCACCACTAATCTGTTCTCTATTTTTATAATTTTGTCATTGCAAGAATGTTATATAAACAGAATCATACAACATGCAACCATTTGAGAATGACTTTTTTTACTCAGCCTAATACCCTTGAGATTCATCCAAGTTGTTGCATGTTCCGATAGTTCATTCCTTTTTATCTTGCACTCACTTTTAAGTTAGGGAAATCCGCCAGTGGCTTAATACACTGAAGGAAAGGTCCTGGAGATGGCATTGCAGCCCAGTGAAGGAACTATAGAAGCAGAGGGCATGTGCCTCAGTGGAATTCTTCCTTCCTTGAAGACATGCCTGGAATCCTGAACTGCACATAAGCATGTGGCTCCCTCTTTTAGTTGAAAAGTACACAGCCCTGTTCTTTAGCAATCAGCCACCAGCAGTTGTCACCACAAGACATCTGGCATTTGGGGGTTCCACCCAGATCAGACTCCACTCTCTAGAGGAGAAGCCTCAGAGGTAAGAAATCTTTAATCCTAGCAGAGCCCAACTATTGAGTGCTTAACATTCCAGAAACTGTCCACATACTGAGCAACAGTTGCCTTTTGGGGAAGAAAAAAACATGGCAGAAGCCAAGGAGCCTCAGGAAAGCCAAAGGCAAGAGCTGGAATTCTCGAATTATTTTGAGGGAGATATTCTCCAGCAGTCTTCATGGTACTGATTTCATATTTCCCTTCTTTCACTCATATTGAAACCCTAAAGACTTTCTGCTTCTTCAACTTCTATTGATTCCAGGATCATCAGAATGAGGCACCTGCTATGATGTCTGTAATTTACTTTAAAATACTAAAGCAGAGACAGTGTGATGTTCTGTGTGATTAGTTTAAATACATACTCTATGTAGGGTTACCTTAATCAAGACCTCTCACTCAAAAGCCGCGCTCCAGAGATGGCTACTACAGCTATCTGCTTCAACTATCATTACTTCCTAGTAATACCAGAGGCTATGATAATTAGCATAATAAATGTTAGAAATAAGTTTTCATTGGAGAAAACAGAGGCATGTTAACTAATATTGAATACAATGGTTGTTAAAATTGGGTTCTTATTGGTGAAATTAGTGGTATTCAAAATATGTGGACAGACTAGAATATTTTGCTTGAACAGAGTATTAAAATCTAGTAGTCTCTACTTTTTAGGGAGGGTACTCTTTTTTTTTTGTTTTGTGTTTTTTTTGCGGTACGCAGGCCTCTCACTGTTGTGGCCTCTCCCATTGCAGAGCGCAGGCTCCGGACGCGCAGGCTCAGTGGCCATGGCTCATGGGCCCAGCCGCTCTGCGGCATGTGGGATCTTCCCGGACCGGGGCACGAACCCGTGTCCCCTGCATCAACAGGCGGACTCTCAACCACTGCGCCACCAGGGAAGCCCCTGGAGGGTACTCTTGACCTGATTCCCAAAGGGTCCTGGGTCCTGCTGCTGTTTGCAGATAATTCTTGGTCCCCTGACCCCACTAAATGGTTAATTGAATCTGTGGCTGGGATATTATCACATTTACCTCAGGTGAACCTTTCATACAAGAAGAACCAAAAAGGACAGACATATGAAGTATCACTGAGCTTCTAGAACAGGTTTTATGACTGTTTTGTACCTGCTTGCTAATAAATATTTACATGTGTGGCAGATTTGGGTGTGATGCTTGCTTTTATTCTAAACCAGCAGCAAGGTTGTGGGGAGGTAGCTAAACCCTTCACCTTCTTCCCACTATTGGTGACTACCGAGATCTACTCACAAAACCTAATAATTGTACAGGACCAAATTTGTTTACGTCGGTTCACCACAGGACCTTAAGACTACAAAGAGGGACTTCTCTGGTGGCTCAGTGGTTAAGAATCTGCCTACCAATGCAGGGGACACGGGGTCGATCCCTGGTGCGGGAAGATCCCACATGACGCGGAACAACTAAGCCCGTGCACCACACTACTGAGCCTGCGCTGTAGAGCCCGCGAGCCACAACTACTGAGCCCGTGCACCTAGAGCCCGTACTCTGCAACAGGAGAAGCCACTGCAGTGAGAAGCCCGCGTACCACAACGACGAGAAGCCCCCGCTCGCCGCAACTAGAGGAAGTCCATGCACAGCAACGAAGACCCAGCACAGCCATAAATAAATAAATAAATAAATGGGAAAATAAAAAATACAAAGAAGGAGCCCTGGGCTTCCCTGGTGGCGCAGTGGTTGAGAGTCCGCCTGCCGATGCAGGGGACACGGGTTCATGCCCCGGTCCGGGAGGATCCCACATGCCGCGGAGCGGCTGGACCCGTGAGCCATGGCCACTGAGCCTGCGCGTCTGCAGCCTGTGCTCCGCAACGAGAGAGGTCACAACAGTGAGAGGCCCACATACCGCAAAAAAAAAAAAAAAAAAAGAAGAAGAAGAAGAAGAAGGAGCCCTTATGGTAGGACCTCCAGAAAGTTCTGAAAAATCCCAAGAGCCACAAAACTTCTGAAGGGAAGATACTGAACTCAGTAGCAAACAGCAGTCTTTGTCACGTGAGCAAACTAGGTCTCTAGATGTCAGGTGAGGAGACCTGCAACTTGTGAGTCTGCATATTCATTGGGAAGGATGTTTCTGTGGCATAATTTCTCAAAGTGGATCTTCTTGAAAAATCAACATTTCAAATCCTTGAAACCGTGGAGTATGAATAAGCCTTTCACAGCCTTAGCTAACCCACACATCTTTAAAAATCTAAAATCTCTGAACAATGATTGAGAGAATAAAAACTTCTCTGTATATTTAAGTGCCAAGCATGTTACACGCATTATCTCTTTTGATTCTTAAAAAAAAAATCCGGGCTTCCCTGGTGGCGCAGTGGTTGAGAGTCCGCCTGCCGCTGCAGGGGACATGGGTTCGTGCCCCGGTCCGGGAAGATCCCACATGCCGCGGAGCGGCTGGGCCCGTGAGCCATGGCCGCTGAGCCTGCGCGTTCAGAGCCTGTGCTCCACAACGGGAGAGGCCACAACAGTGAGAGGCCCGCGTACCACAAAAAAAAAAAAAAAAAAAAAAAATCCTTCAAAGAAAATGAGGTTCAGAGACATTAACATGACTTATCTGGAGTTCTATGGCCTGTAAGTGGCACAGTTGGGGTTCAATCCCCATCCGTCTGACTCTTTCTGCTCCACACCATGCTGCTTCTCATCCTTTAAAAAGATAATGGGTGGATAGAAGGGGAAAAGTCAAACAAGCAAGAAGCATGCATTCATAAAACAGTCCTCTATTGCTTCAAAGTCACTCTAACCCACCTCTCAAAAACTTCACTATAGTCAGCAATCATGGAAATAAAAAAGAATCAAAAGACCCAATAATGTAGAACCACAGGGTCCCTGGCATACATAACCCAGTATAACTGTGTTACTAACTCACTGTCAGAGCTTCAGATAAATATGTATAGTCATATTTTAGTCTCAAAATCACCTAAGAGGTAGCTTCAGTTATTGTTTCAATTTTACAGCAAGAGGCAGAACTGGAGAGGACTCACTGCCTTGCCTAAAGCCACACAGCCAAGGATGGAACCAGGAGTCAAACTCAGATCTGGTTCTATATCCAGTACACTCCACTGCTTATCAATGCTTTACCTGATATTTCACACCTTCCACAAATTCACTCTTGGACTCAGAGAGAGCCTGAGACCCACCAGTTATTGTGTGTATCTAATTTTAAGACCATCAGCTGGCCCAGCCCCAAACCCTTGCTGGAGGGCAAGACATCTTGCCCCATGCAAGCAGCCAGTTGGCCCCAGTTATGGTTTAGGAGGCTGAGCAATTCCTGCTAGGATTTTCTCTTTCTCTCTTACTATTTTTTTCCAGGTTGGGGTCAGTAGGTTAAGCACCCTCTGCTTTGGAAATCTTCAAGGCACTTGAAAAGACAAAGCTTTTTATATCTCCAGAAGAGGAGACCCCTATCACATTAAGAGAAACCATGAGTGTTGGTCTCACCCTTGAACCATCTGGGCCTTGCTTGTCTCCCCAGCTCTCAGCTCTTCCATCCCCCACACCGCCATAACCATCCCCTAATCCACACTTGGTTCAGAAGAAAGTCAGAATTTTACAAATAGCTTCATGGTCATTGCTTTGAATTACACAACCCCTTGGGTAAACTATGAGATTACAAAATTTAGCTTTAAAAGCAGTTGTTTTATGGCCAGCCAAGTCATGATACTGTCATTTCATCTCACACCAGGGTGACCTCATCCTCCACTGTGGGCCTGAAATGCTAATCAAGAAAGGCCTGGTTTTGGGGAGGTCCAGACAGTCAAGAGCCAATGAAGTTAACGCCCTGAAACGACAATTCGGTGCTCCATTCTTGCGGTGGTGTCAAGGCGGACAGGGGCAGGGGGTGATGAGGAAACATATGTCTCTGGATCCTGCGGCAGAGATTTTGAACAGTAGTATGGCTATGGGAGCTTGCCTGGGTGGCACTGTGATGACCTGTCCAGCTCCATGGCCCTTCTAAGGCCACCTAACCCTCACTGGTAGGTTTTTCCCCCATTTCTACAAAAACTGGACTCTGGGATTCATTCTGTCCTGAACCAGGGGGAAGTATAAGATATCTCCATCCATACCTTACCAGCTGAGGCTCAAGTGAGTGGCATTTGGCCCTGCTCTGAGCTCATAATTTCAGTTCCAGTAACAGGGGTCTTGTCCCTTCCTTTCTGTACAGGTACGTGCTTTGTACCCAGTTCCTGCGATTGGGCTGCTGTCTTACTTCCTCTATATCCGAGGCCCTGTAGTTTCCCTAGGTCTCTAAGTTCCTCCAACACTGAGGGGAGAGGGTTTTTTTTTTGCCAATCCTTCCAATGCCTACCCAACCTGGGTCCTTTATGGCAATTGAAGTACTTTGGAATTTTTAAATTTATACATTTCAATTTTAGATGTTATAAATCGGCTCCCTGGTAGGAAAGATTAAGGACTCCACATTCAGTTATGCTAGATGAATAAGTCCTAGAGAGCTACTCTACAGGGTAGCACCTATGGTTAATAATACTATATTGTATACTTAAAATTCTGTTAAGAGAGTAGATCTTATGTTAAGTGTTCCTATGACAAAAAAATAATAGCAATAATAATAAAGAAATCAAGAGGATAGGAAGACACTTTTGCAGGCGATGGATAGGTTTATTGCATAGATTGTAGTGATGGTTTCATGGGTATATATTTATCCCCAAACACACCAAAGTTGTATATATTTACATATGTACAGGTTTTTGTATGTCAATCATGCCTCAATATTTTAAAAAAATCAGCACTTATTCATTTCTGCTTATTTTCTCTTCCTTCACCTCCTTAATTCTGTTAGTCACGTTAATATTTTTACTTTTTCTGGATTTGTAACCTATTGGTAATGTGTCCCTGACACTTGCAACTGCACTTGCTTGACACCAACTTGCTCCCTAGACCTTATCTGAACCCCGCCACCAGGCTCCCAGGATGCTGGCTGTGCCCCCTTCAGGGCCACCTGTGACTGCCTGTTGCCTGGCTCCCTGGTCCTGTGACCACTGGCCTACAACCTTGTTCTACCTGGGCCTATTGTTGAAACCTCCCCTTGTCACCAACTCTGCTCCCCTTTGGTGTGTTTCTCCTTAGGCTCTGAGGCAATGCTGGCATCACCAACCCCAGCCACCAGCAGGTCCTAGGCAGGTTCCTTCACTCTGGCCCTCACACTCTGCTCTGAGGTGGTGCAGACAGGGGCTGGGAGCTCCCCTGCGCCCTAGGCTGCCCTGAGCCACATGCGCTGTGCAGGTACTATCCAGCCTCCCTTGAAGGGAATTTTTACCAGTAAATTAAAGAAAACCAGAGGAAATAACATGCACCCCAAAGAATAGAAATCAAATGGCTTACAGAATAAGCATACATCTAATCACAGATTGGATTGGATGATAGTATATGAGGTCATGTAGATATCTTCTTATCCTCCACTCTCTCCCCCAAATCCCTTTTGGAAGGTTGTTTTGGTTTTTTCCAGGGATTTCCTACTCCCTGCAGGAGAGGGGATCAGCCCTAGTCACAACCTCCTTAAAAAGAAGACAGTGAACTGATAAGTAGCTAATAATTCATGCCCAGGGGGAGAAAGACCCCATTTCAGCTTTCTGTGTCTCCTGCCACTGAGCAAGACTCTGGCCCCAACCTAAGCAGGCCATGATCCTGACAGCCTCCAGACCTTTACTCTTGCCCTCCTCCCAGCTGGATTGTCCCTCTCCCTCTACTCCATTTACCTGAACTATCATCCTATCACCTCCTCCAGGAAGCACATCTATGTTCTACTTCTCAAACTCTTGCTGCACTTAAAATCCACAGCCCACAGTTTACTACTTAACTCACCAAACTCTTAACCCCTATTGCTTCATGGAAGCTAGATTAAGCGCCACAGTAGTGCCATAAGAATCCCCAGGACAACTTAGCATAAGCCTGAGCCTGTACTTGGGGCTCAGCAAAGACATATTGGAGATGCTTGTTCTAGAAACAAAATCAGAGGTTTCAGGGCTTCCCTGGTGGCGCAGTGGTTGAGAGTCTGCCTGCCAATGCAGGGGACACGGGTTCGAGCCCTGGTCTGGGAGGATCCCACATGCCGCGGAGCAATTAGGCCCGTGAGCCACAACTACTGAGCCTGCGCGTCTGGAGCCTGTGCTCCGCAACAAGAGAGGCCGCGATAATGAGAGGCCCGTGCACCGCGATGAAGAGTGGCCCCCGCTTGCCACAACAGGAGAAAGCCCTCGCACAGAAATGAAGACCCAACACAGCCATAAATAAATAAATTAAAAAAAAATCAGAGGTTTCCATTCCTTTTGCATAACTGTCTAGAAAATGGAGTGCTCAGATGGAGCCATTAAAAAAAAAACTCTCTAGCATCCTGGGGAGCAGTTACAAAAGACACCACAGGTATTCCCAGGTCATTGAGCCAGAGTGTTAGAGCGGAAAGGAATCTTAATCATTTACTTCCAAACTTTTAAACCAGAGTGTGCATACCCCTGGGGATCCATGGCAGTGTGCCAAGGGGGTCCACAGAGTCACAGGATAAACATGGCATGTTCTTAGAGTGTCAATTTTACTTCAGTATAAGAAATTTAAAAAATTTCTTTATCGGACTTCCCTGGTGGTACAGTGGTTGAGAATCTGCCTGCTGATGCAGGGGACACGGGTTTGAGCCCTGGTCTGGGAGGATCCCACATGCCGCGGAGCAACTAGGCCCGTGAGCCACAACTACTGAGCCTGCACGTCTGGAGCCTGTGCTCCACAACAAGAGAGGCCGCGATAGTGAGAGGCCCGCACACCACGATGAAGAGTGGCCCCCGCTTGCCACAACTAGAGAAAGCCCTCGCACAGAAACAAAGACCCAACACAGCAAAAATAAATAAATAAAATTAGTAAACTCCTACCCCCAACATCTTCTAAAAAAAAAAACCATTTCTTTATCAAAACAAATATGGCTATATCATGGAAGGGAATGCAAATTTTGAACACATTTTTAGGATAAAACATGACACTTCAAGCTCACTTTGACCTTGCAGTAGGCTGCTTTGGATTACCCCCATCCACCCCTCTCCTCCACCCATGCTCCTCTGCCATTAGGGTTACTTCAGTTAAGAAATAAACAAAAGTTTGAGAAGACAGATCTAGTCCAGCTCCCTCTTTTCATACTTAGGAAAACGGAGGCCCACAGATGAGAAATAATCTGGCCAAAGCCCCAGACAGTGAGTTGAGCTAGAGCTAGGACCACAATCCACCCCCTCGGAATGTACATTTCTCCTTAGTGACTTGCTCAGGTGACTACTGACTGAACTACACTTCCTTGCTAACTCTGTTCCATGCTTTGTACCCTTCAACATTTTTTTTTAATTTGCCAAGGGTTCTGTAACCTGTGCTTGTGGCACCAGCAGCTCTGAGAGCAGGACAGAACTGTTAGTCCCTTTCTAAATCTTCAAATGCAGTGAATAATGCTCCATTTCCCAGAAATCAGAGTGTAACTGATGAGATTCAAATCCCTCGCAGAAACAAGATGAAGTCCATAGCTTTAGGGAGAAAGAGGAAAGGCAGGGAGGAGGTCCTGCTAATCAGAGGCCAGGAAGCAAAGATCTGATCTTAAGACTCTGTTTTGTTCCTTGGTTTATGTAAGAAAGAGATTCTATAAGGCCACCTCAACAAGGCTCCAAGGAAACTGGCCCTCAGAGGAGTCCCCCAACTGGTTTTCCTATCTCCTGATGTGAATGTGCCCTCAGGCTGTGCGACCAAAACAATCACCTTGGGTTTAAAAAAAGGGGGGGGCTTCCCTGGTGGCGCAGTGGTTGAGAGTCCGCCTGCTGATGCAGGGGACACGGGTTCATGCCCTGGTCCGGGAAGATCCCACATGCCGCGGAGCGGCTGGGCCCGTGAGCCATGGTCGCTGAGCCTGTGCGTCCAGAGCCTGTGCTCTGCAACGGGAGAGGCCACAACAGTGAGAGGCCCGCGTACCGTAAAAAAAAAAAAGGAAATGACTTTAGATTCAAATGAGCTCAGCTTCACAGCCATCATATATCTTCGTGCAAATTAGCAGAGGCTGCCGGTAGATTCACATACTTAAATCCACTTATTCACACCGTAAACCCACAACTCTTGCTGTTACACAGACATATGCAAACTCTTCTGCATCCAGTCACAAACACAAACATAAGCACACATTTGTATTGAGAAAACCAGTACAGTCATGCTCTCTGCCCATATTTCTCCCCCAACACCCAGCCCCAGACACACACAGCCACCATTGTACCCACATTCACAGTCACATACACCAGGTTGAGAAGTGACCCAGATTGCCAGGGTTAGAGCCACATTCCACAGTGTCCCATTCTTCTCAGAGAACTAACAGATCATTTCACAAAGATGTCATCACCTGCCGACTAATGGCAAGTTACAGCCAGAATAAATGGTCCATTACCCACCCCCATTACAGGTAGGCCCAGAGAAGAATGACAGCAGAGACAAAGGAGACTTGTGGCTCAGTGTCACTGCAGGAGACTGACCGGAAAGGTAAGAAGGGGGCTCATTCAAACCAAAGAGATTGCCTTTCCTCTCTGGGCCCTAGAGTCGGGGGTGGGGAGATTGGAAGGTGGTCTGACTTTTTGCAGATTTCGCAAACTCTAGCTACAAATCACCTGGGCGGGGAGTGGGAGTGGTATTGCTCTTTTAACGTGGGTTTTCCCTGTCCAGAAGAGGATTGTGTCATGATATAATACTTTCTCTTTTGAACAAGGCCCCAACGCTCTTCAGAGTAGTGTAGTGACCAACAGCATGGTCTCTGGAGTTACTCTCCAGGTTTGAATTTTAGCCCCACCATATACAAGCTGTGTGACCTTAAGCAAGTTACTTAACCTCTCAAGCCCTCAGTTTTGTCATCTGTTAAAAATCGGAATGATAATATCTACCTTGTGGGGGTGTGATGTGAGTTAAATGTAAGGCAATCAGATAATGCCTGGTACTTAGGATGCTCAATAAATGAAACTCTACAGGTGAGCAATTTCCTGTTTCTCCCAGACCTCCACTCCCTCACTCCCTGCTTGCCCACACAGAGGTGACAGTTTGGTGACCCCATTTCTGAGACAGGCCTTCTAAAACCCAGAGAGAACAAGACTGGCCCAATATCACACAGAAAGAGTAATAGGATTGGAATTGATTGCTTTGGGGTGACTAGGCCAGTGTTCTCATCCAGTTCATTTCTCCCTTAGGAAAATATGAGCATAGTTTGAGGGAACCTGGGGAGGAAATATGACTGGGGCCAGATAGGATGTAAATAATATTAAGAACAATGACCACTTAATATGTGTCAGGCACAATTTTAAGTATATTCTGTATATTATTTCACTTAAACCTCATAGCATCTCTATGAGGTTATGAGGACCATCATCATTGCATTGTACAGAAGAGGAAACTGAGGCTCCAACACCTAGAATGGCTTTAAGCTGGGATTTGAACCCAGGTTGTCTGACACCGGAGATGGAATGTGCAACTGCTGCATTATACTACTGCCTACAAGGAAAGAAGGAGAGGGGAGACAGGAACAAAAGACAAAGAAGAAATACAAATTCTTTTTGAAGTAAATAGATTGAGGCAGTGTAGTGTCATGGTTAGGTTCGAACTTAAGATCAAAAATTTATCCCTTAAGATCAGAGGTCCTACCTCTGCTACTAGTTATTGAATATCTCTGGGCCTCAGTTTCCTCCTCTGCAAAATGGGAAGAAAACTACTCCTTAGAGCAGGTGTCCCCAAATGGTACTGGTCCGTGGCCCATTAAGAACTGGGCTGCACAGCAGGAGGTGAGCGGTAGATGAGTGAGTGAAGCTTCATTTGTATTTCAGCCACTCCCCATTGCTCGCATTACTGCTTGAGCTCTGCCTCCTGTCAGATTAGAGGCGGCATTAGACTCTCATAGGAGCACGGGCCCTACTGTGAACTGCACAGTAGGGATCTAGGTTGCGCGCTCCTTATGGGAATCTAATGCCTGATGATCTGAGGTGGAGCTGAGGCAGTGATGCTAGTGCTGGGGAGTGGCTGCAAATACAGGTTAACATTAGCAGAGAGGTTTGACTGCACAGAGACCATAATAAATCAATTGCTTGCAGACTCATATCAAAACCCTATCAGTGAGTAGCAAGTGACAATTAAGCTGCATCTGGTGGCAGCATTTATAGTGGCAAGTGAGTTGATGTACTTCAATTATACAGCTGCATCTGGTGGCAGCCTTTAAGTCAGAATCCAACACTTAATTTAGTCCGTGCCAGCTACATGTAAAACAATGAAATTAGAACACTTCCTAACACCATACACAAAAATAAACTCAAAATGGATTAAAGACCTAAATATAAGGTTGGATACTATAAAACTCTTAGAGGAAAACATAGGCAGAACACTCTTTGACATAAATCACAGCAAGATCCTTTTTGAACCACCTCCTAGAGAAATGGAAATAAAAACAAAAATAAACAAATGGGACCTAATGAAACTTAAAAGCTTTTGCACAACAAAGGAAACCATAAACAAGATGAAAAGACAACCCTCAGGGCTTCCCTGGTGGCGCAGTGGTTGAGAGTCCACCTGCCAATGCAGGGGACACAGGTTCGTGCCCCGGTCCGGGAAGATCCCACATGCCACGGAGCAGCTGGGCCCGTGAGCCATGGCCGCTGAGTCTGCGCGTCCGCAGCCTGTGCTCCACAGTGGGAGAGGCCACAACAGTGAGAGGCCTGTGTACCACAAAAAAAAAAAAAAAAGACAACCCTCAGAATGGGAGAAAATATTTGCAAACGAAGCAACTGACAAAGGACTAATCTCCAAAATTTGCAAGCAGCACATGCAGCTCAATATCAAAAAACGAACAACCCAATCCAAAAATGGGCAGAAGACCTAAACAGACATTTCTCCAAAGAAGATATACAGATTGCCAACAAACACATGAAAGGATGCTCAACATCACTAATCATTAGAGAAATGCAAATCAAAATTCAATGAGGTATCACCTCACACCGGTCAGAATGGCCATCATCAAAAAATCTAGAAACAATAAATGCTGGAGAGGGTGTGGAGAAAAGGGAACACTCTTGCACTGCTGGTGGGAATGTGAATTGGTTCAGCCACTATGGAGAACAGTATGGAGGTTCCTTAAAAAACTACAAATAGAACTACCATATGACCCAGCAATCCCACTACTGGGCATATACCCTGAGAAAACCAAAATTCAAAAAGAGTCATGTACCAAAATGTTCATTGCAGCTCTATTTATAATAGCCCGGAGATGGAAACAACCTAAGTGCCCATCATCGGATGAATGGATAAAGAAGATGTGGCACATATATACAATGGAATATTACTCAGCCATAAAAAGAAACGAAATTAAGCTATTTGTAATGAGGTGGATAGACCTAGAGTCTGTCATACAGAGTGAAGTAAGTCAGAAAGAAAAAGACAAATACCGTATGCTAACACATATATATGGAATTTAAGAAAAAAAAATGTCATGAAGAACCTAGGGGTAAGGCAGGAATAAAGACGCAGACCTCCTAGAGAACGGACTTGAGGTTATGGGGAGGGGGAAGGGTGAGCTGTGACAGGGCGAGAGAGAGTCATGGACATATACACACTAACAAACATAGTAAGGTAGATAGCTAGTGGGAAGCAGCCGCATGGCACAGGGATATTGGCTCGGTGCTTTGTGACAGCCTGGAGGGGTGGGATAGGGAGGGTTGGAGGGAGGGAGCCGCAAGAGGGAAGACATATGGGAACATATGTTTATGTATGACTGATTCACTTTGTTATAAAGAAGAAAATAACACACCATTTTAAAGCAATTATACCCCAATAAAGATGTTGAAAAGAAATCTAGAAACAATAAATGCTGGAGAGCGTGTGGAGAAAAGGAACCCTCTTGCACTGTTGGTGGGAATGTAAATTGATACAGTCACTATGGAGAACAATATGGAGGTTCCTTAAAAAACTAAAAATAGAACGACCATATGACCCAGCAATCCCACTATTGGGCATATACCCTGAGAAAACCATAATTCAAAAAGAGTCATGTACCACAATGTTCATTGCAGCTCTATTTACAATAGCCAGGACATGGGAGCCACCTAAGCGTCCATCGACAGATGAATGGATAAAGAAGATGTGGCACATATATACAATGGAATATTACTCAGCCAGAAAAAGAAACGAAATTGAGTTATTTGTAGTGAGGTGGATGGACCTAAAGTCTGTCATACAGAGTGAAGTCAGAAAGAGTAAAATAAATACCCTATGCTAACACATATATATGGAATCTAAAAAAAAACCATTGTTCTAATAAACCTAGGGGCAGGAGGAATAAAGACACAGATGTAGAGAATGGACTTGAGGACCCGGGGAGGGGGAAGGGTAAGCTGGGACGAAGTGAGAGAGTAGCGTGGGCATATATACACTACCAAATGTAAAATAGATAGCTAGTGGGAAGCAGCTGCATAGCACCGGGATATCAGCTCTGTGCTTTGTGACCACCTAGAGGGGTGCGATAGGGAGGGTGGGAGGGAGACGCAAGAGGGAGGAGATACGGGGATATATGTATATGTATAGCTGATTTACTTTGTTATAGAGCAGAAACTAACACAGCATTGTAAAGCAATTATACTCCAATAAAGCTGTTTAAAAAAAGAAATTTAGTCCGCGCGTGGCCCGCCCATTATTTTATTTACCACTTCCGTCCGCGCCTCTTTCCCGCACTGCGTGCTTGTCTCAGTCACAGTCTTGGTAAGCCCACAAGCTAACCCTAGCCAAAATGAGTAAAAAATAGACGTCGCTGAAGAGATTCTTTGAAAAGGGGGAAAGACCAAATGATGAGACAGCAGAAGACTCTAAGACTGCCAACAAAAGGAAAGCTGCATTTAAAAGAAAATACGAAGAGTCCTACTTAAATTACGGGTCCGTTGCAACAGGTGATTCACATTCTCCAAGACCACTTTGTATAATGTGAGACCAAGAACCCTGCATTAAAAGACAAGCCTTTGGAGTTTTTCCAAAGAAAAAACACGAAGAACAGAAGCAATTATTGAAGGCCACCACTTCATCAAATGCGTCTGCTCTGAGAGCATCATTCTTAGTGGCTAACCACATTGCTAAAGCTAGGAAGTCCTTTACTATTGGTGAAGAGTTGATCCTGCCTGCTGCTAAGGACTTTTGTCGTGAACTTTTAGAAGAGGCTACAGTTCAAAAGGTGGCACGTGTTCCTCTTTCGGCTAGCACCATAACTAGACGAATTGATGAAATAGCAGAGGATACTGAGGCACAATTGTTAGAGAGGATTAATGACTCACCGTGGTACGCAATCCAGGTTGACTAGTCTACTGATGTTGACAACAAGGCAACAATGCTTGCTTGTGTGATATATTTTTCAGGAGGATGTGCATGCGGATATGTTATGTGCACTTTTGTTGCCAACCAACACCACAGCTGGAGAACTATTCAAGTCTTTGAATGATTACATAACAGGAAAACTGAATTTGTCATTTTGTGTCAGTATACGCACGGACGGAGCAGCTGCCACGACTGGACGGCTTTCTGGTTTCACTACTCGGGTCAAAGAGGTCTCTTCTGAATGTGAGTCTACGCACTGTGTCATCCATAGAGAAATGCTGGCTAGATGAAAAATGTCACCTGAACTTAACGTTTTGCAGGATGTGATTAAAATTATTAACCACATTAAAGTACATGCTCTTAACTCACCTCTGTTTGCGCAGCTCTGTGAGGAGATGGTTGCAGAGCACACACATCTTCTCTTATACACAGAAGTGAGACGGCTTTCTAAGAGTAGCTCCCTGACCAGAGCTTTTGAGTTATGAGAGCCGCTCCAGAGATTTCTTTTAAAAAAAAACAGTCACCACTGGCAGCACATTTCAGTGACACAGAATGGGTCGCAAAATTTGCTTACTCGTGTGACATATTCAATCTGCTCAACGAACTCAATCTGTCACTTCAGGGGAGAATGACAACTGTGTTCAAGTGGGCAGATAAAGTGGCTGCATTCCAAGCCAAACTGGAATTATGGGGGCAACAAGTGAACACTGGGATTTCTGACATGTTTCAAACATGAGCAGAGATTTTGAAAGAGACTGAGCCAGGGCCTTCTTTCTCCCAGCTGGTGCATGATCACCTATCTCAGCTTTCAAAAGAGTTTGAGCATTACTTCCCAACAACAAAAGACCCCCAAACTGGGAAGGAATGGGTCCGCAACCCATTTGTGAATAAGCCGGGTGAATCAACTTTGTCCATGCTAGAAGAGGATCAACTGCTTGAGATCGCAAATGACGGTGGCCTTAAAAGTATGTTTGAGGCAACTTCAATTCTCCATACATTCTGGATTAAAGTCAAGGCGGAATATCCCGAGATTGCCGCAAAAGCAGTGAAAAGCCTGCTTCCATTTCCAGCATCCTATCTTTGTGAAGCAGGGTTTTCTGCAGTGACAGCAACCAAAACAAGATCACAGAACAGACTGGACATAAGCAACACACCTCAGGTGTCACTGTCTCCCATCACCCCCAGATGGGACCATCTAGTTGCAGGAAAACAAGCTCAGGGCTCCCACTGATTCTGCATTATGGTGAGTTGTATAATTATTTCAGTATATATTACAGTGTAATAATAATAATAAAAATAAAGTGCACAATAAATGTAATGCACTTGAATCATCCCGAAACCATCTCTCCCCACCCCCGCCCGGTCTGTGGAAAAATTGTCTTCCACGAAACTGGTCCCTGGTGCCCAAAAGATTGGGGACCACTGCCTTAGAGAATTCCCTGGTGGTCCAATGGTTAGGACTCCACGCTTTCACTGCCGAGGGCCCGGGTTCAATCCCTTGGGGAACTAAGGTCCCACAAGCCGCATGGTGTGGCCAAAAAACAAAAAACAAAACAAAACTCTTCCTTAGAGTTTTTATAAGGCT
Organism: Stenella coeruleoalba; assembly: GCF_951394435.1. NCBI lineage: Eukaryota > Metazoa > Chordata > Mammalia > Artiodactyla > Delphinidae > Stenella > Stenella coeruleoalba. Next base: position 59,783,724 of record NC_137152.1, read on the forward strand.
TAGGGAGATAATGCACGTAAAGCGCCCAGGGCAATGCTTAACCCAAAGTAAGTACTAAATAAACTGGAGCAAGTGATGGAGTTAACTGCACTTCCTGCTGGATTTGCCAAGCAATACAGCTCCTGCTGTCCGTTATCAGGGAAAATGTATTAGGAAGGAAAAAACATTTATAAGCTGAAGAACCGGGCAGAGCAACAATTCCAGACATCTTTTCCCCTCTCCGAGGTGTACTGTTGCGGCAGGGGGAGGGAGAGGTGAGCATCAGCAGTATTAGCTTCACCATCTCCTTCCTCAAGGAACAGATCAAAAGCAGGCTGCCCTCAGCCTCTGGTCACTTACAGCCTGAGTCAGAACTCCCATTTTTTTAATGGAGTTTTATTTTTCAATGTCCTTTCCACATAGGTTGCTTAATTTTTCACATTAGCCCTGTGAGATATTGGGAAAGGAGGACGGAACCTCAGATTTGTTGAGTTATCTTCCGTGTGCTGGACAGAATGCTGGGCACTTTCCATCAGTTTTTTTCTCTTTTTTTTTGCGGTACACGGGCCTCTCACTGTTGTGGCCTCTCCCATTGCGGAGCACAGGCTCCGGACGCGCAGGCTCAGCGGCCATGGCTCACAGGCCCAGCCGTTCCACAGCATGTGGGATCTTCCTGGACCAGGGCCCGAACCCGTGTCCCCTGCATCGGGGACAGTTATTTTATTTCATCTTCGTAATACCACTGTGAAGGGGTACAGTTATCTTCACTTTACAAGTGACATCCCGAATCCAGAGAGGGTCGCTTCTTTTTTTATGTACATTTTCCTCTCATCCCATGCATCCAGCACAATGCTGCCCTGGGGTTGTGTCCTGCTGAGGATATTCGATAAACAAAAATATTCTGAAATCTCACTGTCCTTCACATGCCAATCTTTGCATAATCCCAAGGCCCATAAATTGAGAGTAAATTGCCCCCAGTGGAGCTGAGATTAAATGACAACTCTGCTCCTTATTAGCTATATGATTCTGTGCTAGTCACTTAACTTCACCTCTAAAATAGGGATAATGGTACCGCCTACTCCACAAGGTTGTGAAAATTAAATAACTTTCATGAAAGTGCTCTGTCAATTGGGATACTTCATGGAAACATTACTTAAACAGAATTATCAGTCAGCTTAATCTCAAAAGAGGGAGATGCAAGAGGGAGGAGATATGGGGATATATGTATATGTATAGCTGATTCACTTTGTTATAAAGCAGAAACTGACACACCATTGTAAACCAATTGTACTCCAACAAAGATGTTTAAAAAAATGAAAATAAAAAGAACCCAAGAAGGGCAATGGGATGCTTATATCTCTAACATTTGGACAAGTAGGACTCCAGATATGCAACTGCAATTGGTGACTTTGGGAATATTGGGGGACAAAGAATGTAGAAATTCCCTGAAGTGACTGTTGAAGAAATGGGCTTTGACCATTATCAATGTGTAATTTATATAATCATAGAGACATCTAACTCCTTCACATCACATACTTCTCAAAGCAGTTTCACCAACATTATTTCATTTGACATTCACCAAAACCCCCAGGAATTAGTCTTTACCAATTAAAATTTTTCCACTTGCTTCATTACTATTTTCCCCTTCCTGGAAGTGGCCCATCTGAATTTGCAAGATCTTCCCCATCTTCCCTTCAAGGCCCATCCATCACAAAGGCCACTTTGGTCCAGAACCCGGCTCTAAACCCCCAGATCAACCTTCTCTGTGCTTTCTGAATCCACACAGTACTATGCACCTTAAACTGCCTGCATTCTAGTCATTTATACACTTAGCTTAACCTCTGCTCCACCTTCCCCACCTCCTCACTAAATACACAAACTCTTTGAAGGGAAGAATGAAGAAGGAAAGAAGGATTTCTTTGTTGTTTCATGTCAGTCCCATTTTTTAAAGCTTTTATTATGGAAATTTCACGTTTGTGTGTTTATAGAGAGATTAGAGGACATATATAATGAACACCCATGTACCCATCACCCAGCTTCAATAATTAGTAACATGAACAATGTTATTATCTCATCTAAACCTCCATTCCTCCTGCTTTCTCACTCTAGATTATTTTAAAGCAAATCGTTAATAGCCTGCCATTTCATCCGTAAATACTCCAATACAGACGCCATCTTTTGCATTTCTGTCCTGTAGAGTCGGAAGATTACTTGCATCTGTGTTCCCCACTACTGGGTGCACACCAGAAGATGATTTCTGAGCACCTACCACGTGCCAGACCTTGTGCTTGGCTCTGGAGGTTCTGTCTGAGCTAGGGAGGCACACCAGAACCAAGCCACGATGTTCCAAACCAAGAATTGCTACAGTTCTGGAGACTGAGCACAGGGTGCCCGTGTGAGCTGAGGAGCAGGACCTCAAATTGTACTAACTGAATTGAGCTGAGTCAGTTTTCTCCTCTCTTGGAGACTGAATTCCAACTCGCCGCGAGACACGGGTTCTCCAGCAGGAGGCGCTGCAAAGGAGTGGCGGGGATGGGGTGCTCGCTCTTTCAGTTTCTCCTGATGGAGCCGGAGCCAGGGAAGGTAGCCAGAGCCCCCATGGGGGTGCAAACTGCAGACAACGTAGTTTAATAGGCAGGCGAGCAGGACGCTGAGCGCGAGGCCCCGAGAGAGGCCCCAGGGTTCTGGTGCCGGCTAAGGGCGCGGGGCGCGGGGCAGGCCGGGCACCTGCTCCCCAGGTCTTCTCAACGCTGCCCGTTGCCCTGGCTGCCTCCAGTTCCCGCCCCAACTGCCGCTCTTCCTGATAGACTATCTCCGAGGAGGGCACAGGACAGAGCGAGGAAACACCTGTTTCCAACAAGAAAAGAGGTGGGGAAAACCCCCCACCAGACTTCCAATGGTCTCATCAAGCTTGCTCTCGAGAGCCTAGTAAAAGCGCGCCCAGAAAGCCAGAGGAGATCATTTTTCAAAAAGATCGCTTTCTATTTCTTACTCCCCCCCTCCTTTTCCTAAGCTGTAACGTCCCTTTTTAAAAAAATGCCTTCTTTCCTCCGTGGGGCTTCCCGCTCCTCCCAGGCCCCTTAAGGCCCCTTAAGGCCCCCAGCCTGGGTGCCTACAGGAACCACCAACACCCCCAATCCCACGCTTTGCAACTGCATGCGTTTCCGAATTCTTCACTTCCTCAGCCCCCTGCCGACCTACAGGTGGGGAGTGGGACTAGGGGGCAACAGAACAAAGAAACCAGGGAGCCACTGACCCAGGCCAGGCGCCCCTTCTGCAGCCTCCGACCGGCCGGGGAACAAGAGAGGCTCACGAACGCGTGAACCCCCCAGCCCGGGTCTCACGCCACTTTCTAAAGGCGAGCAGCCGCAGGCCGCGTGGGAGGTGGGTGCTGCCCCAGCGCAACAGGCCTGAGTGGCAGTGGACGCCAACAGCCTCCACGCACTGGGCTCCGTTATTTCATCAGCAGTTTCAGAAAAACCTGCCAAAAGCAGTTATGCCTCACTGCAATGTGTAGCTTTTTCCTGCCATTTTTTCATAATAAAAGAGGGAGTGAAGCTCGCTCGCTCTCTCCCACTCCACCCCCCTCTCCTAAAAAGAGCCAAAAGGATACGAGGAGAAAAAAAAAAAAAAAGAACCCACACACCAATCTCCGAGGGGATGCCATTGAGGTGTGGCTTGTATTTAAATATCCAATATGTCAATGTAAGGGGAGTGGGTATGTATATAAAGTGCCGTTTGCATCTGATAGCTCGACGAAGCCAGCTATGAGAGGCCTGGGGAGATGGATGCGGAGGGGAAGCGGCACTTTGACTGAGCGCAAGGTCAGGAGCGCGCTGCCCCACGCTCCCCGCCGCTGAGAAGTTCCTTGGACAAGAACAGACGTCGACTGCAGCTCGGCAGAGCGCGGAGCGAGCTAGCAAGCGAGCGCCGCCGAGTCGCCCGCGCCCGCGGCGGGGAGAGGCAGTTCGCGCCCCACGGCCCGGACTCGGCCCCGCGCACCCCGCCATGGCTGAGGTGGGGGGGGTCTTCTCTTCCTTGGACTGGGATCTGCACGGCTTCTCCTCGTCTCTGGGGAACGTGCCTTTAGCTGATTCCCCAGGTTTCCTGAACGAGCGCCTGGGCCAGATCGAAGGGAAGCTGCAGCGCGGCTCGCCCACCGACTTCGCCCACTTGAAGGGGATCCTGCGACGCCGCCAGCTCTACTGCCGCACCGGCTTCCACCTGGAGATCTTCCCCAACGGCACGGTGCACGGCACCCGCCACGACCACAGCCGCTTCGGTGAGGACGCGGCCGGGAGGGACGGGAGGCGAGCAGACGGCGCACTGGGGAGCCGACGGCTCGAGGCTCCGGCTTGGGGCCCGCGGACCGCCCCCCCCCCCCCCCGCCCCTCGGCTCGGCGCCGTCTGAGCCCTTCGAGGCGGGAGGCCGACGGGGACGCGGGGCAGGCGGGACGCGACGGTGCGGACTTGAGCCGCGCAGCGGCGTCGGGGCGCCTGACACCCTCAGACACTCTCGGGAGGAGGCGGGGGCGCCTTGAGGTGCGGCTTCTCCTTTCCCCACTCCACCCTCCCTCCCCCGGGAGCTAGAGGATTGTTCTGGGACCTGGACGCTGCAGGTGGAGCTGGGAGAGGGGTAGGAGCATCCGCCGAGGAGGTCGGGGACCGTGGCTACAGCGTGAGGCTGAGCCTCCAGGGCAGCTGGGTTGTCGCGGCAGATTACCTGAAGCTGGAGCCTTCGTGGGCCGTGGATACGGCGTGTGGACGGTCCGCGCCCGAGTCGATTTTGACCCGCGGGGACGCGGCAGCCGTGGCACCTGCCTACCTCTGTGTTGCTCTGCCCGTGTTGAGGTACAACCCAGACAGCACGGCGGGATCTGGGTATTAGAGAAACTAGGAAAGCCTCCCGGTGGCTACTGTGTAAGGGCACAAGCCCTGGGGAAGCTTTTGCCGGAGCTACCTCTGGACTCCTTGCCTCAGTGAGGAAACCGTTCTAGGCCCACTCCCAGGCCCCAAAACAGGTGTATTCTGGGCCCAGGGCAGAAGACACCCAGCCTCCATCCAGGATTTTCTCTGCCTGCCACTCTGCAGATTGTTCAAAGGGCACAGCTGCCTGTCTCACATACAGAACACAATTAGTATAAACCTTGACCTGGGACAGAGATCATTGGGTTTCTAAGCGAATGTGTTCACTCCTCAATAATTTGGCCATTTTCAGTTTCAATTTCCTATCCTCTACTAAACTGTTATTTTGATGCTGTGACAGCTACCCTTCTTTGGGTCCCCGCATCTCCCAATGCCCTCTGCTTCCTCCCAAGGACCCTATGGGCCAAAGACACCATCTAAGCCAGTGAGAGGCTTTGCCTACCATCAGGCGTGATACTCTTCCCTTCTTTTTCCCATCCTCCCTCACTTCCCCCAAACCTCCCTACCCTCCTATTCCCCGTGCCTTGCTAGAGCTGCACCCCAGTGCACCATAAAAAGCCTGGGGTGGATGGGGAGAGGGGCAGAGGCCTGTTCCTGGGCAAGGCTAAGTCTAGCAAACAACTTGGGGCCAGGGCTGGTCTTCCTTGCTGGGAGCAAGCAGGAACCCTAATGAGGTCTATGTCATCTTGGAAAAATGCACTTGGAGAGCTGGAGTACAGTAGGTTGTGTGTGGGGTGGGGGTAATGGAGGGGTGCAGGTGTCTGTATAAACTTGCAGCAGGTCCTCAAAAGGGTGACAAGGTGGGGTGGGGTGAGGGGAGAGGGAGGGTTAACTTAGCTCCTTTCCCTTCCATCACTAGTGACTTTGCAGTCCCCTTTTGTTCCTCTTCGGAAGGAATGGGACTCCCACCCTGGCCTCAGAACCTCCCAAAACTCCCAGAAATGGCCTAAAGATATTGGGGTAGCTCATTCCTGAGATGTAGAATAAAAATTCTGAAATGATGGAGAAATGTGAGGTGGGAGTAGCAGAGGTGGAGAAACTGTGAGCTTGACTCCCAGCAGCTACAAGTGTTCGTCTGATTCTGTGCCTAAACTAAGCCCAGTAACCTACAAGGTCAACATAAAGTAGTAATAGGCTCTTGGGATAAGTGGTCTTTAATTACCTCCCTAAGGACACATCTTGATTTCTTTTCATCTCCCAGGTCTGCTAAGGGTGTTAAGTTTAAGGAGAAACCAAAGGAAATAAAACTGGCGGGAGGAAGGGGTGTTTTCACTGCTGCTTAACTGTTTCATTTTGGGTTTTGCCTTAAGTGCATGCGCACACACACACATACTGACTGAGACCACCTCTGCATCACCTTTTCCCTTTCCTCCTTCCCTGGCTTCCTGGCAGTTCCGTGTATTTCCTGTAAAGGAAATGATAACTGGTCAAAGCTGTGTCTTTGTAACGTCCCCTGCCAACTTGCAAGCACACATTTACTCTTTCTCAGTTTAGCTTTTGGCAGAGAAAGAGGTGGCGTTTTGAGTTTGCTAACTCTCTCCTCCCTCCACATTTGAGTTAATCAGCCAGGGTATTCAATAAATCGAAACTTTAACATTCCATAAGTGCTTTAGCAGTCAACATTCCAGCAGGGTAAAGTAGGCCAGACTTAAGATATAAAATATTATAGATTTCTGCTTGGGGGGAGGAGGTAGTCTCCAAAGGCCATGTAAAGTAAATAGCTATTTGTTGTAATTGGAGAGCAGGGCCCCCAAGGATTACCCTGGAATCCATGTGTTCAGAATGAGTCAGGCTGAGCCCAAGAGCAGCCTCGACTCCAAATAATAACCTGTTGGCACAGCCTATGCTCCCCCTCCCCTCCCCTCCCCCACACCCCCCATTCTGCAATCAGTAGCCAGGAGTATTTCAATCTCCGCCTGGCTGGCTGGTGGCATTTACATAAGGTTCACAGGGATCCTTACATTCCTGAGGGGCACCTGTGGGCTGGCAGAGCGGAGCTCGGGAGCCAGACTGGAGGAGAGGCCTCCCGCCAGGTGGGATGGAACAGGCTCGCGCAGCTGCTTTGGTTTGTGAGCGATAGGGTTCTTATTTGGCAAGGTGCCAAAACAGCACTGTCTTGGCCCTGAAAGGCTGAAAGGATGGCTGAGGGCATTCGGGTGAGTTATGGAGCCAGATTAAATGACATACTAGGCCAGTCATCTAGCTGGGTTCTGAAGCAGTGGGACCCAGAACAGATCTGTTTTCACTGAAGCCATGGGGCAAAAGGTGTAAGAAGAGAAGAGTCTGGAAACTGTCGAACACAGGCCAGAACCTGAGGTGGACAGGTCAAATGAGGCAGGGGAGAGGGAGGTCCTGGGCTTTGAAGGGGGTGAAAGTACTGAGGACAAACTTTGTCTACTTAATACTTTGCTTCAACGTTTTGCCGTTAACACCCCTCTCCAGCTGTAGTTGGGAAAATGTAAAAATGGCTTGTTTTCTCTCTCCCTTCATGCTGGCTGGAATTCAGGAGAAGGTTTAGGAATATCTGTTCCATCATCATGTGCCACTGGGTTCCCACAGTTTGAATCCAGCTAATAGGAAAGTTGGCAAAGGGAAATGATGCCCAAAGACAGCTGGGCAGGGATGATTCCAGCTGTTGGAGACCCCTGTTACTGGACACAACCCAAGTGACTTCCTCTATGATCTGTCCTTTGGCATCAGGGTTAACAGAGAGCTGGAGAAAAACGGTGGTGACTCAAATGGCCACACCTCTTGGGTTTCATGATTTGTTCTCATACCAGGTTTTGGATGGTGAGATCACAAGCTACCCTCTGCTACTAAATGAGCTCAGGGTGGTCAGAGACATGAGATAGAGAATGAGGGAACTAAGACTCAGAAGCTCAGAAGTAAGCTGCCTAAGCAAAGAACAGAAGTCATCAGCGGGTTGGTATCCCTCAAAGTTTAGCACCCAGAACTGAATCATGACCTGGCTTCTCGTTTCCTGGCCATACTGGCCACTCTCCTTTGAACACCCTCCTGTGTTTCCATAGCCCTCTTGAAACACAGTAGAACTAAAAACAGCACTCTTGTGATCTGAGGCAGAGCAGAATGGGGCAATCCCCTCCTTTATGCCAGTTACTAGATCTTGATCAATACAGCCTTAGATCACATTAGTGTTTTTTCTTTTTTTCTATTTTTTTACATTAGCTTTTAGCAATTTTTAATTTTTACATGACTAGCTTCACATTAGCTTTTTAATAATCTCGTGAATCAGCCATACTGAGGTTACCTTGTTCAATCAAATTCTGTACTCCATTGTTGTGCATGTTTTGCTAAGCCACGTCTCCCCATTCCAAAGCTGAGCAGACTTGCATTTAGTAAAAATGCATGAAAACACAAAAGAACAGTCCATGTTTTCAAGAAAATATACGTGGTTGCCTGAAGGGGGGAGGAGAGGGGGAGAAGCTTATGGAAATAAAAAGAAAGAGATAGATAAATAAAAAAGCCTTTACGCAGATCAATTATGATAATAGGCCATGAAATAAGGAGTATGATTGACTCATACTGTACTTGAGGCTTGCCCTCCCCCAACAAAACCCCAAACACAAAATATCTTGGGTAACTGGTTTGGGGACCAAAGTGCAGGACTTTACATTTATTCTAATTAAAGCTTATTTTGTTGGAGTCAGCCCATTTTTCCATTCTCTTGAAATCTCTTTGGATTTTTATTGTCGCCCTCTCAGCTGTATGTCTTCTGGAACTAGGGTAAACAGTCCCCCTATGTCCTTTTATAAGTCATTTATTAAAATGTTAAACAGGGCAGAACCAAAATCAGAACCTGTGCAGTGTAACTAAAGGTTTTGGTCCACTAAATCAGTATCTGCTTAAGCCCTACTTGGCACCAGGTATTTTCCCTTCCCCTCTTACCATCTTGTGTCAATATCCTTTCCCAAAACTCTTTTTTTGTACTACAAGAGTTAGTAACAACCAGACTGAGACTAAAGCTTGGAGGATGTCAATGCTAGAGGACAAAGGCCACGTTCTGAGTGTTCTATACAATGGCAGCAGAAGAGCGTTACATTCTCCAAATAGGTCCGAGTGTGCCCTAAAAGCTTCCATACCTGATTGCCCACCCACCAGCCCAGGTCACTGGGGCTCTTCAGGAGACTTCCCACTGGAGTTCTGAACCTGATTTCACAATTGCCCACTTAATTTTTTAAAGTGATCTTTAAGGAATCGGTCCCACTCCCTGTGTAGATTACATAGAATATTATTACCCTTAAGAATTACATTTTTGGATGAGAAAGACAGCCAGATATGAGCTCATTTCATACCTTTGGATGCCTGTGTGAGTCAATAGTATCACGTTTTGGTCTGTATGTTGAAAAACATGGTTAGAGAAAATCAAAGAGAAATCTAGTTGACCATTACATCTGTATCCAAATAATAGATGTGCTATCTTAGAACAAAACTGTGAAGTCTTCAGTATCACCAGGATTTCAGTTCTGGTTCTTTTTTCCCTCTTAGTAGTCAATTTCTTTTTTCCCCCCGTACTGCTCCTGGGTAAATGAAAAGTTTTTCAAATCCTCACCTCTAACTTTGTCAGCTAGAGGGACATTTCTGAGTATCTTCCCTTTTCCCTTAAAGCTGCAACATCTCACATCAGTATCAAGTCTAATACTACCTGCCAACTCTTTGCCATAGATAAATTTAAAATCCTCAAGAGGTAAGCCTGAGGCTGCACTGGCCAAGAGTACTTTTGAGGAGAAAGCTCTCACCAGGCCAAGTTTTGCTTCCTGCCATAGGCTGGAGGAACAAACTTTGTGAGTGGCCCGTGTGGCCTTTGTTAGAGTCAGTTACAGGCAGTTGACAGCCTCATGTGGCTTTAAGGACATGGGAGCTAAGAGGCTGCAAAACAAGTTCAGCCTAGAGGACAGCAAGGTAATGCTGTGTGCTCTGGGGAGGAGGGAAGTGACTTTGGGAAGATACAGAAACCTGGCCACATTCTTTCATTTTGAAAGCTGCCCTCCCAGTTCTTGAAACGGTGGTATTTAACAGCAATAGTACCTTGTAATTATGGAGCTTCTGTAGCCAAACGCTTCTCATGGTCTTTTCCTTATAATATGCCTAAGAGTGTTGAATAAAGGCAGAGATTATGTCCCCCTTTTTACATATGGACATGCTGAGGCCCAGAGAGACTCAGTGTCTTCTCTGAGGTTCCATTCTTGCTGCAAAAGATGGTTTCATCAGGTAATTCACCAAAGGCACACAGAGCTGGCCTCCAGTTGGGCATAAAGGACTAGTAGCTCATGTCACCTGAACAGTTTCCTCTTAGCTTGATATCAGTGATGGAAGTGGCATTCACTTTTTTGCTCTAGGAATTCTGGAGTTTATCAGCCTGGCTGTGGGGCTGATCAGCATCCGGGGAGTGGACTCTGGCCTGTATTTAGGAATGAACGAGCGAGGAGAACTCTATGGGTCGGTAAGTTTAAGGTTTTTTGTCCTCGGAAGCTGTTACCACAAGTGTTTGGACAATGTAAGGCAAAACATTCATCTAGCACTTGAAAGCACTTTTGTCAACTTTAAAGGATTAGTGTCTTCTAGTCAGTTCTTGACTGCCCAGGAACTTGCTACATAACACTTTCACTCATTCAGCCTCCATCAAAACAGAAGCTTTTCTGTAGTACATTTGCTTTCACCTTCTCCATTAGAGGGCCAGCTCATCTGATAATAATAGGAAGCTGTACTGGTTTGTCAGTAGATGGTAAGGGTTTGGGGCATTAACTCTCCCAAGGAGCACATCTTATTTGTGATGGGTACCCAGAGGAGTAGCCAACTGGCTGGCACAAAAATAGGCAATGGTAAAGCTGGCCTTCAGATTGAGGATTCTGAGATTAACGACACAGTCCTTGATGTCCAGATTGCTTCAGCTGAATCCCAAAAGCCAAACAAAATAAACAAACAAATGAAGAGTGAGGGTTCCAGGGTCTGGTGACAGCCCTAAAGTCCCCAGCTAGAACTGGGTTGGCTGCAGTGCATGTTCACTATTTTGGAAGCCAGCCCAGAGCTGGGGAATGGTGACTTTGCTGATCTTAACCCTTTCAGAGGATCCCAACTCCTGGCTTTGGCTTTTGAGTCACAGAGCATACTTTCTGGCTGCCTGCACCCCATGAAATCAGAGCACATTCTTCCCTGACACCTAAGAGATAGGCCTGTCCCCAGCACTCAGTATCGGCAAAACCCCAGCAAGTAGTATGGTGGTTGGATCAAGTGTGAGAAGGGACAGAGGCAAGAGACCCAGGAGCTGCCAGCTTGAAGTAGCCAGATTTGGAGGAACTTTTCAAGGAGATCTTTTCTGAGCTTTCCAACTGACAGGCCTGAGACCCTTCATTAGGAGAGATCACAGCTCACCTCCCATGGAGCTTTATATAGATCTGAGGCCTTTGCCTGTCAGTTGACATAGTTGACTGCAATCTCAGTGGATTTGAACATCATTAGCCCTAAATAGGGAGAAAACTCAGGGGTGCCAGCGGGGCATTGGGAGGCCATAGCAGAAATTCTCAGGCTCAAAGTGCCAGGTGAGCCCATCTCTTTCAGTCTCCTGCCTTCAGAAAAAATATCACTGGAAACATTTTTGCGTGGCTCACAAAAGAGGGTGAAAGTGATACCGACAGGGCTGTTTTGTGCTGTTTGGAAAGAAGATGCCTCAGGAATACCGGGAGATAGGACTGAAATATTCTAATATCAATGTGCTATTACTATTTTAGTTTCTCCACCAGCAAGCTGGGATGGGAGAAATAGTCATATAATGGGCTCTGCTTTATTTTCTTACCCTCACAGAAGAAACTCACACGTGAATGTGTTTTCCGGGAACAGTTTGAAGAAAACTGGTACAACACCTATGCCTCCACCTTGTACAAACACTCGGACTCGGAGAGACAGTATTATGTGGCCCTGAATAAAGACGGCTCACCCCGGGAGGGATACAGGACTAAACGACACCAGAAATTCACTCACTTTTTACCCAGGCCAGTAGATCCTTCTAAGTTGCCCTCCATGTCCAGAGACCTTTTCCGCTATAGGTAACGGACCCCTAGTGTGACCTCTGTGACCTGTATACTCTGGGGCCACAGTTGTCTCTGGAAGCACTATATTCATAGCTTTTCAATCTTCTTTCCTATCAATTTAGATAACAGAGAAGCACTTACTGTTCAACTCGACCCAGCTGTTCCCTTGTTGTTCAAAGTGTATATCAAGGTTGGGTTATTTTGGGGAGGGATGTGGGGGGAGGGGGAGGTCTAGAGGGAATCTTGTATATACTTTTTTCTTTACTCATGTTCTTTCCCCTGAGGTGGCACAAGAAAGAATGGGGTCCCCGCCAAGGGCCAGAGGTGTCTTGCCCCACAATCTACCCAAATACCTTGACAGTGGGTAAATGAAAGACCAAGGAATCTGCCATAGATGCTACCTACAGAGCTTTGGAGAAGTCTCATTAAGAAAATCCTTGGGGCTACAGCCCTGCTGCAAGCCATCCCTGCACTGGCTCTGCAGATTTCTCATCTGTCCTGACATGCAGTTTCCCTGCCATTGGAAGTGGGAGATGGGGTAGGCTGTAAGAAAATGATATTAAAATGTAAGCATGGATACTGTGCATAAGGACAAACTATTTATGAAATGTATATGCTATTTATTTTATATATTTATTTATTTCAAAATAATTTTATTTTTAATGAGAGATGCTATGACTGGATTTTCATCAGAAAGAATAAGGTCCTACTGAAACAGGATAAATGAGTTAGTAAAGGCTTTTATTGGCAATAAAATTGTCTTTATATTGTAACCACTGTCTAATTCTATTCATTTGTACACTTAGAATTAGAAGGTTGGTTAGCTTCTTTCACTAATTAGAATCTCTTGATGTTGGCATCACACTGCCTAGGCTAGGTGACCCACTATCTACAATATTAGCATTATCTAGGGGCCCTATCTGAAGTTCCTTCTGGTTCTATGACTTTAACTTTAGTGGTGAATCAAAGCTTCAGGAAGGCCCGGACCAACAGCCCTTATGGAAGCACCCGTTTGTGCTTAGGACTAAGCATAGAGAAACCCTCCTTTGGGATTTGGTTAGGGCCCAAAGCCTGAAGGTCAGAAACCCTAATTGGTGGCTTCTTACTTAACATATGAAGATGACGGGATTCAAAAAAAATAACAATCAATAGGGAGAATGATTTTTTTTGAACCAGTCAGCTTCCCTTCTGGAGGTGTTCTCCCACTCCCTCTCCAAACCCCCAGCCCCCTTCTCTGCCAGTGTTTCTCCTAGAGAGCAACAGTTCTTAGAGTATATGGTCTCTTCACCAGCAGCATCATCTGAGCACTTGTTAGAAATGTAAGAGATCAGGTCGTACCCCAGACCTGCCAAATCAGAATCACTGGGTGTGGGGCCCAACAATCTGCATGTTAACAAGCCTTCCAGAGGATTCCTATGCACAATAAAGTTTGAAATCTAGTGCCCTAAAAGAATGGTTTTCAAGAAGAATTCTTTTTGCATCTGAATTGTCTATAAAGAAAGTTTTAGGATAAATTCAGTCCATAAAATAAGAGTGGCTGTAGTTGAAGTGGGGAAGGCATTCTTGGAGCTCCGTCTTCTCCAGAGCAGCCTCTGAGATATCTTGCTTTGAAATCCCTGGCCTCTTGACTGATATTTACTGAGGTGGGAGTTATTTACATTTTCAAAGCAAATGCTGTCTGGAAACAAGAACCAAAGGAATAAAAGTCTCATTGAGTACTCAGGCACCATGAAGTACTGGTGGGAGAAGTTTTTGGGTTTAGGATCGTTCCTCCTGGTGCTCCTCAGTCACATCCACTATTTCCCCAACTGATTGGTAAAACAAATAGCTTAGGTAGCGGCTCACTTAAAAATCAAAACCAAAAACTCTATAAAAGTTCGTCCAAATCTAAGTACCCAACAGAGAAACCACACGTATGAGCATACACACATCAAAGAGCAAATACGACTGTATGATTGATAGAAAGTGCTAAGTTGCACAGTGTATGTGATCACAGACTAGAATGCTTGCCCACGGAACCACCAAGGCAGAGATCACACAGGGCTGGGGTGAGCAGGGAAAGTTCCCTGAAAGGGGTAATGCCCACTGCGGAGAACCAACAGGAGGATTTAGAGAGCCAAGAGGCTGATGGCAATGTCTGTGTTGGGCTACAGGGAAGAAACACCACATCTAAAGGTCTCTGGAAGGAGGGTAAAAATCAGCCGTGTGACATTTTTTATCACATTTTGAATGTGCATCACACCTTTATTTTAAAACCAAAATTTTACCTATATTCTCTATGGTCAGCTACCTAGAACTTCTGATACACAGCCCCAACTTCTGAGGGCTTGTGAGATAAGTGAGATCTGTTTTAACCAATAGGAAGTTGGCACTTCCCTGTGAGTAGGGCCAGTGTTACTCTAGTGAGGCAGTTGACATGGGCCTGGCAATGCCACAAGCACCATACTACACAGGGTAGGATTTACAATGAAAATGCCAATGTAATGAAAAGGCAAAGATTCCAAATCCTAGGGTCAGGCCTTACCTTTTTCCTCTGGGTAGAAGTAGAGGGGAAAAGAACAGAAGAAGGGTCCCAAGATGCAGAAGGGGTTCATAGGGGAGGCACTCTTGTACTGAGCTTTAGGAATAACAATGAATGGGGCACATTGCCAGCAAATGTCAGTGGGCATCTGTTGTCACGGTCAAAAAGAGGGAAAAGATAAATTCTGGAAATTAAAATGTAAGATGGATGACCTAGTACCACTAGAGCAATCAGCAGCTGATTGACACTGTATCCCCAAAGTGCTAAAGTAATGGATTTTGTGCCAACCTAGAGGGAATTGTAGAGTAGTAAGCTCTGGACCTCTGGTTTTGAATGAAAACATGCACAGAGACTGTTTACTAGTCATCTTTTCATCCCCTCCCAGTGTTTAGGGTGTTCCTGGAACAAAACAAACACTTAGGAAATGGTTGCTGAATAAATGAATGGTTGGTTGAAAGAAAGAATGAGTAAATGAATGAATGGACAAAGACATAGACACCTTTAGCAAATATGTATATGATGCAAATGCCGGGCTAGAGAAACCAAATGCATTACATACAAGAATCATCTGAACTATTAAGTTCCCAGTACACTTAAATATGCACAATGACAAACTAGGCTGTATCTTAAGAAAGATACTCAGTTCCCTGTCACTGGAAGTGTTTAATCAGAGGCTAGACAAAGTCTTGAGAAGGATATTACATCATTTGGATGGAACAGGGTGAATGCTAAATAAAAGTGACCGAATGTGGTGGCATTATTTACTAATTACATACTCCACGGGACCCCCAGATTTCTCCTGGGCACCTATCGTGTCCTAGGAGAAAGAGGATATAAGACCTAGGAGTGCTACACAACTGCTATTCCAGGCCAAGAAAAACACTGTACACCAGAATTTCCAAACTTGGGGTTCACAAGGTCCTTAATGGTCCATGGAAGGCCCTTTGGACCTGAACTCCCAAAACAGTATGCAAATTTTTATGTGTGTGTACATTTGATCTTACATTGGTTCTCAGAGTATCCCCCAACATGTTAGGAACCACTACCCTAGGAGTTTCCACAGCCTCAAAACATTTGGCATAAGAACTGGTGGCCACTGCGATCCTGTGTGAAACCTTGACTGAGTTTTAGTTTAGTTTTGTTTTTCTCAAAGACATAGATTTTATGTGTGAAATCTTTGACTCCTATCATCTAAGAGATAGCTGTAAGTTTGGCAACAGGGAGGTAGGAGTGAGGGGAGGGAAGAGCTGGGCTGGCTTCACTGCTCAGTGGTTCTGCACAAAGCTCAACCCAGGGCCAACCTTGACAGCAGTTCTGATGGCAACAAGATTCTCCTTCCCCTCCCTTCCAGCCCTCTTTTCACCCCTACTGCCACAGCAAAATGTTGTTCATGCTGAAAAAACAGTCGAGACTGAACCCACCAGGCCCAGACACAAGGAGCTTATCAGAACCATCAGAGCAGACTCCCTCCCCAGAGGACTTTAATCAAAGGCTTAAGATAATAAAAGAACCCAAGTTTATCTTACCTTCAAGTCACTGTGGTGCTCAGCCACTGAATCCCTGGCTACATAGTCAGAAATCCATCAGGCTCAGGGCTCTAGTGGGGCCACAAGTCACACAGGCTTTGTCCAAGTTGCCTAAAGCACGGGTTTAGCCTTCCTCTCCCTGACTCTTCAGCTGACTTTCGGGGACTGCTGCTTTCCTTCTCTCTGGAGTAGATGGAGCTGCATTGCCTTTTCCCAGAACAGGGAGCTGCTGAGGAAGAATGTGGGATGTTAGGGAGAAAGCGATCAGTGAGGAAGGACACTTTCTTTTGGAAAGACACGTTCACGGTCAGTCATCTAACTAACTTCCTTGCTCAGCAGGAGGAACAGAACATAATTTAGTTTGTCATTCCTAGAGCTCCTTCTGTTCTCAAAAGAGAAAATGGAAGACCTTTCTAATAGGCCTCTACACCAGGGCTCTGGTGTCAACTGCAGAGATACCCAACTCTTGCAACCCAGCACAGGCTGTTGCTCCTCTAAATCTCTTTCCAATGCCCAGACGAAGTATGGGCTCAGCTCTGTTCCTTATCGTTGCAATGTAGCACAAGACATGCAGGTAACATGTTCTTCAGGTCCTGAAGTCAGACCAACCTTGTTTTATATCCAGATTCCTTTACTTCCTCTTTGACCCTGAACAAATTCATTAATTAATTCATTAATTCAACGAGTATTTGTTGAGCATTTTTTCATCTTTAGAGACATAACAGTAAATAAGACAGGTGTAGTTCCTCTCCTCCTGATATGGTCTAGTCAGGAAGACAGACATAAACAAGTAAACCTACAAATTGTAACACGTGCCATAAAGAAAGAGTACAAGGTGCTATGAGAGTATATAGCAAGGCAGGCATAACCTTTTAAGGGGATTAGGGGAAGGCTTCCTGAAAAAATGATTCTTACGGTGAGACCTGAAGGGTGACTAGGAGGGTAGGAATAGCTTTCCAGGGATAGAGAACAGGAATATGTAAAAGTCCAGAGGCAGGAAGGAGTTAGGCATGATCAAAAAACTATGAGAATGTGATGTGGCTCAATTGTAGTAAGCCACAGGGTCTTCACCTGTAAGGTGAAAATAAATACAGAACCTACCTCAAGGGCAATTGCTATGAAGACTAAATAAGATAATGTATTGAAAGTGTAAAGTGCTTAGCACAGTTCCTGGTGCATAGTAAGCGCTCAATAAATGTTTGCTATCGCTATTACATTTAGTTCATTATTTATTAGTAGCAGTATTAATTTGAAGACATATGTCGGAATGAACATATGCATCACTCCACCCCCTCTCCATATGTATGATTTTGCTGGGGTTTTACAAAGGACAGGTACCAGAAGGTAAGGTGGTACATGAGACAGCCATGCCATACACATGCCAACCTCTTACTAAGAACACATAATGAGAGTACCCACTTGGAAACTCCACTGTCTAATGTACCTAATGAAGCAAACCAACAGAATCTGTCAGCCCTCATCCAACTTCTATTTTAGTTATATTTTAGCAGTGCATCCTATGGTCACAGGAGACTCCCTTCTGCAGGCTCCCATGACCACACCATGAATAGACAGCCTCACCCGGGTCCCACATATCCAGAACCCTCCTTCTTCATTTCTCTTCCTTATAGTCATGCACTCTGAGCCCCATCCCAGTCCTTTTTAACATGCCACACACTAGACTCCTAGTAAACTCGTGGTGGCAGATGCATGCTTGCCCTGTTTCCAATTTCCCTGTGTCCCACCAGTTGTAAATGTTCCAAGTTTCCAAAACCCATCATACCATCCTAACCTCACCTAACACTATACCCTATAGGTTTCTCCATGCTTGCCCCTTAAGCTATTATACCCACATCCAATAGATCCCACAATTCTCCTCCAATATAAACCCAGGGCACAGCCTCCTCAATGTACAATCTGAATGTCATGTATATATACAGGACAGAATAACTTGGAGAGCCCACACCCAAAGCTCCATCCAACTCAGTTTAAAGTGCCCACTTTCTCTGCTTCTGCTCCTGGATTGCCAACATTGCTAGATAAAGCTATGAAAATTGGGTCATCAAATGACTCCACTACAAACACAGTCACATCAATCTCAAACAGACCAGCCTTTTCCCACTTAACAGGCCTTTTATTCATTTAGTTTTGAGTCTGTCTGGCATTCACCGTAGCCTATCATAAAAATCCCTAACATCTAAACAGCTTTATATTGGCTTAGTGTTAACCAAACTTTTTTTCTAAGCATCTGGTAAAATTGTCTAAAAATAGACTCTGGGCTCTGTTGGGACTTCCTAAATCAGAATTTCCAGCTGAAAGGCTTGGTTATCTATATCAATGTTTCTCAAACTTTTTGATCTGAGGAGCCCTTACAAACTTAAAAACTATGTAGGACCTCAAAGAGCTTTTATTTATTTGGATTATAGCTATTGGTATTTAACATATTAGAAATTAAAATTCAGCAATTTTAATTATCTAATAATTAATTTAAAATAACAAACCCATTAACATTAACATAAATTACATTTTTATGAAAAAAGTAATTCTATTCTCAAAAATTTAATGAGTGGTATTATTTTACATTTTTCCAAACTTCTTTGATGTCTGCCTTAATAGCAGACAGTTGAATTCTTATATCTGCTTCTGCATTCAATTTGTTGCTATATGTTCTTTTGGCTGAAATATAGGGAGAAAATCTGGCCTCTCCTAGATCTGTAATTAGGAAAGAAAGGACCTCATGGACCCCCAAGAATCCTTAGACTACTCTTTGAGAATCACTGATCTGTATATTTAAGTCCCCAAGGAATTCTTATCAAGAAAATAGGTGGCAAACACTGCATTTTTCATGTGAGATATTACAAATCTCCATTCGTCTCTAGCTCTCAGCTCCAGACTGTTCCAGATCAGGCATTCTCTGGTCTCTCTCTGTAGATGAAACCTCCCTCATGTTTTACTAAGACCTAAGCCATCTAGTAGTGGCTTCCTAGCATTCATTTTTTGGTATTGTTTAGTTTGGCCTCTTTCTTTCTTTCTTTTTTTCTTTTATTGGCCATTTGTATATTTTCTTTTTTTAAATTTTCTTAATTTTTTTGGCTGCATTGGGCCTTAGTTGCGGCTCACAGGATATTTCGCTGTGGCACACGGGCTTCTCTCTACTTGTGGCGTGCGGGTTTTCTCTCTCTAGTTGTGGCACAGGGCTCCAGAGCACATGGGCTCTAGTTTGCGGCATGCAGGCTCTCTTGTTGAGGTGCGTGAGCTCAGTAGTTGTGGCATGCGGGCTTAGTTGTCCACGCATGTGGAATCTTAGTTCCCTGACCAGGGATTGAACCCACGTCCCCTGCACTGGAAGGTGGATTCTTAACCACTGGACCACCAGGGAAGTCCTGGCCTTTTTCTTTTAAAGAAAACAGTTTTTTGAATTTTTTATGGTGGTAAAATATATATAACAAAATTTGCCATTTTAACCATTTTCAAGTGTACAATTCAGGGCCATTAATTACATTCACAGTGTTATGTAACCATCATCACTTTCTATTTCCAAAATTCTTCATCACCCTAAACAAAAACTCTGAAACCTCATTACTTCCTCCTCCCAGCCTCTGGTGACCCCCTAATCTACTTTGTCTCTATGGATTTTCCTATTTTGAACATTTCATATAAATGGAATCATAGAATATGTGGTGTTTTGTGACTGGCTTCTTTCATGTAACATAATGTTTTGAAGGTTCATCCGTATTGCAGCATGTGTTAATACTGCATTTCTTTTTATAGGAATAGAATTGCTAGGAATAGCATTGCTGAGTTATATGGTACCTCTATGGTCAACCATTTGAGAAACTGCCAAACACTTTTTCAAAGAGGCTGTGCCATTTTCCATTCCCACCAACAATGTAAGAGGGTTCCAATTTCTTCATATCTTCACTATCACTTGTTATTTTCCATCTTTTTTTATTGTAGCAATCCTAGTGGATGTGAAATGGCATCCCACTGTTGTTTTGATTTGCATTTTCCTGTTGAGCATCTTTTCATGTGCTTATTGGCCATTCGTATATTTTTCTTGGAGAAATGTCTATTCAGATTATCTGTCCATCTTTAATAGAGTTTTATGTCTTTTTATTATTGAATTATAAAATTTCTTTATACGTGGGGAACCTGGTGCTAAACCATTCATAGACAACCTGCTTCTGGGTCAGGGTTTCGTATGTAGCAGAGCAGTTCCCTTGCCACAATCTATTGAAAGTCAGCCCTCGACACAAGGGTTTGTAAAATAAATTTTAAAAAAGAGTATAAGATGAAATAGAAACAAATAAGAGACTTAAAAAGAAAAAAATGATTTCTTTATATATTCTGGACACAGTATATGGGATGAGGTAGAGACCCAACTTCATTCTTTTGCATGTGTATACTAAATGTCATGGCACCGTATGCTGAAAAGACTATTCTTTCCCCACTGAATAGTCTTGGCACTCTTGTGGATAATCAATTGACCATAGATGTATGGGTTTACTTCTCCATTCTCAATTCTATCCATCTATGTATGTGTCTATCCTTATGCTAGTACCACACAATCAAAATTACTGTAGATTTTTTGTAAGTTTTGAAATCATGATGTAGGAGTCCTCCACTTTGTTCTTCTTTTTCAAGACTGTTTTGGCTATTCTGGGCCCCTTGCAATTCCATATGAATTTTAGGATCAGCTTGTAAATTTTTTACAAAGAAACCATCTGGGATTTTGATAGAGATTGTGATGAATCTGTAGATCAATTTGGGGGGTGTTGCCATCTTAATAATATTAAATCTTCCAGTCCCTGACCATGGGACGTCTTTCCATTTATTTAGGTCTCCTTTAATCTTTTTCAAGCAGGCTTTAGACTCATTTTCCCTTTCTTCCTCTTTCAGATAGTGTTCCTCCATCTCTGAAAGTTATGTCCTTCCTCTGCACGCTTGATTCCAACTCCTCCACATAGCCTTTCCCTTTCAATATGTCCAAATTTCTCTAGTTCTTAAAGAACTTCCTAAACATACAAGTAAAGGATGGAATCATTAAGGAAAAAAATCAAGAAGTTTGTTAACTGCTAAATATAAAAAAAATAATAAAATTAAAAGCTTAAAAAAACTGGGGAAACATTTGCCATAAAATTTTAAAAAGTTATTATCATTAACATACTGACTATAGGACCCATACAAATATATAACAAAAACACTAAGCTTCCAATCGAATATGGGTAAAGAAAATATACAGACAATTCACAAAAGAAGATATACAACTTGTAAAAATCATAAGCAACATACTTCAACCTCACAAGTAATTAATGAAATGCAAAACAATGAAATATATTTTCCTTATGAAATTAAGAAAGTTTTAAAAAATATAATAATACTTAAAACCAGCAAGGGTGCAGAGAACTAGTTTCAATCATATACTGCTGTTGAGAAAATACTGATGATGCAACTTGATAATATAAATCCAGAACTTTACATTTTTCATGTTTTTTGACCCAGTAATTCTTCTAAAATGCAATCGATGTTCTTTGCAACATTATTTATAAAAGAAAAAGAAAACTAACTTTCCAACAATAGAAGAATAGCTATAAATTACAGTACATTATTGTGATCAATCATTCTGCAGTCCATGATAAATATTTTAATGACATAGAGATATTCTCTCAGGATAATTTAAAGGGAAAAGCAGAATATGGAATTGTATTACACTATGATCTCAATCATGTAAATATACCATACATACATAATATGAATAGAAAAAATAATAGAGGTAAAGGAGACAAAATGTTGAGCACTTGTCTCTGAGCAGTAGGTTTTTATGATCTTTATCTTCTATATTTTTCTAACTTTTCTACAGTGGGCATGTATAATTATCTATAGTGCCTTGAGGCCATTACAGTATTTAATCAGTCCCCCATCAATGGGCATTTGGGTTGTTTCTAGTCTTCTGTCACTATGACCAACATTCAAGTGAATATACTTAAACATATATCTTTGTGCACATATGTGAGTATATCTGTAAGATAAATTTCTAAAACTGAAATGTTCTGGGACAAATGTGATGAGCATTTTAAATTTCAGTAGTTAGTGCCAAATTATCCTTCAGTGAGGTTGTACCAGTTTATACGACCACCAATAATTTATGAGGGTGCCTGTTTCCCCATGATCTTGTCAACAAAATAAACAATTGTTTTATCTTTGCCAATGAAACATAGATGAAAATTGTATTTGTTTTAGCTCATTTACATTTTATGACTGAGATTAAGCATCTTTCTATTTGTTTAAAAACCATTTGCGTTTCTTCAGATGAGGAGACTGACACCCAAAGAGGGTAATATATTTAAGGGCACATACCTAATTAGTGACAGAATCAAAACTGGCTCCATAGTTTACTGAACATCAATCCTAGACTCTTTGTATCACATCATTTTGTTTTTACCTATACCACACATTACCACCTGATCGTATACTGCTCCAGTGTGCTGTCTTCATATCAAGATCATCAGCTCTATCTTTCCAAGCAGGTTGCAAGAAGTGCCATAAAAGAAAAAGAAGGGGCTTTGCAGGTGGCAGACTTGGATTTGAAACCCGTGTGTTCCACGTTCTTCTTCTGTGACCTTTGGCAAGGCTCAGTTTCCTCATCTATAAAAAGGTGGCAATAATACAGGACTAAATGACATTATGGGTGTAAATAACCTAGGATAGTGCCTGGCATAAAGATACTTCATAAACGGGACATAAACACACACATACATAGGCTTCTTAATGCCAGGATCTAGACCAGCAAGTTCTCTGTAACTTTTTATCATATCCAACACAGTGCAGGGTACCGAGTAGGTGCTAACAAATTTTCTTTGACTTGACTTGACTTGACGGGGTGGGGGCTTACAGTGTAATAGTGTAATACGGTGATTGACTGCACAGCAATGACTCAAAACCCTGAGGCTAACTGACAGAGAAAACAATCACGAGTCCCCACCCCCACCCCTGCCCCACACTCCCGACCCGACCCGCACCCACACTGCTCCTCAAGGCAAATCTGGATGGGAAGGGCAGAACTCCTAGGCTAATGAGGCCGAGCCCTCTAGCAGTTTTGATCACTTTTCGGAGTTTAGTGGCAAATGTACTATATGAGCTATATGGTGGGAAGCAACCTAAGGAAATGTAACATGGTCAGATTTGTGTTTTAATAAGATCATTCTGACTGCAGCGTGGAAGATGGATTGTATGGGTGGGGAGACTAAACCAAGAGGCTACTGCAGTTATTGCATCAGGAAGAGATCAGAGTTGGGGAGCTGGAGGTTGAAGGAAGGTATAGGAGAAAGAGGGGATGATGGATGGAGCCAAATCTCTAAGGAAGAGGGAGGAACTTGGCTCCATAGCACAGGTGGAAGAATTCATTTATTGACAGAAGGGACACACTGAAACACGAGAGAAGGGAAAAGGAAAGGTAAGTTTTTGAAGGAGACTGGGTGGAAAGGTGGTCGAGAAGTTCTGACTTGATGCTCTTGTCATTCAAAGTGAACTGGGAGGCACCATCTCCTGAGCATGGAGAGGGAGGTAGTAGGCAGCTGATTAGGGACACTTAGAAGGGTTTCTAGACAGCTGAATTTAGAGATCATGACTTTGTTGTGACTCCAGTCCATAGAGTTGTGGGCTTTTCTTTTTGAGAAAAAGTTATATGGTTATGGTGATTTGGATATCATGGGTTCCTGTCAAGAAAGTATTGATATCTTCTGTGGAGGAGTAGGAGTAGAAGGCATATTGCTGGACCTGAGGAATGAAGAGAATGGTGAGGGGAACTGTAGGCAGCAAGTACAGACCACGCTTTCAAGAGGTTTAGCAGAAAAGAGAAGAAGGGAGATAGGGCCATGGCTTGAGGAAGAAGTAAATAAAGAACACTTTGTGTTTATTTTTAGGGTAGCAGAGACTTCGAGGTCTAAAAAAGATGCTATGTATGTACTTTAATGGAGGTCATATAAAGTAATGTTTAAGAGCACAGGCTCTGTAGCCATCAGTGCCTGGGTTCATATTCTGGCTTTGCCATTTTTATTCAAAATTAATTAAAGTCACCTAACCTCTTTGTGCCTCAGTTTTCTCAATGGAAAAATGGGAAAAATTACGGTAACTACCTCAGGATTCTTGCAAGTAATAAATGAGATAATATTTCTAAAACACTTAGAACAGTAACTAGAGTATGGTAAGTACTTGATAAGTATTAGATTATTATTATTATTTAAGCAAAACGCACATGCAGGATATGATTGGGTTTGTTTTGCTTTTGGCAAACCTTTTTCCTTATTGTAAAAGTGATAGATGTGCCCTTTTTTAAAAGTAGCTTTTGAAAAATTATACAAGTATTTTTTTGCTACAGAAAAATCAGAAAATAAAGATTAGCAAAAAATAAGAAAACAAAATTCCCTATCATCTTTAACATTCTGGTGTATATCATTCTGGACATTTTTCTATTCATTCAATAATGGTTTTCAAATTGTCTTTCAGTATGTGTGCCCGCATACAGCAAGGGGTCAGGCAAGTACTTTGGCTGAGCTTTTGAGCTTTGTCTCTGTGGCAGCTAGGGTTAATTACCCTAATACACGTGCTTGCCTCACTTTCCTT
Source organism: Stenella coeruleoalba (assembly GCF_951394435.1). Classification (NCBI taxonomy): domain Eukaryota; kingdom Metazoa; phylum Chordata; class Mammalia; order Artiodactyla; family Delphinidae; genus Stenella; species Stenella coeruleoalba. The sequence goes on from NC_137152.1 coordinate 59,808,344, forward strand.
AACCCCCTACACACACACACAGGGAAGGCCAGACTCGCTGTACTCTGCCTCAGCCCCTGATTCTGGGGGCCCAGCATATGAGAGACCTAAGCCCTCCATCTGCTTGAAAGGAGAGGGGCGCTCAGACACCTTCTGTGAGGCTCTGGTTCTAGAAATGACCACCTTCTGGTTCCCCTATGCAGAATGCAGATACTCTAGCTCTGATTGTCCTAGATCCTCTGTCCTCTTGCTCCTCAAAGTGTGGTCCCTGGACCAGAAGAATCAACATCACCTGATAGCTTGTTAGAAATGCAAATTCTTGGACCCTACCTCAGACCTACTGTATCAGAATCTAAAGTTTAATGAGCTCCCTGGGTGATTTGCACATACATTAAAATTTGAGAAGCACTGGACTAGCACAGGTCCTTTCAATTCTAGGAATGAAGATTTTCCTAAATGTTCTTGAACATTAGAAATTTCAAGACTTTCCCACCAAAAGTTTTACCTTTCCTTAGGCCATTCTACTTCATGGAACAGGCTGAGCTTTGTGGATTAACAATAGGCCCAATGCTTTCCTCAGGATTCCAAGTGCATACCATTTAAACATTAAACATCTTTATGATCAAACTCAGTAGCCGGCAGATGGAACCAGGGAAAAGACTAAATAATTCTGATCCTAAGGGGGGATCCAATTTCTTCTAAGTACACAAGGTCAAACAATTTCCTCTCAGAAGAGAGGAAATTATGTTATCTGGCTAATGTGGGCCATGCAATCAGGGAATGAGTTCCCACCATCAGGTACAAAGGCATAGCTTCTGTGGGATGTTTCTGCCCCTGGTTTCTATACACCCTCCTAAGTCAGAAATGAGAAACTTCTATCAAGGGTCACTCACCCACTGATGTCGATTAAACAGGTAATAAATGAAGGGGGCCCTTGAGTAGAAAGCAATTTTTTCAGTGCAATGAACTATATAACTTATTTCTTTTTAAAAACCATGAACAGAATATGACCTTATTCCATAAACATAATAGAGAATTACAAGATGTACTTCAGTTCTTTGTTATGGCCAATTAAGAAATAGGGACAGAAGTCAGGAAGAGGGGCTTCCCTGGTGGCGCAGTGGTTAAGAATCTGCCTGCCAACGCAGGGGACATGGGTTCGAGCCCTGGCCTGGGAAGATCCCACATGCCGTGGAGCAACTGAGCCTGTGTGCCACAACTACTGAGTCTGTGCTCTAGAGCCCACATGTCACAACTACTGAAGCCCATGCACCTAGAGCCCGTGCTCCACAGCAAGAGAAGCCACTGCAATGAGAAGCCCGTGCACCGCAACGAAGAGTAGCCCCTGCTCACCGCAACTAGAGAAAGCCCACACACAGCAACAAAGACCCAACGCAGCCAAAAATAAATAAATAAATTTATATTAAAAAAAAAGAAGTCAGGAAGAGAGAAGGGCGACTAAAGAAGGTGAAGGAGAAAGACAAAGAGACCCAAAGAAAAAGGCAGAGAAACAGACATACATATACATTTAGGGACGCAGAAACAGACATTGATGGTATTGACATTGCCATAATTTTCTCAGGTAATATATGACCACCAAGACATTCACACACCAATTCATCAAACTATCTCATACTTTTTCTGTGTCAGGTGCTAAGGATATTAAAGTGAGCAAAATAGACAGGGTTCTGCCCTTAAAGAGCTCACATATCTAGCAGGGGAGCAAGACATTAATCAAGTAATCACACAAATAACCATTTGATTAGTTTCTTGTTTCTGTTGTAATAAATCACCACTAATTTAGTGGCTTACAACAACACCTGTTTATTATCTTACAGTTCGGCAGGTAGGATAGAAGTCTGAAGCAGGTCTCACTGGGCTAAAATCAAGGTGTTGGCAGAGCTGCGTTCCCTTTTGGAAATTCTAGGTGAGAATTCTTCTCCTTGGCCTTTCCGAGCACCACCAGGAAAAAGGCCACACACATTCCTTGCCTCATGACCCTTTCCAACCACCTTCAAAGCCAGCAGCATTGCATCTCTCTGAACCTCTCGTTCCTTGTCACACCTGCCTGTAACTCTACCTCTGCCTCCCTCTTCCACTTTTAAGGACCCTTGTGATTACATTGGACCCACCAGATAATCCAGGAGGTGCTCCCATTTCAAGATCAGTTGATTAGCAACCTTAATTCCTGTAATCTTAATTCTCCTTTGCCAAGTAACTTAACATTCACAGGTTCTGTGATTAGGAGGTGGATATCTTTGGGGGATCATTATTCAGCCTACCATGCCATTTAATTACAATTTGTGTATTCCAGAAACTATTGGCTTAAATGGGGCTTTGACCTTCTGTGCACAAGTACAGAAGCATGGCATTTCCTAGAACTATCCTGAGTTCTGTTCTTTGCTGCCTACATGTGTTTGTGTTTGTGTTTGTGTTTGCTGTTTCCTCTGAGATGCCCTTCTCCTCAGTCTCTGCATGTCCATATTCTAGCTCTTTTAAGGCCTTGCTTGAATGGTACCTAGACTTTACCAGGTGGAAAAATGAAAAATAAACTTAGTTCAGAATAGTTCTATCTTTAGGATTCTCAATTGGTGCTTAATTGGACTTGTGAGGAAGCCACTGTATTAAAAATGAGTTCTGATATCTTAAAACAAGAATTTCAAAGTACTCACACTGGATTTTTCAGACACTTCTATTTGGATCACAGAAGGAAATGAAAGGATAAAGCTAAACCCTCTAGGCACCACCGAAGAGAGACAGAAGGAAGTGCCCTGAAAACAAGCTTGTTCAATGGCAAAAACAGAATCCTGCCTCTTCCAGTTAGTCATGTGCCACTGAGTGAATAATTTAATTATTTTAAACCTATTTCCTCATCTGTAAAACACAATTATAAAAGTGACTAGTCATAGTGCCTGACACATAATAGGCATTCAATAAATATTGCTATGCGAGAGAAGATTCAGAGAGGTGAAGTAACTTGTCCAAGTTTATAAAAATAGAACCTGGCTCCCAAATTCTAGCATATTAAGATCATTTTGCTGTTTCTTAGTTCTTTGGAAATATGACTATTCATGATCCTTCTGGCACATCTCTATAACTCAAGAATAGTTAGTTGCCCCTATCCTGACAGATGTCACTACACTAACACAGAACTTTCTGTTTTGTTCCCTTGTGAATACAGCAGCATTTCTCATTTGAAATAGAGGATTTTGAAGTACTTGGTACATCAATCTACCTCATCTGAGGAAGGCTGAATTATTCCATCCTTGGCTCTGAAGGACACTGAGATCCAGAAAGCAGAACAGTGCTTCCAGATCCTATTGGTCTAAACTGTGCTGAGTGTGGTGAAAGAAGAAACAAATAAAGATCCCATTGTACAGTTATCACACAGGAATTTGTTTCCGTCATCTTGGTTCACATACCCCTCTACTTCCCACAAACAGTTCTCATTTTAAAGTTTAGTTCAGTACCAGTTATTCTGAAAATTTGCTTAACGTGGTCTGACAGATTGAAAAAAAATTGAATTGGAATACAAGTGTAATAGGAAGCATCTGAACAGAGTGGAATGAGAAGTGGAATAGAGGCTAGAAGACGTGGGTGCCCTTGGGTATCTCTTCCCCTCTCTGGACCTTTGTTTTTCCCGACTATAAAGGGAGAGGGATAGGCTACAGGGTCTCTAAGACCCCTACCATCTTTAGCACTGTATGATTCTATAATTATAGAATTATAATTATAAATTATAATTCTAATGTATAATTTATTATAATAAAGTATAATTTATTATAATAAAGTATAATTTATAAATTACAATTCTATAATTATAGAATAATTATCCCATAATTATTCTATAATTATAGAATATTCTATAATTACAATTATAAATTATAATTCTAAATGATAATTTATAAATTATAATTCTATAATTCCCCTACACACACACAGACACTGAGGTATTAGAATATAAAGGGATGTGTGTGTGGTGAGGTGTGGGGAGATGATAGTTTGGAGAAAGGGAAAAAAATTGCAGGCAGGTACTTCATTTGAGCTTAGCACATACGGTGGAGTGTGCAAGATATGGAAAGATAGGACAGAATCACTTGCTAATAGAAAAATAGGTTTACTTTGCTAAGGATAGGGTCCAAGCAAGCCTGTATCACTAAAGCCTTTGAAGGCCAACCTCTATGCTGTATATTATTGAAAACCTACCAAGAGCTGGTAATGAACGAACAATACCTCAAATGATTTATATTAACCATGTTTCTTTTTCTTTTTTGTTTGGTTTTGTTTTCATTGAAATGTATTCAGCGGGCCAGACACAAGCTTCTACCTGCTTTGCTACTGGCAGGTGGGGACAAGCAGCTACAGAAAAAAATGATCACTATTTCACTCTTCTATTAGTTTTTGTAGTTTTTGTCACAAGATTTGACTTATAAAACCTACATCTCAAAAAGTATGCCATATGCGTTGTTACGTAAGAGTCAATATAAGCAAATATTGCCTCCTACTCACTATAAACTTTGTCCAGACCAGACAATTTAAATATCGGCCTAATTTGGGCTTTACAGTTATGAACAATCAAATGGGAAGTTACCAATTATTTGCTTAAAAGCTGACTTTACAAAAGCGGATTTATATTTATCTTGATGTTTTGTCATGTATAATATATAACCCAATCAGGTGACAAAGCTATAAGAATCAGATCCTTAAACATGTTTTTTCATTTTCTGCAGAGTTCCAGAAGCAGTTAAGAAACACAGCTCTGAGAGTGCCCCTGGGCAAAAGATAGAGGAGGTTACAGCTTGTGGAAGTGGTAACTAGAGCCAATTACAACTTGACTTACCTGCTTTGTCATTAAAACGCCTGTCAGACCTCTCATTTTTCTAAGCAGAGGAAAAGAAAAGGTATAGTTTAGTAGGGGAGAGGGTTAGCTAAAGGGAAGGGATTTCTAATTGTTCACAAACTTACTGTGTAACTTTAGATAAACATTGCCTTTTGGCTTCAAACTGTGCTTTGCTCACAGCTAAACCCTAACTCTTGGAGCTGAAAAGGACCTCAAGAAATCACCTGGTCCAGTCTCCTGCCTTCAAGAAAGTAAGGTATTATTATAGTCCCATTTTCCAAATGAGACATGAAAGGCTCAGATAAATTGACTAGAATATGTCTTCTGCATCCTAAGTGCCAATAGATTTGATTTTGGTCTTTTAGCTTAACTGTCACGAGAAAAATGTAACTATTCTCCTCACTTTTCTCACAGATATGTTGTACACAGGCTAACACGTAATAAGCACAAAGCACTTTGAAAATAACAAGGGAAGATTATAAATATAACATTACCAACTGAGATACTAGCCCTTGGAATGGATGGGTCTCAAGGAAAAGTAACAGGAATGGATTTAGCCCTTTGAAGAGTTAGCTTGAGGAAAGATGTAGAATTACACTCGACTTAAATGGACCAAACTCACTTTCTGCAAATAATGTATACGGGTTAATTAGGAGTAACGAAAAATTGTGAAAGAACATGAATGCCACTAATGCATTTATCACTATGTTTGAGAGGGTAAACAAAGAGTAAGTGAACTTTTGCATGTAAAATCAGAAATCCTGAACAAATTGGGCTCCTTGGGGAAGGGTAAAAGGAAATAAGGTTTTTCTTACAATTTAAGAAGTTCACTATCCTATACAAGCTCTGATGACTGTGCCTTTTGTCCTTAAAATTGTCAGTAGTCTGGTCACTGAATGCCTAATTATCCATCTTCCTGTCTGTAATCTTTCTTCACCTAACCATTCAAATTACCCCTGCCCAAATCACTATCTTTACCTGCTACTTTGAACACATCTGCTCCCTCACAAACCCTTGTTATCCTCCGTATTGAATTACTCATTCAGGATTTCAAGGTCCTCCATCAATCCACTCCAATCTAGTCTGTCTTTCCCGATCCTTCTCTAACCTTTGTTCTTTTTCTTTCAATACTACACTTTCTCCTCATATACCTGAAACAAATCCCATCCTTGCATCTGATAAGTCATCTCTCGTCACCTTTCTTGAAAACCAGCACATATCTGATGTGAGAACTATAGGCAGGGGGCTGAGTCTACTTAATAGGTAGAAGTCTCTCAGTAGTCATCTGATATGATTACCCAAAGGAGATTGGAGCCAAGCTCCCCCTCCCTTAACGTGTTTCTATCAGGGAGGAGAAGTGAGGGCATAATGTTCAGGAATAGAATGCGGAAGAGTGCTGCTGGGTAGACTGCTTGGAAAATGTGGCAGTTCTGAGTATTAAAAGAGGAGTATTTTAGGATTTGTCTCACCCTTTCATTCCTTTAAAGCTTTATCTTTATTGTTTTTAATAGAGATGTCAATTTATATGCTGCCTTCCTTGTCACACATCCCTTGGTGAAGGTATGCAGTGGTCACTATCAGAAAGACAGATCCCTAGAGTGGGGGGAGGAAGAGTGATTTCCATAGTCAGCCTAGTAGGCACAATGGTTTCAGGAAGGTTATTCCAAAGAGAGGGTGGCAGTATATATTGTATAGAAATTTTATGGTAGTACATACTCTAGGGAGTAAAACTAGGGGCCGCAAAGGCCATTCCCTTATTAGATCCAACATGAGTGATGTGGGCAGTTTGGTTACCTGGCAGATATTGAGCTTAGAAACAGTATATATTTTGGCTTTTAAATTTTTATTCACTTCCATATAACAGCATATATAAAATGTTGCACAGACAAAAAGCATTTCTGGTCACTCCTTTGAGATTGGCAAAGATTACATACTTTTGAAAAAAAAATCAACGGTGGAAGAATTTTCATCTCTAAGGGTAGATTTTATTTGGAGATAGCCAAAAGTCACTTGAGATTAAGTCTGGTGAACTAAGGTGGGGAATAACCTGAACATAATTTTTCGTGAAATAAGCACGTAAAAGGATGACCTATTTTACTGTTAAAATATCTCACAACATGCCACCCTCAAAGGAAACGATTTTTACTGGGGTATGTAATTAATTCTTTAAAGTTTTGTTTAGGGTACAGAAATATGTATCTGATTTTATGATACTAGAGGGAGAATGGGCATAGCTAAGGGAAGACTACAAAATATTCACCTTCTTTGGAGGTCACGTAACAAGGTTTCCATCAACCTGCTATTGCTCCGGGATAGTAAGCAGCTTTTGTATCAAGTGTGGAGTTGTAGCTCTGCTTGACTTAAATGAGTGACGCAGCAGTTGGGAAGCAGGAAATGGTACTGGATTACACACAGACAACCAAAACTAACACAAACACACATAGACTTCCTGGGATGTAAATTATTTTTGAGGTTTGAGATCTCCTTTTACAGAATTTAGTATATAACAGATTTAAAAACCAAACTTCTTGACCTCCCAATATTAAATAACTAAATGTGCAAAAGAACCACCATTAAATAGCACATAAAAAGCTATACATTTTCTATGAAACAATATGTGCACAGATTTTCAAAGCTGTGAAAATGCAATAAAGAGCACAACACATTTTGGTCACTTTATTAAATGACATTAAATAGTTTAAGTTTCAACTACTAAACAGCACTTTGAATGGTGAAAACACAGATAGTATTATTGTCATACTTGAATGCTTTTCTTTAAAAACACAATTCCAGTCCTTATATATATTACAAAACAGCCTTAAAGGAAGAAGTGACATCTTTTCTACAGTACTTAAGATACTCAATACGGAACTGAAAAGCAGTCTAACAGAAACAAAGGCAAGTCTTCACAGCTGTATGATTTCAGCAGCCAAAGCTGGATGATGGACTGAAACATTACTATACAACTGGGACAAAACATATACAATATCACAATACTAAGCAAAAAACGCTTTACACCCAAAGAAATAAAACAGGTTACAAAATGTGGAGAATTTAGCAGGCAAAACTGTATTACAAGCAACATTTTAAATCGTCATTTTTTAAGCCATTGCAACTATTTAAAACATCTAAAACAAATATAAAAATGAGCCTTTTAGTATCTTATAGATGTGATTTTGTCTTTAAATATTTGTTAAAGCTTGATGTTATACTCAAAGTACATATTATGTAGCTAAAATGTCAAGTGAAGAAGAGTATGCAAAGTGGTCCAAGTTTTATCTCAAACTTTCTTATTTCCAAATCATTCTTCTATGTATTATCCTTTAAGTCATAGTTTCATTAATGATGAAAAAGGTTTAGAAGGTTGCCTAAAATTTTGACACCTATGTCTTTGAGCAAGCAATCAGACCATGATGAAAGTTCACAGGTCTAGTAAATCAGGTTTAAAGTATTCTGGACTTGTAGAAATACCAACTGATAACAGTTGGCCAAAGTATACTGTCTTCAAATATTTATCTCATAAATCTTGTCTCTTTCATTTCTTCTAAAGTAAAAACACCCCCCCCACACACACCAATTGAATGAACTTGATTATATGGCTGGCATAATATCCAAATACATGGAATTTGTTAGTGATAACTCACCACGGGAAGGTGGAGGGTGGATCCACCAAACCTCAAAATTCTATATGACAAACTTAGTACTCTTGGATGTTTACCACTAGTTTTTCATGATCAAAGTGGAAATCTCTTAATCATCCTAACAATTCAAAACAGTTTTAGCTAATGTTAAACTCATTCCTCATTCTAATCCAGTGATACCTAGAGCAAATCCTCCACCCAGCTTTCTCTTTTTTGGAATTCGTTGGCCATTTCCACTACATGTTACGTCACCATCTCAAAAATAGTTTTGCCATGTTGAGTTGACTCTCATAGTCTAACAATCTTTTTCTTTAAGAAACTCAAGCAACCAAATTGTACATGAATAAGCTTATAAGTCATTTTTACAGGCCTGGATTAAGAAAAATGACAATGTAATGACTTTCTAGTAAAACCTCATAAAAGGGCATTAGAGATTAATTAATTTTGATCAGAAAATTGCCTCACAGATCTAAACTGAAAAAAAAAATCGAGCTTTGAAACATAATTTACGTAAGAAAATGTAGTTGGGAAAAAAGAACATACTGATGAGAGAAAAGAAGAGCATAGAAGCCAGTGAACCTTATCTTTAGGAGGAATTATTTCACAATACTGACAGTACTGGGAATTGTTTTAAAGCACATTCCTCATGTGAACTTAAAGTCAGCAATGGTTCTGCCATTTTGATGTTGTTTATAAAACAGGGTGTGAAGCTAACAACCACAACATCATCCTTAACCTCCTAAAATGCTAGAACTTGATTTTGTTAGTCCACATCCCACTGCCAGCAACAGGATGAAGCACTAGCACTGACACCAAGCAGTTAAGAGATGTGCTTTATATTAGTGCCAGGAGAGAGAAAATTCTTGTGTGGAAGATAATCCACAACCCTGAAATTTTACCAGTAATTATTTCAGCACGTATAACTGAAAATAAAAAATGGCAGAAAGACTACAGAAGAAAAAGGAATTCTCTTCTTAAGCTGTACTTAAGGCTGTTTATACAATGCTAAGATAACTGCAAGACTCCTCCAAGTTTTAGAGCAGTAGTATTTAAGAATATTGCACACAATTCTGTGTCAAAGATAACCCTTAGTTTCTAATTTTCAGTCACAGACACGATAAAGTAGGAGCCTAGTTTCAGACTTCAGTCAAAAGAACATTAAAACCATTTCAATCACTTTAATCAAGAAATGGATTAATACAAAAGTATTTTGTAACTTGAGGAATCAACTCTAAGAACTCAGCTGTGTGTTTTTATATGTAAAGAATGAATATATAAATCTGTATTCTTTCATAAATCCATTAATTTATGACAATTTTATGGTCGCTAAAAGCAGGCATAAAAATTTAGAGAGGAAATCTGTGGAGTTGTTACTGTTATGGAAGGACTTGTTTTCACTGAAAACAATTTGAAAGATCTTCTGTACTCAGTGTGTGTAAGAAGATTCTAGGCAACATCACTGACAAATGTCAGGAAGAAATGGTATGCCCTATTAAAAAAATTTAAAACTAATATGGAAGATTGCCATTTAAGGGGAACAAACTATTTATACAGTTGAGTTCTGTTAAGTCATTGATTCCTAAAAAAATAAAAGATCTTTCTATGATTTTAGCAATCTTTTAATCTTTTAGTGCAAAATCACATTGATTTCCCTTGGGAAGGTCCCGGATTTTTGCTTCTCATTGGGGGTGGTGCACGCTGTAATGGTGGTGGCTGCATACCACCAGCCACTGACTGATACATTCCTCTCATATCAATCTGCTGGTAGTTAGAAGGATTCATGATTAAATTTGGAGGCTTTGGCATCATGAGGTGACCCAGTGTTGCTTGTTGATAAGTCATTTGCTGCTGTTGCTGCTGATTGTACTGCTGCTGGAGCCTTCGGTTCATAAGTATTCGCTGAACACAGCTGATTAACTAAAGAGAGAAAAGAGAGCTGTTACAAGTGCATGACCTGTCTCAAAGAGGCAGTATCAAGTTTTGAGTTAAAATCAATTTGTTAAGGGGGTACCATACCAAAAGGGAAACACATTATTGTTATCACCATTACTAATTTGATGGCATTCACAGGACCATTACTGTAGAAACCGGTTAGTAACACCATTTAGGGCTAAATTCTCTTAATGACTTGACTATTGTAGTGCAAGCAGCATTCAGGTTAGTTGCCATAGTAACCCATCCTGCACTGTGATTAGTCTCAAGTATTAGTTACAGCACTTTTTTGTCAAGTCTCCTTTCTTTGTCATTCTTTTGAATATTTCACCTGATGACAGACAAACAGTTTTAGTGACAAACACCCAAGGGAAAAGGCACTTGCAGTGGGAATAATTCCTACTTGGAATGGCTCAAATTTCCTAAGATAATTTAAAACCACATAATTCTACAGTGCTTTCTAAGTAAAATTCATGCCACAGAAATTGATTCCCTGGTGTCAAGAGTTGAAATTTCCCAGTGCAAGGCAGATGGCTGGCAAAGACCATGCTAGGAAAGATGATCAAGGATCCTGGAATATGCTAGTCTTTTAAAGAATTACATAATTTAGTAGGAACCTGTGTCATGTATCATTTATAGCTCCACTTTTTATCTCAAATTAAATATATTAAAAAGTATACATATTTGTGGAAGTTGTTTTAAAATAGTAAATGTGGTAAAAAGTCTGGCAAAAATCCCTTTTTAGATGTCCAGAATATACAAAAATAAAATTATAGGAAAGAGAGTCTATGTAAACTTCAAGGAGACCCATTTGGGAAGTTGTTGCTCCTTTGCAACAAAAGACATTACCTTTATTTGACATTACTAGGTTTTTAGATAAAGTTTCTCTGGGAATAACCAATGACCATCCATCCGTCCATATGAGGGAATGGTTATTGACACAGATGTCACACAAACTGATTATTATAAATTCAAGAAAATTAAACATAACCTAGAGATAGTCCAAATTCTTACCATCTGTTGTTTTGTCAATACGTCATTGTAGATTGCTTCTCTTCGTTTAACATCAAGCTCCTGGCTGGCTTGTCTACTTAATGCTAACGCCTGTACCTGGGCCTCTGAGAGATTCATGTTTTCCTTCCACTAAAAGAAAAGTTTCTATTTACTCCTTATTGCAGTAGAGTTGAGAAAAAATAATTAAGGTACTTAAAGATACTGAGGATTTTTTAAGTTTTTTTTTTCCTTTTCCTTTACTCTTTTCTAAAGAAGACAATGATGTAAAAGCCGGGTACTAAGTTGTCCACTATTGTACAAAGGTTACCTATGTCTGGAATAAAACTATTTGGATTTAATTCATGCAACTGGTAATTAAAGTACATTTATGTAAACAATGCACACATTTCTATGATTAACTGATTTCCAAATTCTTAGATTTTACATTTCTCTTTTGTGCCAACATCCAGGTAAAACTGAATTACATATAGCTTGGCACTATATTCCAGTTTATTAGTATTTTACTGTTGCAAATCACGTTATAAGGATTACGCTCTTTTCCCCATGGAAGTAATGAGTCAAACAACAATTAAAAATTAAAACAAATGGAGGGGGGAGAACACAAACTGCAAGTTGGAATAAACAACTGCCAATTAACTTACTACAGCTGAAATTATATCTTCAAGAGGCTGAATCCTCACTGCTGTCACACTGTTTGTTGCTTCCACAACTTTTTCTCTTCCCTGATTAATGAGGTCCTAGAAGAATGCAAGAAATAACTTTATAAGGGCATGTAAAAGACAGCATAGTTTTAAAGTATAGGGATCCTTTCTCTTGCCAATTTATAGCACTTGGTCTTAAAACTCTTTAAATAATTGAAAAGAACAGCAAAATTCAGCATCAATAAAATGGAGTAAAACTCATCAGTGAGGGTCTTGTTAGGAAGATAAAAGTTTGGGTTCTATTGCACCAATATTTTAATAATTTAAATGACTCCATAAACACATTTTTAAAAAGAAAACCACAGATTAAATTATTAAATTATTGGTATATTAAAACCTAGTCCTTCTTATTTAAATCATAACTGATTCTAGTTTTCAATTACTTATTTCAAAATACTGTGCATTATCGTATACTTAATGTTGCATCTACACTGCATTAGAATATAAATCAATGTGTGTATTTATCCTGTTTATTCAAAATATTTTATAACTGAAGAAAGTGCTATTTCCCTAGCCAGTCAGCTGCTCTATTGTTCCTTAATTAAAATTATTCAAACTACATTAATTCAAGGCCTGATTCCCTTGTGCTCTGAACAAACCACATTTTATTATACTATGCTGGTTCAAAAAGGTCAACAAATAAAAGAAAACTTTCTTGGTCTATTCAGAGGTAATCTTTTGGAGAATGTGATATTCCAGCATAGGGAACCTTCAACAACAGGGCATTTGAAATTGCCTTTAATTCAAGTTAAACTACTTTTGTACTTCACAACATACCTCCAGCTGTTGATTACTCATTGCTGACAGGGCTCCCAAATTGAAAGGAATATAAGGAGTTTGAGAGTTGAAACTGACAGGGGGTAAATTGGTCCCAGTTGGTATGTTGAAACGCATGGTCAGTCCCTAAAAACAAAAAAATATGCACTTTCCACATTGTGATTTAAAACTTGAAATTCTACATCACCTACTGGTTTAGAAAAAAATCCACATTCTCAGATCTAGGAAATTATTAACACTCTTTCACACACAAACAAAACACCCTTTTCACCCGAAACCAAGATCTTCTTACATAGAAAGCTTTAACCCCTAAAGGTGTACTCTTTTTCTGATAATTCCCACAGAATGGGGCAACTCAGAGAATTCTGATGAGACTACTAAAATCACAACGTTAAAGAAGTTTGGTACAATGAGTTTAAAAAGGATTCAGGCATTAGGATAAGGTTTCCCATATGCTCAGGCATATTTTTGCTCAAGTGGGGGTGGTGTTTAAAACAGATGTGGAACTATTTTAAATAAAGTTGCTGCTGGAGATTGACACTAATGTCTAATAATGGAGTCTTTCTGTGTTCTGATAATCAGTCAAAACTTAGATTTCATGGTACACATGCTAAAAGCAACATTTACTCCTACCTCCAAACTCTAAGCTCCTATATGTCTGTTACTACTGTGAGGGTGTTGATGGAAGTTAAGTGATGCTAAATATATAGCTTCCCACTAATCTCTCAATTTAGCAAGTGCTAATCAGAAATGAGGTTACTACTCTTTAAGGGGAAAATATTTTCTTCTCTCCTCTCCTCCCACTCTATCACCAAAGGTACCGAAAAGCCCATAAACAGAGTCTCCTACTTGGAGACTCTGTTCCTGAAGATTCACTACATTACTACCTGTTCCAAATGTGACGTTTTTCTTCCCCCACTGTTCTTTTAAATGACTAACATAAAAAAAAAGCATTTCAAATGAACTACCTTCTTCTCTGCTTCATACTCAGCCCAAGCTGCTTTTCTTTCTTCTTCAGTCAACTCTTCTTCTTCTTTGTGGTCCAAAAGAGAATCATGTTCATGATATCCTACAATGTGTTCTTTATGTATTTGAAGAAGTTCTGCAAGTATGGTGTCCTGTTTAGAGGGGTTGAAATAATAATTATTTTCTCCCTCTGGATCATATCTCCATAGATCTTTGGCCTACTGTTAGACTAGAAGCTAGAAACTGGCTGCTATACATATTTCTGATATATATGATAAATTACCTAGAAAACATTCACAATACATGCAACACCAGCCCCTTACGTAAGAATGTTATGTTTATACAGCATGTTTTAGGGGCTCAATTTTTTAATGACTACTTTTCATCTTTCAAGGTTTTTTCCTCCAACTTTTTTCTAACTTTTTCATATGCATTTTGTTTTGTGCTTTGTTCTGAGTTGATAAAAAAATGCTAACAGAAGTCTGCTTAACTCAGAGATAACACTGAATGAATGTGCTAAAAATCATGGCTACTCCTGTTCTTACATGTTTAACAACTTTATTTTCATAATCACTTCAGCTACCAACCACTATACTAACAAAAACTAAATTTAAATTAATCAAAACAGCTACAGAACAGTTTAACTGGAACATACAATCCTTATATTTCAATTGTAAGAAGGTCAAATATAAATTACACTGTAAGGACACACGGTTCAAATTTAAACTGATATACACTGTTTATCAATTTATTATCATAGTGTCTTTTTTAAAAGTCATAATGTCTTAAGCCAGTCTTTTAAGGTTAAAAAAACTAAAAGCTTAAAAATTGGGATCATTTATATACTCAGTAAGAACACCAAACTCCTGCTCTGTGTGATTATGATTATGAGAGAGACACACACAAACGGAGATTTGGGGGGCAGGGGGTTAAAGTGAACCATGGGTATGTTACTTGCTAATAAAAAATTAAAATATTCACAAGTTGTTTATTAAGAAATAAAAGATGAAAACCTGGATATATAAAAGGCAAATTAATTCACTTTACAAAAGGATTTTCCATAGCTTCTAACAGCAAGTTTCCTTAGAACACACTTTCTAAATTGAGTGTGAACTTAGTGAAAGAACGTAAATAATATTTGACTGGCCAAAGGAAGGTACAGCGAGGTATATAGCACATTAAATTTAAACTTAATCTGCATCTAATAATGCTTAATGCCTCCATAAGTTTAGCATAGACTTTTGTCTATGAAAAGAATTTTGTCTTTACATCTTCAACCATACCTAGAGTATAGCGTCCAACACAGGGTAGGGGCTCAAATGTTTGTTAAATAACTCAAGATGAAAAATTCAGCTCATGAGGCCCTAAGTTTTTTTCTGTACAAGAGCAAATGCTGACACCAATTCCAAACATTCTGATATTTGGCATCATGTTAACAAACTTTTTATCTTGCTACCTCAATAAATAATCACTTCATAATTTCACGAAAGAAAAGGAACTGATTTTCTTAATGCATACAGCTGTAATTGAGATTTTATAATTCATTTTGAAGGCATGTGCTATTTCTTTCGTTGAAAACATTAAAAGACCATACAAGCAAGAGGGCTCAAGAAAGTCTACTGGTGGAACACATATATGTTAATAAGTTTATTCTTTTAAAATGTTAAGTAAACATTTCTCTCCTGCACCAGTGTAGAAGTCTGCCATCAAAGCTGACTTCTCTGGCCTATGACATATAGAACAGGTTTATCATCACTAGATAGATCTCCAAAGTTCAGAGTTACTGACCAGGCAGGCAGGGAGATAGGGCAGTCTGAATTAAATTCTGTTAAAAGATAATGCTTTCTTAGATGTGTGTCTCCCATGCTTACCCCCCAAGCATGACTCAGGAGAGAGGTATGTAATAAAACCAGATAACATTGACTAATATTTTTAGCAAGTGACCATGCCAAGTACAATTAGGAAAGTTAGCTGTTCTACAAAATACCAAATAAATTACAAGGTAGAAATGTTCTATAGATAGTCCCTAATTTTACTTCTGTCTAACAATACGTGATGTTCTTAACCATAGTCAAAAATCACTTCATTTCTCTAAGACAGCAACCTAAGGGAAAGACCAGGAGAACTGTGTGCTAGGAACTGAATTTATTTTTCAGCTGTGTGGTTTCTCCGTAATACTGGATAATAACTTAATCTAGTTATGACTATAAGTTAAACATGGATGAAATATTCTACCATCACATATGTAACAGGATGAGATAAGAATAGCAGGAATAAATGAAATACCCAATTATTTGGAAATAAACACTATGTCAATCAAGTGTAATGTTTATTTCTCAATTATAAATACCACGATCCATACATTAACTACTTTTTATGGTTAGAGAAAAACCTTTCCAGAAATGCATGTATGCAGTGTGCATACATGCACACACATACACACAAACACACCCATATACACCCTTTTAAAAAGTGTCTGTGATTTCAGGGAGCTTTATCAAGTTAGTCCTTAGCATCCTGTAATTTCAAAGTCCAAACTTATCATCTTGAAATTGGTAGAAACTGATGTCCAGAGAGGCAAAGTAACCTTTTTCCAATCACAGAGCTAAGGACTAGCTGGGACTAGAAGATAAATTTCCTGACTCCTATCCAGTGATTATTCTATCACACTGTAAAGAATGACTGTTTTCTTGAGGTATAGTGCCCTCTATTTCCCAGATCTATTCTCTTAAAAAAAGAAAATTCCCTAAAGGATTCCAGGGGAAGGAAAAACTTAAGTAGGTCTATTTTTTCTCTTTTTAACACCTTTGTTCTTTCTGAAGTTTTTAAAAACAAGTATGTGTTAATTTTTTAATAAAAGAAAATATAAAAACTGAAACAAACACAATTCTTAGACAAAAACTTGTGAAAGGCCAGTTCATGCTTAGCCTGAACCTGACGTGAACTATTTTTACCATTCTCATCTTCAGGAGATATTCATTTCAGGAAATCCCATTCTAAAACCTTTAAATATCTTCTCCCCACCAATTCCAGATTTAAGATCTATGCTATCAAGTCAAACATGATTGCCTAATTTTAAGGTCAGATTATGATAGAGGTTCAGCTTCTGCCCATGCAATAACTTTCATTTTGACCCACAGTCAACTAAAATGTCAACAAGTCAGAGGAAAAGTGCATGTGACTTAGCTTTCTATCATTAAAAAAATTTGGACCCTTTTCCTAAAACATTACCTCCCTGCTAACATCAAGCCAAAAAATCAATCATATTGCTACTACTGGCTACAGCACTCCCTTCTTTTCAAAGAATTTTTAAAAATTTTAATGGAAACGATGTTAATATCTATTATAAAAACTAGAGATAACTACTGGTAACATTTGTTGTATATCCCGCCACACATTTACACTTAACACACGTGTGTGCACACATTTTCACATAAAAATGGGATTGTACTATATTTAAAACCTACCTTTCTGCCTTAATATCTTTCCATGAACATTATTTTACATTAAATACAAACTTTCATTGTTTTTAATGGCTGCAAGGTGTGAACATTATATAGATACACTTTATCATCTATTTAATTATTCTCTTCAGAGTTTATCAAGACATTTATGCCACTTCTAGTTTTTAATTATTACCAAATCTGTAATGAAATAGGTTAATGGTAAATTTTAGGGACTTCCCTGGTGGCACAGTGGTTAAGAATCTGCCTGCCAATGCAGGGGACACAGGTTCAAGCCCTGGTCCGGGAAGATCCCACATGCCACGGAGCAACTAAGCCCGTGAGCCTCTGCTCTAGAGCCCATGAGCCACAACTACTGAAGCCCACGCGCCTAGAGCCTGTGCTCCGCGACAAGAGAAGCCACCACAAAAAGAAGCCCGTGCACTGCAACGAAGAGTAGCCTCCACTCACCGCAACTAGAAAAAAGCCTGCCGCAGCAGCAAAGGCCCAATGCAGCCAAAAATAAATTAATTAATTTAAAAAATTTTAATGTATTATTATATGAACCACTTGTTCATACAATAATATGCCGACAATACTCAAGGACTCAGACGAGTATGTTTACCACTATCTTCATTTTAACAAAGAAAAGACATTACATAAAAGTTAACTGACTTTTATAGGAACAAGATTCATTTATACATTTCAGAAGCATGAAAGCAGAAATCTTTCTTTCTTCCAGAGTGTTGTGTAAGACACAAATAACAGAAAGAAGATACAGGATTTCTGATACAAACTGTTTCTACATCTTTCCCATTTAAATTAATTGCAGCATACTGTCAATACAAGAAACTTGATGAGATTAAGAGGGCAAAAAAGTATTTGTAACAAGATCTTCAGAATATTTCTTTGGGAAAAAGTTTTGCAAAATCTAGAGCAAGTTATAAAAGTTAATAAAGAAAAATTTCATCCCAATATACAATATAATCGTGGAGAGGTTTTTTGTTTTTTCCCCTTGAAGCATGCATTTATATTAGTTGCTATAGTAACACTATTATTGAAAACAATACTGGAACAGAATCTATAATCACTAGGCCAACAGTCATCAAAATGAGGTTTAAATTACATCCAAATGTGTACCTTTACTTTTCTTTGTCTAAACTTTATTTTTCCTTAAATAAGTGAAAAAGCTTACAAGCTGGGAAAAGCATGGTCTATATTCTAGCTAACAACCTAAATTAGTTTGAGCTTCAAAATGACTAGTTCAATTAATAAAATAAAATTAATGATAAACTACAAGTTTAAGTTAATCTATTTAGAAGTTTAAAGTATTTGGTAAGCTGACAAAAATTTCCGTTTCATTAATTCTGAAATTCAACCTTGAAAATAAAATTTTTAAAAAACAATCAAGACTTTGCCTAGAGGTGGGGGCAAGGATTTGCCATGTTTCAAAATAGTTTGCTTGCCATCACTTTGAACTTGAGTTTCATAATATCTGGAAATAAAATGTCACTAGAATACTTAAGTGTCACAGGACCCACTCAAAAAGCTATGAAAAAATTCCTTTTATTACTTAAATAAGTCTAGATTCTTAATAAATAAACAATATTCCTGGTCAAAAAAGTTTCTATTTTCAAATTTAAAGCCTCTTTCTTCCCAAACTACACAAGAAAAAAATGCAACATATTTGATGAGTAACTAGAGAGCTATTGAATGAAGTTCACATACCACCTCATATCAGATTTTTAGGTCAAGAGTACATAACCCTTGCCAAAGAGCATTGATAAATATATCCAGATTCTCAAATTGTAGGTATGAATAAGATAGTGACAACTACAGAACTTGTAACTTTCAAGGAAAGAAAAGGCAGGCCTGCCAAACTGACACTGGTGGAGGGTAAAAGCCAGAATCTCCTTTGATAAAAATGTTTTATACTCAATTTAACATTTAAAGAACTAGATACTATATTTAGCATTTAACCTTTAAAAACTGGTGATCCATTACAATTCTTATACATGACATATGCCATTCACTGCGAGGTAAAGAGTGTCATTCTGCATTTTATATGACTGTAGTAACTTTCTAGAGGTTGCAGCTTTCCAAGTAGAGCCTGAATTTAACTCAATTCTTATGCTATACAATCTGGAGTTCACATCATCTCTTTAATTTATTAACACTGTTACATCCTCTAACTCAACCATAGGTGTGCTCTAAAAAATATATGAAAATAAGAGGGAAAGCAGTTATTTAGCAGTTCAAATTACATTTAAAGAAAGAAAACATCAGGGACTTCCCTGGTGGTCCAGTGGCTAAGACTCCGCGCTCCCAATGCAGGGGGCCTGGGTTCGATTCCTGGTCAGGGAACTAGATCCTACATGCTGCAACTAGGAGTCCGCATGCTGCAACTAAAGATCCCATGTGCCGCAACTAAGACCCGACCTGGTGCAGCCAAATAAGTAATAAAGTAAATAAATAAATGAATGCTTTTAAAAAAAGTATGATTGATAAAAAAGAGAAAGAAAACATTAAAATATAAAATGGTTTTAAAAATGACATAAATAAGGCCATCTAATGATTCTTATATTGACCAAATCTCTCCCACAATTTATATTCCTTGAAGGGTCCAAAGTAATAAATTTGATGTAAAAAGCTCAGTCATGAAAACATTAGTAATTGAAGAGACAGAAGTGAGACATTCACCTACTTAATTCCCCTAAAAGCATCACAGCTTCAATTTCCCACTGTCCCTACTCCTGGAAGTTTTACAAGACACATTTGAACCAGCCAACCTCAGTTACACACTTTAGGATATTAATACACAGATACTGTGGCACTCAAGTACCTATACTAATTCAGAATCACTGTCACTTCAACATATTAGTTATGTCCTCTGAACTCCCCTAAATGAAAATGGAAAAAAACTGAAAGGACATATAGCCATGCTTACCATGTTTCTCTTGACAACAATTTTATGTATGACCAGACTGCATGAAATATAAACATCAGTATAATTTTGTGGGAATCAACTGATTTGATAACAAAAGAAGACCTGTACCAGTCTTTTGATTTTCAGAGGAAAGTTTACTGGCAGAATTTAAATGAAAGAATATATATATACATACATACATATATATATATATATATATATATATATATATAAATCACAGTGGTTAAAATCACAGGCTCTAGAGTACTGCTCCAACAGTACTCTGGGCAATGATGGAAACGTTCTGAGTCTGCACTATCCAATATGGTACCTACTGAGCACTTGAAATGTGACTAGTGTGATTGATGAACTAAAACTTTAATTTATTTAAATGTAAATAGCCACATGTAGCTAGTGGCTTTTGTACTGGGCAGTGCAGATCTAGAGTCTTACTGGGTTTAAATCCTAGCTCTAACACTTATTAGCCCTATGTCCTTGAGCAAGTTATCTCTCTGGATCTAAGTTTCCTGGTCTGCAAAATGGGCCTAATAAGTATCTACTTCACAGGATTACTATGGAGACTAACTATTACACAGGAAGTATTTAGCAAAGTGCCTGGTTTACCAATGACCTCTGCATTGCTAAATCTAATGGTCACTTCTCAGACCTGATCCGATCCATCTACCAGTAACATCTAACAGCATTTAATCACTTTCTTCACCAAAATATTTTCTTCTCTTGGACAGCTAACTGGGACCAAGAAAAGACTCTACTAGGTGTTAATTTACCACTTACTCTTACTTTCAACACCTTTTCTAAAGGTCTAAAGCAGACCCTCACTTTAAAAAACAATGTATTCCCATACAGAGAGAGTAGTTTTTACACCTTAACCAAGTCTTCCTATTGAAAAATTCATGAAACAAATTTGACAGGACAAATTATCTGATATCAGAATTGTCCTAGAAAATTCTAGATATATGGCCATCATAATTATAGAAGGACCAATAAGTTATTACTTGTCCTGAGAATGTACATATTTAAAAAAAATTTAGCTGATGCTCATAGGATACCTCTCATTACCTAAATGAAAGCATGGTAAGCCAAAGCAATTTATATATGTGAAGATCAATTTGTTGGGTTGACCAAAAAGTTCCTTCGTTTTGTTTTGTTTTGTTTTGTTTTGTTTTGTTTTTTTGCGGTACGCAGGCCTCTCACTGTTGTGGCCTCTCCCGTTGCGGAGCACAGGCTCCAGACGCGCAGGCTCAGCGGCCATGGCTCACGGGCCCAGCCACTCTGCAGCATGTGGGATCTTCCCGGACCAGGGCATGAACCCGTGTCCTCTGCATCGGCAGGCGGATCCTCAACCACTGCGCCACCAAGAAAGCCCCCTTCGGTTTTTAAGTAAAAATAAAAGACATATTTTTCATTTTCAACAAGAACTTTATTGAACAACATAGTCACCGTTTTGTTCCACTACCTTCTGCCATTTTTCAGGCAACTTCATAATTCCATCTTCCCAAAACTTTCTGTCTTTTGAGCAAAGAACTGTTCCACGTGCCTTTTACAGTCTTCCAGGGAATTGAAATTTTTTTGTAAAGAATTTTTTTTTTTGTAAAGAATTGAAAGAATTTTGTAAAGACTGAAATAAATGGAAATCCGAAGGTGCAATATCTGGTGAATACAGCAGGTGAATCAGAACTTCCCAGCCAAGTTGTAACAGTTTTTGCCTGGTCATCAAAAAAACATGCTGTTTTGCATTATCCTGATAGAAGATAACGCGTTTTCTGTTGACTAACTCCAGACGCTTTTCATCAAGTGCTGTTTTCAGTGGAATGAATCGTTTGGTTTGCCAGAAGGAGCTCATAATAGAGGACTCCCTTCCAGTTCCACCATATACACAACATTACCTTCTCTGGATGAAGACGGGTCTTTGGTGTGGTTGGTGGTGGTTCATTTTGCTTGCCCCATGATCTCTTCCATTCCACATTATTGTACGGTATTTACTTTTCATCGCTCATCACAATTTGTTTTCGAAATGGAACGTTTTCGTTATGTTTAAGTAGAGAATCGCACACAAAAATATGGTGAAGAAAGTCTTTTTCACTTAACTTATGTAGAACACAAACATCAAAGCGATTAACATAACCAAGCTGGTGCAAAGATTTTCAACGCTTGATTTGGACATTTTGAGTATGTCAGCTATCTTCCGTATGGTATAACACTGATTGTTCTCAATTAAGGTCTCAATTTGATCACTATCAACTTCAACTAGTCTACTCGACCGTGGAGCATTGTCCAGTGAGAAATCGCCAGCACGAAATTTCACAAACCACTTCTGACATGTTTGATCACTCACAGCATCTTCTCCATACACTACACAAATCTTTTTTGCGTTTCAGTTGCGTTTTTACCTTTCTTGAAATAATAAAGCATAATATGCTGAAAATGTTGCTTTTTTCCTTCCATCTTCAATATTAAAATGGCTACACAGGGACTTCCCTGGTGGCACAGTGGCTAAGAATCCACCTGCCAATGCAAGGGACATGGGTTCGAGCCCTGGTCCGGGAAGATCCCACATGCCGTGGAGCAACTAAGCTCGTGCACCACAACTACTGAGCCTGCACTCTAGAGCCTGCGAGCCACAAACACTGAGCCCGCACGCCACAACTACTGAAGTCTGCATGCTCTAGGGTCCGCGTGCCGCAACTACTGAAGCCCACGTGCCTAGAGCCCATGCTCTGCAACAAGAGAAGCCACTGCAATGAGAAGCCTGCCCACTGCAATGAAGAGGAGCCCCGGCTTGCCACAGCTAGAGAAAGCCCGCACGCAGCAGCGAAGAGCCAACACAGCCCAAAACAAATAAAATTTTAAAAATAAATAAATTAGTTAAAACAAAACAAAAAAATGGCTACACAAAAATTCACCAATTTTGAAAAGTTTTCTTTAAATGTGAGCTGATATGACAGCTGTCACTATACAATCTAACAAAATTGTTTCAAATGAAGTTAAAGACAACTAAGCACTACTAGAGCCATCTTATGGAAAACACTGAACGAACCTTTTGGCCCACCCAATATTTTACGAGAGATTGAAGCACAAAGAGCAGTAAAATTAGTAAAAATTTTTGTCTATGTAAAGATAAAGTGCCTTGTTTGACTTTTTCCCCGTTCTCTCTTTTAAAGAATTTTTATCTTATTATATTTAATTGAGGTATGGCTGATATACAATATAAGTTTCAAGTGTGCAACATAGCGATTCACAATTTTTAAAGGTTATACTCCACTTTTACTTATTATAAAATATTGGCTATATTCTCTGTGCTATACAATACATCCTTGTAGCTTTTTTATTTTATACATAGTAGTTTGTACCTCTTAATCCCCTACCCTTATCTTGCTCCTCCCCACTTCCCTCTCCCCACTGGTAACCACTAGTTGGTTCTGTATATCAGTGAGTCTGTTTCTTTTTTGTTACATTCACTAGTTTGTTGTATTTTTTAGATTCCACATATAAGTGACATCATACAGTATTTGTCTTTCTCTGGCTGACTTATTTCAATAAGCGTAATACCCAAGTCCATCCATGTTGTTGCAAATGGCAAAATTTCATTCTTTTTTTTATGGCTGAGTAGTTTTCCATTGTGCATATGTTACCACATCTCCTTTATCCATTCATCTGTTGAAGGACACTTAGGATGCTTCCATATCTTGGCTATTGTAAGTAATGCTGCTATGAACATTGGGGTGCACATACTTTTTTGAATTAACATTTTCATTTCTTTCAGATATACACCCAGAAGTAGAATTGCTGTGTCATATAGTAGTACTATTTTTAGTTTTCTGAGAAACCTTTTTTGGAATTCTAACTTTGCTCTTTAATAATTGGGTAATCTCTCAGAACCAATTCCCTTACTACAAAGGGGTAATACCACCTGTAACTAATAGGACCACTGTAAGGATAAAAAGAGATAATAGGGGCTTCCCTGGTGGTGCAGTGGTTGAGAGTCCGCCTGCCGATGCAGGGGACAAGGGTTCGTGCCCCGGTCCGGGAAGATCCCATGTGCCGTGGAGCGGCTGGGCCCGTGAGCCATGGCCACTGAGCCTGTGCATCCGGAGCCTGTGCTCTGCAACGGGAGAGGCCACAGCAGTGAGAGGCCCGCGTACCACAAAACAAACAAACAAAAATAAACATACTGTCTTTATGATAAGGGAAACAGACAACACAAGACTATGTGGCAGAATTCTGGGACAGACCAAAGTCTAAAAGATGGGTCCATACCCTTTTTAGCCCAAGTTAGCTCTCTATTTTAGCATATCAAAACAGTTTTCTTAAGCTGGAGTCTGAATCCAAGTCACCTTTTTACAGATTTTTTTTTTTTTTTTTTTTTTTTTTTGGCGGTACGTGGGCCTCTCACTGCTGTGGCCTCTCCCATTGCAGAGCACACACTCCGGACATGCAGCCTCAGCGGCCATGGCTCACGGGCCCAGCCGCTCCATGGCATGTGGGATCTTCCCGGATTGGGGCACTAACCCGTGTCCCCTGCATCGGCAGGCGGACTCTCAACCACTGCACCACCAGAGAAGCCCTTTACAGATTTTTTAAAATGCTAAGCTGGGACTTCCCTGGTGGCGCGATGGTTAAGAATCTGCCTGCCAATGCAGGGGACACGGGCTCAATCCCTGGTCTGGGAAGATCCAACATGCCGTAGAGCAACTAAGCCCATGTGCCACAACGACTGAGCCCACGCGCCACAACTACTGAAGCCCACGTGCTGAAACTACTGAAGCTCGTGCGCCTAGAGCCCATGCTCTGCAACAAAAGAAGCCACAGCAACGAGAAGCCTGCGCAGCGAAACAAAGAGTAGCCCCCGCTTGCTGCAGCTGGAGAAGCCCACGCACAGCAATGAAGACCCAATGCAGCCTAAAATAATTACAACTAAAAAAAACAGACGGCTGAAACACTGTCATATAAAATAATGAGGAGGAGACCTTTAAGATGGTGGAGGAGTAAGATGTGGAGATCACCTTCCTCCACACAAATACATCAGAAATACATCTACATGTGGAACAACTCCTACAGAACACCTACTGAACACTGGCAGAAGACCTCAGACTTCCCGAAAGATATATATATTATTTTCCTTTTGCTCTATTTCTGAGTATGTGTATGCTTCTTTGTGTGATTTTGTCTGTACAGCTTTGCTTTTACCATTTGTCTGAGGGTATTGTCTGTCCGTTTTTTTTTTTTTTTTAGTAAAGTTTTTAGCACTTGTTAGCATTGGTGGATTTGTTTTTTGGTTTGGTTGCTCTCTTCTTTCTTTCTCTTTTCTTATTTTTAATTACTTTTTAAAAATTTTTAATAATTTTTAATTTTAATAACTTTATTTCTTTTTATTTGATTATTTCTTTCTCCCTTTCTTTCTTTCTCCCTTTTCCTCTAAGCCATGTGGCTGACAGGGTCTTGGTGCTCTGGAGGGGTGTCAGGCCTGTGCCTCTGAAGTGTAAGAGCCGAGTTCAGGACACTGGTCCACCAGAGACCTCCCATCTCCACGTAATATGAAATGGCAAAAGCTCTCCCAGAGATCTCCATCTCAATGCTAAGACCCAGCTTCACTCAAAAACCAACAAGGTACAGTGCTGGGCACCCTATGCCAAACAACTAGCAAGACAGGAACACAACCCCACCCATTAGCAGAGAGGCTGCCTAAAATCATAATAAGGTCACAGACACCACAAAATACACCACTGGATGTGGTCCCACCCACCAGAAAGACAAGATCCAGCCTCATCCACTGGAACACAGGCACCAGTCCCCTCCACCAGGAAGCCTACAGAACCCACTGAACCAACCTTAGCTACAGGGGGCAGACACCAAAAACAACGGGAACTATGAACTTGCAGCCTGTGAAAAGGAGACCCCAAACACAGTGAGTTAAGAAAAATGAGATAACAGAGAAACACACAGAAGATGAAGAAGCAAGGTAAAAACCCACCACACCAAACAAATTAAGAGGAAACAAGGAGTCTACCTGAAAAACAATTCAGAGTAATGGTAGTAAAGATGATCCAAACTCTTGGAAATAGAATGGAGAAAATACAAGAAATGTTTAACAAGGAACTAGAAGAACTAAAGAGCAAACAAACACTGATGAACAACACAATAAATGAAATTTAAAAACTCTAAAGGAATCAACAGCAGAATAACTGAGGCAGAAGAATGGATAAGTGACCTGGAAGATAAAACAGTGGAAATAACTACTGCAGAGCAGAATAAAGAAAAAGGGATGAAAAGAATTGAGACAGTCTCAGAGACCTCTGGGACAATATTAAACACACCAGCATTCAAATTATAGGGGTCCCAGAAGAAGAAGAGAAAAAGAAAGTGACTGAGAAAATATTTCAAGAGATTATAGTTGAAAACTTCCCTAATAAGGGAAAAGAAATAGTCAATCAAGTCCAGGAAGTGCAGGCAGTCCCATACAGGATAAATCCAAGAAGAAACACGCCAAGACAGATATTAATCAAACTATCAAAAATTAAATACAAAGAAAAACATTAAAAGGAGCAAACAAAAAACAACAAATAACACACAAGGGAATGCCCATAAGGTTAACATCTGATCTTTCAGCAGAAACTCTGCAAGCCAGAAGGGAGCAAGGCATATTTAAAATAATGAAAGGAAAAAATCTACAAGATTACTCTACCCAGCAAGGATCTCATTCAGACTCGACTGAGAAATTAAAATCTTTACAGACAAGCAAAAGCTAAGACAGTACAGCACCACCAAAGCAGCTTTACAACAAATGCTAAAGGAACTTCTCTAGGCAGGAAACACAAGAGGAGGAAAAGACCTACAATAACAAACCCAAAACAATTAAGAAAATGGGAACAGGAACATACATACTGATAAACAGTTTAAATGTAAATGGATTAAATGTTCCAACCAAAAGACACAGACTGGCTGAACGGATACAAAAAAAGACCGGTATACATGCTGTCTACAAGAGACCCACTTCAGACCTAGGGACACATAAAGACTGAAAGTGAGGGGATGGAAAAAGATATTCCATGCAAATGGAAATCAAAAGAAAGCTGGAGTAGCAATTCTCATATGAGACAAAATAGACTTTAAAATAAAGACTACTACAAAAGACAAAGACGGACACTACATAATGATCAAGGGATCAATCCAAGAAGAAGATATAACAATTGTAAATATTTATGCACCCAACACTGGATCACCTCAATACATAAGGCAAATGCTAACAGCCATAAAAGGGGAAATCGACAGTAACACAACCATAGTAGGGGACTTTAGCACCCCACTTTCACCAATGGACAGATCATCCAAAATGAAAATAAACAAGGATAAAAAGCTTTAAATGATACATTAAACAAAATGGACTTAACTAATATTTAGAGGATATTCCATCCAAAAACAGAAGAATACACTTTCTTCTCAAGTGCGCATGGAACATTCTCCAGGATATATCATATCTTGGGTCACAAATCAAGTCTTGGTAAAGTTAAGAAAATTGAAATCATATCAAGTATCTTTTTCAACCACAATGCTATGAGCCTAGATATCAATTACATGAAAAAATCTGTAAAAAATACAAACACATTCAGGCTAAACAATACACTACTTAATAACCAAGAGATCACTGAAGAAATCAAAGAGGAAATTAAAAAATACCTAGAAACAAATGACAGTGAAAACATGACGACCCAAAACCTATGGGATGCAGCAAAGTTCTAAGAGGGAAATTTATAGCAATACAATCCTACCTCAATAAACAAGAAACAGCTCAAACAAACAACCTAAGCTTACACCTAAAGCAATTACAGAAAGAAGAACAAAAAAAACCCCAAAGTTAGCAGAAGGAAGGAAATTATAAAGTCAGATCACAAATAAACTTAAAATAAATGAAGGAAACAACAGCAAAGATCAATAAAACTAAAAGCTGGTTCTTTGAGAAGATAAACAAAATTGACAAACCATTAGACAGATTCATCAAGAAAAAAAGGGAGAAGACTCAAATCATTAGAATTAGAAATGAAAAAGGAGAAGTCACAACAGACGCTGCAGAAATAACAAAGGATCAAGAGAGATTACTACAAGCAACTATATGTCAATAAAATGGACAACTGGGAAAAAATGGACAAATTCTTAGAAAAGCACAACTTTCCAAGACTGAACTAGGAAGAAATAGAAAATATAAACAGACCAATCACAAGCACTGAAATTGAGACTGTGATTAAAAATCTTCCAACAAACAAAAGCCCAGGACCAGATGGCTTCACGGGTGAATTCTACCAAACATTTAGAGCTAACACCTATCCTTCTCAAACTCTTGCAAAATATACCAGAGGGAGGAGCAGTCCCAAACTCATTTGCAGAGGCCACCATCACCCTGATACCAAAACCAGACAAAGATGTCACAAAGAAAGAAAACTACAGGCCAATATCACTGATGAACATAGATGCAAAAATCCTCAACAAAATACTAGCAAACAGAATCCAACAGCACATTAAAAGGATCATACACCATGATCAAGTGGGGTTTAACCCCTAAGTGCAAGGATTCTTCAATATACACAAATCAATCATTGTGATACACCATATTAACAAATTGAAGGATAAAAACCATATGATCATCTCAATAGATGCAGAAAAAGCTTTCAAAAATATTCAACACCCATTTATGATAAAAACTCTCCAGAAAGTAGGCATAGAGGGAACTTACCTCAACATAATAAAGGCCATATATGACAAACCCACAGCCAACATCGTCCTCAGTGGTGAAAAACTGAAACATTTCCACTAAGATCAGGAATAAGACAAGGTTGCCCACTCTCACCACTATTATTCAACACAGTTCTGGAAGTTTTAGCCATGGCAATTAGAGAAGAAAAAGAAATAAAAGGAATCCTAATTGGAAAAGAAGAAGTAAAGCTGTCACTGTTTGCAGATGACATGATACTGTACATAGAAAAACCTAAAGACTCTACCAGAAAACTACTAGAGCTAATCAATGAATCTGGTAAAGTAGCAGGACACAATATTAATGCACAAAAATCTCCTGCATTCCTATACACTAATGATGAAAAATCTGAAAGAGAAATTAAGGAAACACTCCCATATACCACTGCAATAAAAAGAATAAAAAACCTAGGAATAAATCTACCTAAGGAGAAAAAAGACCTGTATGCAGAAAACTATAAGACACTGATGAAAGAAATTAAAGATGATACAAACAAATGGAGAGATATACCATGTTCGTGGACTGGAAGAATCAACATTGTGAAAATGACTCTACTACCCAAAGCAGTCTACAGATTCAATGCAATCCCTATCAAACTACCACTGGCATTTTTCACAGAACTAGAACAAAATTTTCACAATTTGTATGGAAACACAAAAAACCCCAAATAGTGAAAGCGATCTTGAGAAAGAAAAACGGAGCTGGAGGAATCAGGCTCCCTGACTACAGACTATAGTAGAAAGCTACAGTAATCACGACAGTATGGTACTGGCACAAAAACAGAAAGATAGATCAATGGAACAGGATAGAAAGCCCAGAGATAAACCCATGCACCTATGGTCAACTAATCTATGAGAAAGGAGGCAAGGATATACAGTGGAGAAAGACAGCCTCTTCAATAAGTGGTGCTAGGAAAACTGGACAGCTGCATGGAAAAGCATGAAATTAGAACATTCCCCAACACCATACACAAAAATAAACTCAAAATGGATTAAATACCTAAATGTAATGCAAGACACTATAAAAGTCTTAGAGGTAAATATAGGCAGAACATTCTATAACATATATCACAGCAAGATCCTTTTTGAACCATCTCCTAGAGAAATGTAAACAAAACAAAAATAAACAAATGGGACTTTAAGAACTTAAAAGCTTTTGCACAGCAAAGGAAACCATAAACAAGACAAAAAGACAACCCGCTGAATGGGAGAAAATATTTGCAAACGAAGCAACTGACAAACGACTAATCTCCAAAATTTACAAGCAGCTCATGCAGCTCAATACGAAAAAAACAACTAACCCAATCCAAAAATGGGCAGAAGGCCAAAATAGACATTTCTCCAAAGAAGATTTACAGATTGCCAAAAAGCACATGAAAGGATGCTCAACATCACTAATCATTAGAGAAATGCAAGTCAAAACTACAATGAGGTATCACCTCACACCAGTCAGAATGGCCATCATCAAAAAGATCTACAAACAATAAATGCTGGAGAGGGTGTGGAGAAAAGGGAACCCTCTTGCACTGTTGGTGGGAATGTAAATTGATACAGCCACTATGGAGAACAGTATGGAGGTTCCTTAAAAAAACAAAATAGAACTACCATATGACCCAGCAATCCCACTATTGGGCATTATACCCTGATAAAACCATAATTCAAGAAGAGTCATGTACCACAGTGTTCACTGCAGCAATATTTACAATAGCCAGGAGATGGAAGCAACCTAGGTGTCCATCAACAGATGAATGGATAAAGAAGATGTGGCACATATATACAGTGGAATATTACTCAGTCATAAAACGAAACGAAATTGAGTTATTTGTAGTGAGGTGGATGGACCTAGAGACTGTCATACAGAGTGAAGTGAGTCAGAAAGAGAAAAATAAATACCCTATGCTAACACATATATATGGAATCTTAAAAAAAAATGGTTCTGACGAACATAGGGGCAGGACAGGAATAAAGACACAGACATAAAGAATGGATTTGAGGACACAGGGAGGGGGAAGGGTAAGCTGGGACGAAGTGAGAAAGTGGCATGGACTTATATACACTACCAAATGTAAAATAGATAGCTAGTGGGAAGCAGCCACATGGCACAGGGTGATCAGCTCGGTGCTCTGTGACCACCTAGTAGGGTGGGATAGGGAGGGTTGGGAGGTAGACACAAGAGGGAGGAGATGCAGAAGGGAATAGATATGGGAACATATGTATAGCTGATTCACTTTGTTATAAAGCAGAAACTAACACACCATTGTAAAGCAGTTATACTCAAAGATGTTAAAAATAAATAAATAAATAAAATAATGATAATAAAAAGAACATTTTTTAAAAAAAGCTAAACTGAATGCATAAATGCATGGTGACACTGTTCTAAGAACTTCAAATGAAATATCAAATTTGTCATAATAACTGTCTGAAGTACATACTATTTTTAACCCCCATGTTACTGATGAGATCTCTAAGATTGCGAATCAGAATGGGCTGCTGGTCCCCTCTCTGAAAATCAACCTGCAGAAAAACTACAGAAGGGAAAAGGAAACATGAAGTTCAGGAACTTATAGACACAGACATGTGTGTGCAATATCACTGGGGTGACACAACGGGCATCATATGCCATCTAAAGCACAGTTACGGGAAAAATAATTCAAATTAATATGTATGATAGGTGTACTTAAGGAAATAAGGGAAGGCATTACCAATATGAAATTCAAATAAAAATTATCTTAAAAGGGTCAAAATGAAATATTTTGGATAAAAATAATCATTGAAATAAATAATGTATAGTATAAATAGCAGGAGAGGTACAGCTGAAGAATAACTTCGTGAGTTTGGAGATCAGACTGAGACACTTTCCCAGAAGACAGCAGTAAAGGATAAAGAAATAGGAAATGCAAAAGAAAAGCTAAAAGATATGGAAGCTAAAAGCAGATGGGCAGGCATTCAGTAATAACAGTCTCAGAAGGAGATGAAAATAAAAATGGAGAGGATGAGATTTTTGAGGAGTAATGGACACCAATTTCTCAGAACAACAGATCAAGAAACTGAGGCACAGAAAAGTAAAATAACTTGATATGGTCAAGATTCAAACCCAGGTCACCTTCTCTGAGTGCTCTTGCCCTTAACCGCCATGCTATACTGACTGAGGACTGAAGATCAATAAATTCAACATCAAAGATAATTAAGGAGGACTGGAATCAGCTTTGCCACTCTAGGATTTTGCAGTAACTAAAAGATGAAATCTATACTCTCCAGTATTACACACCTTGATAACATTGCAAATGCCTTTCCATAAACTCACAGCACTGGTTAAAAAGGAAGTGTGAAGAAGTAAAGAAAAGGGAACCCTTGTGCACTGTTGGTGAAAATGTAAATTGGTGCAGCCACTATGGAGAACAGTATGGAGCTTCCTGAAAAAAATAAAAATAGAACTACCGTATGATCCAGCAATTCCACTCCTGGGTATTTATCCAAAGGAAACTAAAACACTGACTCAAAAAGATATCTGTGAGATTGGGATTGACATGTATACACTGATGTGTATAAAATGGATGACTAATAAGAACCTGCTGTATAAAAAAATAAACAAAATTCAAATATCCAAAAAGAAAAAGGTATCTGCACTACTATGTTCAACGCAGCATTGCTTACAATAGCCAAGACATGGAAACAACCTACGTGTCATCCATGGATGAATGGATAAAGAAAATGTGGTACATACAATGGAATATTACTGAGCCATAAAAAAAGAAAATCCTGCCATTTGTAACATGGATGGATGGTGAGGGCTTATGCTAAGTGAAGTAAGTCATACTGAGAAAGACAAATATCATATGATCTCACTTATATGTGGAATATAAAAAAGCTGAAATTATAGAAACAGAGTAGAGTGATGGTTTACAGGAGCTGGTGTGTGTGTGAGAGATGGAGAGATATTTGTCAAAGGGTACAAATTTCCAATTATAAGATGAGTAAGTTCTGGTGATATAATGTACAGGGTGTTGGCTATAGTTAATACTGTATTGTATATTTGAAAGTTGCTAGAGAACAGATCTCAAAAGTTCTCATCAAAAAAAAATTGTAACTATGTATGGTGATGGATGTTAACTAGACATTGTGGTGATCATTTTGCAACATACACATATATCAAATCATTATGTTGTACATCTGAAACTAACATAATGTTATATGTCAATTATATCTGAATGGAAAAAAGTTGGATATAAAAAGAAGAAAGTGTCAAGTCCTAGCAAAGGAGACTGCCTCATTTTACTATTTTCACAAGTTTATTCACATAACATATTAATGGCAGCATAGTAGAGTGTAGTAGTTAAAGAGCATGGGGTCTGGAATCATTGCACTAAGATCAAATGCAGGTGACACCACTTCTCTCTGTCATAATTTTATCACCTATAAAATAGAAATAAACTCTACTGGCTTTGTAAGGTGGCTATAAGGATTACATGATTCAGTGCTAATAAAGCCCTTAATACAGTACCTGGCTGCTGGGAAAACTGGACAGCTACATGTAAAAGAATGAAATTAGAACATTCTCTAACACCATGCACAGAAATAAACTCAAAATGGATTAAAGGCCTAAATGTAAGACTGCATACTATAAAACTCTTCGAGGAAAACACAGGCAGGACGCTCTTTGACATACATCACAGGAATATCTTTTTGGATCCGTCTCCTAGAGCAATGAAAATAAGAACAAAAATAAACAAATGGGACCTAATTAAACTTAAAAGCTTTTGCATAGCAAAGGAAACCATAAATAAAACAAAAGGACAACGTACGGAATGGGAGAAAATATTTGCAAATGAAGTGACTGACAAGGGATTAATCTCCAAAATATACAAACAGCTCATACAGCTCAATATCAAAAAACCAAACAATCCAATCAAAACCTGGGCAGAAGACCTAAATAGAAACTTCTCCAAAGAAGAGATACAACTGGCCAAAAAGCACATGAAAAGATGCTCAACACTGCTAATTATCAGAGAAATGGAAATCAAAACTACAATGAGGTATCATCTCACACTGGTCAGAATGGCCATCATCGAAATGTCTACAAATAATAAATGCTGGAGAGGGTGGTGGAGAAAAGGGAAGCCTCCTACATTGTTGATGGGAATGTAAATTGGTATAACCACTATGAAGAACAGGATGGAGGTTCCTTAAAAAACTAAAAATAGAGCTACCACATGATCCTGCAGTCTCACTCCTAGGCATATATTCAGAGAAAACCATGGGCATATATCCAGAGAAAACTATAATTCAAAAAGATACATGCACCCCAATGTTCACTGCAGCACTATTTACAATAGCCAAGACATGGAAGCAACCTAAATATCCATCGACAGATGAATGGATAAAGAAGATGCGACACACACACACACACACACACAATGGAATTATTACTCAGTCACAAAAAGGAATGAAATAATGCCATTTGCAGCAACATGGATGGACCTAGAGATTATCATACTAAGTGAACTAAGCCAGGCAGAGAAAGACAAATACCATATGATATCACTTATATGTGGAATCTAAAAAAATTAAAAAATGATACAAATGAACTTATTTACAAAACAGAAAGAAACTCACGGACTTAGAAAACAAACTTATGGTTACCAAAGGGGAAATGGGGGGGAGGGATAATTTATGACGTTGGGATTAACATATACACACAACTATATATAAAATAGATAACCAACAAGGACCTACTGTATATCACAGGGAACTATACTCAATATTTTTTTTTTTTTTTTTTTTTTTTTTTTTTTTGCGGTACGTGGGCCTCTCACTGTTGTGGCCTCTCGCGTTGCGGAGCACAGGCTCCGGGACGCGCAGGCTCAGCGGCCATGGCTCACGGACCCAGCCGCTCCGCGGCATGTGGGATCTTCCCGGACCGGGGCACGAACCCACGTCCCCTGCATCGGCAGGCGGACTCTCAACCACTGCGCCACCAGGGAAACCCAATACTCAATATTTTATAATAACCTATAAGGGAAAAGAATCTGAAAAGGAATATATAAGACTTATGGAAAAACCTGAAGGAACATTTTTGCCAACCCAAATATTTACATATATCTGAATCACTGTTCTGTACACCTGAAACTAACACAATATTGTAAATCAACTATACTTCAATAAAAGTAAATAAAATCTCCGAAATGCACTCAATACACACATTTCAGAACCACATGCCTGTTTTTCTTCTCATAGCATTGGTTTAACTGTCACACTCTATATTTTATGTATTTACCTTATTTATCGTCTGTCTCTCCCCACCCCCACTGCAATGGAAGCTTCACAAGAGCAGGGATTTTTGTCTGCTTTATACATTGCTATAGCCCCAGGATCTTGAACAGTGACTGGCACACAGCAGGTACAGAATACATTTTTGTGAAGTGAATGAAAGTCGGTTTCCTCCCTCCCTCCCTCCTCTTCCTCTTATCCTATGAATAGAGGGTTTGAACTCTGTTTTCACTCCCTTCTTTTTTCATAATTTCCAAGAGCTAGGAATAACTTTCAGGATCTTTGAGACAGATTAAATGTCACACACACTCACCTTCTGCCTAATTCCTTAAAACTCCAACCCAGGTCCAGGCATAAAATAGTTACCAGCTTGCTTCACATCCTTGTTTGGAATTAAGGAAACACAAATTAATTTGTTCTCACTTTCAACTAAATTAAGGGCAGAAGTCACAGGTTCAGAAACACTGCCTCATTTGGTAGCATGAGGACTTTTTCCTTAGTGGGTAGGAGGGGAAGGAATGCCTTTTAAAAATGCCAGCAGTCAGATAAAAATACCTTTGTCTTTGGTGAGTTAGGTAAAAATTGTGTTCAATCTATGTCCAAAATTTCCATGTTTAATTGACTTTGGAAGCAATAATAAAAGTCAAATTTTTATCAAAAAAAAAATACAGTACCTAGCATAAAAAGCACTCAAACATTAGCTACTGTTCATTATTCTTCTTAATTCAAAGATTTAGCTGATAATAATTAGAAAGGCGAATCATACTCCTATATACCTTGTACTCACAGCAGCGGTAGAGCTTGTTAAAAATACAGATTCCTAGGTGCCACATCAAGAAATTGATTCAGTAGGTCTTGGACGAAGCCAGGAATCTGCATTTTTTATCAAGCTGTCAGGCAAATATAAATGCAGGTTAGTCCAAGGCATGTCAACTATTGTCTTAGCTTGCAATTTTAGGACAAAAATTTATTTGTTCATTGTCACTTTTATTGACTATTTGCTATGTGCTAGGTATTATACCAGGAGCTGGGGATACAGTGATGAAGATATACTAATACAATCCCTGCCTGCATAGGCTAGTAAGAAGCATATAACCTAGAGAGAACAGATACATCTTTGGATTTGTATATAAAACCAAAAAGTTTCTACTACTTAATTCATTTATTCAATGAGCATTTACTAAATATAAACCTGGTATTTTCAATTTCAGAATTTCCATGATCCATAGTAGTGGCTATTTCTAGTGCTTCAAAAGGAGACACATTTCCTTAAGTCTATCCCCAATTGCCTCCACTCCCCCAACCCCTCTCCACCCCCGCAATGGAATCTCACATTCCACCCCCAACTCTGCCAGCAAGACAATTCATTTGTGTTGATGTTTCCATTAGCAGTGATTTGTAAAACAGCTTGCCTGAGTTAGGGAGGTTGCCATTTAGGGCCATCATTGGTACCATGACCTCTTTAACCCAAATGTTCTCCCTAAAATACTTGTTGACTTTGGCTCCTTAGTTTTTCCTGTGTTATAAGGTGATACAATCAAAGTTAAGACACAAAACAGCACTGTTAAAAATCATGTCAGTCTATTAACATGTATTTATTTTGTAGTTTGAGAAAGCATACTAGAAGCAACCCTTCAGTTTTAAAAATTACTACACTGGTATCACAGCTGGCTGTGAGGCAGACAATTCCTTTAAAGTTTTATGTATTATTTAAGGGGGAAAATCCTTGAATGTTAGAAAAAGTAACAGTTTGTAGTCAAATGCATGCTAACATCACTGGAAGTGATTATCAATGTCTAGTAATTAAATATTATCATATTTCCTCTTCTTTATTATAATTGATCTCTAAGGGAGTTAAAGCCTCAAATACCTATCTCTTCTGCAGCCTAGCTGGGATTATTGCCTCTGGCCTCTAAATGATAGTCTTCTACTGATCTGTCATATGTCAAGCTAAACCTTCTAAGGATCAGGACCTCATATGACTCCTCTGAAATTCCACAAATTTAAGTCTATACTGGTTTCAGAGAAATGAACCAAGTATAATGGCAATATTAATGACGATTATGGAAACAAAAATAGCAGCTAACATTTGAGCAATTACTATGTGCTAGGCAGTGTGCTCTACATGGATTATCTCTTCTGTGAGGTAGGTACTACTGTTTTCTTATCTTCTTAAGGGAAGTGGGGCTTGGAAAGCTTATGTGGCTTGTCTAAAATTACACCCAAAAAAGGGTGATTGGCAGGTTACTTGCAAAAGGGACAGGGCTTAAACCATTTGCTCTTTTTACTGGGCATCAACCATCCCAGCAAATACTGAATAGGAGACTTTTACAACCTACAAAGAAATGGTAGAATTAAAACAATTTTTCTAGAGTTTAGCATGATTTCTGGTGGTCTGTTCTTATTCAGATGAATAATAATCATTTTTATGCTAGTGAATACAAATATAGAAACAATACTAAAACTTGTAGTAAATAATAAACGTACTAAACTTGTGATAAAAGAGGCAGAGAAGTAGGAGATAATGACATCAAACTTCATATATGCTTCAATTATGAGCATAGCTCCTTAGAGGTACATGTCAACAAAAATTGGGTTCATGTGCCACCATGCGGTTAATATGCTATAGGTTATTAATACTCACCCTACAATTAAATGGGTCCTTTCGAACCTTTATTCTTAAAGGTAAATGCATGCAACTTCCTGAAATAGGTTGATTAGCTATTTTATACTTCACATCAAATTATTTTAATGGAGTATATTTCTCTCTAATGTTAAGAATGACAAAGGTAAAACCTTATACTACCATCTGCTGGCTAATAAAACTGCACAATAACACCTCTGTTCAGTAAACTATGCTATGAGGTATTAAAACTTGAATGAAGGATTAAAGACAAAGGGACAAAATTGTACACAACATCAGGGTAGAGGAAGTAAAGCCTCACTTTAGGTACTTTAATTTAAATCCCCATTTTGTTTTCCCTATAATTATCAACATGCAGTCCATATTTAAAAAGACATAGGTAGTAAATGCTGGAAAAGGGAAGTGCAAAAAAAATTTCTATGCCAATTTTACTGACTTTTGTTTTCTTACTAAAGGGTACAGAGCTTAGGCTGTATACCCACTGAAGCATATTACGGAAAATGACCTTGACCAAGATTTTTATCTCTGATATCTATATAATTCATAAGTTTATTACCAGAAGAGGTACTTTCCCCTAACATAATTTACATAAACGTTAACAGAGGTCAGATATTACTTTAATATTAAAAAAACAAACAGTTAAGAATCAGTCACCAAATCTTTATCACTAGAAACTTGTGTTAAAGTATTTATCAGTTTAGGTCATGTTGAAGTTTCAAAATGTCTGAGGAACATTATTACCCTGAACAACTGAAGAAATGCACAGACATTTGGTAGCCATGATACAGGAGACCCTAAAATCAATATATTTTAAAATACGGTTCCACAGAACTACAAGACCATTATATTTCAAAAAGGAAAAAGCGACAACACCAACAACAGCAAGAAACCAATGAGGGGATATAACAATATAATTCATGGGGTGTAGTGATGAATAGAGCTGAGATAGCTGATTGAATATAGAACTGAAGACATGAATTAAAGCTCCAATTCTCTTCCTTTTACATACCTGATTCATTTCAATTTTACTGCTTGCAAAAGTAAGTCAAATTCTAACACCGATTTTCAATGATATATGGATCAATATGGAACAATAAAAAATACAGTTAAATATCACTATAAAGGTGACTAAAAAGGCCATATAAAAGTGTTAATACTGCTTTATTCACTATGGATGAAAGAAAAGGAGCAAGTACAGTTCTTGCCTTTAAAGAACTTCA
Organism: Stenella coeruleoalba; assembly: GCF_951394435.1. Classification (NCBI taxonomy): domain Eukaryota; kingdom Metazoa; phylum Chordata; class Mammalia; order Artiodactyla; family Delphinidae; genus Stenella; species Stenella coeruleoalba. The sequence goes on from NC_137152.1 coordinate 59,847,457, forward strand.
GAGATAAAAAGACAAGAAAAAGTCAAGTGGTTAATAAACTGAGATAGTAAATCTAATTAGAAAGTGAAGAAGTAAAAGAAAGTAAACAAGAACAGAAATACAGAAGAGGAGTTATATAATAATGACTTTAAAAGGAAGTGATGAGGCAGAAAGAGATAATCACATATCAAGTAAGTTGAAAATGAATACTTTTTCAAAGGACAAAGAAAAGTTAACTCAAAAAGGCATGCAACTTAATCATTATTTAGATAATAGCAAGTTAAGGGGGAAGTGAAAATGTACCATTTTTAGCAGTCTTTCATCTTAAAAAATATGTATAAAAGGGCAGGTGTTTGCAATTGTACTATAACATAGTAGGAACCAACTTTGAAATGTCTTTAAATAAGAGCAGGTTCAAACACCAAGAAATCCTTCACGGCAAATATAAAAAACATCTACTTGTACCCATTTCAGAGAGAACTAATTTTCAAAATCCCATTAAAGGAAATGAAAATCAAATAGTATTGGGCAAAGTTAAATAAAATTCTAAATACAAGCCCAGGGAACAAAATTAACATTTATTGAGTACCTACATCATGCCTGGTACTTCTCTATCCCCATTGCTACCACCTTACTCCAGGCCTGCATTACCTCTCTCATGCGGATCATTTTAATAGCATACTAACAAGTATCTTATCCATTTTCTTTTCTCCAATCCATCCTGCACACTGACACCCAAAGTGATTTTTCTAAAATGAAAATTTGATGTTGGTCTTTTGTTTAAAATCATTAAATAGATCCCACAGCCTGTAACACAATGTCCAAGCTCTCTAACTTCTACGATCTGATTCCCATCTACCTTTCCAGTCTTTCTCTCGCCTCTTCCCATGCCCACCCTTATACTCTACACCCCTATCTCCTTACACGCCATTATTTATTTTTAACTACCTGAGGTTCCTAAAACTTGCAATGCTGTTTTATGCACATGTTTCTTTTTTTCTGCTCCTCCCCTTGAAGGGCCTTCATCTTTTGCCCTCATAGCAATGCACAGAGCTACCATGTCTATTTTCAACATCAGTTCAAGTCCCCTAATGTCAGCTCCCCATCCCCAACTTTTCCAAGAAAGAACTGAATATTCCTTCCTGTACAGGGTGCCTATACAGATTTCTATTACAGGACCCATAATTTTTATTGTTACGGTATGTTTATTTAGACTGTAGGCTCCTTGTGAGCAGGAACCTAGTCTTATTTACCAAAGTATCCTTACTAACCAGCACAATAATTGGCACATCACAGGTACCTACAAAGTTTTTAACCAATTAATAAATAAATAAGCTTCATTACTTAGGTTAAAGGTTTTTCACTGCCTACCAAAAGGTATAGTCTATCATCAGTGATTGAGTTCCATCATTTATTTCCTTGAAATGTCTGTTTCACTCCACAATCATCACCTTATTATATGTCCTCATCCTGCATTTTAATGCCACACTAATTTTCCAAAAGCCCACATTCATCATAAAAGAGCCCCATTCATGAACTTACAGTGAATACTATTTTACATCCAAATGCCTCCATTTACCTTTAATGTCTCTCCAAAAGCTGGTCCTACCTTTACTTATCCAATTTCAACTCGTCATCTGGCCAATTTCTTCATCATAGCTTGAGTCTGGTACATAAATTCTTACCCTTTCCTTTCACCCAAACTGTTTCATTCTATATTCACACCTTATTCTTACCTAATCCAATTAAATACTAACCATCACTTATGGGCCAGTCTGATTTTTTTCCATTAAAACTGTACCTGAATGCACCCCCTCCATTTTTTAACCATATGCTATAGCGAATACATTCAGTACCAGTCACATCAGCACTTCATTCTTTTGTTTTTAAGAATGTTACTTTTTTCTCTCCAAGTGGAGAGAAAAATTTACTCCTTCAGGTAAATCTCATATACATCCTATTGTATTTCCTTTTAGATCCCTAACAATTCTTAGTTACTATGATAGTAAGCCATCATTATATGGTACAGTGTTTTAAAAACTTTTTAAAAGCTTTTTTAAAACTAAAAAAGTCCTCTTTTTAAATAAAATATTATGTTGCAGCCCAATACATAAAATTGATAAAAGGAGAGGGACTCTGATCGAAATGGGATGCAGAGCTTGGAGTGCTGCCCATCTGGCCTTCCCCAACTTGCTTAGCCACATGGTAGCCCTGGAGCACCTCTGAAAATCTCCTGAGGATCTTTGGAATACAATTTGAAAACTACTGTGTTCAAGTTCTAGCTCTAACACTTATTGGCCATGTACCCTTGGGTAATCACAAACTCTCTAAGTTTCAATTTCCTGAGATAATGAGTATACGTGAGAAAGGCCTTTGTAAACTTTAAAGCTTTCTGTAAATTTGAGGAATTTACAACTTCACAAGCCGTGAGCTAAACTGGTTATATTATACAATCTTAACAATAGTTACATCACCCAATGGTACCGACTGTGAAAGCATTCTATATTTTAAAATCCACCTTTATTTAAAATAAAATAAAGCATTCTAAATATCATCAAATTCTGGGAATCCCAAGTCCTCTGCCTTGTTTCTTGTACTTAGAATTAACTTTCTAATCTCCATTTGGGGGCAAGAACGTATAATGATTAAGAGGACATGCTTTTGAGTTGGGCAGACTTGGTTTGAAAGCCAGCTTTACCACTAATTAGGTGTGTAAACTTGGATAAGTTACATAAACCTCCCCAAGCCTTAATTTCCTCATCTCAAAAATGAGAACAGCACTAACAGCTTTTCAGTTGCTGCTAGATTAAGGAAAATAACCTGAACTAATTATTTAGCACAGAGTATGAAACCAGTAAGAAATCAGTAAGTTAACTATTATTTTCCTCTTGGGAAGAGGCATGGGAGAGTTGAAGCACTTTGCATTAAAGTAGCATTCAATATTCCTTTTCCTTTTTTTCATGGGCAAAGGGTCATAGCACCAAAAACAAAATACAGTAAGTAAAGTCTATAAATGAAAAAACATGACACCTTTGACAACTCAGAGTGCCAAGTTATAAAACAGATGGTTTCTTTCCAGATATCCTGTAACAATTAAATAGCATTTCTTTACTGCTGGATTTTTTAAATCTTCTTTAAAGCTTAGGCAATGTCTTGCTCTTCTTAATACACCTTCACAATACACCTCAAAGTCAGCAAGCAATCAGTAAATGTTTATTAAATTAAACAGATTTCCTACAATCAGACATTTACCATATAACAAATAACTTCAAAGCAACTATCTCTCTTTTTTTTTTTTTCAGTACGCGGGCCTCTGACTATTGTGGCCTCTCCCATTGTGGAGCACAGGCTCCGGACGCACAGGCTCAGCGGCTATGGCTCACGGGCCAGCCGCTCCGCGGCATGTGGGATCTTCCCGGACCGGGGCACGAACCCACGTCCCCTGCATTGGCAGGCGGACTCTCAACCACTGTGCCACCAGGGAAGCCCAGCAATTATCTCTATTCAACTTGGAATGGTAGCTTCCTATGAGAAATATTACTAATCATGGGCTATTTCTCATGAAAATTGAAGTTTAAAGTTAAGTTTAATTTTAGGAAAGAGGCTAATTAAATATAAAATCAGTCTCAATTTGAAAAAGGAAACTTCACTATCTTTAAAATTATAAACATAAATGTGTGCAAGTCTTTAAAGAATACTCTTTGCCATACAAAATTAAGTACCTGATAGGAAAGGTGTTAGGGATATAAGAGTTAAATAAAACAAGGCAAGTATATACTACGCAGTTTTTTTTTTAAAGTAGAGATATAGGTACCAATATGGAAAGATGTTCAAGAAACATCTAGGTGAAAAGAGCAAGTTGTAAAAGAGTATGTATGGTATGAGCCCATTTGTGTTTGTCTGCTTTTAAAGATACACAAACAAATCTGTTTGTGCACAGAATATTTTCTGAAGGCTATTCAAGACCCCTACTCACATTCTATAATAATATAATTAAGAAAGGAAGCCAAATCACTATCAATTTAGTATTTTGTAACATGGAAAGTGAAATGACTCTTCTTTAAAAAGTATTATAAAAACGATAGATTTTAACCTTCATGTGGCCCTAAGCCATTATCAAAGAGATTTGATAGAGACTGTCACAAAACCTCTTTCCTAAATGCTCTATCAGTAAACTTTAAATGGAAGAAAAGTTCATTGATTACAAAAACAAAATATTTGCTTATATAGACGAAGGACGTTTAAAAAATTTTCCCAAATGCTAAATATTCATGTTACTTTAATTGACTTATATACATTGAAAAATAATTAGAGAAATCACTGATTTATATTAATGTTAGAAATATATTTATTTATATTACCTTTTGTTTTAATTAAATGTTCCAACCATATGAAGAACTAAGATACTGTTGAATTTTCTTTACAAATGACTGAAGTTTGGTAAAGTGACACTGTAACCCAGTAGTTGCTTTCCCAATTCTCTTAACAGCTACATGGAACATTAAGTGCTTAAATTTGAAACCAAGACAACAGGAACAGCACCTCCCCCAATAATCTCCCCCCAAAATTACATTTTAGATAATTAGAATAGGTTTAAATATATAAACTCTTTATTTAGATCAGAGAACATACAGTTTTCTCACATGTTCAGTAGGGTCAAAATGGTATCTACCATATTAAATTTCTATATTAATATTAAATACTGTTTTCTTATCTAAGAACAATGGACCAGAAGACAGATGTAGATACTATTCCTGTCTCTGCCACTTATTAGGTAAAAACTGGGCAAGTCATCGAATGCCTCTGACCCTAAGTTTCCCCATCTATAAAATGAGAGGACTTTCACACTTGGAAATGTGAAAGTCCTACTTACTTTATGACAGTGAAAAATATCAAGCAGGAGACACTTTTATTTGCTGATTCTTAATTGCTATATGACAACAAAAAATGTTAAGGAAGAGACAATTAAATCTCATATATAATTATTAAAATTATGTATGCCCTCTACTGGAGATTATTAAAAGAGAACCATACTATTTCCTTTAAGGTTTCTACTCAGAAACCCTTTTCTGCAGGGCTGAATTTTTTATTTGGCATAAAATATGTGTTTCAGATTATACTATCTTTTGTGGTGTTATGTGGAGAATTGACCTCTCATTTAAATACAGTTTTATTCTCTTTGAAAAATTCTAAAATATAGCCTTAGATGAATAACTTTCATAGTAGGAATAAAATTTCCTTGGTCCACGTTAGTTTCTTTTTTTAAGCTAACAATTTAAAGATGTTTACCTTTGGCAGCATGGGAGTATCCCTTTTCTTCTTCTTTTCTGAATTAGGGTCATCTAACAAGTCTGGCTCGAAGGTATAAAGTTCAGTAAGCTCATTCATGGTAAAATGACGTTCAACTTGCTGTTGATCAACAACTCGAAAAGACAGTGACTGCTTAGTTACTTGCCGATCATAAATCTTATCTTCCATGGTTCCCTTTGCAAAAAAGAATGAACAATATGCAAATAAATAAATTTTGTAAACATGAAACTTAATCATGAAGAAATATAGGTTATTGGTTACTACAAAACAGCAGAACTTCATAGTGATATACTGCCATGAAGCAAATTTTATGTACAATGCTGTTTAATTCATGAGAGAATTAAGATTTTAGGAGGTTACTGATGTAAGAATGCAAGAGAACAGTTTAATTCCTTTCCAATGGAATACAATAAGCTCTCAACAATCACTATAAACTGTCTTTATGTAATTTAAGTCTTACTTTCCATAACTTCAGGACAAAAAATTAATAACTAAAATGCCAATATGATCAGTTCCACCCAATCTTTCAATATTAAAAAGAGAATGTAGGGCTTCCCTGGTGGCACAGTGGTTGAGAGTCCGCCTGCCGATGCAGGGGACAAGGGTCCGTGCCCCGGTCCGGAAGGATCCCACATGCGGTGAAGCGGCTGGGCCTGTGAGTCATGGCCACTGAGCCTCCGTGTCCGGAGCCTGTGCTCCACAATGGGAGAGGCCACAACAGTGAGAGGCCCGTGTACCGCAAAAAAAAAAAAAAAAAAGAGAGAGAGAGAGAATGTAAATGATAAACCTACCTGAGCTAAGAACCTATATACATACACAGGTTTAGTTTGTCCAAAGCGATAAACTCTGAATATACTCTGGATGTCATAAGATGGATTCCAAGAAGCATCAAATATAATCACTCGATTAGCAGCTACCAGATTAATTCCAAGAGATCCTGCTTTGGTTGAAATGATAAACAAGCGCCCTCTGAAAATGAAAATACAAAATAAATGTTTAGTAATGAGTGCTACACATATATTTATGATATGACTTCTTTATTCTAAGGTAGTTTTATGAACAATCAAGAGTTCAGAGAATTCATTACTCACTCACTGAAAAAAAGACATGTCTAAGGAGTCACATTGATGATTTACATGCACAAGAAGAATCTTACTGCAGTAAAACAAAACAGTCTATTTAGGAATAAAGATAAATATGGAAACCACATGTTTAAAATGTATTCAACGCATTGATAGATTTCTCAGTAAATGTAGAAAATTTACGTACAACTCAAAAAAATATATTCTGTTCACTACTGTTATGAGCACTAACTGCATCAAAATGAAGGGCACTGCCCAAGGCGCTGAGTGTAGTAGCGGAGACTGATATGCAATTACAATATAATGTAACAAATGTAAGAAGAGAAGTTAGATAGATGCTAGGTACTGAGGTAAGAAAAATATGATCAAGTAGACAGAGGGCTCCAGGAAGAATGTATTCAAGAAAAAAAAAGAAACTGATAGATAACCTGCTACGTTGGAACACAAGAATTTATATTTCTCGTTTTTTTTAACATCTTTATTGGAATATAATAGATTTACAAAGTTGTGTTAGTTGGTGCTGGGCAACAAAGTGAACCAGCTAAATGTACACATATATCTCCATATCCCCTCCCTCTTGCGTCTCCCTCCCACCCTCCCTATCCCACTCCTCTAGGTGGTCACAAAGCACCAAGGTGATCTCCTGGTGCTATACGGCTGCTTCCCACTAGCTATCTATTTTACATTTGGTAGTGTATATAAGTCCATGCCACTTTCTCACTTCGTCCCAGCTTACCCTTCCCCCTCCCTGTGTCCTCAAATCCATTCTTTATGTCTGTGTCTTTATTCCTGTCCTGCCCCTATGTTCGTCAGAACCATTTTTTTTTTTTTTTTTTTTTTTGCGGTACTTGGGCCTCTCACTGCTGTGGCCTCTCCCGTTGCGGAGCACCAGCTCCGGATGCGCAGGCTCAGCGGCCATGGCTCACGGGCCCAGCCGCTCCGCGGCACGTGGGATCTTCCCAGACCGGGGCACGAACCCGTGTCCCCTGCATCGGCAGGCGAACTCTCAACCACTGCGCCACCAGGGAAGCCCAGAACCATTTTTTTTTAAGATTCCATATATATGTGTTAGCATAGGGTATTTATTTTTCTCTTTCTGACTCACTTCACTCTGTATGACAGTCTCTAGGTCCATCCACCTCACTACAAATAACTCAATTTTGTTTCGTTTTATGGCTGAGTAATATTCCACTGTATATACGTGCCACATCTTCTTTATCCATTCATCTGTTGATGGACACCTAGGTTGCTTCCATCTCCTGGCTATTGTAAATACTGCTGCAGTGAACATTGTGGTACATGACTCTTCTTGAATTATGGTTTTATCAGGGTATAATGCCCAATAGTGGGATTGCTGGGTCATATGGTAGTTCTATTTTGTTTTTTTAAGGAACCTCCATACTATTCTCCATAGTGGCTGTATCAATTTACATTCCCACCAACAGTGCAAGAGGGTTCCCTTTTCTCCACACCCTCTCCAGCATTTACTGTTTGTAGATTTTTTGATGATGGCCATTCCGACTGGTGTGAGGTGATACCTCATTGTAGTTTTGACTTGCATTTCTCTAATGATTAGTGATGTTGAGCATCCTTTCATGTGTTTGTTGGCAATCTGTGTATCTTCTTTGGAGAAATGGTTATTTAGGTCTTCTGCCCATTTTTGGATTGGGCTGTTTTTTTGATATTGAGCTGCATCAGCTGCTTATAAATTTTGGAGATTAGTCCTTTGTCAGTTGCTTCATTTGCAAATATTTTCTCCCATTCTGAGAGTTGACTTTTTGACTTGTTTATGGTTTCCTTTGATGTGCAAAGATTTTAAATTTCATTAGGTCCCATTTGTTTATTTTCATTTTTATTTCCATGTCTCTAGGAGGTGGGTCAAAAAGGATCTTGCTGTAATTTATGTCATACAGTGTTCTGCCTATGTTTTCCCCTAAGAGTTTTATAATGTCTGGCCTTACATTTAGCTCTTTAATCCATGGTGAGTTTAATTTTTGTGTATGGTGATAGGAAGTGTTCTAACTTCATTCTTTTACATGTAGCTGTCCAGTTTTCCCCAAACCACTTATTGAAGAGGCTGTCTTTTCTCCATTGTATATTCTGGCCTCCTTTATCAAAGATAAAGTGACCATATGTGCGTGGGTTTACCTCTGGGCTTTCTATCCTGTTCCATTGATCCATATGTCTGTTTTTGTGTCAGTACCATACTGTCTTGATTACTGTAGCTTTGCAGTACATTCTGAAGTCAGAGAGCCTGATTCCTCCAGCTCCGTTTTTCTTTCTCAAGATTGTTTTGGCTATTCGGTGTCTTCTGTGTTTCCATAAAAATTGTGAAATTTTTTGTTCTAGTTCTGTGAAAAATGCTATTGGTAGTCTGAAAGGGATTGCACAAATCTGTAGATTGCTTTGGATTATATAGTCATTTTCACAATGTTGATTCTTCCAATTCAAGAACGTGGTATATCTCTCCATCTGTTTGTATCATCTTTAATTTCTTTCATCAGTGTCTTATAGTTTTCTGTCTTATAGTTTTCTGCTACAGGTCTTTTTTCTCCTTAGGTAGGTTTATTCCTAGGTATTTTACTCTTTTGGTTGCAATGGTAAATGGGAATGTTTCCTTAATTTCGCTTTCAGATATTTCATCATTAATGTATAGGAATGCCAGAGATTTCTGTGCATTAATTTTGTATCCTGCTACTTTACCAAATTCGTTGATTAGCTCTAGTAGATTTCTGGTAGCAAATTTCGGATTCTCTATGTATAGTATCATGTCATCCGCAAACACTGAACAGTTTTACTTCTTCTTTTCCGATTTGGATTCCTTTTATTTTTTTTCCTTCTCTGAACGCTGTGCCTAAAGCTTCCAAAACTATGTTAAATAAAAGTGGTGAGAATGGGCAACCTTGTCTTGTTCCTGATCTTAGTGGAAATGGTTTCAGTTTTTCACCATTGAGAACGATGTTGGCCCTGGGTCTGTCATACATGGCCTTTACTATGTTGAGGTAGGATCCCTTTATGCCTACTTTCTGGAGAGTTTTTATGATAAATAGGTGTTGAATTTTGCAGAAAGCTTTCTCTGCATCTATTGAGATGATCATATGGTTTTTATCCTTCAATTTGTTAATATGGTGTATCACAATGATTGAGTTGCATATATTGAAGAATCTTTGCATTCCTGGGATAAACCCCACTTGATCATGGTGTATGATCCTTTTAATGTGCTGCTGGAATCTGTTTGCTACTATTTTGTTGAGAATTTTTGCATCTATGTTCATTAGTGATACTGGCCTGTAGTTTTCTTTTTTTGTGACATCTTTGTCTGGTATTAGTATCAGGGTGATGGTGGCCTCCTCAAATGAGTTGGGGACTGTTCCTCTCTCTGCTATATTTTGGAAGAGTTTGAAAAGGATAGGTGTTATCTCTTCTCTAAATGTTTGAGAGAATTCGCCTGTGAAGCCATCTGGTCCTGGGCTTTTGTTTGTTGGAAGATTTTTAATCACAGTCTCAATTTCAGTGCTTGTGATTGGTCTGTTTATACTTCCTATTTCTTCCTGGGTCAGTCTCAGAAGGTTGTGCTTTCCTTAGAATTTGTCTGTTTCTTCCAGGTTGTCCATTTTATTGGCATATAGTTGCTTGCAGTAATCTCTCATGATCCTTCGTATTTCTGCAGTGTCATTGTGACTTCTCCTTTTCACTTCTAATCCTGTTGATTTGAGTCTTCTCCCTTGTTTTCTTGATGAGTCTGGCTAATGGTTTGTCAATCTGTTTACCTTCTCAAACAACTACCTTTTAGTTTTATTGATCTTTGCTGCTGTTTCATTTCTTTTTCATTTATTTGTGATCTGATTTTTATGATTTCTTTCCTTCTGATAACTTTGGGGTTTTCTTGTTCTTCTTTCTCTAATTGCTTTAGGTGTAAGGTTAGGTTATTTATTTGAGATGTTTCTTGTTTCTTGAGGTAGGATTGTATTGCTATAAACTTCACTCTTAGAACTGCTTTTGCTGCATCCCATAGGTGTTGGGTCATCGTGTTTTCATTGTCATTTGTTTCTAGGTACTTTCTGATTTCCTCTTTGATTTTTTCAGTGATCTCTTGGTTATTTAGTAGTGTACTGTTTAGCCTCCAGGCGTTTGTATTTTTTCCAGTTTTTTCCCTATAATTGATACCTAGTCTCATAGCGTGGTGGTTGGAAAAGATACTTTATATGATTTCAATTTTCTTAAATTTACCAAGGCTAGATTTGTGCCCCAAGATATGATCTATCCTGGAGAATGTTCCATGAGCACTTGAGAAGAAAATGTATTCTGTTCTTTTGGGGTTGAATGTCCTATAAATATCAATTAAGTCCATCTTGTTTAATGTATCATTTAAAGCTTGTGTTTCCTTATTTATTTTCATTTTGGATGATCTATCCATTGGTGAAAGTGGGGTGTTAAAGTCCCCTACTATGATTGTGTTACTGTTGATTTCCCCTTTTATGTCCATTAGCATTTGCCTTATGTATTGAGATGCTCCTATGCTGGGTGCATAAATATTTACAATTGTTATATCTTATTCTTAGATTGATCCCTTGATCATTATGTAGTGTCCTTCTTTGTCTCTTGCAGTAGTCTTTATTTTAAAGTCTATTTTGTCTCATATGAGAATTGTTACTCCAGCTTTCTTGTGATTCCCATTTGCATGGAATATCTCTTTCCATACCCTCATTTTCAGTCTGTATGTGTCCCTAGGTCTGAAGTGGGTCTCTTGTAGATAGCATATATATGGGTCTTGTTTTTTAATCCATTCAGCCAGTCTATGTCGTTTGGTGGGAGCATTTAATCCATTTACATTTAAGATAATTATCAATATGTATGTTCCTATTACCATTTTCTTAATTGTTTTCGGTTTGTTATTGTAGGTCTTTTCCTTCTCTTATGTTTCCTGTCTAGGGAAGTTCCTTTAGCATTTGTTGTAAAGCTGCTTTGGTGGTGCTGAATTCTCTTAGCTTTTGCTTGTCTGTAAAGGTTTTAATTTCTCTGTCAAATCTGAATGAGATCCTTGCTGGGTAGAGTAATCCTGGTTGTAGGTTTTTCCCTCTCATCACTTTAAATATGTCCTGCCACTCCCCTCTGGCTTGCAGAGTTTCTGCTGAAAGATCAGCTGTTAACCTTACAGGCATTCCCATTTATGTTATTTGTTGCTTTTCCCTTGCTGCTTTTTAGATTTTTTTCTTTGTATTTAATTTTTGATAGTTTGATTAATATGTGTCTTGGCGTATTTCTCCTTGGATTTATCCTGTATTGGACTCCCTGCACTTCCTCGACTCGATTGACAATTTCCTTTCCCATATTAAGGAAGTTTTCAACTATAATCTCGCCAAATATTTTCTCAGTCCCTTTCTTTTTCTCTTCTTCTTCTGGGACCCCTATAATTTGAATGTTGGTATATTTAATGTTGTCCCAGAGGTCTCTGAGACTGTTCTCAATTCTTTTCATTCTTTTTTTCTTTTTCAATTTATTTATTTTTGGCTGCATCGGGTCTTCATTGCAGTGTGTGGGCTTCTCATTGAGGTGGCTTCTCTTGTTGTGGAACACGGGCTCTAGGCACACAGGCTTCAGTAGTTGTGCCTTGCGGGCTCTAGAGCGCAGGCTCAGTAGTTGTGGCACATGGGCTTAGTTGCTCCGTGGCCTGTGGGATCTTCCCAGACTAGGGCTCAACCCATGTCCCCTGCATTGGCAGGTGGATTCTTAACCGCTGCGCCAAAAGGAAAGCCCCATTCTTTTTTTATTTATTATGATCTGCAGTAGTTATTACCACTATTTTATCTTCCAGGTCACTTATCTGCTCTTCTGCCTCAGTTATTCTGCTATTGATTCCTTCTAGAGAATTTTTTATTTCATTTATTGTGTTGTTCATCATTGTTTGTTTGCTCTTTAGTTCTTCTATGTCCTTGTTAAACGTTTCTTGTATTTTCTCCATTCTGTTTCCCAGATTTTGGATCATCCTTCCTATCATTACTCTGAATTCTTTTTCAGGTAGACTGCCTATTTCCTCTTCATTTGTTTGGTCTGGTGGGTTTTTACCTTGCTCCTTCACCTGCTGCATATTTCTCTGTCATCTCATTTTGCTTAACTAACTGTGTTTGGGGTCTCCTTTTTGAAGGCTGCAGGTGCATAGTTCCTGTTGTTTTTGGTGTTTGCCCCCAGTGGCTACGGTTGGTTCAGTGGCTTGTGTAGGCTGCCTGGTGGAGGGGACTGGTGCCTGTGTTCCAGTGGATGAGGCTGGATCTTGTCTTTCTGGTGGGCAGGACTGTGTCTGGTGGTGTGTTTTGGGGTGTCTGTGACCTTATTATGATTTTAGGCAGTCTCTCTGCTAATGGGTGGGGCTGTGTTCCTGTCTTTCTAGTTATTTGGAATGCGGTGTCCAGCACTGGAGCTTGCTGGTCGCTGAGTGGAGCTGTCTTAGCGTTGAGATGGAGATCTCTGGGAGAGCTCTCACCGATTCATATTATGTGGGGCTGGGAGGGCTCTTGTGGTCCAATGTCCTGAACTTGGCTCTCCCACCTCAGAGGCACAGGCCTGACACCCAGCCGGGGCACGAAGACCCTGTCAGCCACACAGCTTTTTTCTCTTTTCCTTGGTGCTTCGTCTAGTTTCACTTGCTCGTAGACTGTGGCGTGCAGAAGCCTTGCCCTGGGTGCTGCAGACTAGAGTTCCCAGTGTGAAAATCTGAACAGACGTTCTTAATTTTAATGAAGCTCACCTTATCAATCTTTCCTTTTATTGTTAGCAGTTTGTGTGCCCTGTTTATGAAAAATTTCCCACTACAAATCAGGAGAATACTCCATACTGTTTGTCTTCTAAAACCTTTATGTTTTAGCTTCAACACTGACATCTATGAACTACTGTGAATTAGTTATCAGGAAAATACAGATTAAGACTATGAAGCCTTATTGCTACATATCTATGACAATGGCTTAAAGAAACAGACACCAGGGGCTTCCCTGGTGGCGCAGTGGTTGGGAGTCCACCTGCCGATGTGGGAGACACGGGTTCGTGCCCTGGTCAGGGAGGATCCCACATGCCGCAGAGCGGCTGGGCCCGTGAGCCATGGCCGCTGAGCCTGCGTGTCCAGAGCCTGTGCTCCGCAATGGGAGAGGCCACAACAGTGAGAGGCCCACGTACCGCAAAAAAAAAAAAAAAAGAAAAACAGACATCATCAATTGATAGTGAGGACAGATAACAAATGAAACAGGTACTCTACTAGCTGGAGTGCAAATTGGTACTACCTTTTTGGAAAAATGTTTTGGCAGTATAAGCTAAAGCTGAATATGCACATACCTATTACATAGCAATCCCACTTCTAGACATACATACACAACACAAGCACATGCATATGTTTACTCTAAGACAGATATAATTCTTTAAAAGTGTAATCTTGGGACTTCCAATTCTGGAAAGATGGAACAGACATGCTGTTCCCTATTCCTCGCCATAAGTACAGCTAAAATGCCTGGATATTATATATAAAGTGAACATAAGATTTTTCTGAAAAGTGAGGAGAAGGAAGCATACTGGCTTGGGACCTAAGACAGAACATGGCAGTGAGTTCCACAGGCTTTCTTTTTGCCTCATATATTCCAGACTGAGTGTTGAAGAGCCCAGCAATCTGGAAATATCAGCGGGTGCTGTCAAAATAAATCTCCAAGAAAAGTCTTCTCTCTCTAGCAAAAGGACCAAACGAAAGGCAGACTAGTAAGACAGAGAGCTTTAAAACAACAACCATTTGACTCCAGTCAAATGGTACAGAAAAAATGCAGTGTACCTCCACCCCTGTCACTAAAGGCTGAGTGGGAAGCCCAAACTTCTACCCTCATGTAGTTGTAACAAGGCATACTGCCAGACAGTGCTGTCAGATACGTTTGAGTTAACCAAGTCCTCCCACCAGCCCAGCAGTGTCAGATAAGACCACATAGGGATCCAGGATATCCACCCCCACCCAGTGGTTATAAGAAAAATCCTCTCCCCCACTACTGGGTTGGTATCAAAGGAGGTCTAGTGGAGAATCAGGAGTTATAACACAACCCATACAGAAGAACAAAATGGAAATTTGAGAACTGAAAAGTACAGTAACAAAAAACTCGATAGATAGGCTCAACAGTAGAATGTAGAGAAGATTCAATGAACTTTGAAAACAGAAGAACAGAAATGACCCAATCTGAATAACAAAAATCAAAAAAAAAAAAAAAAGAAAGAAATAACAGAGACTCTGGGACCTATAGGACTATAATAAAGATGTAACAGTCTTGTCATCAGAGTCCTAAAAGGAGAAGAGAAAAAAAGAACAGGCTATAAAGGTATTCAAAGAAATAACAGCTGAAAATTACCAAAATTTAGCAAGAAACACAAATGTAGAAATTTAAGAAGCTGAATGAAACACAACGTAAAACCAAAGAAATCCATGCCAGGACACACCACAGTCAAACTTCTAAAATCTAAGATAAAGAAAAACTCTTGAAAGAAGTGAGAGAGAAACAGGATCTTAATGACAGGAGAAAAAGCCAATTTGAAAAACAGCAGGTTTTTTAAAAATTAAAATATATCTGACATAATAACTTTGTGTAAAATTAAGGTATACAACATGTTAATTTCATACATTTATATATTGTAATATGATTGCCATTGTAGTGACAACTAAATTCCGAGGTTACATAATTATTTCTTTTTAGTGGTTGGATAAATTAAGTTCTAGCCTCTTAGCAAGTTTGATGATTATAATAAAATATTCTCTGTATCATTAGTTGGTTCAGCCACTATGGAAAACAACATGGAGGTTCCTCAAAAAATTAAAAATAGAACTACCACATTATCCAGCAATTCCACTTCTGGGTATATACGCAAAAGAAATTAATACAGGATGTCAAAGAAATATCTGCACAGTCGTGTTTACTGCAGCATTATTCACAACAGCCAAGATACCAAAACAACCTAAGTGCCCATCAGTGGATGAATGAATGAAAAAGATGTGGGATATATATACAATGGAATATTATTCAGCCAAGAAGGATATCTTGCCATATGTGACAACAGATAAACCATGAGTACATTATGCTAAGTGAGATAAGTGAGACAAAGACAAGGATTTTATGGTATCACTTACATGTAGAATCTAAAAAAGCCAAACTTGTAAAAATAGCCAGTTTTAAGAAATCATGGAGGCTAGGAGGAAGTGGCACATTTTTCAAGTGCTAAAAGAAGAGAACTGCCAACGCAGAATTCTATACCCAGTTAAGATATTCTTCAAAAATGATGGGAAAATCAACAAATTGTCAAAGAAGGGTACTCAGAAAATTTGTTGCCAGTAGATCTGCCCTAAAAGAATGGCTAAAGGAAGTTCTCTTCTTTTTTTTTTAAAAAGGAAATTATAAAAGAAATATGAAACATTAGGAAGGAGGAAACAAAAATGAAAAGAACAAAAATTATGAGTGAATAAAATAGATTTTCCTTCTCTTAAGTTTTCTAAATTATATTTGATGGTTGAAGAAAAAATTATTATGGTTCCTAATCTATTTATGTAAAGAAAACATTTAAGATAATTATAAAGGGGAAAAAAAGGAGCAAAGGTTTCTACACTTCAGTCAAAATGGTAAAATGATGACACCAGTAGACTATGATCAGTTATGTACATATAATACTTAGAACAACCACTATAAAAGTTATACAAAGATACACTAAAAAACATTATAGAGGAATCAAAATGGAATTCCAGAAATTGTAAAAGTAACCCACAGGAAGGGTAGGAAAAGAAATCAGAAGCAAAAGAAAACAGAATGAAATAGAACAAACTGAACAAAAACTAAAATGGCAGCCTCAGGTTCTGTATTAAATGTACATGGTTGTACACCTGAAACTAATATAATGTTATATGCCAATTATACCTCAGTAAAAAAAATTGTAAATGGTCTATATGCACCATTTAAAAGAAAGAGATTAACAGAATGGGTAAAAAAAAAAAATAATGCAACCATACGCTGTCTACAAGAAACTCACTTCAAATATAACAAAATAGGTAGGTTGAAAGTAAAAGGATGAAAAAAGATATAACAAGTAAACATCAATCAAAATAAAGGAGTGGCTATATTAGCATGAAATAAAGTATGTTTCAGACCAAAGAAAATTATAAGTAATAGTGAGGGACATAAATGTGTATACAGTAAACAACAGAGCTGAAAATATGAGAAGTAAAAACCTTGAGAAACAGACAAATCCACAATTATAGTTGGAGGTTTCAAACCTCCTCTCTCAAAAATCAATAACCAACTGGACATAAAGAAGAATACAACAACCCCATTAAATAACAGGATCTGATCAACATTTATAGGAAACTCTGGTCAACAACTGCAAAAAATACATTGTTTTCAAGGGCCCATGTATGATATACCAAGATGTTCTATATCTTGATCCATTAAACAAAAAATAACAAAGTTAAAAACTGAAATCATAGAGTATATTCTCTGAACAGAACTGAATCAAACTAGAAATCAGTAACAGAAAAATAATAGAAATCTCCAAATGCTTGGAAATTAAACAGTATACTTCTAGCTATGACTCAAAATAGAAGTCTCAAAAGAAAAAATACACTGAACTGAACGGAAATGAAAATAAAACACATCAAAATTTGTATGCCAGCTAAAGCAGTGCTGAAAGGGAAATTTACAACACTAAATGCTTATATTAGAAAAGAGGAAAAGTCTTAAATGAGTAATTTGAGGTTCCACCTCAAGGAAGTAGAAAACGAGCAAACTAAGTCAAAACAAGATGAAACTGAAAACAGAAAGAAAAAATAGAGAAAATCAATTAAATAAAAAGCTGGTTCTTTGAAAAGATGAATAAAATTGACAAACCTCTAGCAAGACTGACAAAAACAAGAGAATACACAATTACCAATACCATGAATGAAACAGAAGCTATCACTATAGATCCTAAAGCTATCAAAAGGATAATAAGGGGGGGTTCCCTGGTGGCGCAGTGGTTGAGAGTCCGCCTGCCGATGCAGGGGACACGGGTTCATGCCCCGGTCTGGGAAGATCCCACATGCCGCGGAGCGGCTGGGCTCGTGAGCCATGGACACTGAGCCTGTGCGTCCGGAGCCTGTGCTCCGCAACGGGAGAGGCCACAACAGTGAGAGGCCCGCATACCACAAAAAAAAAAAAAAAAAAAAGGATAATAAGGGAGTGCTATGAGCAGTTCTATACATAAATTTGAAATGAACCAATTCCTCAAAAAGCACAAACTATCACAACTCATTCAATATGAAATAGATAATTTGAATAGTCCTATAACAATTAAGGAAATTGAATTAATGATTTAAAAACTCACAAAAAAAGAAATTTCCAAGGCCTGAAAGTTTCACTGGCAAATTCTACCAAAAATTTAAGATTAATTAACACAAATTCTACACATCTCTTTCAGAAAACAGAAGGGGGAACACTTCTCAACACATTTTATGAGGCCAATACCATCCTGATACCAAAATTAGACAAAGTATAAAAACAACTGGATACAGACCAATATCTCATAAATATTCCCCAACAAAATATTAGCAAATAGAAGCCAGCACTATGTAAAAAGAATTATACATCATGACCAAATGGGTTTTATTCCAGGGATGCAAGGCTGTTCAGCTTGAAAATCAAGCTATGTAATATACCATGTTAACAGGCTAAAGGAAAAAAAATACTTATCAAATTAAATGAGAAAGAAAAAGCATGTGACAAAATTATACATCCATTCATAGTAAAAACTCTTAGCAAACTAGGAATAGAGATGAATAGCAGGGAACTTCAACTTAATAAAGAGTATCTACAAAAAATCTACAGCTATATCACAGTTATCAACACTGAATGCTCTTCTCTTAAGATCAAGAAGGCAAGGATGTCCACTCTCATCACTGCTATTCAACATGTTACTGAAGTTCTAGCCAGTGCAACAAGGCAAGAAAAGGAAACAAACTACATTCAGATCGGAAAGGAAGAAATAAAACTATCCTTACTTGCAGATGACATAATGATCTATTAGAAAAGCTCAAGGAATCTATAAAACAAACTCCTAGAACAAATAAATGAGTTCAGCAAGATCACAGGTAAAACATCAACACAAAAATCAACTGCATTTCTACATACTACCAACGAACATGTGAAAAGTAAAATTAAAAATACAATATCACTTACAATTCCCAAAAAATGAAATATTTAAGTATAAATCTAACAAAACATATACATGACTTACATGCTGAAAATTACAAAACAGTGATTAAAAACATCAAAGATCTACATAAACAGAGATACTATGTTCATGGGAGACTCAATATAGTAAAGATATCAATTCTCCCCAAATTGATGACAGGTGTAATGCAATTTCTAATAATTCTTGCAAGATTTTTATAGATTAGACAAGAGGATTCTAAAATTTATATATAAAGGCAAAGATATTAGACTAGCTAAAACAACTTGGAAAAAGTAGAATAAAGTGGGAGATATTGACTTGATACTAAGGCCTATTACATAGCTACAATAATCAAGACTATGTGGTAATGGCAGAAGGACAGATATATGGACCAATGGACTAGAACCAAAAAATAGTCCCACAGAAGTATAGCCAAATGATTTTTCACAAAAATGCAAAAGCAATTTGGTAGAGAAAGGATGGCTTTTTCAACAAATGGTGCTGGAGCAATTGGACAGCCACAGGCAAAAAAAAAAGAAAGAAAAAGAAAAGTGAACTCAACCGAAATCTCACATCTTATACAAAAATTAATTTAAAATGCACCTTATACTTAAATATAAAACGTAAAGCCATAAACCTTTTAGAAAATAACATAGGAGAAAATCTTCAGGACCTAGGGCTTAGGGAACAATTCTTAGACTTGACAACAAAAGCATGACTAAAACAAAAACTGACAAACTAGATTTCACCAAAATTAAAAAGTTTTGCTCTGTGAAAGACCTTGTGAAGGAAATGAAAAGACAACCCATAGACTGGGAAAAAATATTTGCAAACCACATACGAAAAATTACTCATACCTAAATTATATAAAGGATTTTCAACATTCAACAATAAAAAAGCAAACAATCCAGTTAGAAAATGGGCAAAAGATGTGAAGAAACATTTCACCAAAGAGCATATACAGATGATAAATAAACACATGAAAAAAATGTTCAAAATAACCAGCCATCAGGGAAATGCAAATTAAGACCACGAGATACCACTACACACCTATGAAAACAGCCAAGATAAAAAACAGTGATAAAATCAAACGTTGGTGAGGATGCAGAGAAACTTGATCTCTCACACTTTACTGAAGGGAAGGTAAAACGGTGCAGCCACTCTGTAAAACAGTTTGGTAGTTTCTTAAAAAATGAAATAATCACTTACCATGTAAACTAGAAATCGCACTCCTGGGCATTTATCCTAGAGAAATGAAAACTTAGGTCCACACAAAACCTGTACACATGTTCATAGCAGCTTTATTTGTAATAGCCAAACCTGGAAATGAACAAAATGCCCTGCAGTAGACATTCAGTTTGTATTATACAAGCTGGTACATCCAATCCATTGAATACGACTATGTAGTAAAAAGGAATGAACTACTGATATACACAACAACTTGAACGAAACTAAAGGGCATTATGCTGAGTGAAAAAGGCCAATCTCAAATGGTCACATATACTATGATATAATTTATATAACAGTCTTGATATGACAATTATAAAGATGGAGAACAAATGAGTTATTGCCAGGAGTTAGGGATTGTGGCAACATTGGTGGTCAGGATGGGTATGACTATAAAAGGTCAGAAAGAGAGGAATCTCTGTGGTGATAGAATATTTCTGTACCTTGACTGCAGTCATGCTTACAGGAATCTCTACATATGTGATTTTAAAAAAACATAGATATATACACACATTGAAACAGTGCCAATTTCTTGGTTTTGATATCATAGGTAAGATGTAACCATTAGGAGAAATTAGGTGAAAGGGTCACAGTACCTCTCTATACTGTCTTTGTAAGTTCCTTTGACTCTAAATAAAATAAACTAAAAAAAAAAAGGCCCTGAGACTGTTAAAACTGTTTCCTCGCCACATAAGACAACATTAAGTCACTATCTTAAAACTTATTTTAATGTGTCTCTCTAACTGGTTAACAATGAACAGAATTATATTTATATTCTATTTCTGAACATTACTGAGTCATGAGAAAACAGAAGATAGGTAGAAAAACAGACATAATCTCTCACATTTGTGAATTTAATCCAGACAAGTTTACAGATTTAGCTACTCAAGAGTAACCCCTCAAATCCATGGAGTGTGTGTGTGTGTGTGTGTGATATGTGTATGTGTGTGTGTATATATATATATATATATATATATATATATATATATATATACACACACACACACATACATGATGAATCTGAATCAGAGACAGTTTCTGGCATATGTTTAGGAGGCTTAATTTGTTAGTGAAAAAGCCAAGCTGACAGCTCAACATCCACATTTCAATGCTGTTCCCTACTAGTTATCAAATATGACTATTATGGGACAAATCATATGCTATTACGATATTTACAAATTTGGGAAACTGAGCAAGCCAAACGTTTAGATTAAATTTGACAAATTAGACTAGGATAACTCAATAAAATTACTTCTTTACACTCATGCACAAATAATAATTGTTTAAAACATGGTAAACAAAATATAAAAATGTACTTATTCTTTAAAAAGTTATGTAATCATTTTTAAAGTAACTTTACTGTACTCGAACAATCCCTTTGTAAGCTCTCCCAGACTCTACAGATTTTAAATACCTAATAAGAATATACTCCTCCTATGGTCTAACTGGAATTTCCCTAGTTTTAACCCCAGGTGTAGTTCAGGACTCTGTTAGAATTAAAACACGTTTTACACACAAAATATAATACCTTTCATACTTTAGAACATTTAGTAAGTCATATCTTAGCCATCTTTGCATTAAACTCACCCCATCTCTTCATCACTTTCTTAAAGGCAATGCTTTCAACGTGTATGTGTGTGCGCAAATGTTTATATGTATTATACACATAAATTTTTCTCTTCCAAATGCAGTTCAAGTATGTAATTGCTGATAGTTAAAAGCAACATCACCTATATAACACAACCTCTACCTGCAGTTGTTTAAAGTATATTATTCAAATTATTACAGTAAGTAAAGAGATCAAGAATACCTCGTTAACCTTAAGACACTCTAACAGATGTATCACCAAAGATGATATAAAAATGGCCAATAAGCACATAAAATGATTCTTGACATCAACTAACATTAGGGAAATGCAAATTAAAATCACATGAGATTCCATTACATACCTATTAGAATGGGTAAATTTTTTTATTTTTAAATATGATAATACCAAGGACGCAGAACAACTGAAACCCTCATAACATTGCTGGTGGGAATGCAAAATTGTACAACCACTTTGGAAAACAGTTTGGCAATTTCCTGCAAAGCTAAACATAAATTTACCATATAACCTGGCAATTGCACTCCTGGATTTTCATTTCACTTGGATAAATATCTATGGTCACACAAAACTTATACATGAATGTTTAAAGCACCTTCAATTTTAATTTCAAAACCTGGAAACAATTCCAATGTCTCTCAAATGGAAATGGTTAAACAAGCTACTCATTCACACAACGAATATGTCCATATAATGAAAACAAACCATACATCCATACAATGGACACATCCATACAATGGAATACTACTCAACAATAAAAAGGAGCAAGCTATTGACATATGCAGCAATGTGGATGAATCTCAAATGCATTTTGCCATGTGAAAAAAGTGAGACTGAAAAGGCTACAAATTGTATGATTCCATAAGTGAATTTCCTAAGGGGTGATGAAACCATTTTATATCTTGACTACATCTTGCATTTGTCAAAAATTATAGTAGTAGACACTAAAAAGAGTAAATTTTACTATATGTAGATTTAAAATGATTTTTTAAAAACTATACATTCAGAAATGCTTCCTACCTCACATTAGTTTCATCATTAAATTCTTCAGCCCATTTTTTCCTTGACTGAGCAGTTGTAGAACCATCTAAACGGTAATAGTCTATGTTTCGGAGCCACTTCCCTTCACCTGAAAATTCAACAAGAAAAGAAAAAAGAGACATATATTGTTATCCTAGTACTAAAAGATTTTCTTCCTTGCTTGCCATTTAAAAGCTGGTCATAGGCCTTCCCTGGTGGCACAGTGGTTAAGAATCCACCTGCCAATGCAGGGGACACGGGTTTGAGCCCTGGTCCAGGAAGATCCCACATGCTGCAGAGAAACTAAGCCCGTGCACCACAACTACTGAGCCTGCGCTCCAGAGCCCATGAGCCACAACTCCTGAAGCCTGGGTGCCTAGAGCCCATGCTCTGCAACAAGAGAAGCCACCACAATGAGAAGCCCGTGCACTGCAATAAAGAGTAGCCCCCACTCACTGCAACTAGAGAAAGCCTGCGCACAGCAACAAAGACCCAACACAGCCAAAAATTTTTTAAAAATTAAAAAAAAAAAGTTGGTCATATATAGTCAATTTGCATAGCAAGACAAATTTTTTAAATCAAGGGATAATTCATCATATTACAAATAAATTCACTACAGATTTCCTTCCAACAGATATTGAATAGCAAAGGTACTTTTCAAAAGTATTTCATCTACATGTAAATGTCTGAAAATATTTCCTTGATTAGAATCCTATAAAACTTTCAAAAGTATGATTAAGCTGTATTATGTTCATGAAGCTTCTTTTTAATTACATCTATAAATGACCAGGTTTCCCACCTTGTTATCAACAAGTTGATACTAAACAGATAAAAACCAGAGACATAGAACACGTTTATTCATTCACTGAACAAATATTTACAGAATGCCTATTTATGTGCCAAAAAATATTCTATGATTTAGCCACAAATATCAGCATATGTTCCTATTTCATGACAATTACATATTTGTGAACATGTATGAACAAGTAAAGAACTGTGATTTTATAAGTTAAACACTGATCAGACATGTCAACATTTGCACAGTGCGGTAAAATTTTACCCAAGCCTGACATTCATACTAAAACACCAATGGATAAAGTACTTATGACACTTTTATATTTTATCATACATAATTTCCATTCTCATTTTTTTTTCATTCTAATTCTTTAACTGCAAACATAATACTACTACTTCCACTCCAAGCAAAATTCATATCATCACACCCTAGAGTCTTAATATAAAACAAGTTGACAACACTGAGATTTATGTCTTTCAGCAAACTTTTTAGTTAAATTCAGTACGTTAGTTTAAAAGATGCTTCTTGGTAGTATGGTCATTTTAGTAATGTTAATTCTTCTGATCCAATGGCCATACTACCCAAAGCAATCTACAGACTTAATGCAATCCCCATCAAAATACTCAGGACATTTTTCACAGAACTAGAATAGATAATTCCTAAAATTCATATGGAACCACAGGACCCCAAATTGCCAAAGCAATCCTGAGAAAAAAAAGAACAAAACTGGAGGTATCACCCTTTCAGACTTCAGACTATACTACAAAGCTACACAGTAATCAAAACAGTGTGGTACTGGCAGAAAAACAGATGCATAGATCAATGGAACAGAATAGAGAGCCCAGAAATAAATCCACATACCTATGGTAAATTAATCTACAACAAGGGCAGCAAGAATATATATGGAGAAAAGTCAGTCTCTTTGGTAAGTGGGGCTGGGAAAACTGGACAGCTACACGTACAATGAGATTAGAACATTTCCTCACACTGTATAAAAAAATCAACTTTAAATGGATTAAAGACCTAAATGTAAGACCTGAAACCATACAACTCCTAGAAGAGAACACAGGCAGAACACTCTTTGACATAAAGTGTAAAAATATTTTCTTGGATCTATTTCCTAAGGCAAAATAAATAAAAGCAAAAATAAACAAATTGTACTTAAACTTAAAAGCTTTTGCACAGCAAAGGAAACCATTGACAAAACGAAAAGAAAACCCACATAATGGGAGAAAATATTAGCAAACAATATGACCAACAAGGGGTTAATATCCAAAATATACACACAGTTCATATAACTAAATATCAACAAACAAACAACAGTATCAAAAAATGGGTGGAAGACCTGAACAGACATTTTTCCAAAGAGGACAAAGAGATGGCTGACATGAAAAGATGTTCAACATAGCTAATTATTAGAGAAATGCATATCAAATTCACAATGAGATATCACCTCTCACCTGCCAGAATGGCTATCATCAAAAAATCTACAAATAACAAATGTTGGCGAGGATGTGAAGAAAAGAAAACCCTTTGTATACTGTTGGTGGGAATGTAAACTGGTGCAACCACTATGGAAAACAGTATGGAGGTTCCTCAAAAAACTAAAAATAGAACCACCATATCATCCAGCGATTCCACTCCTGGGTATATATCAGAAAACCTGAAAACACTAATTCAAACACATACATGTACACACATACATGTACACAGCAGTAGTCAAGATATGGAAGCAGCCCAAGTGTCCATCAATGGACAAATGGATAAAGAAGATGTGGCGCGCGCGCGCGCACACACACACACACACACACACAGAGGAATATTACTCAGCCATAAGAAAAAGAATGAAATTCTGCCATTTTCAGCAACATGGATGGACCTAGGGAATATTATGCTTAGTGAAATAATTCAGAGAGAGAAAGACAGATACTGTATAATATCACTTATACGTAGAATATAAAAAATAACACATACAAAGGTATATTGCAAAACAGAAAGAGACTCAGAGATATAGAAAACAAACTGGTGGTTACCAGTGGAGAGAAGCAAGAGAGGAGGCGTAAAGGAGGCATAAGGGATTAAAAGATACCAACTACTATGTATAAAATAAATAAGCGACAGGGGTATTATATAGCACAGGGAATTATAGCCATTATTTTATAAAACTTTTAATGAAGTATAATCTGCAAAAATACTGAATCACTATGCTATACACCTGAAACTAATATAATATTATAAATCAACTATACTTCAATAAAAAAAAATCTACTCCTTTGAGAATTTGGACTAAAACAAACAAACAAAACAGCAAAAGTAAGTATGTCTCATCAAGTCAAATTTTGTTTATGTCCTAAGGACTGTAATATCCTACAAGATTCAAATATTAAGGATTTCTGGAATAAATGATCTAGTTTTATTAATGATATTCCTACAAACAGGATGTGTTTCAATTGTTTTCCTTTTAAATAATATTAAAAGTTTAGGGCTTCCCTGGTGGCGCAGTGGTTGAGAGTCCGCCTGCCGACGCAGGGGACGCGGGTTTGTGCCCCAGTCTGGGAGGATCCCACGTGCCGCGGAGCAGCTGGGCCCGTGAGCCATGGCCGCTGAGCCTGCACGTCCGGAGCCTGTGCTCTGCAACGGGAGGGGCCACAGCGGTGAGAGGCCCGCGTACCACAAAAAAAAAAAAGCTTAGAAGTCTTAGGATACATCTTAAAGTATATAAGAATAAATTATTCCTGAAAAAAAATCTAAAACTAACGAATTAATAAAAATAAAACCCCCACATGATCATCTCAGTAGACACAAAGAAATCATTTGACAATGTTCAATACACATTCATGATAAGAAAAACACACTCAAAAAACTGGAAATACTGATACAAGGAACTTCCACAACATGATAAATGATATTTATGAAAAAAATACAAATAACACCATACAGAATGGTGAAAGATCAGATGCTTTCCCTCTAAGATTAGGAAAAAGAAAAGGATGTCTGGTTTTGTCACTTTAATTCAACACCATACTAGAGGTTCTAAGGAGGGAAATGGTCAAGAAAAAGAAATAAAAGTAATCCATATTGTAAAGGAAAAAGTAAATTATCTCTATCTGCAGATGACATGATCTTGTATAAGGAAAATCCTTTAAAAATCCACAAAACACTATTTGAACTAATAAATGAGTTATTATGAAAAACTTAATTTATACATTTGCAATGAAGAATCTAAAACTAAAAGAGCACAATTCCATTTACAATACTATCAAAAAGAATAAAATAAATTTAACATAAGAAATGCAAAATGCATACACTGAAAACTATAAAACAACAGTGAAAGAAATTAAAGACCTAAATAAATGGTAAAATATCCCATGTTCATAGATCAGAAGACTTAACATTGTTAAGAAGGCAATACTTCCTAAAATGAACTACAGATTCAGTGCAATCACTATCAGAATCCAAGCTGACTTCTTGGTAAAATTTACAAGCTAATTCTAAAATTCATATGGAATTGCAAGGGACCCAGAATAGCCAAAAAAATCTTGAAGAGGAACAAAGTAGGAGGACGCACACTTTCAAAACTTATGTTCAAAGTAAAGGTAATCAAGACTGCTACTAGCATGAGGAATGACATACAGATCAATGGAATAAAACTCAGAGTCAAGAAATAAACCTGTCTCTTTGGTCAACTAATTTTTAGCAAGGGTACCATGAACAGTGAATGGGGAAAGAACAGTCTTCTCAACTGGTAGACTGAAGTTGGACCTTTACCTCATACTAAATGTAAAAATTAACTCAAAATGCATGAAAGAACTAACTGTAAGAGCTAAAACTATATAATTATTTGAAGGAAACATAGGGGTAAATAGTCATAGACTTGGATTTGGCAATGGTTTCTTAGATATAACACTAAAGGCATAAGTAACAAAAGAAAAAAAAATAAAATTGGACTTCATCCAATTTTATTGGATGAAACTGAAAACCTTTTCCGCATCAAAGAATACTACCAAGAGAATGAAAAGACAATGAAAAGAATGAGAAAATATTTATAAGGCATGTATCTGATAAGGGCCTGGTATGCAGAAAAAGCTTTTTTAATTAAAAATAATTTTTTTAAGTTTTTCAACTCAATAACAAAAAGACAAATGGGCAAAGGACCTGAATAAACATTTTTCCAAAGATATACAAATGGCCATGAAAAAATGGTCAACATTATTAGTCATTAGAGAAATACAAATCAAAATCAAAATGAGATACCATTTCACACCCACTAGGATGGCTATAATTCAACAACAACAACAACAACAACAAAAACAAGTGTTGGTAAAGATGTGGGGAAATCAGAAACCTTGAACACTACTTCTTGAGAATGTAAAATAGTGCAGCCAGTGTAGAAAAGACTTTGGTGGATCCTCAATACATTAAACTTAGAATTGCCATATGGCCCAATAATTCCATTTCTAACTAAATATTCAAAAGAATTAAAAACAGATGTTTAAAGAAATGAAAACTTGTATATGAATGTTCATAGCAGCACTATTCACAATAGCCAAAAGGAGAAAACAACTCAAATATCTATGAATTAATGAATAATTAAAATGTGGGTATTATCCATGAAATGGAATATTATTAGGCCACAAAAAGGAATACAGCACTGACACTTGCTACAACTTGGATGAACCTTAAAAACATGCTATGCGAATGAAGCCAGTCACAAAAGACCACATATTATATGACTCTATTTATATGAAAGATCCAGAATAGGTCAATCATACAAACAAAGTAGATTAGTGATTGCTTAGGGGTAAAGAGGTAGAAAGGGGGTTAGCAGAGCGACAGCTAAAGGGTACAGGGTTTCTTTGGTGTTGATTAATATGTTTGAAAATTGACTATGGTGATAGTTACACAACTCTGAAAATGTACTAAAAACCATTGAATTGTACACTTTAAATGGGTAAACTGCACGATATGTGAATCATAACTCAATAACGCTGTTTAAAAAAAACAGCGAAAAAAATTTTGCTACAACTGCAGCAACAAACACCACATTTATATGGATAAGGACAAAAAGAAAGGACAGAAAAAATAGATATATTAGGGTTGTGGGTCTGGGTAATATTGTTTTCTTCTATTGTTAAAATGTGTATACGATATGTTTAAATGAATGTTTTTAAAATTATGATATACAAATGTAACTCACCCTTATAAATAAGAGGTTTATCTTTATCTTCTGTCTTCTCCCTACTAGCCAATTCAAGAAAATCTTCAATCAGGTCCAGAGATATGAGAGACTGGCTGAAAACAAGGCTAAAAAGACAAGTTAGTATTCATGGATTAGAAGATTCACAAACAACATGATTCTAATCTAAACCTCAGTAAATATCCAAAAGAATTAAAAATTAGAAATTTGTAGAAATTAAAAAGCTGATTCTAAAGTTTATATGGGTATGCCAAGCACACAGAGTAGCCAAAACAATTTTGAAAGGAAAAAAGTTGGAGGCCTAACTCTACATGATTTCAACACAAAGCTAGTGTAATCAAAATAGTGTAGTACTGAGGAGACCAACACAAATCAGTGGAACAGAATATAGTCCCGATATAAAGCTACACTATAGTTAATTGGTTTGTGACAAATAGGCAAAAGCAATTCAATGGAAAAAATTAGTATTTTTAACAATGGTCTTGGCAAAATTGGATATTCATATGCTAAAAAAATGAATTTCCGCCTAAGCTTCAGCTGCACAAATAGGGAATAGAAGAATCTGATTTGACAAAAGTTCTTCTTAAAAAAAAAAGTCTTAGTTGACCACAAGTCAATATGAACCAATAGTGTTATTTGGATGTTGGAAAACTGCTCCATCAGACTGCAGGAATGGAAAGATAGGGTCCAGAATAAACAAGAACCAGCGTCACTATAATTCTGTGTTAATAAAAATTCAGCTGAAGTGTTTGTGACCATATTTTGAGATAAGTGCTAAAAAGATGAAGTATATTCAAGACCATGTCAGAACTGAAATTATGCCATATAAAGAACAAATAAAACAACTGAGAAGGAAAAGCTAAAAGTGACGAGAGATAAACCCACCATTATCTGAAGAGACAATTGAAATAGTAGTAGTGATGTCTGCAACCTACTTTGAAAGGCATCAGGAAAATAAGATGGATGATGGATAGATATGTAATAAATGAAGTATGATAAAATATAGAATATAGTATAGATTCTAGGAGACAGGTATATAGGTATTCACTCTAAAAATTCTTTCTACTTTTTGTTATGTTTGAAAATTTCCATAATGAAATGCTGGACAAATAAAGAATAGCGGTAATCACAATTCCAGAAATGCAGTTTTATAGTCTTAACGTTGATAACACCTATCAGTTGGGTTAATAACTAAAAATGATCATTATAACAGTATTTTTAAAAAGCAGTAGATATATTCTATTTTAGACCAGGGGGGAAAGAGCTATAGGAAGAGTATAAACTAAAGATAAGGATCCACTTTCTAACACTTTGAAGTATTCAACTATAGGGAGCCTTCTGAGATGCAAAATATTCTACCCAGGAGAGATCAGGAGAACATTCATGATGAACATGGTAGAAGAGATTCTTGAACTGGTTAGGAAATTAAAAGACTACTAAAATTTCCCCTATACTCATAAAATTCTTGTATGGTATCCAATAAAAATTAACTTTGAACTACAGAAGTTAATAGATAAAAAAGCATAAGCATGTCTAGAGCATTAATCTCTCTTGGTCTTTCAGGAACTCTGAGCTCAAATATCCACTTTCTACTTGACATCTCTCACGGACATCTAATAGGCCTTGGAAACTTAACAAAGCCAGAGCAGGACTCCTTACTACCTCTAATAAACTTACTTCTCCCTTAATCTTCTCCATTTTAGTAAATAACACCATAATCTACCAGTCACTTAGGGGGAAAGCCTGAGGGTCATCT
The DNA here is from genome assembly GCF_951394435.1 of Stenella coeruleoalba. Classification (NCBI taxonomy): domain Eukaryota; kingdom Metazoa; phylum Chordata; class Mammalia; order Artiodactyla; family Delphinidae; genus Stenella; species Stenella coeruleoalba. The sequence goes on from NC_137152.1 coordinate 59,877,634, forward strand.
TTGACTACTCTCTCCTTCTTACTGCCCTGCATTAAATCTACCAAGTACTGTTGTTTCTACTCCAAAACATACCCTTCATCTCCACTACTACTACTCCATTCCAAGCCAGCATCACCCCTTATCTGAACTACTTGTTTCTGTATAAGTGGCAATATGTAACAAAAATAACTTACAGTGAGTACTTATTAGATGCCAGGTGAAGGAGTTAATTAAAAAGAAATAAAACAGTTTGTGTCTTCAAACAACTCACTATCCAGCGAAAAGACACAAGTACATCAGAATGTGTTAAGTGTAGAGTAGAGGTATATTAAAAGGTGGTATGAAAATATAACAGAGCTACCTCTTTCCAGGAAAGTTAAAGAAACTAAATTTGACATTTTTTTAAGATAGAAGATTGTTTTATTTTAGCCTTATGTTAAAGTGCTTAAATTTTTTAACAAAAAAAATGGTTATATTAAAAGCATTATATTTTTAAAATATTTTATGACCAGAACTTGGGATCTTATAAAAGCCTAAACAGCAGGTCTGGTTCAAAACTTCAAAAGTATGTTTTTTAAATAATAAAATGAAGGATAAGATTGGGGGTTGGAATCCAGGGAAGGGAAAGGGGGCACAAATGCTAGAAGTAAAATAAACAGGAACAAAAAACAAAGGAGAAATAATAAAGAGAGTAGTCAAAGAGGTGAAATAAAGTCTGAGAGGTGTCCACTAGATTTGGAAATTAGAAGGTCATTAAGTGACTTTAGGGGGGAAAACTCAGTAAAGTAATAGGGTAGAAGCCACACCGCATGGATTGAAAAATGATTCTGAAAGTGATGAAATACAAACATCAACTAGAGACTTGGCTCAAGGAAATAAGTTCAAGATACTATAGCCAGAAGGGGAAAACAGCACTGAAGAAATAACCAGAATATGTACTCAGAAACAGTGACTAAGAAGGAAGATAGCTGTCACTACACTAACCATGAAATTACATCTTTAGAAAAGAAGAAAACAAAATAGATTGCTTTAAATAAATTGTTTAAACAATAAAAATGTTATCAAAATGTTCATATAATAAAAATAGGAAAAGAACTTACACTTTATCCCCAATTTCCTCTGCCATTCGAAGAATTTCAAAGAGAAGTACCATTTTTCCAGAATGCTCTAAAACCTCAGCATCAGCATCTGTAACAAAATCTTTGTACCAGTCTGGAGCTGGGCTGCTTGGATTAGAAGAGGAAGTAGCTTTACCTAAACAAAATAAATGAAACATAAATAAGTAGGCAAATAAGGGAAGAAGCTGAAAGACTCCAGAGAGGGATTAAGACAGAGATTAAGAGAAAGACATATAGACCAACCAACCCAGGGAGAGAGTGAGAAAGAAAGAGATTGGTAAGGATGTGGGAGATGGGTGCAACACACACACACACACACACACACACACACACACACACACACACACACACAGAAGGAGAGAGAGAAAAAAGACAACCCTAGGAGAGAAAGAGCTCTATACTCTGAGAGAAAGACACAAGATGGGGGAGGTAAGGTAGAGGGGACCCTGGAAGAGGGAGGTAAAGAGACAGAGAATCAGAAAGACACACAAAGGCACATATAAACATACACATATGTACACAGAGGAAGAAAGACATGGGGGAGGGGCACCAAGTGAGACAGTAAGCAAGAGACAGACCCTGAGAAAGTGCAAGTATGAGAAACAGAACGTGGGGGCAGGAGGGCTCAGAAAGACAGAGACCCAAAGAGATGAAGCCCCTCAGGTCCTGAGACAGTATAACCCCCAAAGCATACCCCAAGAGATAGGGACCAGGAGAGAAAGACCTAGAGACCCAAAGAGAGAGGAAGAGAGGAAAAGAAGAAGGGAAGGGAGTCTGACTCACGTAGAGATCAAGGGAGAAAAGATCTTAGGGGCCGGCAACATTTCACTGTGCTACTAGAATTCTGGAAAACTCAAACAAGGATTGATCCCAGCATCACCATATCATGTTAAATCATTTTGCTCTTACTTTCCCCACAAACTTTGATTATAAAAGGTGTAAACAGATTGCCAACAGACACATGAAAGAATGCTCAACATCATTAATCATTAGAGAAATGCAAATCAAAACTACAATGAGGTATTATCTCACACCGGTTGGAATGGCCATCAAAAAATCTACAAAAAATAAATGCTGGAGAGGGTGTGGAGAAAAGGGAACCCTCTTGCACTGTTGGTGGGAATGTAAATTGATACAGCCACTATGGAGAACAGTTTGGATGCTCCTTAAAAAACTAAAAATAGAACTACCATACGACCCAGCAATCCCACTACTGGGCATATACCCTGAGAAAACCATAATTCAAAATAGCCAGGACATGGAAGCAACCTAAGTGTCCATCAACAGATGAATGGATAAAGAAGATGTGGCACATATATACAATGGAATATTACTCAGCCATAAAAAGGAACAAAACTGAGTTATTTGTAGTGAGGTGGATGGACCTAGAGACTGTCATACAGAGTGAAGTAAGAAAGAAAAACAAATACTGTATGCTAACACATATATATGGAATATAAAAAAAATGGTCATGAAGAACCTAGGGGCAAGATGGGAATAAAGATGCAGACCTACTAGAGAATGGACTTGAGGGTATGGGGAGGGGGAAGGGTAAGCTGGGACAAAGTGAGAGAGTGCCATGGACATATATACACTACCAAACGTAAAACAGATAGCTAGTGGGAAGCAGCCATATAGCACAGGAAGATCAGCTCGGTGTTTTGTAACCACCTAGAGGGGTGGGATAGGGAGGATGGGAGGGAGGGAGATGCAAGAGGGAAGAGATATGGGGACATATGTATATGTATAACTGATTCACTTTGTTATAAAGCAGAAACTAACACACCATTGTAAAGCAATTATACTCCAATAAAGATGTTAAAAAAAAAGGTGTAAGAAGAGAATAACAAAATAATCTATGAAAGATATAAACAGTTCAGTTTAAAATAAGGAATGTACAGGTTTAACCGGTTTCTGTATCTTCTCTCAATTGCCTTTTAATGCAAAGTACTTTAAATTTTTATATATTTTGTTATAAAATATTTTACATATTCAGAAAAGTATATAGAATATAAAGAACAGCAGTGTTCCCATATCCCATCTTCATCAAATTTTAAAACGCGTTAAATCTACTTCTGATGCAACTGAAGCCTAATATGTGACCCTAACCAATACTGTTCTCTTCTTTCTCCCCTTCTTTTGGAAAAGTAATAAAACCCTAAACTTTATATTTACTATTTATGTTGTTTTTACATTTTCACTACATTTGTATTAGTAAACTGTAATTATGTATCATGTTTTTAAACTGTATGTAAATGGTACCATACTGTTTGTACAATTTTACAACCTACTTTTTCACTGAATGGAATTTTTCATTTTCCACTCAAAGTGAGACTTATTCAATAATTCTAACTGCCATATAGTATTCCACTGCATGAATATACCATAATTTATTAGTTCTCCTATTCATAGACATTTAGATTATTTCTCATTTTTGGCTACTGTGAAATAACTGCAATGAAGACTCAGTGTTGTATTTTTCTAGAATGTTGTCTACTTCATCTAAGTTTAAAATTTTCTGTTATAAAATTATGCTCATGACTCATATCATATTAAACATACCTACTTTATATTCTTATCAAATAGTTCTAATATCTGTGGTTCTTGACAATCTGATCATGTTGTTTGTTTTAACTTTGTCAGGTTGACTGATAACTTATTTTGTTGCTAACTTTTCCTAATGTTGATTGCTTCTTTAGGTACTCTATAACTTTTTCTTGTCATTTCACTTTCAATGTAGCTGTAATACGAGAGAATCCTCGGTAGCCTGGGTTGACATCATACAACTCCACAGTGATTCTGCATCTGCTTCTGTCAGATGCTCCAGGGGATCACCAACCCAGAATTACTTTTGAGGTTAGTATTTCAGCTTGAGATTTTTAGACTATGTAAATAATGTAAATTCAAACCATAAACCATGTGAGAGAAAGCCCATGATTATGAATCCAAGAAAACTATTTTTGAAACCCACAGCCCAGGGTGACACAGATAAGCTTCCTTGTCATCTCCTTATCATCTCCCTGGATTGATGGGAAAATTTTTTTCTATCCTATTCTTCTATGGAGTATGTACCTATGTTAAACAGATTCAGCTTAAATCTGAGTTCTAAGAACTCTCCACCTTATAGAGCGCTCAAGGCCTTGAATCTTACCCCTGAGTAGGTGAAAACCAAAGCTGCTACTCTCAAGACTAGCCTATCCCTAGAGCTTCCATAGCATACTTTCTTGAACTTACTGTTTATCGGTTCCTTCTTTTTAGGCTGGGTCCTGGTGATTTCCATTACTTTTACAGAGCTCATTATGCATTTGTATTTAAACCACAATAAACTATTGCCTAAATGTACCACATATTTTCACGATTCCATGCCTTTCCTTGAATGTCTTATATTACGTTCTCCCCCTCTTTTCTTGACCAACTTCCAGGCATATTTTACTATCCTTCAAGAGTCAACAAAAATTTCATCTTAGAAGAGCCTTCTTAAGAGGGTGACCCTTGGCTGTTGTCTGGGAACTTGAATGGTAAACCGTTCCCTGCACTGATTTTAAACTTTCCCTGAGAAGAAGGGATTGCTGCACCTCATCTAGGCACCTAGAAAGAAAATACCTGTTTTCGTTCTGGGAGTCTAGAATTTGGTAAGAGCCAGGCAGAAAGTGCCTATATCACCAGTCCCCAGTAAAAACCTTGGGTACTTAGTCTCTAATGAGCTCCTCTGGTAGACAACACTTCACATAACTTGCTGCTGCCATAACTTGCTGCTGCAGAAATTAGTACATCCTGTGTGACTCCACTGCTATAGGACTCTTGGAAGGTTATGCCTGGTTTCCTCTGGACTTTGACCAATATGTGCCTTTTCCCTTTCCTGATTTTGCTTTGTACTCTTCTGTTGTAATAAACCATAGTCCTGAATATGACTATATGCTGAGTCCTATGAATCACCAAACCAGGGGGTAGCTTTGAGGAATCCTGACACGTAGCTTATCAAGCATATGCTAACTAAAATTCCTTTCTACAATTAGTCAACTGGCAAATAATCAGTGCCTTTGGGAATTTTGCAGTTCCACAGACTGAACACAACTTCAGCAATGGTTACCCAATTTAATTAAGGTAATTTATACACGGTAAAAGTGTAAGCAATTATAAAAAAAAAGCTGGCAGATAGTACAAATGTGGCAGCTAAATAAGAAGTGTAAAAGCTTAGCACAGGTGACAATTTCTGTGCAAATACAATACATTCATTCTAACTGTAATCCTGTTGGATATAATCACAACAGAGTAATCTCTAAAAAAAATAAAAAGTGACCCAGAGGGCTTCCCTGGTGGCGCAGTGGTTGAGAGTCCGCCTGCCGATGCAGGGGACACGGGTTCGTGCCCCGGTCCGGGAAGATCCCACATGCCGCGGAGAGGCTAGGCCCGTGAGCCATGGCCGCTGAGCCTGCGCGTCCAGAGCCTGTGCTCCGCAACGGGAGAGGCCACAACAGTGAGAGGCCCGCGTACCGGAAAAAAAAAAAGAAAAGTGACCCAGAAAAATATGGGCTACTCCAGTTCATAAATATCCTGAATAAATAATTAAAACCTACAAATAGATATTTCATGCTGAATATTCTTACTTCATCATCGACATGGATTAATCATTCCTCCTGTTATAACTCTGTACTGTGTATGCATACATGACAAGTAACAGTGAATTAATAAATCAAAGCCACTTCTAAATATCCACTCTGGATATCAAAAAATGCTTACAAGGCACAAAGGAAATACAAACAAATAGAAAGCAACACTTTTACCCCTAATTTCTTCAAGCAATTTAAATATATATTTAAACACCATATTTGCAGCAAGATACACTGTAGTTTTTTTTCTTATAATAACGAACTTTATTTTATTTTTTCGAACTTTATTTTATACCAGAATTCTACTACACAAGAATATTGGGAGGAGTCATTGGAAATGCAGATTATTGTTAAATGCAACTTAAAAAATACTCTCCCCATCCCATTTAGGTAGCACAGATGTTTCTATGCTTACTAAACTCACTGGTGCTATTGGAAATGCAACATATTTGCCAGTCTAGTGAAGAACACTCCCCACCAGACCAAGCACCTCTGAAGACCAGGCCCCTTTGCTTTTCCTTTGATTTCTGGTGTCAGCATATTGATATGCACCACGTATTTTTGAATCAATAGAATGACAGAAAGAATTAGGCTATAAATTCATCTATCAATCAATCAATCAATCACCATCATCAATGTCTTCAAAATGTATCCCAAAGTAAAAGACCAGCAGAACCAAAGAATCAGAGATACTTCTTACCACTTCCTAAAACTGAAACTCTTTCCTGACTCCACCCCCTTTTCAGGCTACCACCTCACCCCTTAACTCTTCTTACCTTTTCTTAAATTGAAGTGCAGTTAATTTACTATGTTGTATTAGTTTCAGATGTACAGTAAAGTGATTCAGTTACATATATATATATATTCTTTTTCTGATTCTTTTCCCTTATAGGTTATTATAAAATATTGAGTATAGCTCCCAGTGTCATACAGTAGGTCCTTGTTGATCATCTATTTTATATATAGTAGTGTGTATATGTTAATCCCAAACTAATTTATCCCTCCTCCCCTTTCCCCTTTGGTAACCATAAGTTTGTTTTCTGTCTGTGGGTCTATTTCTGTTTTGTACATAAGTTCATTTGCATCATTTTTCTTTTTTGATCTTCCACATATAAATGATATCATATGGTATTTGTCTTTCTCTTTCTGATTTACTTCACTTAGTATGATAATCTCTAGGTCCATCCATGTTGCTGCAAATGGCATTATTTCATTCTTTTTTATGGCTCAGTAATATTGCACTGTATACATATGTATGTGTGTGTTTATGTATATACACACACACACATGCACGCACACACACACACACACACACACACACACCCCACATCTTCTTTATCCATTCATTTGTTGATGGACATTTAGGTTCCTTTCATGTCTTGGTTATTGTAAATAGTGCTGCAATGAACACTGAGGTGCATGTATCTTTTCAAATTATGTTTTTCTCTGGATATATGCCCAGGACTGGGATTGCAGGATCATATGGTATCTCTATTTTTTAGTTTTTTAAGGAACCTCCATCACCTCACACCAGTCAGAATGGCCATCATAAAAAAGTCTACAAATAATAAATGCTGGAGAGGGTGTGGAGAAAAAGGAACTCTCCTACACTATTGGTGGGAATGTAAATTCATACAGCCACCATGGAGAACAGTATGGAGATTCCTTAAAAAACTACACTGTAGGGCTTCCCTGGTGGTGCAGTGGTTAAGAATCCACCTGCCAATTCAGGGGACATGGGTTCAAGCCCTGGTCTGGGAAGATCCCACATGTCGCAAAGCAACAAAGCCCGTGCGCTACAACTACTGAGACTGCACTCTAGAGCCCACGAGCCACAACTACTGAGCCCGCGTGCCACAACTACTGAAGCCCGCATGCCTAGAGTCTGTGCTCCACAACAAGAAAAAACACCGCAACTAGAGCCCCGCCCACTGCAACTAGAGAAAGCCTGTGTGCAGCAATGAAGACCCAACACAAACAAAAATAAATAAATAAAATTTTAAAAACCTACACTGTAGTTTTAGAAATAAAGGTAGAACATCATTAAAATATTATATGTATAAATAGTAGTACTAGTAGAATGGTAAACTCTGTAAGTGTATTTTGCACATTGATATAACCCAAGCTTCTTGAGCTGTCCCAGGCACATAGTAAGAACACAATAAACATTTGTTGAATGAATAAATATGGTATGTTAATGCTAATATTATGGTCCTATATCATATACCAAGATTCTATCACAAAAGATTATATCCATACAATAAATTATATACATTTTGTTTTTAAATTGCGTTACAATTAACATACAATATATTAGCTTCAGGTGCACCACACAGTGATTAGATGTTTTTATACAGTATGCAATGATAACCACAATAAGACCAGTTATCATCCATCACCATATTTTTCAGTATTACTGACTACATTCCCTATGTGCACATTAAATGTCTGTGACTTATTAATTTTATAGCTGGAAGTTTGTACCACTTAACTCCCTTTACCTATTTCATCCATCCCCCCAAGATGCACCCCCTTCTGCCAACCACCAGTTTGCTCTAGATATCAACGAGTCTGCTCCTATTTAGTTTAGTTTGTTTGTTTTGTTTTTTACATTCCACATATAAGTTAAATCATACAGTCTTTGTTTTTCTTGGTCTGACTTATTTCACTTACCATAATACCCTGCAAGTTGATCCACGTTGCCATAAAGGCAAGATTTCATTCTTTCTTATGGCTGAGTAGTATTCCATTACACACACACACACACACACACACACGCACACCCCTTCTTTATCCATTCATCTACTGATGGACACTTACGTTGCTTCCATATCTTGGCTACTGTAAACAGTGCTGCAATGAACATGGGAGTACACGTATATTTTCAAATTAGTGTGTTTGTATTCTTCAGATAAATACCCAGAAGTGGAAATGCTGCATCATATGGCATATGGTAGTTCTACTTTTAATTTTTTGAGGAACCTCCATGGTTTTCATAATAGCTGCAACAATTAACATTCCCACCAACAGTGCACAACAGTACCCTTTTCTCCACATCTTCACCAACACTTGTTGTTTCTTGCTTTTTGATAACAGCCATTCTGACAGGTGTGAGGTTGTATCTCACTGTGCTTTTGATTTGCATTCTGCTGATGATTAGTGATGTTGAAGGCCTTCCCCTGTTCCTGTTGACCATCTATCTGTATGTCTTCTTTGGAAAAATGTCTATTCAGGTTCTCTGCCCAGTTTTTAATCTGGTTGTTTTTTGATATTGAGTTGTATGAGTTATTTATATATTTTGGATATCAACCCCTTATGGGATATATCACATGTAAATATATTCTCCATTTAGTCCCATTAAACAAATGGGACTACTTTGATGTAGTCCCATTTGTTTAATTTTACTTTTGTTGCCCTTGCCTGAGGAAACAGATTCAAAAAAAAATATTTCTAAGACCCATGTCAAAGAGCATACTGCCTATATTTTCTTCTAGGAATTTTAAAGTTTAAGGTCTTACATTTAAGTCCTTAATCCATTTTGAGTTTCTTTTTGTATATGGTGTAAGAAAGTGATCCAGTTTCATTCTTTTGCATATAGCTGTCCAGTTTTCCCAACACCATTTTATTTCAAGAGACTGTCTTTTCCCCACTGTATGTTCCTTCCCCCTTTGTTGTAGATTAATTGAACATATGAGCTTCAGTTTATTTCTGAATTTGCTACTGTGTTCCATTTATCTATGTGTCAGTTTTTGTGCTGGTACTATACTGTTTTGACTACTAAAGCTTTGTAGTATAATTTCAAGTCTGGAAGCATGTTATCTCCAGCTTTGTTCTTTCTCAAGATTGCTTTGGCTATTCGGGATCTTTTCTGTTCCATACAAATTTTAGGATTGTTCTCATTCAGTCAAAAATGCCACTGGTATTTTGACAGGAATTGCATTGAATCTGTAGATGGTTTTTGGTAGTATCAACATTTTAATGATATTGACTCTCCAATACATGAGCACTAAGTATATTTCCATTATTTTTGTGTCATCTTCCATTTTGTTCCTCAATATCTCATAGTTTTCAGAGTATAGGTCCTGTGCCTTGGTTAAATTGAAACCTAGATATTTTATTCTTTTTGATGCAATTGTAAATGGGAAAGTTTTCTTAATTTCTCTTTCTGCTAGTTCATTACTAGTGTACAGAAAAGCAACAGGTTTCCGTATATTTTTTTATGCTGAAACTTTACTGAATTTATTAGTTCTAATTGTTTTTTGGTAGAGTCTTTGGGGTTTTATACATATAGTATCATGTCATCTGCAAATAGTGACAGTTTTACTGCTTCCTTTCCAATCTGGATGCTTTTTCCCTTTTTCTTGCCTAATGGCTGGGGCCAGGACTTCCAATACTATATTGAATAAAACTAGTGAGAATCCATATCCTTGTCTTGCTCCTGATCTTAGAGGAAAAGCTTTCAGCTTTTCACCACTGAGTATATTACCTGTGGGTTTTTCATAAATGGCTTTTACTATGATGAGATACGTTCTGTCTGTACCCACTTTGTTGAAAGTTTTCATAAATGGATGCTGAATTTTATCAAATGCTTTTCCTGCATCTACTAAGATGATCATTTGATGTTATCCTTTGTTTTATTAATGTGGTATATCACATTGATTGATTTACAGATGTTAGACCATCCTCGTACCTCTGAGATAAATTTCATTGATCATGGTGTATGATCCTTTTAATGCATTTTAAAATTCAGTTTGCTAATATTTTGTTAAAGATGTTTGCATCTGTGTTCATCAGGGACATTAGCCTGTAGACTATTTTTTTGGTGGTGTCTTTGTCTCATTTTGGTATCAGGGTAACACTGGCCTCATAAAATGAGTTTGGAAGTGTTCCTTCCTTTTCACTTTTTTGGAAAATATATTTTCCAAAATATATTTTGGAAAATATATTTTCTTTAAATGTTCGAGATAATTCGCCTGTGAAGCCATCTGGACCTGGACTTTTGTTTTTAAACTACAGATTCAATATTGTTACTAGTAATAGATCTATTCAGATTTTCTATTTCTTCATGATTCAGTCTTGGAAAATTGTGCATTTCTAGGTATTTATCCATTTCTCCCAGGTTGTCTAATTTGTTGACACACAATTGTTCATAGTAGTCTCTTATGATCCTTTGTATTTTGGTGGTGTTGGTTGTAACTTCTCTTCTTTCATTTCTGATTTTATTTATTTGAGCTCTCTCTCAATGGGTCTGGCTAAATATTTGATTTTGTTTATCTTTTCAAAGAAACAACACTTATTAGTTTCATTGAATTTTCCTTTTTTTTAAAGACTCAACTTCAGTTATTTCCACTCTGATCTTCATTATTTCGTTCCTTTCACAAACTTTGGGTTTTGCCTTTACTTCTTCTTCTTGTTCCTTTAAATGTACGTTTACATGGTTTATTTGACATTTTTCTTATTTCTTCTAGTAGGCCTGTACCACTATAAATTTTCCTCTTAGAACTGCTTTTGCTGCACCCCATAGATTTTGTAATGGTGTTTCCATTTTCATTTGTCTCAAAGTATTGTTTTATTTCCTCTTTCATTTCTTCGTTGATCTATTGCTTGTTTAGTAGCATGATTTTTAGCCTCCCCATATTATTGCTTTTTCCAGTTTTTTCTTGTACTTGATTTCTAGTTTCATATCACTGTGATCTGAAAAGATGCTTGATATGATTCCAATCTTCTTAAATTTATTAAGACTTGTTTTGTGACCTAACATGTGATCTATCCTGGACAATGTTCCATTTTGTGACCTAACATGATCTATCCTGGAGAATGTTCCATGTGCAATTGAAAAGAATATGTATTCTGCTGCTTTTGGATAAAATGTTCTATATTTATCTATTAAATGCATCCGGTCAAATACCAGATTTAAGGCCAGTGTTTCCTTACCGATTTAGTGTCTAGATGATCTATCCACTGATGTAAGTGGGGTATTAAAGTCCCCTATTATTACCGTATCACTGTCAATTTCTCCCTTTATTTCCATTGATACTTTCTTTATATATTTAGACACTCCTATGTTGGGTCCATGAATATTTACAAATGTTATATCCTCTTGTTTGGATTGACTCCATTTACACTATGGCATGCTCTTCCTTGTCTTTTGTTATAGTTTTTGTTTTAAAGTCTATTTTGTCTGACATGAGTATTGCCACCCCAGCATTCTTTACTTTTCAATCTGCATGGAATATCTTTTTCTATCCCCTCACTTTCAGTTTATGTGTGTCTTTAGATCTGAGGTGAGTCTCCTACAGGCAGCATATAGATGGGTCATGTTTTTTTATCCATTCAGCTACCCTATGTCTTTTGATTGGAGCATTTAGTCCATTCACATTTAAAATAATTACTGGCAGGTATATACTTATTGCCATTTTTTTTTTACTTGGTTTCTGGTTGTGTTTTTAGTTCTTCTCTGTTCCAGTCTTACTCTCTTCATTTCTTCCCTTATCGTTTGATGGATTCCTTTAGTTTTATGTTTGGATCCCTTTCTCTTTATTTTTTTGTGTATCCATTGTAGGTGTTTTTGATTTGTGGTTATCATGAGGTGTGTGTATGGGTATGTATGTATGTATGTATGTGTATATACATCAACCTATATATATATACCCAATTATTTTAAGCTGACAGTCACTTTAAGTTTGAAGGCATTCTAAAAGCACTACATTTTGCTCTTTCCCTTCAGCATGCCTCTGAAAATCCTGTTGTCACCATGGGCTGCTGCCATGCCTGGTATTACTAGTATTGTAAGAACAATCTGTACCCAGAGTCTTGCTTCTGCCAAGGTGACCCTGATGCCAAGATCCACATCTTTTACCTGGGGTAGAAGAAGGCAAAAGTTCCCACTCTGTGGCTACATGGTGTCAAATGAGTATGAGCAGTTCTCCACTGGAGGCTGCCCATATTTCTGCCAACAAGTACATGGTGAAAAGCTGTGGCAAAGATGGTTTTCACATCCAAACACATCTCCACCCCTTCTACATCATCCACATCAACAAGACATTCTCCTGTGCTGAGGCTGACAAGCTCTGGGTAGGTATGTAGGGTGCCTCTGGAAAGCCCCAGGGCACAGTGGCCACAGTACACACTTGTCAAGTCATCATGTCCATCCCCACCAAGCTGAAGAACAAGGAGCATGTGGTTGAGGCCCTATACAGGGCCAAGTTCAAGTTCCCTGGCCACCAGAAGATTCACATGTCCAAGAGTGGGGATTTACTAAGTTTAAAGTCGATGAATTTGAACATGTGGTGGCAGAAAAGTGACTTAACCCAGTTGGCTGTGGGGTTAAATACATCCTTAATCACAGCCCCTTGGACAAATGGCAGGCCCTGCACTCACAAGAGCCTTGGTGTTGTTGTCCATTCCTTGCTCATGCCCACCAATAAATCCTACTTTCCTGTCTGTCAATCAATCAAAAAAAGCACTCCATTTTCACTCGCCTGTCACGTTTTATTTTTTGTTGTTATATTTTACTTCTTTTTATTTTGTGTATCCCTTAACTACTTACTTCAGTTACAGCTGATTTTTTTTACTACTTGTCTTTAAACCTTCATACTAGCTTTTTAAAGTGACTGATTCAATTCCTTTACTATATATTCTCCTTCACCAGTGATTTTTTTTCCTTTCATATATTTTCTTATTTTTAGTTGTGATCTTTCCTTTTCCCCTTAAAGATAACCCTTTAATATTTCTTGTAAGGCCAGTTTATTGGTGATGAACTCCTTTCGTTTTTGCTTGTCTGAAAAACTCCTTATCTCCCCTTCAAGTCTGAATGATAACCTTGCCAGGTACAGTGTTCTTGACTGTAAGTTTTTATCCTCTCAGCACTTTAAATACATCATGGCACTCCTATCTGGCCCACAAAGTTTCTGCTTTAAAATTAGCTGATAGGCTTATGTGGTTTCGCTTGTATATGATTAGCTGTTTTTCTCTTGCTGTCTTTAAAATTCTCTTTCATTCTTAAATTTCTGCCATTTTAATTATGAGGTATCTTGGTATGGGTCTCTTTGGGTTTATCTTGTTTAGGATCTCTATGCTTCCTGTACCTGGATGTCTGTTTCCTTCCCTAGGTACGGATGATTTCCACCGTTATTTCTTCAAATAAGTTTTCTGTCCCTTTCTCTCTTCTCCTTCTGGGACCCCTACAATATAAATATTAGTATGGTTGATGTTTCACAGAGGTCCCTTAAACTCTCATTTTTAAAAATTCTTCCTTCTTGTTGCTATTCTTATGGGGTGATTTCTACTATTTTATCTACCAGATTACTTATCCCTTCTGTATCATCTCATCTGCTTCTGATTCCCTCTAGTGTATTTTTTATTTCAGTTACTGTATTGAGTTCTGATTCTTTCTTACATTTTCTAAGTCTTTGTTAAAGTTCTCACTGAGTTCCTCCAATCGTTCCCTGAGTTTGGTGAGCACGCTTATGACTGTTTCTTTGAACTCTTCTATCAGGTAAACTACTTATCTGTTTCATTAGCGTTTATTTTTTTCTGGGGTTTTATTTTGTTATTTTGTTTGGACCATATTCCTCTATCTCGTTACTTTGATCTTCTTTTGTGTTTCTATAAATTAGGTGAAACAGCTACCTCCCCTGATCTTGAAGAAGAGGCCTTGTGTGGGAACATTCCCTGTGTAGACTACTTGTGCCTAGAGACTTTGCCAGGCCAGATGGGGCTGCAGTGGGCACCAGTTGGGGTTAATCCCTGGGGACCACTATGCCCGAGGCTGCCTTGGTGGGACCACAGAACCTGGAGGAGGGCCCAGTCCAGAGGTAGCCCCCTGGGAAGTACTGCACCCAAGGCTGCCTTAGGAGGATAGCTGGAGCTGGAGAGGACCTGGTCCAGGGGCAGTCCCTGAAGAGTGCTGGGCCATAGGCTGCCTTGATGGGGTGGCTGGAGCTGGAGCAGATATGGGGCAGGAGGAGTCTGGGGAGGGAACTCCAAACAATAGTGATCACCACTGCCTCCTACCCAGGCAAGGGCTCCAACAGTTCCCTGTCATTTTGGCAGAAACTCTAGGGTTAGGAAACAGATTTCCTTTACATATACTGTAGGTGCCTTTAAAGTTTTTTCACTGTGTCCCAGGGTGAGTGTGTCTGCATTTGGATCCCTCAGCAATCCATCTCCCTACTGTAGATCACTGCGAAAGAGGAGGGGTTCCCATGGATACCATGTCTCTGACTTTCCTACCAGTTTCTATGTGGTTCTTCTATTGGCAGCACCAGTTCATTCAGCCCCCAGATCTTCTTCAAGAGAAAATGCATTGTGTTTAGGTGTAGATCACTGTGCTCAGGGGAGGAGGTGAGCATAGAGTCTTCCTGTGCCGTAACCTATCCAAGTCCACTCTATGTTTGTTTTCAAATATAATGCTCACTGATAAAGCTTACTCTGAAAACACAGGCATACCTCAGAGATGTTGCAGGTTTGGTTCCAGACCATCACAATAAAGCGAATTATCACAATAAAGCGAGTCACACAAATTTTTTGGTTTCCCACTACATATAAAAGTCAGGTCTACACTATTCTGTAGTCTATTAAGTGTACAATAGCATTATGTCTTAAAAAACAATGTACATACCTTAATTTAAAAATACTTTATTACTAAACAAATGCTTGCATCGTCTCGCTGAAGCAAGTCATAATCTTTTTGCTGGTGGAGGGTCTTGCCTCCATGTTGCTGGCTGCTGACTGGTCAGGGTGGTGGCTGCTGATGACTGGGGTGGCTGTGGCAATTTCTTAACATAAGACAACAATGAAGTTTGCTGAATCGATAATGGCTCTTCCTTTCATGAACGATCTCTCTGTAGCATGCAATGCTGTGTGACAGCATTTTACCCACAGTAGAATTTCTTTCAAAATGGGAGTCAATCCTCTCACACCCTGAAATTGATTTATCAACTAAGTTTATGAAATGTTCTAAATCCTCTGTTGTCATTTCCACCATCTTCACAGCATCTTCGCCAGGAGCAGATTCCATCTCAAGAAACCACTCTCTTTGCTCATCCATAAGAAGCAACTCTTCATCCATTAAAGTTTTATCATGAGATTGCAGCAATTCAGTCACATCTTCAGGCTCCACTTCTAATTCTAGTTCTCTTGCTAGTTCCACCACATCAGCAGTGACTTCCTACCCTGAAGACTTGAACCCCTCAAAGTCATCCATGAGGGTTGGAATTCACTTCTTCCCAACTCCTGTTAATGTTGATATTTTGACCTCTTCCCATGAATCATGAATGTTCTTAATGATACCTAGAATGGTGAATCCTTTCCATGAGGTTTTCAATTGACTCTTCCCAGATCCATCAGTGGAATCAATGTCTATGGAAGCTATAGCCTTACAAAGTGTACTTCTTAAATAATAAGACTTGAGAGTTGAAATGACTCCTTGATCCATAGGCTGCAGAATGGATGTTGTGTTAGCAGGCTTGAAAACAACATTAATCTCGTTTTACATCTCCATCAGAGCTCTTGGGTGACCAAGAGCAGTAATATTTTAGAATTACTGTCAATGAGCAGAAATATTTTGAAAGGAATCTTTTTTTTTTTCTGACCAGTCGGTCTCAACAGTGAGCTTAAAACACTCAGTAAACCATGCTGTAAACAGATGTGAGGCCATCCAGGCTTTGTTGTTCCATTTATAGAGCACAGGCAGAGCAGATTTAGCATGACTCTTAAGGGCCCTGGGATTTTCCAAATGGTAAATGAGCAGTGGCTTCAACTTGAAGTCACCAACTACATTAGCTCCTAATAAGAGACTTAGCCTGTTCTTTGAAGTTTCAAAGCTAGGCATCGACTTCTCTCCAGCTATGAAAGCCCTAGATGGCATCTTCTTCCAATAGAAGGCTGTTTTGTCTACACTGAAAACCTGTTGTTTAGTGTAGCCACCTTCATGAAATATCTTAGCTAGATTCCTCTGGATGACGTGCTGCAGCTTCTACATCACCACATGCTGCTTCACCTTGCACTTTTATGTTATGGAGATGGCTTCTTTCCTTAAACCTCATGGAACCAACCTCCGTTAGCTTCAAACTTTTCTTCTGCAGCTTCCCCACCTCTCTCAGCCTTCATACAACTGAAGAGAGCTAAGCCTTACTCTGGATTAGGCTTTGGCTTACGAGAATGTTGTGGTTGGTTTGATCTTCTATCCAGACCACAACAACTTTCTCCATTATCAGAAATAAGGCTGTTTCACTTTCTTATCATTTGTGTGTTCACTGGAATAGCACTTTTAATTTCCTTCAAGAACTTTTCCTTTGAATTCACAACTTGGCTAACTGTTCGGCAAAGAGGCCTAGTTTTGGCCTATCTTGGCTTTCGACATGCCTTCTTCACTAAGCTTAATCATTTCTAGCTTTTGATTTAAAGTGAGAGACAAGCAAGTCTTCCTTTCACTTGAATACTTAGAGGCCACTGTAGTGCTATTAATTGGCCTGATTTCAATACTGTGTGTCTTAGGGGATAGGGAGGCCTGAGGAGAGGGAGAGAGACAAGGGAAAGGCCAGTCGGTGGATCAGTCAGAACCCACACAACACAAAATTTATCAATTAAGTTGCCTGTCTAACATGGGTGTAGTTCATGGCTCCCCAAAACAATTACAATAGTAACATCAAATATGACTGATCACAGATCACCATAACAAACATAATAATAACAAAAAAGTTTCAAATACTGTGAGAATTACAAAATGTGACACACAGATATGGAGTGAACAATTGCTGTTGGAAAAATGGTGCTGATAGACTTGCTTAACACAGGGTTGCCAGAAACCTTCAATTTGTGAAAAACACAGTATCTGTGAAGTGCAATAAAACAAGGTATGCTTATGCTGAAATAATAAATCAAATATTTTGAAGTAGTTAATATACAGTCATTTCCTCATCATAAGATGTCCTAATACGATACTAAACTAAAACACAGAGATGTGGATGCTGTAAGGTAAACGTAAATGACTTATTCAAGGTGTTGCTTCTCAAAAAGTTCAGAAAGCTACCGCAAAAGAATTAAGCATAAACTCTTTGAAGTGAAAGTGAAGTATGCAGTGAAAATCATAGCTCAGTTATAGCCATCTACTTATTTAATATCCATTTCAATTTCCAGGTGCAACATTTTGGCTCTCTAATACTTCCTATTTAGGTTTTCTTACATTTACTATAAGAAAGTGATTTGCAAGGGGAATTCCCTGGCGATCCAGCGGTTAGGACTCGGAGCTTTCACTGCCGGGTCCCAGGCTGGATCTCTGGTCAGGGAACTAAGATCCCACAAGCCACGCAGCACAGCGAAAAAAAAAAAAAAAAAAAAAAAAAGAAAAAGTGATTTATTTTTAACACTTACATAGTACCAGGTATATATGATCATGTATTATGATCTACTCAGCCTTATATAGAGTTAATCTAGATGTAAAGAACAAAAATAGATTTTTATCATCTATTTGTTCTAGAAAATGTTTCTGATCAACTATACATGTAGATAGCTACAATAAATAAAAAATATATCCATCTATGAATGACTTCTATTTGACTGCACAGAGCTAAAATGAAACAAACACAATAGAAAAGTAGGCAAAGTTTGTCATTTGGAACCCACAGCCTTCCCTGTCTGCTTTTAAGTTCATAACATGTAGCAACCTACTCTCTTCTCCAGTTCTTTTCAAATTTTTTCATATTATGGCATATATGGAAAGCAATAGTACTTACAATAGCACACCAGGAAAACTGGAAGATGCTATTCATTTCTGAAGGTGACCCAGCTGCATAAGACCCCATCTACAGTTCCAAGTGATGAACACATCAATACCTCAGCATACTTTTATGTAATCCATTTAAAGCACAGTATGAGACACACTGGTTAGTCTACTCTCTCTTTTCTCTTAACCATAAGTTATGAGAAAAAATTAAGAATATTTTAAGAAAATCATTCCCAGGAACACATAAACTTTAAGCTATTTATTTCTAATTACGAGATGAGAGACTGAGGAGAACTTAAGTGAAAATGCAGGTCAGGAGACCAGGGGAGGAGATAACAGGAGCTTCCCACTACCTTAAATTAAACTATAACCATTCCTTTACTATTCTTAGAAAAGCATACTTTAAATCTAGTTGGAAGATGAATGCTGATAATAAACTGCCTTTATGGGGTAACAGGAGAGAAAAACAAGAAAAGAAATTTTGTAGTTTAAGTTTTACTATCCCCCTGATTTCTTAGAGAAGTAAGCCAGGGTCTGTGGTTAGGCTGCCATCTGTCTATTTCAAGGAGATACTGAAGAGAGAAATGTTTATCAAGGAATCACCAAATTTGTTCAGCTGCAGGCCTGAGACCAGCTAAGCTCGTCTGTGCACAGGATCATTCACCTAGCTGGCATTCACATCTCTTCTCAGATGGTCTCTACTGCTTTGCTCCATGATTCCCAAATGCCACATATTTAGAGTTACTTACACTGTTCTGTTTTCAGATATTTGATATTTCAAATATTCAGATATCTGTTCCCAGCACTGGAGTTCCTAAACACCCAGTCAGGCTGCACTAGGAGTATACAGAGCCTGAACACTAAACCTTCAAATGTAGATATGAGTAAAGATAACTTTAGCCATTGGGAAGTTCAATGGAAGACTTTCACTGAGTATACACTCATGCACAAGAGAAAGAAAGAAAGAGAAAGCGAAACATATGACAAACTGTACCTGACACAGGGGAAACCTAGAGACAATAAATATAGATTATGAAGAATTAAAAAGGAAAAAGACTAAACCAATGAAACTAGTTTTACTGTATAAAATGAATTGTAATCATAGTTTATCATCTGAAATGCTTCCACTTATTTATATAGTAGTTAAGTGAAATTACCCTGGTGGGTTTGAAATGGGCTATATCTAGGTCTGAATCCCACTTCTACCAATCATTTATAAAAATAAAGATAACAGCATTGCGAGGCTGCTCAAGAATTAAGTTAGCTAACACATGGACTGAAAATAATACAGAGTTTAGGCATATACATGTAAATAAATGTTAGTTTTTCTTTTTTCCCTTCCTCTTAAATACCAGAGAGAGCACAATGGCTTGCTTGTAATTCAACATTCATCAAATATTTGTTATTACTTGTATCTGATTATCCTAGATGCTTACCAACTGAGGAAAGATATTCCTTTGAGCCAACCAGTGAGGATAATTAATAACTGAAAAAAGCACTGACATTACAATGACATGATATTTTCTAAATCAATGTTCCATGATAAACATAACATTTATCAGACTCACTTTCTTCCAGCTTTAAAGAAACTGAGGGATTGTTTCCTGTTTCATCCACATTTCCTTCACCACCTCCTCGAGATCTTGAATTCCAGACTTTAATCACTTCAACATCATTGTCACTGCCACTTCCACTTGAGCTACTATCTTTTTTCCCCTTTTTCCCCTTTGTTTTCTTCTTTCTAAAGAAAAAGAACAAATTCAAAGTATTAGGAAAACACAGGAAAGATACAAGTGCCAATTATTAGAGGATGATCAGCAAGTAGGGATTTTAAACATGTCAACACAGGGCACAAAAAGTATTCAATTTACTTTGTATAATCATCAGAGCTTAAACTCATGGAGGTTTCTTCAGAATCTGAAGCTATAAATTCATCCATACTGTCTTCATCAAAATATCCCTAGAGAAAAAAAAAAGATGAATGTTTTAAGAATTTATATCAATTTATACTGGAAATTATAATAATGTTTATTTCATTTAAGGATAAGTTAATTGTTATGAGATAAGGAAGAACTGAAGAACTATCATAGATTAGAAAAAATAAAGGAGACGTCACAGATATGAATAATAAACAAAATGTGAAATCTTGGATTGAATCAAGGAAAAGAAAAAGGATGTAAGTACAAAAACTGATGAAATCCAATTAACGTCTATTGTTTAGTTAATAGTACTAACCCAATGTTAATTTCTTAATTTTGACCATTTTACTATGGTTATGCAAGATGTTAATCTATGACAAAGGAGGCAAGAATATACAATGGAGAAAAGACAGCCTCTTCAATAAGTAGTGCTGGGAGAACTGTACAGATACATGTAAAAGAATGAAATTACAACACTCTCTAACACCGTACACAAAAGATAAACTCAAAATGGATTTAAGACTTAAGTGTAAGGCCAGATACTATAAAAATTCTTAGAGGAAAACATAGGCAGAACACTCTGACATAAATCACAGCAAGATCTTCTTTGACCCACCTCCTACAGTAATGAAAATAAAAACAAAAATAAACAAATGAGATCTAATGAACTTAAAACCTTTTGCACAGCACAGGAAACCATACACGAAACAGAAAGACAATCCACAAAATGGGAGAAAATATTTGCAAATGAAGAGACTGACAAGGGATTAATCCCCAAAATATACAAACAGCTCATGCAGCTCAATATCAAAAAAACAAACAAACCAATCAAAAAATGCATGGAAAAAAAAAAAAAAGCATGGAAGATCTAAATAGACATTTCTCCAAAGAACACATACAGATGGTCAAAAGGCACATGAATATATGTTCAACATCACTAATTATTAGATAAATGCAAATCAAAACTACAGTGAGGTATCGCCTCACACTAGTCAGAATGGCCATCATCAAAAAATCTACAAACAATAAAGACTGAAGAGGGTGTGGAGAAAAGGGAACCCCCTTCTACACTGTTGGTGGTAATGTAAACTGGTACAGCCACTATGGAGAACAGTATGGAGGTTCCTTAAAAAACTAAAAATAGAGCTACCATATGAGCCAGCAATCCCACTCCTGGGTATATACCTGAAGAAAACCATAATTCAAAAAGATACATGCATCCCAATGTTTACTGCAGCACTATTTACAATAGCCAGGACATGGAAGCAACCTAAACGTCCATCGACAGGCGAATGGAAAAAGAAGATGTGACACATATATACAATGGAATATTACTCAGCCATAAAGAAGAATGAAACAATGCCGTTTGCAGCAACCTGGACGGACCTAGATTGTCATACCGAGTAAAGTAAGTTAGAGGACATATATCACATGATATCACTTATATGTGGAATCTAAAAACAGGGTACAAATGAACTTATTTACAAAACAGAAATAGAGTTACAGATATAGAAAACAATCTTATGGTTACCATGGGGAAGGGTGGGGAGGGATAAATTGGGAGATTGGGATTGACATATACACACTACTATATATAAAACAGATAGCTAATAAGGACTTGCTGCATAGCACAGGGAACTCTACTCAGTACTCTGTAATGACCTATATGGTAAAAGAATCTAAAAAAGAGTGGATATCTGTATACATATAACTGATTCATTTTGCTGTACACCTGAAACTAATACAACAGTGTAAATCAGCTATATTTCAATAAAATCTTTAAAAAAGATTAACATTTAACACTCCTTCCATAATCACAATGCATTCAAACATATAGTAATTAACTAGAAATAAAATAAGTTGAATTACTGTACCAAAAAGAAAAAAATTTTTGAATATACAGTACGTCTATACAGATCAGCCTTTTTCCTAAAGTTATTCTGCTTCCGACAGATACCTTTTGATCAACTTTAGGTTAGTTGATTTACCTTATTTTCTTTGCTAATGTAGTCCAGCTGCAAACACCAAGGATGAGTCCAGATTCTACTTAACATCTGAAAATCTTGGAAAAGTTTTGCACCTGCCTTTCCTCTTCCACCTTCACTGCTATTACCTACACCTGATCAAAAGAAAAAAAGAGTTAATGTTAAGACATAAGAATTCTCTAATTCATCCAAGGTGTTTCTAAATTAGGGCCTTAACTTTATCTGTGCCTCGGACTCCTTTGCCCATGTAGAGAATCTTATAGGCCCTCTTTCTCAGAAAATTTCAAAACATATAAAATAAATAGGATAACAAAAGAAACCCATTATACAGAAATTATCAAGATGTTTAAAAACAAACTTTTGATATAGTGGTATGTGTACCTTATTAATGCATTAAATAACAAACTACAGCAGTAATTTTAACAACTGCCTGAAATTCTGAAGCATTGATAAAGGTAAATTTGAGATATCGGTAATGACAATAATATATAGAAATATTTCTGATTTCTATTGGTAACAAAGTCACAATTAACACTAATACTACTTTGGTTTGTTGCCTATATTAATAATTGGAAAAATGCTGTATTTTTGATAGAGGTTAGTGAAAACGTAATTTTTTTCTTATTCAGGTTTTTCTTATTCAGGTCCTAGATTCTAACCATAGACCCTAGATGACAAACTTCTGCTTTAGATAAAGCCACTCTCTGTATACAGTATTTTAGCAACTCTCTCCAATTATTCTTACACCAAAAAAACTACTTCTAAAACTTATATTTTTCCTGTTGAAAAAAATAGATTTCTTTTGCCCAGAGTAATTTCAACAAAATTATATTTTTCATATGAAAATGAAGTGAAAATTAAATGAATGCACATTTCATTAATATGACAAAATCATCAAGAGGGTAAAACAGAAGAACAAAGCTGACTTTTTTTTTTACTAAATTTATTTTTGGCTGTATTGGGTCTCCGTTGCTGCGCACGGGCTTTCTCTAGTTGCAGCAAGCGGGGCCTACTCTTCATTGCAGTGCACAGGCTTCCATTGTGGCAGCTTCTCTTGTTGTGGAGAATGGGCTCTAGGCGCACGGGCTCCAATAGCTGTGGTACGTAGGCTCAGTAGTTGTGGCTCACGGGGTCTAGAGCGCAGGCTCAGTAGTTGTGGTGCATGGGCTTAGTTGCTCCGTGGCATGCTGGACCTTCCCTGACCAGGGCTCAAACCCGTGTCCCCTGCATTGGCAGGTGGATTCTTAACCACTGCACCACCAGGGAAGCCCAAAGCTGACTTTTTTAAAAAACAGCATTTAAGCAATAACATTTTTCTGTCCACAGTTTTAAAAGATGTAAATTCACTGATAATTAATGTCTTGTCTCCATGAGGGACAAGAGTATATTCAGTAATGATATGAAATATGAATAAAAATGCATAAAAGCCTGATACTGATTATTTTGCCTGATAGAGGTATTTCCACTGTGTATGACAGAAATCATTGCTGTGAAAATGAGGCATCTAATTACTTGATATACAACTGTTCATAGCATTCCCTTATAATTCTTTTATTTCTGTAAGGTCAGTAGTAATGCTCTTTCATTCTTCATTTTAGTTATTTGTATCTGCTCTATTTATTACTTTGTAAGTACAACTAAAGAGTTATCAATTATCTTGATTATTTCAAAAAACCAAGTTTTGGTTTCAATAATTTTCTCTACTGTTTTCCTTTTCTCCTTTATACTTATTTCTGATTAGTCTTCATTATCTCCTTCCTTCTTGCTTTGGGTTCAGTTTGCTCTTATTTTAGTTTCTTAAGGTAGAAAGTTAGTTATAAATTTGAGATCTTCTTTCTTGATATAGGCATTTACAGCCATAAACTTCCCTGGAAGCATTGCTTTACCTGCATCCCCTATTTTAGTACCTTATGTTTTCATTTTCATTTACCTCTAAATGTTTTCTAATTTCCTTTGTGATTTCTTCTTTTGACTCACTGGTTACTTAAGAGCATGTTATTTACACATATTTGTGAATTTTCTCACTTTCCTTCAGTTATTGGTTTGTAATTTCATTCTAATGTGGTTAAAGAAAATATTTTGTGTGGATTTTATCCTTTTATATTAAATGAGGCTTGTGTTATGCTCTAAAATATGGTCTATCTTGGAGAATGTTCCATGTGCACTCGAGAGGAATGTGTATTCTGCTCCTATTGGACAGACTGTTCTACAGATGCCAGTTAGGCCTAGTTGATTCATAAGTGTTTTTCAAGTCTTCTATTTCCTTGCTGATCTTCTGCCTAGCTGTTCTATCCAATATTGAAAGCCTTATGAGTTTTTTAAATTAATGTGAAGAAATGAGAGATTTCAAAAAAAAGTAAGCTAAACAACTACCATTTATTCTCCAAGAAAAGCTGATTAAAAAGTCAATTTTTATTTTGGTGGGTGGGAACTACTCTTGTATATACCATAAACATCTTCTATTATAAAAAAATTTCATAAGACTTTTAAGCCTAACTGGCTAGTGTAGAATGTTAAAGGGGAAAAACTGAAGTCTCCTCTACCTACAGTACTGATATGTGTTAGAGTTGTTATTCTTTGTGAGGAATGGGAACCACATTAAAAAGAATATATTAATAAGTTAGCCAAATAAACATCCACAGAAAAATGTTCTCTATACAAAAGAGAATTGACAATTATTATTGAATCATTCTATCCTAAAAAAAAATGTTTTGACGCCAAATGGCTTTATTTGGAAATACAAGCACAAAAAAGGGCAAGTAAATACATAATGACAAGCGAGTCTTCCTTTCACTTGAACACTTAAGAAGCTGAGGTATGCCTGTATCTTGTTCTGGCTTTGATTTACATTTCCCTGATGGCCAATCATACTGAGCATCAGTTAGAGCAGTGATACTCAAGCAGAGGGTACATCAAAATCACCTAGAGGGCTTATAAAAATGCAGCTGCCTGAGCCCTACTCCAGAACCACTGACTCAACCTCTAATGTGTGGCACTTAGACCCATTCATTTTTAGAGACAAAAGGATATTACTGTTCTCTATTTCTAAGAGTACAGTTCAGTGGCATTAAGTATAACTGAAATGTTGTGCAACCATCAGCACTCTCCATTTCTAAGACTTTTTTCCATCATCCTAAACAGAAACTCTGTATCCATTAAATGAATCTGACTATTCCAGTCACCTCTAAGTGTAATCACACAGGATTCGTCCTTTTGTGTCTGGCTTATTTCATTTAACATGATGTCTTCAGGATCCGTTCATGTCAGGATTTCTTTCTAGACTGTAATATTCCATTGTTTGCATATATCATATTTTGTTCATCTATTCATTACTTGATGAAGACTTGGATTGCTTCCATCTTTTTGGCTATTATGAAATAATGCTATGTAAACATGAATGGGTAAGTATCTATTAGAGTTCTTGCTTTCAATTATTTTGAAAGTGGAATTCTACCTAGAAGTGGAATTGCTGGATCATATGGTAACTCTCTGTTTAACTCTTTGAGGAACTGCCACACTACTTTCTCCACAGGAGCTGTACCATTTTATATTCCTAGCAGCAATGCACCAGGGTTCTAGTTTTTCCTTATCATTGCCAACACTTATTATCTTTCTTTATCTGATAGTCATCCTATTGGGTGTGAAGTGGTATCTCTTGGTTTCAATTTACATTTCCTGAATAACTAATGATGATGTAGAGCATCTTTTAATGTGCTTATCAGTCATTTGTATATCTTTTTTGGAGAAATGTCTATTGAAAACTTTGCCCATTTTTGAATTGGCTTGTTTGGTTTTTCGTTGTTGTTGTTAGGTTGTAAGAGTTCTTTATATATTCTGGATATTATCCCCCTTTTAGGAAAGTGACTTACAAATATTTTCTTCCAATTTGTGGACTGTCTTTTTATGTGCTCCATTTTTGCATTCCTTAAGACAGTGTATGGATTTTAATACTGATTTAAGCTTAAAATCAGGCTGTTTGAAAACTAAGTATTCACACTTGTAAAACCTAAAGTTGTTTACCGAAGGCAGAGGCTTACATGTAAATATAAACTTCTGACACTTGATGGTAAAAAGGAAGACTGCAGGATTGTACTTTTTAGAGAACAAAGGAAAATTAAGAGGATGTTAATTTTCTTGAAATTCATTAAATTTAGCCTCTCATGACTTTAATTCTGTAAACATTAAATATATTATAAATTATCACTACTAAAATTAACATCAAATTGTTGCTAGTATCAAAAGCAAAATTTATGTGAACTTTTAAAAGCCAAGTCAAATATAAAAAGAGTCATATATAGAAACAAAAGAATTTCTGGAATATGTAACAGAAAAAATACCAAACATTTTAAATGCAAGTGAGATAGGTGAATGACATTTTGGGAGAAACACTTTGATGGTTTGTAGTGAGAATCAAGATAAAGTAACCTTTAATATAATCCATTTAGCCTTTTATGGCTATTAACTCAGGTTAACTTTAAGGAAAATAAAACATCACATTTAGCAGGGGGAAAACCCAAGACATTCTCATGACTGAAAGATTCATGGCATCAGATAATAATTTAGCAATTATACCTTTCTGAGTTTAGAAGCGTTGGCAATTAGTACTTTAGATATATACTCCTATCAAGTGAAGTCACAAAGAATGAGGTCCCTTTAATTCTTAAATACTGCATTGCTCTCAAAAAGAGTACATTTTAATATCTATATATGAGCTATTAACATTTTGCTGTTGGTTATTAGAGACAACTGATTCTTTAATAATTGAAAACATCTAGTACATTCCTCACAATAAAACAAAATTTCAAATGGAGAAAATATTAAATGACCAAATTTAGTACCCTTTATTACTCAGAGATTAATGAAAGATAGGTCTGATAATCCCTCTCTTTCTCTCTCTCATTGGAATTTCTACATTTGGTTACTTAATCATGTCTGCAATTTTTGTCATTCAAAACAGAATGGTACTGATACAATACATCTAATAGCTTATGATTACTATACAAATGAAACTGTATGCCTTGCTGGAAATGATCTCCTTCCAAAAGTCAGTCAGAAAATTGTTTTTATAATACAGCAAAACAACATTTCTATAAAATACAAACATTCAAATCCTCTTTTCCCCAAAGCAGAACAACTGTTGAGGACTATCATCATTATTCTACTTTCTAAAATGCACTGCTGTCACAAAGAGTATTACTTTAACTATTGATAGGATAGGAAGTATCATTCTAATATGTGTGTATACACCTCCACCCTCCATTATTTTTTGATCAACTATTGTATCCACAATGGCTGAAGGGTGCCTTCTAACCTGTAGCTCCTAAATAAATCTGGCACATCACCTGAGGAAAGGTACCAGAATAAAGTGACTAACAAGTAAAAAAAAATCACTCCAGACCAAACAGAAACTAAAGTTTTGCTCTGTGAACAGTGACAACCTTGGGCACACAGACACACACAAACACACGAGTTTACTGATGATGAAACAATATCTGTTCATTGTATTTTTAAAAAGCACATAGAAAATAGTACAAAATAAAGTTCTGCATAATGTCATCACCCAGAAAATAACCTATTATTAACATTTTTGTGTTATTTTAGGCATTTGTGCATATTTTTACTGTAACATTGGGACATAATGTGTGCGCTGCTTTGTATTTTGCCTTTTTTTCCCTTCAAACTTTGTCAATTTGATACCTAAGAAATGATTTCATAAATTTGATTTACAGGTTTTTTATTATTAATGTGGTTGGATATTTTTTAATAATACACCGGAATTTTATTTATCTTGGATATTAGTTTTTTTAATTAGAAATATTTTGTGCTTTTACAATATAAACATACCCATTTTATGCAAATGCAAAATTGCAAAAGAACAACTGACATGGTGAAATTATCAAGACAGCATTCTTCAGAAAAAGAATGCTTTAAGAGAGAAAACAATAAGCTAAGTGTATTTGTTACCTGTCAAGTGATCTAAGTAGTACTGATAGAGTTTGCACTGAATAGGAGTCATTCTCACAGCTAACACGTATTCATGTTTTGGAGGCAAGAACTTTGTTAATGCTGTATAATCTTTCCTCTGCAATTAATAAAAAGAGAATGAAAATTAGTTAAATATATGACAGTAACTAACTGTTCTAAGAATTATCATTGCTTGCAACTAAAAAAATGTACATAAATAAATAGGTACCAGACATATAAGAAAACATTTACTTAAACATATTTACCCTCTTTAATCACACAATGATCCCATATAATTGTAGTTAATGTATTTCATGTGACTATACAATATGACGCACTGGTAAAAAGATACTGCAACACACCAGGCAGGTTTTAAATTGAAGTGGCCATATTACCAAGTGAGCAATTTAGGTTTTCAAATGGTCTCCTCTATATAGAAAAAAAGAAAAGAAAAAAAGGTGGGGAGGGGATATAGTAGGTAGTGCTAGCAAAAAGACTTGCTTTAATCATACAGTAAAACCGTTGAATCAAAGTTTGATGCAGTCTGGGTTATCCTTTGGGTAAGATGTGCCAACATGCCAGAGGATAACACATAATGTCAGGGGGAATGTTTGCCCAACTGAGAAAACAAGCCAAGTATAGGCACTCTTGAAACCATTTAACATAGGAACAGGAAAGAAGAACACTAATGTGCTAGATACAAATGACTACCTAAACAAGAAAAACGCTGCCTAAGTAGCAGCAGTAATACAGAAATACAGTACCTGCTAGTACCTCTGGCTAACCTGAACAAACAGGATGATTTCACCTTACGTAATGGTAGTATATTCAGTCAAAATGATAGCCTGTCTCATCTGTTACATCTTTTTTGCTACCATTAATATCTAGTGTCTTAAGAAAAATACAGAACTAAGATAAAATGCAGACTGACCAACTGGTCAGTCTCTACATACTTATCTACTCATTTTAACAAAGGTTTACTGAAGATCCATGTGTAAACAACACTATTAGCCCATTAAGGTTACTGTATGTACTTGGAATTAATAAAACTGTTTCTTCAGGATTACATTAATATGGCTTCACTCATAATTCATAATTGCCTTTCCTAAAACCATTTCAAACAAATGAGGCTTGGAATACTATACTATAGAATTAGGTGAGCACAGAAATTTCTTAATCATAATAGCTGTGTTCCTTTTACATGCTCCCTATCTTAAGGATGAGAAAATCTAAACATGAACATATTAACACATGAAGTTATACACCCAGCAAATGAATTAATCAATTATGTTCTAAACCTCTCAAGGCAATTTTTTTAAAGTTCAATGCTGCATAAACTTTGGAAGAGACTGCAAAGAGATTTAACTATAAAACTATTGATACATGCTGAAAGGAGAAAGAAAACACAAAGTTTGAATTCAGAAAACATTTTGAGATTGCAATATACCAAAGTAACAATATTTTATTACTGTGGAATGTACTTGTACCTGAACACATCCAGCTAACATTTCATAGAGAATGTGAGCACGTTTTTTCATTACTCTGACATCTACCATGGTAGAATCTGCACACTGACCATTTTGGATTGGATTTATAAATCGATTCCTGAACTCCTTAATGGATCCAAGCAAATTTTCTTTGATAAAGTTAACCATGCAATGATCTAAGAAAGAAGATATTAGTTCATTAACAACAGTAATGGCTAAAAGAACTGAGAACAATTCTCTGATAAAATGCTCGTGTCTAAAAGGCATGCCATGGAAGCATTACAATTAAGCTACAAAGAAAGAACACCAAACTGAGTGTAGACTAATACTGGTTATCAGTATGATTTAGAACTGGATTACCTAAATCAGATGAGAAACTCAAATAAAACCCATCCCAAAATTCTAGACATGAATGTTTAAGAAAACACCAAAGAACATTTTATTTGAACTCACTAGTCTTTTTAATAGATACTGAGTATAAAACAACTGCTCTATAATTCTAACCATGATTTTATGGTCAGCAAGGGAATCTCGTGAAAAAAACATAGATACTGAATCAAAATAATAAAATCAGGTAATAAACTACTATATCAAATTTTGTATTAACTGATTTAGTTCCAGAAATCCTTAACAGAGTAATCAGTTGCCCTATACTATACAGGACCGCAATGTGAAACAGGGCAACAGTCTATAAATGGGGCAACAGAAAAGGGGGAAACTGGAACAGACAAAAATAAAGATAAAATATAGATACATATTATAGATAAATATAAACAAGGACAAAGTGAGACAATAACCAGTATTACGAATAATAAAACAGAAAACAGTAACTATAAATACACCAAAAGAATATAAATAACATAAAAATAACAAAAAGCTATTAGAACAGATTACAATGGGAAATTTCAATTTGTTATTTGCTGAGTAACTCATGTTCCCTCTTTAGTGTCATCACACACATATGAAAATAAGGGAAATTCACAAGTCACTTCCCTGGGTTCACATCATCTATCCTCAGCCTCAGCAAACTGTATCCTGACATCAATTCAACATAGCTCTCCTCCAATCTCCACCTTCCTAAAACTTTCATGCTTAGCATTTCTTTTCAATTTCCTATCAGTACCTCCTCCAAAACTGGATATATTTTATTACAATAGCTCCTGAATAGTCACAAATGCATTTGTATTTTTTAAGCAATCATTAAGACTTCTGATACCTTGCATATACTTTAAATTTTATATTTGTATTTGAACACTCATAATGGCACACCTCTTGATTGTGGTTTACCATTTATATTTATAAAACATTCCACTTGATGGGCTTCCCTGGTGGTGCAGTGGTTGAGAGTCCGCCTGCCAATGCAGGGGACACGGGTTCGTGCCCCGGTCCGGGAGGATCCCACATGCCGTGGAGCAGCTGGGCCCGTGAGCTATGGCCACTGAGCCTGCGCGTCCAGAGCCTGTGCTCCACAACAGGAGAGGCCACAGCAGTGAGAGGCCCGTGTACCGCAGGAAAAAAAAAAAAAAACACAAAAAAACCCCATTCCACTTGAAATGAATGGTATACTTTCACAGTAGACTAAGAATGGACCTATGTAGTTCATGGTCAGAGACTATACTAGAATAAACTAAAGATAGGCAGATGGCGATGTGGCAAAAATATATCTGAGGCAATGCCAATACTCTATAGCGTAACTACAGATATTGACTCACACTCAATTAGGTTATTTTGAAGTGGGGTTCCTGTTAAAATAATCCTCCTCCTTGATCGTATAGAATTCATAGCTTTTGAAACAGCAGATGCTTCATTTTTTAGAATATGGCCTTCATCACAGACAACAAAGTCAGGGCCTAGAAAAAACAACATTTAATTAACATATAATAAAAATAAAAATATAATCCATTTAAGTTAAGTTAATCATTTTACAGTGCTGCTCTTGTGGAAAGATAAAACAACATCCTGATAAGTTATATTTTATCTGTATATGGTTAATGTGGCTCTCACTAGTATTAATTTTATTAGAGTATTAAAGTACTACTATGGATGGTACTTAAGGTTCTCTGAGAGTACAAAAATAGGCAAGAATAGAAATAATCACACAGATGAAAAGATCCCAAGAGATCTGGGGTATCTGAAAAAAATAATATCTTTTACAAATGAAAAACAGTATCTAAAGATACATTTCAGCACTAATGTATCAAGTTAAAACTATCAACTGATATGTTTATGTATAGCTGATTCACTTTGTTGTGGAGCAGAAGCTAACACACCATTGTAAAGCAATTATACTCCAATAAAGATGTAAAAAAAAATAAAAAATAAAAAAAACCTATCAACTGAGACCAAGAGCAACTTATATATACATGAAATGACAAATTTCAAAAGTTACATTTTAAGAAATAATATGTAAATCACAATAGGCCAAGTAGTATTTCCCATTTGACTTATTCCTAATAACTAATACCCATTGCTGGGGAAAAATTTAACTGATAAAGGACCGCTAAACTGATTGTTACATGGGTATTGGGGTTGGGGGGAAAACACTTTCTAAGCTGTAAAAGATCTCATAGCTGAGAGTGACTCTTTCAAAAGAAATACATATTATTATTTTATGAAAATAACCATATGTATTCTTTGCTAAAGTATCCTATAAACACAATTTGCTTGCTGCTTAACATACACACAAATTACTTAAATATTAATTTAAACAATAGCAGTTGTCAAATTATCCTCTATATGTTAGGCATTATAGAAAATGCATCTTCTACATGATTTCAAAAGTAACTGCTTCAGCATGCCTGATCAAATAACACAATTGCTATTCAGTATTTAGATGGGGCTACATGAATAGTAAGACATTTTTAAATTACTAATCGACTTTCTAAAAACTAAAATATGTATCTTGCTTTGTAAATTACCTCTTACACAAGTGATTTAAATGATTTCTACCACCTAATATTCAGTGTTCATGAGGGTGTGGTGAAGCAGGTACTCTCATATACTCTTTGTGGAAGTCTAAATTAGTATCAAACATTTTGGAAGACAATTTTACAGTATCTCTTAAAATGTAAAATATGTGCACCCTTGACCCAAATTTCAATTTCTAGGAATTTATCCTTAAGATATACTTCCACGAGTACCCCAAGATACATAAAATATTCTCTGAAGTATTGTTTGTTTAGGGTGGAAAATTGGAAACAACTTAGAAGATTGGCAAAGGGGGTTAACAAAACTATGCTATAATGGAATGTCACAGAACTAAAATTAATGATGTAGATTTCTATGTAATAACCTTGAAAGATATGCCAAATATGTTCTTTATATTATTAAACAAAAAGAAGAGTTTCAATATCTATATTATGATCCCATTTGTATTTAAACAACCACCTCAAACAGGGTGATTTTTATCTACATATACATATATGTAGTAAAGTAAAGGATTAATCTGGCCCAAAGAAAAGTTTAGCCTTTGCCTCCACCTCTAGGGAGGTAACCTCTAAACTCCTGGAATGTCTGACCTGATAAAAATATCTCTGTTCACCTGGATGGCTTGGGACACATCAGATAGTCTATGCTAACATGATGTGGGGTGAAGGGAGAGCAGCTTTGGTCATGTGGCATCTTCTCAACTTCTGGAGGAGCTAGAGACTAAGATCACCTGCATGGGTGGTCAACCATGTCTATGTGACCAAGCCCAAACTCTAGACACCAAGGCTCGGATGAGTGTGCCTGGTTGGCAATACTCCACGTGTATTGTCACACATCACTTCTGGGAGAAGTAAGTGCTGCCTGCACGATTCCACTAACAAACTGGGTGTGGAACTCTCCTGGGCCCTGTCCTATGTGCCTTTTCCTGTGGCAGATTCTAATCTGTATCCTTTCACTGTAATAAACCATAACCATGAGTATAAAGGCTTTTCTGAGTTCTGTGAGTCCTAGTGAATTACTGAACCTGAGAGTGGTCTTGGGAACATCCAAATATTGCAATATAAAATACATGCTTGCAAAAAAATATATAATTTAAAAATGGGCAGAGGATCTGAAGAGACATTTTTCCAAAGAAGACATACAAATGGGCAACAGGTACATAAAAAGCTCCTCAACATCACTAATCATCAGGAAAATGCAAGTTAAAACCACAATGAGATATCACCTCCCACCTATCAGAATGGCTATGATAAAAAAAACAAGAAATAACAAGTGTTGGTGAGGATGTGGAGAGAAGGGAACCCTTGTGCACTGTTGGTGAGAATATAAATTGTTACAGCCACTGTGGAAAACAGTAAGGAGGTTCCTCAAAAAACTAAAAATAGAACTACCATATGATCCAGCAATTCCACTACTGGGGATATAACTGGAAAAACTGAAAACAATAATTTGAAAAGATACACACCTCAACGTTCACAGTGCCACTAATTGCAAGAGCCAAGATATGGAAGCAAACCAACTGTCGACAGATGAAAGGATAAAGAAAATGTCTCTCTCTCTCTCTCTCTCTCTCTCTCTCTCTCTCTCTCTCTCTCTCTCTCTCTCTCTCTCACACACACACACACACACACACACACACACAGAGAAATGTTACTCAGCTATAAAAAAGAATGAAATTCTGCCCTTTGCAGCAATATGAATGGATCTAGAGAATACTAAGCTTAGTGATATAAGTCAAACAGAGAAAGACAAATACTGTATGATAACACTTACATGTGGAATCTAAAAAACAAAACAAACAAATGTATATAGCAAAACAGAAAATGACTCACAGATATGGAAAACAAACTAGTGGTTACCAGTGGGGAGAGAGAAGGGGGGAGGGGCAAGATAGGGATATGAGACTGAAAGATACAAACCACTATGTATAGAACACATAAGCAACAAGGATATATCGTATAGCACAGGGAATTATAGCCATTATCTTGTAATAATTTTTAATAGAGTATAATCTGTAAAAATAATGAATCACTATGCTGAACACCTGAAACTAACATAATGTTGTAAATGAAGTATACCTCAATTTTTAAAAAAAAACATTAAACTCTACATTACAAAGAATAAACTTTAATGTATGCAAATAAAATGAAGGAACTGACCTATGTAACTTTAGAAAATGATGCTTGGAAATTATAAAGCTACAGACAAAAGCAATCATACATAAGCACTGTACTCTAGTTGGTAAATTTGTTTCTCACGAGGGTATAGGTTAATAATTCTAAAACTACTTTACATATAAGATGAGGTTGAATAAATAAGTAAATGGATAGTGGATGGTTGAAGCCAAGATTCTCACTGTTGAAAAAGACAAGTAACAGAATAACAAAAAAAGACTAAAATGAACCCTATGATACTGAATTAGAGTCAAATATATCACTATGACATCAAGTTTATGTTTATACACACACACACACACACACACACACACAGATAGATTTGTGTATATACCTGGATTCGTAGACCTATCACCTAGTTCTGTCTGCTGAGTGAACCTAGAAGCAATGACACTGCAGTAGCAACAAACACACCCAGTGCCCAGATCTTGGTTCGTAAACACCATTTTTCAGTGAAAGGAACCACGCATGGTTCCTTGTTGAAATGATGGACTCCGGGGCAAGGACAAATTAACATGATCCTAGAGCATACTACCAGAAAGTAATGAAGTGCTCAAAAAAATCAAAAGGATGAAACATCAAAGGGATACAGGAACCAATCTGAAAGAGCTCCCAGTGGACAAACTGGAACAATCTGAGCAACAAAATAAATAATACAGTGCTAGTTCTAACATATAAACTAATAATAGATAATTAATCTATCCTGATATAAATGACTGATTAAATAAATGGGTAAGAAGTGACAAATCTTTCTTAAAGAAAAATTAAAGAAAAATTCCAAATTTAAGTGTAGCCCACTATAATAGATGGAGCTTAATTTTTGCCCTCCCCCCACTTGGATGGGCTAGACTTAGTGACCAGCAAAAAACAGACACAGGTGAAAACAGTAACTCTACAGCAGAGAAACCTGGCAAACACTACCTTAACCAAGTGATGAAAATTAACATCACTAGTGATGTCATGTGGATCTAATTTACCCTTGATATAATGTGAGGAGAAGGATACTACACCTCTAGTACATTATTTCAAAAACCTATAATCCCAGTCTAATTACAAGAAAAACAACAGATACTAGTGAACATCCTACAGGATACTTTAACAGTACTCCACAAGACTGACAAGATAACAGAAAATAAAAGAAAGACTAAGAAACTGTCACAGACCAGAGGAGACTGTGGAGACATTACAATTAAATGCAATGTGGTACCCTGGATGAGATCCTGGAACAGAAGGTGAACAGTAATATTAAACTGGTAGAATTCAAATAGAGTTTGGAGTTTAGTTAATAATATACGAATTTCTTAGTTTTGACAAATCTGCCATGGCAATGTAAGATGAACAGTGCGGGATTTGGGTTCAAGGTAAATGGGAGTGTTCTTTACTATCATTCAACTTTTCTGTAAACAAAGAAAACACAAAACTTTCCAAAATAATTATTTTAAATGTCACTAAATGACTTACATGGAAATAACAAACATTACTCTTCATGTTATGAGCTTTAATTTCTTTTTAATTCATTTCCTCATGATGACCATATTAAGCATCTGAAACTTGTTTAAACTGTTCCAAGGAAACCTTCTGAAAAACATGCTATTCACTAGCTCATAGCTCTCTGACAACAAAACAACCACAGGACTTCTAGACGACTATTTTAATCATGAGAAAATGATAAACTTATTATTAGGCCTTAACACTTACAATGGCAATTAGTTTGGTACATGCTAATTACATCATTATCTAAAAAAAAGAGGCAAAAGTGTACGAACTTTCAGTGATAAGATTTATAAGGTCTGAGGACCTAATGTATAAATAACATCGTAATAACATGGCAACTGATAACAATGTATTATAACTGAAATCTGCTAAATGAGTAGAGCATAAATGTTCTGAACAAAAAAGAAAAAGAAAACTAAGTGAGGTAATGATGTGTAACTCAAAGGGGGTTATTCTTTCAGTGTATACATATATGAAATCATCACATTGTACACTTTAATTATGTTACAATTTTACTTCTCAATTAAGCCTCAATAAAGCTGAAAAAATAAATTAAAAGTAAAATTATAAAGGGGCAAAGCCAAGGATTCTAAATAATACTTGGATTAAATAATTCTAAATTATTTTGGCAGTGAAAAATTGGACTTTCTCAACAAACATCTAAAGCCTCAACAGTGTCTTAAAGTAATTAGATATGACAAAATAAAGTTTGATAAGGAAAAAATATAGAATACAAACAACTAAATATTCATTGGTTCTGTGGATCGTACAACTTGCTGCTTTTACAAGTTGCAAGTAAGAATCAAATATTTGGATCTTGCATCATGAAGATTACTGTTAGAAGGAATGACAGCATTGCAAATATTAACCTTCCACAGTGATGACTATTTAAAAGACAGAAAAAATGCAGCCAATTCTTCTAATGACATAAAGTTGGGAAAGAAATGTAAAGAACTGTTTTCAGAGTATGGAGAGAGCTCTTGTAATCATCTAATATTCAGACAGTCAGAAGAATCTGCGATTGTGACACAGGTACCTGGTGAATTTTTAATCATTTACAAGGTCTCCCCTGAAAAACCTCAAACACTTCCAGACTCAGCAAATGAATTCTGAACATCTGGCAATATTAAGGGTGATATCATCTTAATGAAATTATACTAAGAAACAGAAGGCAAAAACCTGAAAGATAAACAAAAACCAGCTACTCAGTAGTTGGTCAATTAGTATTTGTTAAATATAAGCATATTTTTCATTCAACTTGTTTCTTTATCTCAGTGCCTGTTAATATCTTACCTGGATCGACCAAAGCTTTGTTAAATATTTCTTTAAGTTTCCTACTCTTCACATTCCTTCCTTGAGCAAGATTTCTGTACATCTCATAGCCTATGATCATAACACCACCATCTTCTTGCCATCTCTGCAGCATGTAGCTTCTCTCCTGAGGACGTTTCACAGTTGCTAATTCAGAGACCTTTTGTGAGGAAATAAAGATTTTTTAAGGTAGGAATGTATGAATACTAAATATCCCCACTGAAATATGCATCATTGGTAATTAAAAATCTTTTTATTTTACTATATGAATTTCATGCAGTTATTCTGATAATAGAAAACATTCTAAATATGATACCTCAAGCTTCTCATCATCTTTTAATCCCTCTTGCCACTTCTCAAATTCATTCATCCAATTCAAAGCAGTATTAAGAGGACAAACCACTAAAGCTGTGCTGAAATCCAATTTGTCACACAAAAGAACCGTATGAAGAAAGCTTACCACCTACAAGAAAACAAATTAAGTTGCCACCTTCATTTAAATATCTGCAAAACAAGTTAATAAATTGAGCAAACTTACAATAGTTGGGTTTTTGGATTTTGTTTTGTTTTTTGTTTTAAACAATAAAGCAACCAACCAAAGGTCAACAGGGAAAGAGATAGGTACAATAAGGGACTTCAACTAGATGATATATAAGATCCTTCCAACTCTAAAGCTCCATGATTCTATGATCGGTAATAATAATACGAATATAAAAAGTAACCACACCAAAGCAGCTACTAAGTCCCTAGTCCCCAGAGAACATCCCTACGATCTTCAGAAAATACCACTGCCCATTTAGAAGAGAATTATGTTACCGAGTATTTTTCCATGTAGTGTTCTGACTCACTGAATCTATAGTAATTGTCTTATGGCTTGAAATTTTATATATATATATAAACTAATTCCACATCTCTGCTACAACTCCTGCAGTCTTCCTGCAACTTCCTGCATTCAGAAATGTAGTATTTTAATAGTGAAAAATATATTATGTTCTCATTACTATAGGATCACAGACTGTTAAAAAGTTGGGAATTCCCTGGCGGTCCAGTGGTTAGGACTCGGTGCTTTCACTGCCAAGGGCGCAGGTTCAATCCGTGGTTGGGGAACTAAGATCCCGCAAAACCACGCAGCACGGCCAAAAAAAAAACAGTGTTGTAAAGGAACTCCATTTCCACCTCAGACTCTTTGCAGTTTTACTGGCTATGCCTGTAACCCTACACCTTCACTTCATTAGGATCTCTGCTCAAAGATCACTTCCTAAAAGATGCTTTCCCTCTCTATTCTTCCTTAACATTTATTATCTGAAAGTACATACTTCTTATTTTATTTGATTAAAATCTCTCTCCCCCACCAGAATATAAGCTTCTTGAGGGAGAAATCTTGTTATTCTTGTTCATTGCTGTATCTCCAGCTCCTACAACTGTGCTGGAACATAAAAGAATACATATTCTTAAATTAATGAATGCACAAGAACAGAACACCT
Organism: Stenella coeruleoalba; assembly: GCF_951394435.1. NCBI lineage: Eukaryota > Metazoa > Chordata > Mammalia > Artiodactyla > Delphinidae > Stenella > Stenella coeruleoalba. The sequence goes on from NC_137152.1 coordinate 59,916,814, forward strand.
TCATGTTCTTACCTGTAAAGTCTTACCAAGGCCCATGCAGTGGGCGAGAATGCATCCTGAACCTGGAGATTTCTTTGTTTTTTTTACAGACTCACAGCAGCAATCCCACATAAACTGAACACCTAAAAATGACAGCTTCGTTATGCTCAATTTAAAGGCTCAAGTTAAAAAAAAATCTTCCGTCGGGACTTCCCTGGTGGCACAGTGGTTACGACTCACACTCCTAATGCATGGGGCCCCAGTTCGATCCCTAGTCAGGGAACTAGATCCCGCATGCATGCCACAACCAAAGTTCGCATGCCACAACTAAAGAGCCAAAGAGCCGCAACTAAGGAGCACGCCTGCCGCAACTAACACCTGGCACAACCAAATAAATATATAAAATAAAATAAGATAAAATAAAATAAATCTTCCATCATAAACACATCAAAAACATAACCAAAACTTCTAAGAAATAGAATTTTTTAAAAAGAGAGATAAAAATCTCTTAAATGTAAATGAGATTTGTTTTACGCCCCCCCACACACACACTAAGGTTAAATAGAAAAAAATGTGAACACAAGCACACAAGAGGGTAACTTTCACTCCTCTAAGCTATCACAGCAGATCTTCTCCATTCCCTGGGATGGTCCAAAGAGACATATGAATAATCCAAAATAGAAACTTTATCCAAAGGGAGAATAGATTCCTATCAAATATACTTTCAGGTTTTTTGAGTCAATCAGGAAAAAAAAATCCAGGAGATAATTCATCATTTCTCCCTTTATTCAACATTAAAAACGGAACAATAAAGGGGCTTGCTACCTAAGGAGTAGGAACTATAGAACTTCCCTTATGAATTCATTCATATACACAATCAAAACTGACTTACTGATTCCACTCTGACAAAGCAGAGGATAGGGATAATTTGGTATCTTTCCAAAACCAATGTAGGGATATTATTAACAAACATACTTGAAAAAGCATTTCCTGAAGAAGGCTTTTAGCTAACTGTACCTCTCCCTACCCCACAGCTGCCCTTAGCCAACCACTGCAGATTAGGTGAAATTCACTTGCTATATATACCCATTTGTGAGGGGCACACTTCCCCTTTCATAATACTCATTTTCTTTGCAATTGTCCAGTTTTGTTCTTCTTCATTTGCTTATGCACTCCATAAGGGCAGGGATCATATTTGTTTTGCTCACCAGTAGAAGTAACTCCAGTACTTAGCAGAATGTGAGGCACACAGGGGACACCAAATATTGGTAAAATTTAACTAAAAATGCTTTAATCATCTAATAGTTTCTTACCATCTACTTGATGGGGTTTCAATTTGATAACCATATTTCTATGAACCTGCACTAAAGGTTCTTTGGTTTCTTCATCTTCGTCTAAAACCAACTTGGTTGTTATTGGACACTTAGTGGGTGAAGCATCTTCAATTTCTATCACCTACAAGAAAGACAATTATAGTTAAGCACAAAGAAATCTTTCAAGCAATGGAGGAGTATGAGTCTTACTAAGGGAAATTTTGCAAAATACAGACACATCTACTTCCATACCATACATCCAATATTCTGGTTCAGTAAGACCAGGACAGATCACAGGTTTATATGTTGTCCAAAATCAAAAACCTCCACAAGACTTAGAATCACTGTGATAATGTTGCTGATTTAGCTCATCGGTTCTCACCTTGAACATCTCAACACGTTTTAGGTAGAGATGTGACAAAAGTAGCACTCTAAATTAATCCATGGCACCACCATTAAAATTTGGCTCCCCAAACGGGATTTTTCTATTCTTCTACAGGACATGTGAAAATGTGCAAGGGCACTTATGGTTATCACAACGACTGGTTAGGACTGGTATTTAATGTAGGCAGAGGGGAAGGTAAATATAAATGTTCTACAATGTGAAAGACAGTCCCAAACAAGAACTGTCCCACCCAAGATTCCAGAAGACTCCCATTGAAAAACACTGTAAATATGTGTTGTGAAAGGGAAAAACTTTCAGAAACACTGGTTTGAGAAACTCAGGCTCGAAAGCATGACAAGAACATATAATAACCTCCAAATGCAAAAGGGAAACAATTACCTCAAGTTTCTTATTTGAAAGAAAACTTAAATAGATATAAATACATATGAATACATGTATCTGTATATATTTTTTGCTTTCTTATCTATCCATTACATAGTATACCCAAGAACCGTATAAGCTAGATACAAGTGTTGCCATTTTACATATGAAAAAAAAAAGAGAGACTGAGAAGTTAAATAACTTACACAAGGTCATACAACTATTAAGTATCACAACACTAAGATTTATACCCAGAGGCTTATGCTCCAGAGTCCATGCTCTTAACCACTATGCATTACTACTTTAATAAATGAAATACTTGTAAAAACAGGTTTATGGTTCCATGACAATCAATAAAGATTCATGATTTTAAACTGTAGACAATGTGCTGCTTCAGGATAAAATATTAGCTGGTATCCTTTGCCTTATTTAGAACTGTAACTAGAAACAAATGGATTATTTGATACTCACTACTGAAATTTTCAAACATAAGCAAAAGTAGACAGTAGCATAATGAGCCCTGTTACCCATTATTCAACCTCAAAAATTATCAACTTCTGGCCAGTTCTGTTTCACTGACAGCCTCGCACCCGTTCTACACCTCCTTTGATTCCATAAATGATTTTGAAGCAAACCCAAGCAAGATTGTTATTTCATCTGTAAGTGTTTTAGAATGTCTCTTTAAAAGGACACTCTCGAGAGGTGCTCCCGCTCTCTGCTTGCATGTATCCCCGGGGTGTTTTGCCCTCCAGAGGGTACTTTTGGTCTCATGTCCCTTCTCTGTGCTCTGCCCATCTAAGAGGTCGGGAGAGAGGCAAGGAAACACCCAAGACTGTAGCCGAGGGGTGGGGGAGGGGGATGAGAGGAAGAGGAGACGTTCCCCCTCACATCTGCCTGCAAAGGTGGCAACCGGGCAGCGTTTTCCCAGAGATGAAGCTCCCCAAGAAGTCAGCTAAGTATCCCGTCCTTGGGGACTCTAGGATAAAAGAGACTGGATCCACAGATGGAGACTTTCTTACTGTCCTTCCGTCCCTGAAATTGTGTTACTGTGAGATTTTATAAATGTTCTGCACCAACTCACAGGACATTTCAGGAACCTAAATGACCAATACACTTCGAACTCCCTGTCTGAGCCATGTGAATGAAAGGCTCTTGGGGCTGCAGCCAGGAGTCAGTGCTGTGCCTCTGAGGTGGGAGAGCCAACTTCAGGACACTGGTCCACAAGAGACCTCCCAGCTACACATAACATCAAATGGCGAAAATCTCCCAGAGATCTCCATCTCAACACCAGCACCCAGCTTCACTCAACGACCAGCAAGATACACTGCTGGACAACCTATGCCAAACACCTAGCAAGACAGGAACACAAACCCACCCATTAGCAGAGAGGCTGCCTAAAATCATAATAAGTCCACAGACACCCCAAAACACACCACCAGACGTGGACCTGCCCACCAGAAACACAAGATCCAGCCTCATCCACCACAAAATAGGCACTAGTCGCCTCCACCAGGAAGCCTACACAACCCACTGAACCAACCTTAGCCACTGGGGACAGAAAACAAAAACAAGGGGAACTACGAACATAGAGCCTGCAAAAAGGAGACCCCAAACACAGTAAGATAAGCAAACTGAGAAGACAGAAAAACACACAGCAGATGAAGGAACAAGATACAATCCCAACAGACCTAACAAATTAACAGGAAATAGGCACTCTACCTGAAAAAGAATTCAGAATAATAATAGTTAAGATGATCCAAATCTTGGAAATAGAATGGACAAAACGGAAGAAACATTTCACAAGGACCTAGAAGAACTAAAGATGAAACAAAAAACAATGAACACCACAATAAATGAAATTAAAAATACTCTAGATGGGATCAATAGCAGAATAACTGAGGCAGAAGAACGGATAAGTGACCTGGAAGATAAAATAGTGGAAATAACTACTGCAGAGCAGAATAAAGAAAAAAGAATGAAAAGAACTGAGGACACTCTCAGAGACCTCTGGGACAACATTAAACGCACCAACATTCGAATTATAGGGGTTCCAGAAGAAGAAGAGAAAAAGAAAGGGACTGAGAAAATATTTGAAGAAATTGTAGTTGAACACTTCCCTAATATGGGAAAGAAAATAGTTAATCAAGTCCAGGAAGCACAGAGAGTCCCATGCAGGATAAATCCAAGGAGAAATACGCCAAAACACATATTAATCAAACTGTCAAAAATTAAATACAAAGAAAACATATTAAAAGCAACAAGGGAAAAATAACAAAAACGGAATCCCCATAAGGTTAACAGCTGATCTTTTAGCAGAAACTCTGCAAGCCAGAAGGGAGTGGCAGGACATATTTAAAGTGATGAAGGAGAAACACCTGCAACCAAGATTACTCTACCCAGCAAGGATCTCATTCAGATTTGATGGAGAAATTAAAACCTTTACAGACAAGCAATAGCTGAGAGAGTTCAGCACCACCAAACCAGCTTTACAACAACTGCTAAAGGACCTTCTCTAGGCAAGAAACACAAGAGAAGGAAAAGACCTACAATAACGAACCCAAAACAATTAAGAAAATGGAACTAGGAACATACATATCGATAATTACCTTCAATGTAAATGGACTACATGCTCCCACCAAAAGACACAGATTGGTTGAATGGATACAAAAACAAGACCCATATATACACTGTCTAAAAGAGACCCACTTCAGACCTACAGACACATACAGACTGAAAGCAAGGGGATGGAAAAAGATATTCCATGCAAATGGAAACCAAAAGAAAGCTGAAGTAGCAATTCTCCTATCAGACAAAATAGACTTTAAAATAAAGACTATTAGAAGAGACAAAGAAGGACATTACATAATGATCAAGGGATTGATCCAAGAAGAAGATATAACAATTGTAAATATTTATGCACCCAACATAGGAGCACCTCAATACATAAGGCAAATACTAACAGCCAAAAAAGGGGAAATCGACATTAACACATTCATAGTAGGGGACTTTAACACCCCACTTTCACCAATGGACAGATCATCCAAAATGAAAATAAATAAGAAAACACAAGCTTTAAATGATACATTAAACAAGATGGTTTTAATAGATATTTATAGGACATTCCATCCAAAATAACCAGAATATACATTTTTCTCAAGTGCTCATGGAACATTCTCCAGGATAGATCATACCTTGGGTCACAAAACAAGCCTCGGTAAATTTAAGAAAACTGAAATTGTATCAAGTATCTTTTCTGACCACAACACTATGAGACTAGATACCACTCACAGAAAAAGATCTGTAAAAAATACCAACACATGGAGGCTAAACAATACACTACTTAATAACGAAGTGATCACTGAAGAAATCAAAGAGGAAATCGAAAAATACCTAGAAACAAATGACAACGGAGACACGACGACCCAAAATCTATGGGATGCAGCAAAAGCAGTTCTAAGAGGGAAGTTTATAGCAATACAATCCTACCTTAAGAAACAGGAAACATCTCGAATAAACAACCTAACCTTGCACCTCAAGCAATTAGAGAAAGAAGAACAAAAAAACCCCAAAGCTAGCAGAAGGAAAGAAATCATAAAAATCAGATCAGAAATAAATGAAAAAGAAATGAAGGAAACGATAGCAAAGATCAATAAAACTAAAAGCTGGTTCTTTGAGAAGATAAACAAAATAGATAAACCATTAGCCAGACTCATCACGAAAAAAAGGGAGAAGACTCAAACAATAGAATTAGAAATGAAAAAGAAGTAACAACTGACACTGCAGAAATACAAAAGATCATGAGAGATTACTACAAGCAACTCTATGCCAATAAAATTGACAACCTGGAAGAAATGGACAAATTCTTAGAAATGCACAATCAGGAAGAAATAGAAAATATGAACAGACCAATCACAAGCAAGGAAATTGAAACTGTGATTAAAAATCTTCCAACAAACAAAAGCCCAGGACCAGATGGCTTCACAGGCGAATTCTATCAAACATTTAGAGAAGCGCTAACACCTATCCTTCTCAAACTCTTCCAAAACATAGCAGAGGGAGGAACACTCCCAAATTCATTCTACAAGGCCACCATCACCTTGATACCAAAACCAGTCAAGGAGGTAACAAAGAAAGAAAACTACAGGCCAATATCACTGATGAACATAGATACAAAAATCCTCAACAAAATACTAGCAAACAGAATCCAACAGCACATTAAAAGGATCATACACCATGATCAAGTGGGGTTTATTGCAGGATTGCAAGGATTCTTCAATATACGCAAATCAATCAATGTGATAAACCACATTAACAAACTGAAGGAGAAAAACCATATGATCATCTCAATAGATGCAGAGAAAGCTTTCGACAAAATTCAACACCATTTATGACAAAAACCCTGCAGAAAGTAGGCACAGACAGAACTTTCCTCAACATAATAAAGGCCATATATGACAAACCCACAGCAAACATCATCCTCAATGGTAAAAAGCTGAAAGCATTTCCACTAAGATCAGGAACAAGACAAGGTTGCCCATTCTCACCACTCTTATTCAACATAGTTTTGGAAGTTTTAGCCACAGCAATCAGAGAAGAAAAGGAAATAAAAGGAATCCAAATCGGAAAAGAAGAAGTAAAGCTGTCACTGTTTGCAGATGACATGATCCTATACATAGAGAACCCTAAAGATGCTACCAGAAAACTACTAGAGGTAATCAATGAATTTGGTAAAGTGGCAGGATACAAAATTAATGCACAGAAATCTCTGGCATTCCTATATACTAATGATGAAAAATCTGAAAGTAAAATCAAGAAAACACTCCCATTTACCATTGCAACAAAAAGAATAAAATATCTAGGAATAAACCTACCTAAGGAGACAAAAGACCTGTATGCAGAAAATTATCAGACACTGATGAAAGAAATTAAAGATGCTACAAATAGATGGAGAGATATACCATGTTCTTGGATTGGAAGAATCAACATTGTGAAAATGACTCTACTACCCAAAGCAATCTATAGATTCAATGCAATCCCTATCAAACTACCACTGGCATTTTTCACAGAACTAGAACAAAAAATTTTGCAATTTGTATGGAAACACAAAAGACCCCGAATAGCCAAAGCAATCTTGAGAACGAAAGAAGGAACTGGAGGAATCAGGCTCCCTGACTTCAGACTATACTACAAAGCTACAGTTATCAAGACGGTATGGTACTGGCACAAAAACAGAAAGATAGATCAATGGAACAGGATAGAAAGCCCAGAGATAAACCCATGCACATATGGACACCTTATCTTTGATAAAGGTGGCAGGAATGTACAGTGGAGAAAGGACAGCCTCTTCAATAAGTGGTGCTGGGAAAACTGGACAGGTACATGTAAAAGTATGAGATTAGATCACTCCCTAACACCACACACAAAAATAAGCTCAAAATGGATTAAAGACCTAAATGTAAGGCCAGAAACTATCAAACTCTTAGAGGAAAACATAGGCAGAACACTCTATGACATAAATCACAGCAAGATCCTTTCTGACCCACCTCCTAGAGTAATGGAAATAAAAACAAAAATAAACAAATGGGACCTAATGAAACTTCAAAGCTTTTGCACTGCAAAGGAAACCATAAACAAGACCAAAAGACACCCCTCATAATGGGAGAAAATATTTGCAAAGGAAGCAACCGACAAAGGATTAATCTCCAAAATTTACAAGCAGCTCATGCACCTCAATAACAAGAAAACAAACAAACCAATCCAAAAATGGGCAGAAGACCTAAATAGACACTTCTCCAAAGAAGATATACAGACTGCCAACAAACACATGAAACAATGCTCAACATCATTAATCATTAGAGAAATGCAAATCCAAACTACAATGAGATATCATCTCACACCAGTCAGAATGGCCATCATCAAAAAATCTAGAAACAATAAATGCTGGAGAGGGTGTGGAGAAAAGGGAACACTCTTGCACTGCTGGTGGGAATGTGAATTGGTTCAGCCACTATGGAGAACAGTATGGAGGTTCCTTAAAAAGCTACAAATAGAACTACCATATGACCCAGCAATCCCACTACTGGGCATATACCCTGAGAAACCCAAAATTCAAAAAGAGTCATGTACCAAAATGTTCATTTCAGCTCTATTTACAATAGCCAGGAGATGGAAACAACCTAAGTGCCCATCATCGGATGAATGGATAAAGAAGATGTGGCACATATATACAATGGAATATTACTCAGCCATAAAAAGAAACGAAATTGAGCTATTTGTAATGAGGTGGATAGACCTAGAGTCTGTCATACAGAGTGAAGTAAGTCAGAAAGAAAAAGACAAATACCATATGCTAACACATATATATGGAATTTCAGAAAAAAAATGTCATGAAGAACCTAGGGGTAAGGCAGGAATAAAGATGCAGACCTCCTAGAGAACGGACTTGAGGTTATGGGGAGGGGGAAGGGTGAGCTGTGACAGGGCGAGAGAGAGTCATGGGCATATACATACTAACAAACATAGTAAGGTAGATAGCTAGTGGGAAGCAGCTGCATGGCACAGGGATATTGGCTCGGTGCTTTGTGACAGCCTGGAGGGGTGGGATAGGGAGGGTGGGAGGGAGGGAGACGCAAGAGGGAGGACATATGGGAACATGTGTTTATGTGTGACTGATTCACTTTGTTGTGAAGCAGAGACTGACACACCATTGTAGAGCAATTGTGCCCCAATAAAGATGTTAAAAAAAAATTAAAAAAAAAGTACAATGAGATATCATCTCACACTGGTCAGAATGCCCATCATCAAAAAATCTAGAAACAATAAATGCTGGAGAGGGTGTGGAGAAAAGGGAACACTCCTGCACTGCTGGTGGGAATGTGAATTGGTACAGCCACTATGGAGAACAGTATGGAGGTCCCTTAAAAAACTACAAATACAACTACCATATGACCCAGCAATCCCACTACTGGGCATATACCCTGAGAAAACCGTAATTCAAAAAGAGTCATGTACCAAAATGTTCATTGCAGCTCTATTTATGATAGCCCGGAGATGGAGACAACCTAAGTGCCCATCATCGGATGAACGGATAAAGAAGATGTGGCACATATATACAATGGAATATTACTCAGCCATAAAAAGAAACAAAATTGAGCTATTTGTAATGAGGTGGATAGACCTAGAGTCTGTCATACAAAGTGAAGTAAGTCAGAAATAGAGAAACAAATACTGTATACTAACACGTATATATGGAATTTAAGAAAAAAAAATGTCATGAAGAACCTAGGGGTAAGACAGGAATAAAGACACAGACCTACTAGAGAACGGACTTGAGGATATGGGGAGGGGGGAGGGGGAGCTGTGACAAAGCAAGAGAGAGGCATGGACATACATACACTACCAAACGTAAGGTAGATAGCTAGTGTTAAGCAGCCGCATAGCACAGGGATATCAGCTCGGGGCTTTGTGACCGCCTGGTGGGGTGGGATAGGGAGGGTGGGAGGGAGAGAGAAGCAAGAGGGAAGAGATATGGGAACATATGTATATGTATAACTGATTCACTTTGTTATAAAGCAGAAATTAACACACCATTGTAAAGGAATTATACCCCAAGAAAGATGTTAAAAAATATATCTGGAAACAAATGCTGGAGAGGGTGTGGAGAAAAGGGAACACTCTTGCACTGTTGGTGGGAATGTAAATTGATACAGCCACTATGGAGAACTGTATGGAGGTTCCTTAAAAAACTACAAATAGAACTACCATATGACCCAGCAATCCCACTACTGGGCATATACCCTGAGAAAACCATAATTCAAAAAGAGTCATGTATCAAAATGTTCATTGCAGCTCTATTTACAATAGCCTGGAGATGGAAACAACCTAAGTGTCCATCATCGGATGAACGGATAAAGAAGATGTGGCACATATATACAATGGAATATTACTCAGCCATAAAAAGATATGAAATTGAGCTATTTGTAATGAGGTAGATAGACCTAGAGTCTGTCATAGAGAGTGAAGTAAGTCAGAAAGAGAAAGACAAATTCCGTATGCTAACACATATATATGGAATTTAAGAAAAAATAAATGTCATGAAGAACCTAGGGGTAAGACAGGAATAAAGACACACAGACCTACTAGAGAATGGACTTGAGGATATGGGGAGGAGGAAGGGTAAGCTGTGAGAAAACGAGAGAGAGGCATGGACATATATACACTACCAAACGTAAGGTAGATAGCTAGTGGGAAGCAGCTGCATAGCACAGGGAGATCAGCTCGGTGCTTTGTGACTGCCTGGAGGGGTGGGATAGGGAGGGTGGGAGGGAGGGAGATGCAAGAGGGAAGAGTTATGGCAACATATGTATATGTATAACTGATTCACTTTGTTATAAAGCAGAAACTAACACACCATTGTAAAGCAATTATACTCCAATAAAGATGTAAAAAATAAAATAAAATAAAAAAGTCAATAAATGAAGCTAAATAGTAGTCTTCTAAAAAAAAGGACACTCTCTTTTTAAAATCATAACTACAGTACCATTATTGCATGTAAAAAATGTTAAATAAGTCACAAATTTGTAATAAATCACCTGGATAGATACTTCACTTATATAAAACTGAAATTATATACAAATCAAGATTAATACTAGGATAAAGTGTGGTGGAGTATAAATAGCACAGGCCATTTAGATCTCAGCTCCATTTCAACAAGTTACTTAAACCCTCTTAGCTTCAGTTTCTCCATGCGCAAATTAGGAAAGATTATAAATAACCCACATGGGGTTGTTGCAGAGATTAAATAAGGCAGAGAATAAAAAGTATTAGGCATAGACTAAGTATTCACTAAATTTTTATTGTTTTCTAGCTTGGATGTGTCCCAGCTTCATATTGCTGGGGCAAAGCCTTTAGCCAAAATGTAAAATTCTCTGAATGTCTTGTCCTATTTGCAAGGTGTGGTAGGCAGAATCCTAAAATGGCCTCCAAGATTCCCACCCTCTGGTATAATCCCATCCCCTTGAGTATGACTGAGATCTGTAACTATGATGAGATATCATCCCCATAATTGGGCCACTAATCAGCTGGGTTTGGTTTAATCAAAAGGGACATTCTCCTAGGTGAGCCCGACCTGATCAAGGTAAGCTCTTTAAAAGACCGAAGGGTAAGAGATGCTCTCTTCTGGTCTCCAAGACAAGCACACTGCCATACTGTGAGAAGTCTCTAGTAGCTAAGGACCTCACTGATACAATCACAAGGAACTGGATTCTGCCAATATGTGAGCTAGAAAACAACAAAGTCTTAGATGAAAATTGCAGCTCTGGCTAACATCTTAATTTCAACTTGGTGAGACACTGAGCAGACGACCCAGTAGACCAGGCTCAGCTAAGCCACTCTCAAATTCCTGACTTATAGAACTGTGAGATAATAACTTTGTCTTGTTTTAAGCTAAGCTTGTGGTATTTTTTAATGCACAGTAGTAAACTAATATACAAGGCTTTAAGAATTTCGAACCATATATTCATAAGTGATATTTTAGCTATTAAGCACTATCTTCAGGATTGGAGATTAGTGAATCTTCATCCTGAATGGAGGAGAAGACAACTTATAAAAAAACTGTCTACTTATTAGTGACTAAGTGCATGTGTTTATGCACTCAAGGTACAATTTAAGTAAAGTTTATATAACTAATAATAGTAATGAAATGGGAGAATTTAGGAGAAATGATAAATTAAGCTATAGCAAAGAATAGTAAATAAGGACATGAAATGTATCCCATGTCTGAATTGAAAAAGGAAAAGAAAAAATGAAAGCAAAACCATTTAAGCAACATACTGAAAAGGCTGAGCCCCATTTCTGCTGATGGAGATTCAGGATCACAATGCAAGATGGAGTACTAGGGACCAAATTTACCCTCCTGCTGTAATCAATTAGGAAAGTAGACAAAATATACAAAACTAACATTTTTGGACTTTGAATAACAGGCACCAGCAGGACACTGATACCTGAGAGAAGCAAAACCAATAAGGAGGGCCCTATTCCCCCTTGACTGCTGCCTGAAGGCACATTCCAGAATCGAGGGTATCCAAAGCAGAACACTGGAGTTGTGCTGAGCTGGGGAGACAGAAGTCAAGCTGAGATGGCTAGAAAAACTACAGAGAGAAACTACATAGAACTACAGAGAGAAAAGGACTATACAAAAAGACCTCCAGAAATCAAAATGGGAGTCACTGTCTTAACTGAATATTAAAATGCACATGAGGAGTAAAACTCCACAAAGTCAGACAAAGTGTGACCAAGAAGTTGTGAGCTAAATAGTTCCCAATTATCATATAGGTCTGGAAGGCATTCAATTTCAAACAAGGTAGAGTATACTCTTCATGCATAACACAGGGCATTCAGTAGAGACCAGAGATAGGCCATCTTTAAAATGGTAGGAAAGTTTTATGGTCTTTTTACTTGCCCTTATCCCACTACCTCCTAGTGAGGTGATGGTCTTATTCTTGAAGCAGCAGCAGCCTGGTTGACAGTTTCCTCCCTCAAAATAGAGGGAGCACAGCAGAAATTATTTGCAAATTATGGTGTATATCTATTATAACCTGCCTGGGGATAACCAAAGGAATGACATAAAACTCTTACCATTGTTTCACCTAAGTTGAAATTCTGATGGGAAAAAGCAGAAAAAAATGCTTAAAAAAAAAAAGCTACAAGGCAACTATAAACCCACAGTTGTCAGGGCCAAGACATTATAGGTGGAGACATGTAACTGACCACCTAAGGCCCAGAGACGAGGCTAGGATGAGACTCTTGGAATTTAGGACATTCAAAACCAGCAAAATAGACAGAAGAATTATAAAACCAAGTGTATGCCCAGGTAAGAAACATGCTCAGAAAATACCTGAAAAGCCCTTAAGTTTTAACCTCAGAGTGATCCTTTAGCTTCATTGCAAGTCTTGTTAAGTACTGAAGGAGTGCCCCAGTACAGAGCCAATCTACAAAGACTGGAAAAGATCAGGCATTCAAGGAAATCTCTTTCAAAACATTAACAGAACATTAGTGAAAGGAAAAGAGCATTCAGTAATGATGCAAAACAATAAACAAACTTTGCAAAAATAAATGGGGAGAGTCTCATATCAATCAGACTATGACAACTAAAGAAAAGAAATACAGCAAATCCTTGGGAAGGGAGAGAACTTAATTTCCAGAGTTACTGCATTATAATAGCCAAATGCCCAATATGCAATTAAAAAAACCCCACAAACCAAACAATGAAACAGGAAAACATGGCCCATTCAAAAAAACAAAATAAGACAACAGAAACCATCCCTGATAAGTCCCCCACAATGGACTTATTAGATAAAGACATTAAAGTAACTGTCTTAAAATATGTTCAAAAACCCAAAGGAAACTGTGGACAATCTAAAGGAAATCAGGAAAACAATGTAGGCACAAAATGGGACTATCAACAAAGCAGTAGAAATTATAAAAAGGAGTCAAAAGAACTGAAAAAGGCAATAAGTAAAATTAAAAATTCAAAAAGGATTCAGATATGAGCAGGCAGAAAATTATCAAACATGAAGATGTCAACTGAAATTATCAAGTCTAAGGAGCAGAAAGAAAAAAGAATTGAGAAAACTGAGAGACCAAGGGACTTGTAGGACATCATCAAGCAGATCAATATATACATTATGAGAGTCTAAGAAGGAGAAGAAAAATAGGGGCAGAAAGGTTATTTGAGGAAATAATGGCCAAAACTCCCCAAATTTGAGTAAAAACCAGGATCTAGAAATCCAAGAAGCACAACAAACTTGAAGTGAGATAAACTAAGAGACCCAGACTAAGCACATTATAATCAGAACTTCAAAGTACAAAGAAAGAGAGAATCTTGAAAGTAGCAAAAGAGAAGTGACTTGTCACATACAGGGATCATAAATAATATGATCAGCTTATTTCTCATCAGAAACTTGAAGGCCAAAAGGCAGTGCAATAATATATTTTAAAGTATTGAAAGAAAACAACTGTCAGCTGAGAATTTTATATCAAACAAAAGTATCCTTCAAAATAGAGGGAGAAATCAAGACATTCCTAAACTGAGAGAGTTCGTTAAAAATAGACCTACCCTAAAAGAAATACTAAAGGGAAGCCTTCAGGTTGAAATGAAAAAAATGCTATATAGTAACTCAAAGATGTATAAAGAACTAGAGATGTATGGAAAAGATACACAGTCAAATATAAAACCCAGTATTATTGTAATTTTGGTTTGTAACTCCAGGTTTACTTTCTATAGGATTTAAAAGACAAAACCATAAAAAGTAATTATAAATATATATTATTGGGGCATAAAATGTATAAAAACAAAATCTGTGACATGAATTATATACAGGGGGGAATGGGGCTCTAAAAGACTACGATTTATGTGCATGACTGAGGTCAAGTTCATTCAATTTAAACTACATCATTATGATGTTAGGATGTTATATGTAATCCCATGTTAACCACAAAGAAAATATCTACATATGATACACAAAAGAAAATGAGATGGGAATCAAAATGTGTCACTGCAAAAAATGAAATAAACAAACAAAAAAAGGGAAGCAATGGAGGAAATGATGAGCAAAAAAGCAGTAAGACATATAAAATATAGCATAATGGAAGAAGTAAATCCTTACTCATCAGTACTTACTTAAAATATAACGGATTAAACCGCCAATCAAAAGGTACAGAATGCTAAAATTCATTAAAAAATGATCCAAATATTGGTTGTCTACAAAAGACTCACTTTAGATCAAAAGACACAAATAGGTTGAAAATGAAAGAATGGTAAAAGATATTCCATGTAAACAGCAACTAAGAAGGCTGGGATGGCTATATAAACATCAGACAAATAGACTTTAAGTCAAAAACAATTACAAAAGGCAAAATATATATATATTAACAGATGAGTAAATTAATCAAAAAGATATAACAATCATAAACATAAATGCACCCAAAACAGAGTCCCACATTATATGAAGCAAACACTGACAGAATTGAAAGGAGAAATAGGCTGTTCTACAATAATAGTTTGGAGACATCACACCCTACTTTCAATAATGCATAGAACAAGCCAACTAAAGATCAACAGGGAAACACAGAACTTGAACAACCCTGTAAACCAAGTAGCCCTAACACACAGAACACTCTGCTCAACAACAGCAGAGTACGAATTTTCTCAAGTGCACATGGAACTTCTCAAGGACAGACCACATGTTAGGGCACAAAACAAGCCTTAATAAATTTTAGAAGATTAAAATCATAAAAATCAACTATACTTCAATAAAAAAATAAATAAAATGAAAGGTTTTACTGACCACTTAAAAATAAGTAAATAAATAAAATCATAAAAAACTATCTTCTCCAATCACAGTGGAATGAAACTAGAAATCAATAACAAAAGGACAATGGGAAAAATGCAAATATGCATAAATTAAACAAGATACTCTTAAATAACCAATAGGTCAAATAAGAAACCACAAGGGACATTAGAAAATACCTTCAGACAAATTAAAATGAAAACACAAAATACTAAAACCTGTGGGATTCAGCAAAAGAAGTGCTAAGTGGGGAATGTATAGTGGTAAACACACACATTAGAAAGGAAATAAGATCACAAATTGAGAACTTAACTTTACACCTTAAAGAAGTAGAAAAAGAGGAGCAAACTAAACCCAAGCTAGCAGGTGGAAGGAAATAAAATGGATTAGAGCAGACAGAAATAAAACAGACACTAGAAAAAGAGAAAATCAACAAAATCAAAAGTTGGTTCTTTGAAAAGAATAAAATTCACAAATCTTTAGTTAGAATGAGTAAGACAAAAAGACAGAGGATTCAAATTATTAAAATCTGAAATAAAGGTGATGACATTACTAGCAATTTTACAGAAATAAAAATAATTATGAAAGAATACTATGAACAACTATACAACAAAATGGATAACATAGATGAAATGAAAAAATTCTTAGAAACACAAACCACCAGATCAGACCCATGAAAAAAACAAAATCTGAACAGACTGCTAAACTAGTTAAGAACACTGAATCAGTAATCAAACTTCCAACAAAGAACAAAGCCTAGGGCCAGATGGGCTTCCCTGGTGAATTTTACCAAACATTTAAAAAATAATGACAATTTTTCTCAAACTCTTCTAGAAAACTGAAGATGAGGGAATATTTTCTAATTCATTCAATGAGACCAGCATTACCCTGATTCAAAATTCAGACAAATAAACTATATGAAAACTACAGATTCTCTATTAATATAGATTCAAAACTCCTCAACAAAGTACTAGCAAACCAAATTCAATAGCATATTAACAGGATTATACAAAATGGCAAAGAAAGAAACTGTCATGACAAAGGATTTGGCAATGATGTCTTAAATAAAACATCAATAGCACAGGCAATGAAAAAAAATTGATAAACTGGACTTCATCAAAATTTCAAACTTTTATGCAAAGGATACTTATCAATAGAATTAAAGATAATCCACAAAATGGGGGAATATATTTGCAAATTACATATATGATAAGAGACTGATATCCAGAATATATAAAGAACCCCTACAATACAACAATAACGAAAAAAGCACAATTTTAAAATGTGCTAAGGATTTGAATAGACATTTCTCCAAAAATATACAAATGGTCAATATGCACATGAAAAGATGATCAACATCATTAGTCATTAAGGAAATGCAAATCAAAACCACAATGAGGGCTTCCCTGGTGGCGCAGTGGTTGAGAGTCTGCCTGCCGATGCAGGGGACACGGGTTCGTGCCCCGGTCCGGGAGGATCCCACATGCCACAGAGCGGCTGGGCCTGTGAGCCATGGCCGCTGAGCCTGTGCGTCCGGAGCCTGTGCTCTGTGGAGAGGCCACAGCAGTGATAGGCCCGTGTACCGCAAAAAAAAAAAAAAAAAAAAAAAAAAAAAAACATAATGAAATACCACTTCACAATCATTAGGTTGGCTATTACAAAAGACGGGAGAGGCAGAGAAGAAAGAAGAGAAAAGAAATATTGTAAAGATGTAGAGAAATTGGAACCTGTATGCATTGCTGGTGGAAATATAAAATGGTGCAGCTGTTGTGGAAAACACTGTGGTGATTCCTCAAAAAATACATCAAGAATTACCATATCTTCCACCATTCCACTTCTGTATATATACCCAGAAGACTGGAAAGCAGGAACTTGAAGAGATACTTGTACATCCATGTTCAAAGCACCATTATTCACAATAGCCAAAAAGTGGAAGAAACCTAAGTATCCATCAACAGATAAATGAATAAACAAAATGTTGTATATGCATAGAATATACTGTTCATCCTTAAAAAGAAATTAAATTCTGATAGTTGACATAACATGAATGAATCTTGAAAACATTCTGCCATGTGAAATAAGACAGACAGAAAAGGACAAATACTGAATGATTCCACTCATATGAGGTACCTAGAATAGCCAAATTCATAGAGACAGAAAGTAGAAGAGAGGTTACAAGAGACTAGGGAGAAGGGGGAATGGGAATTTATTGTTAAATGGGTACACAGTTTCTGCTTAGGATGATAAAAAAGTCATGAAAAAGGATGGTGATGATGGTTACACAACATGTATTTCACTGAACTGTGTACTTAAAAATAGTTAAAATAGTAAGAAATTTTTTTAAAAAACCCAAAGAAGCACAAACAAAAGAAGTCATGCCAATATGTAACAGGATACTCCAATTTAGTGAAAACGTTGGAACAACCTAACTGTACCTCAAAAGAAGATTTGGGGAGGGGAGGATTGACAGTGGTACATCCATTCAACAGATAAGCTGTTTCACAGTCAAGAGCAGACACAACCTAGGGAGGACAGAACACTCTCGAAACATTAAGTAAAAGGAAAAAAGGCAAGCTGAAGAAAAACACAAAAATACATACAGTAGATGTGTGCATTCCATGGTATGTCAAAAGCAAATGTACACTTAAAATTGGTACATTTCACTCAAAATAAATTTTACATAAAAATTTTAAATAAATATGAATTCTAGCTAATGACATGCAAGCTAAAGCATTAAGGTTAAGTGAAATGATGTCTGCAATTGACATTGAAATGCATAAAAAATATAATGATGGATAGAGAGATTAGTAGATAAATAGGAATGTAACAAACCAAGTATAGTAAAATGTTAACAGAAAATCTAGGACCTGAGTTTATGGGAAATCACTGTGAAATTCTGTAAACCTTGCAGTATGTTGGAACTTTTCATAGTAAAATGCTTGAAAAGAAAGATGGTGTGACTATACTATCATCACATAGAGTAGATTTCAGATGGTGAAAAATCACCAGAGGTAAAAGGGGACATTACTCATTGATAATGGGTCAATTCACAAGAAAGGCATAACAATCATACATGTACATGTACCTAATAACAAACTATAAGCAAAAACTGAGAGAAGAGCAATGAGAAAATGACAAATTGACAATTATAGTTGGAGACCTCAACACTGCTCTCTCAATATGAGACAAAATATCATTAAGGATAAACAGGACCTGGGACTTCCCTGGTGGTCCAGTGGATAAGATTCCATGCTCCCAATGCAGAGGGCCCGGGTTCGACCCCTGGTCGGGGAAGTAGATCCCACATGCATGCTACAACTAAGAGTTCGCCTGCTGCAACTAAGACTCTGCATACCATAACTAAGAAGTCCACATGCTGCAAATTGAGAGTCCGCATGCTGCAACTAGAAAAAAAAAAAAAAGATCCCACATGCCACAACTGAGACCTGGAGCAGCCTAAATAAACACTTTTTTAAGTGTTAACTTAAAAAAAAAAAGGATACACAGGACCTGAATGTAATAAACCATCATAACCTAATTGAAATTTGTAGAATATTTCACCCCACAATGGCAGAATATATACATGGAACGTTCAGAAAGATACATCATTTTCTGGGTCATAAGAAAAATAGAAAAGATCTGAACAGAGTAAAAGGAAAACACAAAACATCAAAATTCATACACTGCAGCATTTAACAGTATGCAGAGTGGGGAACTTTATACCTTTAAATGTATATATTAAAAAAGGAGCAAGATCCAAAATTCACCTTAAGTAGCTGGTAAAAAAGCAAATTAAACCCAAAGAAAGAGTGATAACATAAAAATAGAATGGAAACCAATGAATTAGAAAAAGGTGAAAACAATAGAGGAAATTAAATCCAAAGCTGGTGTTTTTGAAAAGATAGTAAAATTGCTAAACCTCTAGAGAGACTAATCAAGAAAAAAAAAAGACAAATTATCAATAACACAAATGAAAGATGAGATATCATGACAGTGTCTACAAAAAACAAAAAACTTAATAACGGAATAGTGTGAACAAATTTACATCAATAAATTAGACTACATAAATGAAATGGACAAATTCCTTAAAGACAAAATTGATCAAAACAGGCCTAAGGAGAAACAGATAAGTCTAAATAGCCCAACATTTATTAAAGTAACTGAATCTGTTTAAAATTTTCTAAAAACTCAGAAAACATCAGACCAATAGCTTCACTGGAGAATTCTATCAAACATTTAAGAATGAAATAATATCTATCTTACAAACATTCTTTTAAGAAGACAGAGGAGGGCTTCCCTGGTGGCACAGTGGTTGAGAGTCCGCCTGCCAATGCAGGGGACACGGGTTCGTGCCCCGGTCCAGGAAGATCCCACATGCCGTGGAGCAGGTAGGCCCATGAGCCATGGCCACTGAGCCTGCGCATCTGGAGCCTGTGCTCCGCAATGGGAGAGGCCACAACAGCGAGAGGCCCGTGTACCGCAAAAAAAAAAAGAAGAGGAGATAGAGCACTTCCCTACTCATTTTACATGAGAACAGTATTACTGTGATAGCAAAAACAGAAAGATATTACAAGAAAAGGAATTTACAAACCAACATGTCTCCTTAACAGTGAGGTAAAACTCCTGTTGAAACAATATAGCAAAAGAAATACAACAATATATAAAAAGAGTAATATACCATGACCAAGCAAGGCTTATTCTAGCAATGCAAGACTAATTTTCTAGATCACCAGATACATTTAAAAGCATTTGACAGCTTCCTTGGTGGCACAGTGGTTATGAATCTGCCTGTCAATGCAGGGGACACAGGTTAAGCCCTGGTCTGGGAAGATCCCACATGCTGTAGAGCAACTAAGCCCATGGGCCACAATTACTGAGCCTGCGCTCTAGGGCCCGCGAGCCACAACTACTGAGCCCACGTGCCCTAGACCCTGTGCTCCAGAACAAGAGAAGCCACCGCAATGAGAAGCCCGCACACCACAACAAAGAGTAGCCCCCACTCACTGCAACTAGAGAAAGCCTGTACGCAGCAACGAAGACCCAACGCAGCCAAAAAGAAAGAAAGAAAGAAATTTATAAAAAGAAAAGCATTTGAAAAAATTAACTATCCTTTTATAATTTAAAAACAGAAATGAACAATAAATTTGAAAGAAATTAATAAAATGGTTTCTGTGTATAGACAACATGACTGAATATGTAGAAAATCTTCAGGAATCTACAAAAAAAGCTACTAGAACTCATAAGAGAATTTGGCAAGGTCACAGAACACAAGGTCTTTAAATCACTTAAAATTTCATTTACCATGACATCAGAAAATATAAATTACTTAGGGATAAATTTAGCAAAATATGTGCTAGGTTTGTACAATGAAAAGCATAAAACATTGCTAAGAGAAATAAAAGGAGCACGAAATAAATGGAGAAATATACTATATTTATGTAACAGTAAACAAAATACTGTTAAGATGTCACTAATCTAAATATCCAACACAATCCCAATAAAAGTTCCAGGAACATTCTTGTTAAAAATTGACAAGAGGATACTAAACCATATGCAAATAATTGAGTAGAGCCAAAACAACTCTAAAAAAGTAGAACAGGGCTTCCCTGGTGGAGCAGTGGTTAAGAATCCGCCTGCCAACGCAGGGGACACAATTTGAGCCCTGGTCCAGGAAGATCCCACACGCTGCGGAGCAACTAAGCCCATGCTCCACAACTACTGAGCCTGTGCTCTAGAGCCCGTGAGCCACGACTACGGAGCCCATGTGCCACAACTACTGAAGCCCGCACGCCTAGAGCCCCTGCTCCGCAATGAGAGAAGCCACCACAACGAGAAGCCTACTTACTGCAACGAAGAGTAACCCCTGCTCACTGCAACTAGAGAAAGCCCGCGCACAGCAATGAAGACCCAACGCAGCCATAAATAAATAAATAAATAAAATTTTAAAAAAATAAATAAAAAAGTAGAACAAAGTTGTAGAAGTTACAGTATCGGATTTCAAGACTTACTATAAGGTTACAGTAATCAAGACAGTGTGGTATTAGCTTAAGGATAAACATAAACATAAGTATCCAAATGCAACACAATATGTAGTGAGACTTTCTTGGGATCCTGATTCACACCAACTATTTTCAAAACCACTATCATGTTTGTGAGGAAAATGAAATTATTTTGAATTTTAACTGGATATTTGATGATATTATGGAATTACTGTTAAAGTTTAAGTGTAATAATGGCACTATGGTAATGTTTAAAAAGTCCTTATCTTTCAACAATATATTCTGAACTATATATAAACAAAATTATATGATTTCTGAGACTTCTCCAAAATAATCTGAAGGCAAAAGAATAGGTTAAACAAAACTGGCCACGTGTTAGTAATTATTGGAGCTGGGTAATGGATACATGGAGATTTATAACACTATTCCTTCTGCCTGTACCTGTGCTTAAAATTTTTTACAAGAAAAAGTTTATTCAAAAAATTGAAATGCTTTATGGATTTAAGCAATAACCTCTTAACAGTTTTCTACTCCAAATAAAACACAATCACTCTGGTGATCAAGAATCTCAACTCTTTTCTGTACCTAATTCATATAATCTAATGAAGATTTATAAGTTGCATAAAATATTGCTAATAGGAAAAAGTAACTGTAACTAAAAATCTGTGGTTGATTACAACATCCTATTCTTGAAATACTAAAGTATATCTATGAAGGTCATATATTTAAAAAAATCATAAATAAAAATTGGTTTACCTCTCTCAATTTCTCTCGCTCACGTTCCCGCTCAGCAATACGCTTTCGCCTCTCTTCCTCTTCCTTAAGAGCATTTTGTGTTTCTGTTCGTAGTTTATCATCTTTAAGAATCTTTCGAATTTTCTTTCTGCCTTTTCCAGGAGACTTGGAATCATCATTTTCATCTTCTTCTTCTTCTTCTTCTTCATCTTCTTCTTTATCATCTTCTTCAGAATTACTCTATGGAATTTAAATGATCAAAGGTTAATACTATAAAGTTTTCTAATTTGTCCACTTGAAATTCCAATTAACATACCAAGAAAAGGTGGAAGAAAACGTACTGAAAAGCTTCAGAATTACACTTTGTAATACAGAAGAGTATTAATAAAACAACCCTAAAAAGGGGACAAAGGACTGAACAGACCTTTCTCCAAAGGAGACACAGAAATGTCCAATAAGCACATAAAAAGATATTCAACATCACTTGTCATTAGGGAAATTTAAATCAAAACCACAAATGAGATACTAACTCACACCCATTAGCATGGCTATTAAAAAAAAAACAGAAAATAAAAAGTGTTGGTGAGGATGTAGAAAAACTGGAAGGCTGGTGCATTGGGAAAACAGTGTGACAGTTCCTCAAAAAGTTGAACACAGAATTACCATATGATCCAGCAATTCCACTTCTCAGATTATAACCAAAAGAATTAAAAGCAGGGACTCGCCTGCATTCACAGCAGCATTATTCAAAATAGCCAAAGGTATAAACAACCCAAACATCCATCAATAGATGAATGGATAAACACAAAGTGATATATACATACAGTGGAATATTATCCAGCCTTAAAAAGAAAGGAAATTCTGACATATGCCACAACGTGGATGAACCGTGAAAACATTATGTCAATGAAAGAAGCCTGACAGAAAAGGACAAATACTGTGTGATTCCATTTGTATGAAATACCTAAAACAGGTAAATTCATAGACACAGAAATTAGAATTAGATGTTATGAGGGGCTGCAGATAGGTGGGAATTGGAGTTACCGTTTAAGGGGTACAGAGTTCCCAATTATGAATGTAATTAAGGCCACTGAATTGCACGTTAGAAATGGTTAAAAGGTTCATTAAAAAAATGAACTCCCCCCAAAAGAGAACAGGATTGACAAAACATTACAGAGAACTTGTACTCTAAATAATTCTGCTTATATATTGTACAAGAAACTTAAATTGACTGACTTCACTGGTAAAAGAAATTCAATCACATGAGTCATTATGTTTTATGTCTTCAGACAGAATACTTCACATCAAGTCTATAGCCCTAAGAATGGAAATAATGAATTAGAACAGCTTAAAACTTCCATTAGATTCAGTTAAGGAAAAGAAAAATATTGATAATATATCAAAGTTAATACTTCTGCATATTTATACTTTCAGTAAGTCAATTCTTCCACAAAATTTAAAATGTAAATAAATGAGTAGACAGGGCAAGAGAGAGTTATGGATATATACACACTAACAAATGTAGTAAGGTAGACAGCTAGTGGGAAGCAGCCGCATGGCACAGGGATATTGGCTCGGTGCTTTGTGACAGCCTGGAGGGGTGGGATGGGGGGGTGGGAGGGAGGGAGACGCAAGAGGGAAGACATATGGGAACATATGTATATGTATAACTGATTCACTTTGTTATAAAGCAGAAACTAACACACCATTGTAAAGCAATTATACCCCAATAAAGATGTTAAAAAAAGAAAATAAATAAAAAAAAATAAATGAGTAGAATTTAATTAATGAATGGAATGCAGAAGATGTAATAACATATTTACAATGGTCTACTGTACCAGTTATAATTCCAAGCGCACACAGTAAATCTCATTATTTACTACCTTGTTTTCACTGGATGAATCTTCTTGAACCTTGATGCGTCGCCTTTTCTTTTTCTGTTTATAACTTCGCTGATTTTCTTCCAACTCTGCTTTCTTTGCAGACCTAAAGAATATTTAAAATGCAAAATAAAATACTTCGTGATGAATTTCCTTAAGTAAATTATGAACTATTTTAGAACTGCTTTACCTGTGTGTACATTCCTAAAAAAGATAAAGGAAAAATCAAAGAGCCAAAAAAACCTTCACTAGGTTCAAAAAGGAGAACCCTTAATTTGAAATCCAGTGATCAAAAAAATAAAGTTAAAAAAAATCAAACAGAAATCCAGTCGACATTTTAATTTATTCAAGGGGGAGGTTTAGCATATGAGTAATAAGATGGATGGAGGGCCTTTAGAAATATAAATGGTCAATATACACATGAAAAATATTCACCATCTCTTTAAATTAAAAAAAAACAGATTACAAAACTTAGATATGATTTTCTTCATACCAGCTCACACAAATTAAAACAAAAACAGTAACAACAATTTGTGATGAGTAATGTATTTTTGCGCTTAGGAATTGGTATACTAAGTTACATTAATCAAGACAGTATGTTCCTGGCATAAAGGATAAACATGCAGATCAATGGAAAAGAAATGAGAGTCCAGAAATAAAACTTTATGTTTATGGTCAATTGATTTTCCACAAGGAGGTCAAGACAATGCAATACGGAAAACAGTCTTTTCACAAACGGTGCTCAGACAACTGGGTATCTACATGCAAAAGGATGAATCTGGACCCCTATCTTACACCATACAGAAAAATTAACTCAAAATGGATTGTAGTTCCCCTAAGATATACGTTCTAGTTAATAGACTGCTCATTGTTTTATTGTTGAAAGAATGAGGAAATGGCTATTTACATACTCTGCTGGGAGATGAAAAAACTGACTTCTATAAGATAGCGTGAAAATATATATGAAAAGTCCTAAAACTGCAAAACTTTAACCCAACAATGTCACTTTTAGAAATTTACTCTAGGATTTAGGTATGAGGGAAGAGACAAGATGGCAGAGTAGAAGGACTTGAGCTCACCTCCTCTCACAGAAACATCAAAATCACAGCTAACTGCTGAACAACCATCAACAAGAAAAACTGGAAACTACCAAAAAAGATGTTCTACATCCAAAGAAGCTACAATTGAGACAGGAGGAGGGGTGCTTTCACCACACAATCAAATCCCATACTGGCTGGGAGGGTGACCGGCAAACAGGAAAATAATTATATCACAGATGTTCTCTGACAGGAGTGAGACTTCTGAGCTCCACATCAAGCTCACCAGCCTGGGGATCTGACATCAGTAAGAGAAGACCCCAGAGGATCTGGCTTTGAAGGCCAGCGGGGCATGAGAGCAGGAGCTCCACAGGACTGGGGGAAACAGAGACTTCACTCTTGGAGGGCGCACACAAGGTTTCATGTGCACTGGGCCACAGGGCAAAGCAGTGACTCCATAGGAGACTGGATCAGATGAACCTGTGGGTCTTGGAGGGTCGCCTGGGGAGGTGGAGGTCAGTTATGGCTCACTATGGGGGGCAAGGACACCGGTGGTGGAGGCCCCAAGGAATATTCATCAGCAAGAGCTCTCCCAGAGGTCACCATTTTGGCAACAAGACCGGGCCCCACCCAACAGCCTGCAGGCTCCAGGGCTAGGATGCCTCAGGCCAAACAAACAACAGAGTGGGAACACAGCCCCACCCATCAGCAGATAGGCTGCCTAAAGTCCCCCTGAGCCCACAGCCGACTCTAAACACACCCCCTTGACATGGCCCTGCCCATCAGAGGGACAAGACCCAGCTCCACCCACCAGTGGGCAGGCACCAGTCCCTTCCAACAGGAAGCCTGCACAAGTCCCTGGATCAACCTCACCCACCAAAGGGCAGACACCAGAAGCAAGACAAACTACAATCCTGCAGTCTGCGGAACAGAGAACACTAACACAGACAGACAAAATGAGATGGCAGAGAAACATTTTCCAGACGAAGGAACAAGATAAAACCCCAGAAGAACAACTAAGTGAAGTGGAGATAGGCAATCTGCCTGAAAAAGAATTCAGTTAATGATAGTAAGGATGATCCAAGATCTCAGAAAAAGAATGGAGGCACAGATTGAGAAGATACAAGAAATAAGTTTAACAAAAAGCTAGGAGATTTAAAGAACGAGCAAACAGAGATGAACAACACAATAACTGAAATGAAAAATACACTACAAGTAATCAATAGCAGAATAAGGACTTCCCTGGTGGCACAGTGGTTAAGAATCCACCTGCCAATGCAGGGGACATGGGTTCAAGCCCTGGTCTGGGAAGATCCCACATGCCGCGGAGCAACTAAGCCCATGCGCCACAACTACAGAGCCTGCACTCTAGAGCCCGCGAGCCACAGCTACTAAGCCAACACGCTGCAACTACTGAAGCCCACACACCTAGAGCCCATGCTCCGCAATGAGAGAAGCCACTGGAATGAGAAGGCCAAGCACCGCAACAAAGAGTAGCCCCCATTCACTGCAACTAGAGAAAGCCTGCGTGCAGCAACAAAGACCCAACACAGCCAAAAATAAATAAATAAATAAATATATATATATATTTTAAAACATAGCAGAATAAATAAGGCAGAAGAATGAATAAGCTGGAAGACAGATTCCTGTAAATCACTGCTACAGAACAAAATGAAGAAAAAAGAATGAAAAGAAAGGAGGACAGTCTCAGAGACCTCAGGGAAAACATTAAATGCACCAACTTTCAAATTATAGGGGGCCCAGAAGGAGAAGAGAAAGGGCCTGAGAAAATATTTGAAGAGATAAGAGCTGAAAATTCCCCTAACGTGGGAAAGGAAACACTCAAGTCCAGGAAGTGCAGAGTCCAACACAGGATAAACCCAAGGAGGAACATGCCAAGACACGTATTAATCAAATTGACAAAAATTAAAGACAAAGAGAAAATATTAAAGGCAACAAGGGAAAAGCAACAAAAAACATACAACGGAATCCCCATAATGTTATCAGCTGATTTTTCAGCAGTAACGCTGCAGGCCAGAAGGGAGTGGCATGATATATTTAAAGTAATGAAAGGGTAAAACCTACAACCAAGAATACTTTACCCAGCAAGGCTCTCATTCACATTCAACAGAGAAATCAAAAGCTTTACAGACAAGCAAAAGCTAAGAGAATTCAATACAACAAAACCCACCTTTATAGCAAATGCTAAAGGAACTTCTCTAGGCAGAAAAGGCCACAACTAGAAACAAGAAAATTATGAATGGAAGAGCTCACTGGTAAAGGCAAACATACAGTGAAGGTAGGAAGTCAACCACACACAAATATGATGTCAAAATCAGCAATTGTGAGAAGAGTACAAATGCAGGATATTGGAAATGCTCTGGAAACTAAGAGACCAGCAACTTAGAACAATCTTGTATATATATGGACTGCTATATCAAAACCTCATGGTAACTGCAAACCAAAAATCTACAATAGATACACACACAAAAAAGAAAAAGCAATCCAAACACAACACTAAAGAGTGTCATCAAATCACAAGAGACACTGATAAAAGAAATCAAAAATGACAAAAACAGATGGAAAGATATACCATGTTCCTGGATTGGAAGAATGAATATTGTCAAAATGATTGTACTACCCAAGGCAATCTACAGGTTCAAGTCAATCCCTATCAAATTACCAATGTCATTTTTCACAGAACTAGAACAAAAAATTTTTTAAACTTATATGGAGACACAAAAGACCCTGAATAGCCAAAGCAATCCTGAGAAAGAAAAACAAAGCTGGAGGAATCAGGCTCCCTGACTTCAGACTATACTACAAAGCTAGAGTAATCGAAACAGTATGGTACTGACACACAAACAGAAATATTGATCATTTGAACAGTATAGAAAGCCCAGAAATAAACCCATGCACCTATGGTCAATTAATCTACAACAAAGGAGGCAAAAATATACAATGGAGAAAAGACAATCTCTTCAATAAGTGGTGCTGGGAAAACTGGACAGTTACATGTAAAAGAATGAAATTACAACATTCTATAACACCGTACACAAAAATAAACTCAAATGGATTAAAGACCTAAATGTAAGATCAGATACTATAAAACTCTTAGAGAAAAATATAGGCAGAACACTCTTCGACATAACTTGCAGCAACATCTTTTCAGATTCACCTCCTAGAATAATGAAAATAAAACCAAAATAAACAAATGGGATCTAATTAAACCTAAAAGCTTTAGCACAGTGAAGGAAACTACAAACAAAAGGAGAAGATAACCCACAGAATGAGAGAAAATATTTGCAAACAATGCGACTGACAAGGAATTAAACTCCAAAATATACAAATAGCTCATGCAGCTCAATAAAAATAACAAAAAATCCCAATCAAAAATATGGGCAGAAGATCTAAATAGACATTTTTCCAAAGAATACATACAGATGTCCAGAAAGCACATGAAAAGATGCTCATCATCACTAATTATTAGAGAAATGCAAATCAAAACTACAATGAGGTACCACCTCACACCATTCAGAATGGCCATCACTAAAAAGTCCACAAATAATAAATGCTGGAGAGGGTGTGCAGAAAAGGGAACCCTCTTACACTGGTGGTGGGAATGTAAATTGGTGCAGCCGCTATGGAAAACAGTATAGAGTGTCCTCAAAAAACTAAAATTAGAGTTACCATATGATCTAGCAATTCCATTCCTGGGCATATACCCAGATAAAACTATAATTCAAAAAGATACATGTACCCCTATGTTCCTAGCAGCACTATTTACCATAGCCAAGACATGGAAACAACCTAAAATGTCCATCTACAGATGAATGGATAAAGATGTGGTGGGTGTGTGTGTACATACACACACACACACACACACACACACACACACACACACATATACACACAATGGAATATCACTCAGTCGTCAAAAAAGTGAAACAATGCCATTTGCAGCAACTTGGATGGACCTAGAGATTATCATACTAAGTGAAGTAAGTCAGAAAGAGAAAGACAAATACCATATGATATCCCTTATATGTGGAATCTAGAATAGGACACAAATGAATATATCTATGAAACAGAAACAAACTCACAGACGCAGAGAACAGACTTGTGGCTGCCAAGGGGGAGTGAGGGGGTGAAGGAGGGAAGGACTTGGGAGTTTGTGATTAACAGACACAAACTATTATATATTGGATGGATAAACAACAAGGTCCTACTTGAACTATACTCAAGTTCCACAGGGAACTATATTCAATATCCTGTGATAAACCATAATGGAAAATAATACAAAAAAGAATATAAATATGTATAACTGAATCACTTTGCTATATAGCAGAAATTAACACAACATTGTAAATCAACTATACTTCAATAAAATACTTTTTAAAAAAGGAATAAAGTACTGAAACAAGCTACAGCCCTGGATAAACATTGAAAACATTATGCTAACTGAGAAAATCCATTCATAAAAAAGACACATATTTACGAATCTATTCATATGAAATGTTCAGAATAAGTAAATCCATACACAAATAGATTAGTTTTTGCCAGGGGATGAGAAGCAGGAAGAACGGGAAATGACAGCTAAGGGGTACAGGATTTCTTTCTGGGATGATGGAAATGTTCTGAAATTAGATAGTGGTAGTAGATGCACAACTTTGTGAATATTCTAAAAATCCCTGTATTCTACTCTTTAAAATAGTGAATTTTGTGCTATATGAATTCCATCTCAGTGCTTTAAAATTCTCATTGTATCCTATTGTTATTTTATATTTCCCTGAAGTACAGTATGTTACTATACTCCAGGCACAACCTGGTATTAATCTAAAACAACCTCAAATATGTTAAAATTCACAAGTGCAAACAGCTATGCAGATATACATATATACACTCACACAAACACAAATTGATAAGTTGATAGAAGTATCATATTATTCTGGAGGAAATAAAAATTTCTTAGAACGGTTATTATTATCTAAAATACTATGCTAAGAAGGAAGCAAAATTTTAAATAACTTGTAATCTAGATCAGTAGCTATGTGTATTGAGAGAACAAACACATCTTAATTACTATAATACTAGTAGTACTACAAACAGCAATAATTAGCATTCATGGAGCACTTACTAATTACCAAATAGGCACTATTATAAGTCCTTTACATGCACCATCTCATTTAATGCCCACAATAATCAATAAGGTAAATAATAATGTAATCCCCCATTTTACAGATAAGGAAACTGAAGCACAGAGTATTCATACAAACAGGAAGTAGTAAAGCCAGGAGTTAGAGTGCAGTAGTTTGTCTACAGAGCCTCTTACCTACCACAACTTCTCACCACAACAACGAAAAATTACAGTTAAGCGTGTTTTTGCACACTGAAAGTCCACCTAATTTAGAACATACAAT
Source organism: Stenella coeruleoalba (assembly GCF_951394435.1). Taxonomy (NCBI): domain Eukaryota; kingdom Metazoa; phylum Chordata; class Mammalia; order Artiodactyla; family Delphinidae; genus Stenella; species Stenella coeruleoalba. The sequence goes on from NC_137152.1 coordinate 59,947,292, forward strand.
TCAAGTATATACAGCATGTTTATACATACTATTTTTAAATTAATAATTTTAATAATTAGTTTCAAATCAAAATGTTAAATATTTTACTTTATTAGTAACAGCAAACTTTCTACAAATAATTTGAAGCATGGTTATTCAGATTAATTCCTAAAATTTTAGAAAATACTATATATTTACCGTGTTCTTGGCCGTTGTTCATCTTCAGATTCACTAACTTCTTCACTAACTCCTGATTCCTGAAAATCAGAATCTTCAGAATCTTCACTGCTCACTTGAATAAAAATACATATTAAAAGTTATTAAATACTTCCCAATAGAAATGCAATTTGTCAGTAACTTCACATTAAAACTTAGAGTATTATGAGAATAATATCTGTAGTACATATTATGTCATATAGATTAGACCAGTTAATGACACAAATGGTATTTATAAAAAAATCAAGTAAAATCCAACTATGGTTATAAAATTATGATTCTACATTAAAATGTAAGTATTAATTGTATACGAATTGACAAAATGAGAAATTGCCTGTCAATAAAAGAATTCTGGTTATTTAAAACAAGCAAAGTAGGCTGGCCAAGGTGGAATAATGGCGATTACAGACCCTCTGCCATTTATGACAACTGAAAACTATAGACAGAATACATAAAATAACAACCTAAGAACTGTGAAAAGGAAACAAGAGCAGGCAGACTAGGGACTGAAATCAAAACCTGAATAATGATCCCCATAAAATTGTGGAGGGATGTGAATGTCATGTGTTTTATTTTTTCCTCCGTTCTTTCCTGGTTTTGACAGGAAGGCCGGCTGAATTCCAAAACTATGCAGAGGGTGCTGACAGCAAAACTCTGGGAGGACTGCATTTCTAGCCACAGCACTGGGAAAAGGAGCAGAGCCCTGCATATCACAAGAATATAAGGTGAATTCCCAATTTTATTTTTTCTCTCCAAAATTTTATTTTTCTGTACCAAAACTGCCACTAAGACACAGGCATCTGAAACCCCAGGAGAATACCCATATCTTTCTGGCCAGAGGAAGCCAGGCAGGGAAAATATAAGATGAGCCTGGACTATCTTGTGGTGCCAGAAAGTAAAGCAGTGCTCAAAAAATGATGGGGATATATTCAAAGGACACAGGATCCAACTTGAGAAGCTCCCAATAAGCAAAGCTGGAACAATGTGAGCAACAAAATGAACTGGATTATAACTCATAGAATAAAATAAGTATCTATCTATAAGTCCATATTAATATAAGCAATGCAATAAATAAATAAACGGGGAAACAACTCTTCCTAGAAGTAATGAAAGAAACTGAAAATCACCACTTACACATACATCACAGTAAAAACTACTCAGGCAGTTGGATGCTAAAATTAGTGGGCATAAGTATGGATGAGAAACAGGATATTTGCATTGTCTCAAAGTATCTCCCCACAAGATATTAAATATGAACAGAAAAATAGTTTTTCTTTTTACAGTGGAAAAATCCAGCAGACACCAACTTAAGCAACTTAAATCAGGTTAGCATTACCAGTAATAAGACATATTGTCATCATACACCTTTGGTATGATACACTGAGAAAGATTCAATATCACTTTTGTAGTACTGCTGTCAAAATGCCTAATAACCTAAATCTAACCATGAGAAGACACTAGACAAATACATATAGATGGACAGTCTAGAAAATAATTGATAATAGACTTCAAAAGTGTCAAGGTCATGAAAGAAAAGACAAAGGAACTGTCACAGATTGGAGTAGATTAAGGAGACAAGTGAATGCAATGTGGGATCCTAGAATGGATTCCAAAGTGGTAAAAGAACATCAGTGGGAAAAATAATGATAACCAAATAAAATCTATAGTTTACATCAGAGGTCAGAGGTCTGACGGTAAGTATTTTCAACTTTGTAGGCTATATGGTCTCTGTTGCAACCACTCATCTCTACACAACTTTGCCACTGTAAACACATGAAAGCAGTAACTGAATAAGTGTAACAGTGCCCCAATAAACCTTTACTTATAAAAAAAGGCAGAAGGTCAGATTTAGCCTACAGGTGTAGTCTGTCAAACCCTGGTTGAACTAATAGTATTGCATCAATGTTAATTTCCTGGTTTTGATTGTTGTGCTGTAATAAGTGTAAGGTATTAAATTAGGGAAGCTGGGTGAAGGGTATATAGGAACTCCACACTATTTTTCTGACATTTCTATAAATCTAAAATTATGTCAAAATAAAATATTTTTAGAATATCATGAGCTGACCTCAGAATCAAAAGTCTATTCTATCTAAAAAAAACATAGGCAGGCATAAATAATATAAAGACTTGCTATGGGAGAAGAGGGGAATGAGGAATTAGTGTTTAGTGAGTTTCAGCTTGGGATGATGAAAGAATTCTGGAGACAGATAGTGTTAATGGTTGCACAACAATGTGAATATATTAATGCTACTGAATTAATTCAAAAACTTAAAAATGGTTAAAATTTTATGTTATGTATATTTTACCACAATAAAAAAAAACAATAGTAAAAAAGAACTGCTAAGCAACTGGGAATTTGGGAGAACACAGGTGTCCACATGCACACACAAACTTCTCCTGTAATTAAATACAATTTTAAGTCTAGTATTCATTTTTCATCAAACATTTTATTTTAAAAATTTTCAAACCTACCAAAAGTTTTAAAGAATTTTTGAATGTATCCTTTCTCCTAAATTCACTTACTGTTAAGTTTAGCACATTTGCTTTATCTCTCCCTAAACATATACACACCCTTTTTTGCACTGAACTATTTGAAATTAAGTGCTGATATCATGACAGTTAACCCTTAAGCATAAGGACACTGTCCTACATAACTAAATACCACTATAATGCATGAGAAAAATAACATCAATTTTAATATCATATACTATAAAGGCAATCAATAACTACACTTTTGAAATTATCACCAAAATAACTTTTATAACTTTTTAAAAATTTAGGTGAAAATTGAAATCCACATACTACACTTGATTTAATATTATAATTCAGCTATTAGCTTTTGATTTCTCCCCATTACCCAACGTTAAGTTTCCAGACAATACAGGGACACCAGAGTTTGCAAAACTTGGAAAATCATGCAACTCCAAATGTAGTATCAATCACTATGATCATAACCTACATTAGAAAAATTAATATGATGGGATTTTAGTTTACTCCCTTCTACACAAACGAACAAAAAAAAAAAAAAACAAAACAGCTGGGTAATAAGTTACCCACAGAAGAAGACAATGGAAACACAGGTCACAGAAAACTTGGGTTTCAATAAAGCATTTCAAATGTATTTGGCCCACTAAAGGACTCTATATCCCTGAGCTAAGCCTCAGAGGCAAAATCAGTATTTCTCCTTTTGTTGAAGATGCACAGGAAATCATGTTGTTATGCTAAATCACTCAGTTCCTTTATAGAATGCTAAATCACTCAGTTCCTTTATAGAATCTGAAAGACTGGCTTGTACTCAGGCTGCAAAGAAATTTATGAGAAAAGCATTCACAAAATGAGGTACTATTATTTATTTGTCTACATGAAAATATCCATGAAATATTAAGTATATGTGTGGGTGGGGGGGGTACCTTCCTCCTCTTCTTTAATGGATAGCTGCTGCTCTTTAGCCCTTTAAATGTTCAGGATTCCAAGATTCTTTCCTTAGCCCTCTATTTGCACAACATTACAGCTCCACTGGGTAATCTCACTATTACACTTATACCAGAACAACCACACTTGACATCAACTATGGCAATATCCTTCAAATGGATTCAAAGCCTTCAGTCTCACAGAATAACAGGCAACTAATCTGAACGTATTACAACCTTGGTTGAAATCTTTCAATGGAAAAAATGAGTGGTTGTGCTGAAGTTGTGATTCTTGAGTGCTGGTAACGAATGTCCTGTGTCTTGAGGTGCCATACATGTTCATCAAGCTATCCACTTATGAAATGCACACTTTTCTGTATATATACCTTAAATAAAAAGTTTTTTAAAAAGTGGTGGCACTCCTCTGTGACTACACTAAAAACAAATTATACACTAAACTGGTAAACTGTATGGTTTGTGAATTATGTCTCATAGCTATGATATAAAAATAATTTTTAAAATTAAAAAAAATTTAAACCTTTCAATGGCTCTCCATCCTATAGAGCCTACTATACTTCTCAGACACTTCCAAAAATGCTTTCTTATTCCTAGTGGCAAAGAAGAGTTAATCTGCCCGACAGGAATTGGCTAGTAAAGTCTTCAGAATCTGCCCCAAAGAAGAAAAAACTTTCTTTAAACTTCTTGTTAGCCGAAATTCTCAGGAAAAGTTCACATTTAATTCCTCAATATATGTGATTACTTAATATAAGAATGCTCTCCACCAACTCTCAAGTAAAATGAACACACCAAAGAGATGTACCATGTTTACTCTATAGCCTGATATACCCATGAGTCCACTGCCAAGTACTTCAGTTTGAGAAACACAGGCTTACAAAGGTCTCTAGTATCTGGTCTCTGTCTTATTGGCCCAGCCTAATTTCCTGCTGTTCCTTTCCCTACTCCCTCCTATACTCCAACTATACCACATCAATTGCATCCCCTCCACCATGTGCTAAACAATTTGCAGAGGCTTTTATAATTTTTTCCCTGCTTATATTATACATCTTCACAACACATCTACCTGCTCCCCATTTAGAACTTGATCTGCTGGGTGAAATTCTTCATCTTTGTGAAGTCTTCTCTGGTGATAACCCCTAGCCCCCAAGAAGCTAAAGAAATCCTCTCAGTGCCACACTTTATAATACCTCTGTTATACAAGACAACCCTCATGGTACTATAATTTCGTATAATATTAATGTCAATAATTCTTATTAAACCAATGACTGCCAAATCATATCAGAGATGCTCTTAAAACATATGGATACATAGGTCCCACCACCACCAATTATGCTGTAATTGGCTTGGGGTGCAGCCCTGCCATAGGTATATTTTTAAATCCAAGTTAACTGCATGTGTAGTCAGGCTGAAAACCATCACATAAGACAATGATTTCCTTATTCATTTTGTATCCTCGGTGTTTACCATGATGCTGGAAACAGGTAAGTAACTCAGTGCAGAAGGTCTCAGACTTTTAATGTAATAAAAATTTAATCTGGCTAAAGTTTTACATATAAACTTGCATAAATCTATCCAAATTAATTGTATGTTCTATCTTTCCTCATTATTTCTTCCTGCACTTACAGGCAGTCTTAAATTTTCTACATAACTTTAATGCATATTTTATTTATTGTCATATTTCTTTGTCTTTTTAATCTAAATGTATATGACTACTAAAGGTCAAAAATAGTCTTTGTGTCATCTCTCAAGTTTCTGGGTTATCTTCCCACTCTAAATTCTTTATTTCACTCTCAGAATAGTTGTTGTCAGTGTGCTGATACTCACCTAATATAGGTGGTCAACTGTTGGAGCCAATATACTTAAATTTCACAACTATACTTAGTTTATAAAACCAGTATGTTCCTTGCTATCAGAATTAAAATGTCTTACCCTTCCTTCTATTTCTGCCTTTGGCTTCTTTGTGCTCTTTAGGCTTCGTCTTTTTTTCTTCTCCAGATTCTCCATCACTCACAGTCAGCTTGTGCCTCAAAAGCCTATGTCTGTATCTCGGCTTCTTAGATTCTTCAGAATCTGAATCTGATTCAGAATTGACTTGATTTTTTGCTTCTAAATGGAGAAAACAAATCAGTAAAACCTTCAGCCTTTTTTCCTTTAAAATGTTGTAAAACTACATATTTTGTTTGTTGACAATTATCATGATTTATGGAACTGATCAGAGCTGTGTACTTATCTGGGTTGCATTGGTGATAACAGGCTATCTCATACATCAAACTTGATCTATTACTATTATTAAATATTGATTAAATATCACCAGTATACATTTATAGATTTTTTTAAAAGGTAAAAAATATTTTCCTTTAAAATCATCTGTTTATTGGCAGTAACTGACAAAACTTGCACAATTATTACCAGATATTCAAACGGAGTAAAGGTAGTAAAGTTTTCAACATTTTAATAAACTTCAAATGCATGTGTTAAGAGATTTCATGGTCAGACAGTCTTCAACGCCTGAATTGGTCAAATAATTATGACATCCTATACTTCTCTTTGGGGAGCTCACCCTCATCTCCAGGGTTTTCTTCATTGTGTTTTCCACTTCTTTTTTTCCCTTCTTCTGATTCATCATCTGAAGATCCATCCTCATCAGAGGAAAGATTGGCTTTAATTTCTTCTAAAAGCATCTTCTTGGCAATTCTTGAGTAAAAAGACAATAAAAACTATATATTTGGTGGTGAAGTGTAACAAATTAAAAACAAAAAGAATTATGTGTATCAAAATAGAAATAAACGTGTCAATAGATATTTTATTATAAAGAAAAGGCTATCAAAACCATATTTTAACCTAAACTACCAACCAAAAGTTTTGAAAATGCTCTTAGCACTGATTTTCTCCCAGTTCTATACAATTCTGCAATATAGTGAAAAATCTCAGGGACATTTCTACTAACTATTTTGACCAATTCCAACTTCATGCTGGATAACTTTCCAATCCGACACCTGCTCTGCTGCCACCATCCAACAACTACAATATCAAGACAGGCCCACAAAGGTAAATCAATTCATTCAGACAAATGGCATTCCAACACTGAACTCCACATGAGAGGATTTATTCAACAGCAAAACATTTTCTTATAAAATCAGTGTGTAATAAACCACTTTATTGTGAAACAGTACCTCAAACTAGTGGATAATATTTTGGCCCTTAAATTTCAATTTGCTTCATAAATTCTTCTAACCAAATGAAAGAATACAACACATAAGTAGTGAAGCAATCAAAAATCCCTAATAATATTCAAACTAGGGCAGAGAAGGGGCAAGAGTGCTATTAACCACATACATAGTTAAAAGAACAAAAACTACCATAAAGGAGTTTCCACTTTCCAAAGAAGTAGATAGTGCATTAGCCTCAAACATATCAAAATTTTTCAAGATGCTCCTCAAAGACCAATTTGCTAATGAAAAAATCAACTGCTAAAAGCATGAGAAAATAATTCTTTAATACCATCTTATGTTAAAATAAAATATATTCCTAAAAAATCTCCATATTTGCACTAAAGGAAGATATCTGAAAGTGTACGATAAAAGCAGTTTTTGTGCAAGACGAAGTGTTTTGCAGCTTTTGATATAAATTCATAAATCACAGTTAACAAAGGAATACCTTACAGAAAGGCTCAAAAGTTGACATGATTCTTGGTTTTCCATGGACTAACTTCTATGTGGATAAACATCTACTCTGCAATCAAGAATAACTCTAGCTCAGTCAAAAACTTGCAACTGGAATTATGAAACTTTTGTTATTTTTGGATTTGAAACTCCTCTTTTTATTTCTTAACAAGCACTCACATTTAAATCAAGAATACATTCAATGGTAGGAGATGCCAATGCATGTTAATGCCTTAACTTTATTTGATACATTGTTCATTGCTATTTATACTCAAAGATATATAGCAAAGGCACCTAAACAGACTGAAGCAAACAAAATAGCTAATCACTTCCATAAATGCTTGTTATATGCCCTTTGGTACTTCCCCCCTAACCAGATAGATAAGGAATATTTACACAACGTGGAGAGTTACCAATTGCAAGAGGAAACCACAGATGAGTTAGCTTTTCTGAGGGTTTCCAACTTGATTTGCTAAAATTAGATCACTCCAATTTAAATCCTACTGGAGTTGGGGACTTCCCTGGTGTTCCAGTGGTTGGGACTTCGCCTTCCAATGCAGGGGGTGCGGGTTCAATCCCTGGTTAGGGAGCTAAGATCCCACATGCCTCACGGCCAAAAAAACCAAAACATAAAACAGAAGCAATAATGTAACAAATTCAATAAAAGACTTTAATAATGGTCCACATCAAAAATTTTAAAAATTAAAAAAAAAACCCTACTCGAGTTGAGCAATTAAGTCTTCGTTGCTCTTAAACTTCTACATCAGTGGTTTGCTGACTTTGGTTGCACACGGTAAACATTTTCAAAATGGGGACTAATATGGGGTTGCCAACTTTTCATTTCGTCAAGAAAAAAATTTAAACCCAAATATCATTTATTTTTATCATTTTATAAAATAAACAAACACACCCTCCACAAATTAGGAAACAGTTTCAAAATAAACAGTGGTTCTTTAAATTTATTAAAAGCATCTTTCTGGAAAAACTCTAAAATCATATTTAATACACACCACATTATCATTTCCCATGAACAAGGAAGAACTTTCTCAAGCCAGTTTGAGTAAAAACACTGTTTTGGAATGAATAAATGTGTGTGCGTGCTCGAGTGTGCATATAATGTGAAGCACTGGATAATAGGTTACAAATAGGAAAACATAGTTTACTTGCAGTTACAAGATCTTATATACCCATTTGAGTGGTACAATAATAGCCAACAAAAATACAATTATTAATTTAGTTACTCTAAAGTTTAGTTCAATCACCTGATTTCAGTTTGTATTTACAAGTTCAAAAAATGTCTTAAATTCTGTATAATCTGTAAAGACTTGGTTGTTAACTTTAACAAACCACATAATATTTCTTCTTTCAAACTCTAGACTCCTAATATGTCTACTAAATGGAAAGTCAAAATATGTAAACCTACAAATACTAAAGTTCTAGACTGTCATGAAGAACTATGAAATATATAAAACAATAAGATTCTATACCAACTTAAAATAATCACGTAAGTCATGGAAAATAAAATGAGATCCACATAATGAAGAACTAATTGATTTAGCAACAACCTTCAATAAGACCATAATATATAGAACAATCACAGATACTTTAGAAGCAAAAAAAAATTTACAAACTTCAGAGAATGCCCATTTTTCTCCAAACTGACAGTTATACAGAGTGATAGAGACTCCCTAAGCTTTACCTCACTAAGATGTTTTAAATTTCCCCTCTAACACCTTTTGAGCAAAAGAAAGCCTAATGTACAGCCATATACATTAAGCCCTAAAAAGAATAATAAAGTTAAATTATTTTGCATAAATTATGGCTGATGGCTCATGTCCAATATGTCAAAGACCTACTGTATCACACACCTAGCCTATCGCATAGCCGACACCTCAAAGTTAGAACTTAATTTGAAGGACCTAAGTAAGGGCTGAGGCTGACCTTCAACCTGAGTATTCAGCAAACATGTTGAGGTGAGATGTGTCCCATCTACAGAGCCTGCCGTGAGATGCTTTAAGGGAAACTCCACTACCTTAACTCTTGAGTCACAGGCCACAGAGACTTCAAGGACATCATCACTTGAGAACCAGCTGAGGCTGGCAAAGCATCATTTTGGAGGCCTCGGCTGGACCCGTGCTGGTATGCATGTGATGGATGTATAGTCATGATTCCTAGTTGATTCTGCTTCTGAGAAAATCATCCAAGCAACAAGGTACTGCCCCTGGAATCTCAAAGCTCAACATTACATCTTGGGGCAGGTGTAGCATCCAAAGCAGTCACGACTCTATCAGAAGCATTAGAGGCACAGGCTGTGCCACTCTTGTGGCAGAAAACCTGGGCAGAGCTGGAAGTAATGGAGCCAGTCCTCCATTTTCCTGAAAGGGAGGGAAGGGAGAGGGGAAGAAAGCAAAACAATATGGGAGGGAGGGTAAAAACCCACAAACAAACAATGATCGGAACTGGTGCATGAAAGAATAAATAAAAGAATTGCAAAACTCGAACAAGCTAAGTCTTCTAAATCACATAATGAATACCAAGATACGATAATGCCTTATTACACCTTCCACCTTTGTCTACTAAAATAAAGCAAAACTAAAATAAGGAATGAGCCCAACAATGCAAAGACAAACAAGCAATCAGAGAGAGAGAGAGAGAGAGAGAGAGAGAGAGAGCGAGTGAGCGAGCGAGCCAAGAAAGCCTTTAGTAATTCTGATCCTATCTAGAAAGGAAATCAGTAATGCCTCTTGTTTAAGCACTCAAACAGGAAAAGAAAGTAAACTGCCTCTTGCTGGTAGGTAAATCAAGAATTCAAAACACTGAGTTTCTAAGAAAGGAGTGATCAAGAGAAAGATCTCTTGCACCAGGGAATTGTAGAGAAACAGCCATTACAAAAGCAACACAAAATGTTAGAGCTAGAAGAAGGGACCTTAGAGTCCAACTCTGTCATTTTACAGATGAGGAAACAGGCTTAAAGAGGGGAAATGACTTGGCCAAAGAAACAAAGCTAGTTAGTGTCAAAGCCAGGAGTAGTACCTAAGATCCTGAACCCCAATCTGCTACTAATTTTACTATGCCAGTGCTATATTCTCTACTAATTCACTACTACTGTGCTAATGAGTGCTTGGGGCAATAGACTAAGGTCACATTCTTAAAGTTATCTGTATTTCACTGATTTAGAAATGAAAGAATTCAAGTTTTGATTAAAAAAATTTTTTTGAAAGAGTTCTAAACATCTTTCGGCCAGTATGCACCATCTCTAAAATGTACTGACAGGTCATCTTAAATATATCCTACAATCTACTGCTTTATCTTTTAAGAGGTTCTGAAAACAGGCTTGAAGAAAATTGCTAAATGAAAAATACATTTTTAGAAGGCCAAAATACTGTGCACCCATACACACAGGTGACAAAATTTTAAATTTCTTTTTTACATTCTGTGCACAATATCACAATAGTTAAAACAGAGAATTCTGAATAAGATTATAAGTTTCGAGATAAAAAAAACTGTGTAAGTAAATGTAGTACTAAAACATCATACCATATATAAAAGGTTGATATGTAAAACAATTCAAATGACTACAGTCCAAAAATCGTTGAATATTTTTTGTGAGGAACACACGTTCTTCTAGTAGGGAGGGAGGCTTTGTTTTAACAAATGCTACATACTTCAGGTTGAGAATTAAAACATTTCGGGGACTTCCCTGGTGGTCCAGTGGTTATGACTCTGCACTCCCAATGCAGGGGGCACGGGTTCAATCCCTGGTCAGGGAACTAAGATCCCACATACCGCACAGCACAGCAAAAAAAAAAAAAAAAAAAAAAAAAAAAAAAATCAATCACAGGATTACAATGGAATTCCTCATCTTCAAAATCTGTATTAGTGATTTTTTAACTCCTTGGTTCAAAATTATTATCTTTTTTTTTTTTTTGACGGCGCCACTCAGCTTGCGGGATCAAACCTGGGCCTCCTGCAGTGGAAGCATGAAGTCCTAACCACTGGACCGCCAGGGATTTCCCCAAATTAGTACCTTGATATAAACCGTTCTATGAAAAACTATAACCAAGGCATAATGATCTGCACCTAAAGACAGTGCTATTCATGAAACAATGATGACGTCACTAAATAACCAAAAAGCTGAACAACAGTATGAAACTATTTTTTAAGTCACATGTTCTACAATGTTTGCAGTTAATGAAAAACATCACTGTTTTCATAAAATTAATATCAAATAACTTTTAAAAAAAGTCTTAGGAGTACAAAAATAAAAGCTGTATGAAATCAAGAACCCACAGTTTATTAACAATTTATACATGGGCTCAAATTACAAAATGTGTATTCCCTGATTTTATGTAAAAATCTAAGTCAGCTTTAGAGGAAATTTTAACAAGAAAAAATTTATTAACATTGATATAAATTTAGAAAATTTTATCATACTAAAGATCATACTAAATAGTTCAATATTTTTATAACTGAAAAGTAAAAACAAAGACTTATGTGTCTCAATTTTATTTTTAAAATTCAAAGTAAAAGGGCTTCCCTGGTGGCGCAGTGGTTGAGAGTCCGCCTGCCGATGCAGGGGACACGGGTTCGTGCCCCGGTCCGGGCAGATCCCACATGCTGTGGAGCGGCTGGGCCGGTGAGCCATGGCCGCTGAGCCTGCGCGTCCAGAGCCTGTGCTCCGCAACGGAAGAGGCCACAACAGTGAGAGGCCCGCATACCGCAAAAAAAAAAAAAAAATCAAACTAAAAGACAAAGACAATACAGTCAGAAAAATGAACCTTTTTTGCTAACACTAGAAAAATCCAAACTCTCCTTTTGGGCGGGGGTGCTTTTTCTCATCTAAAAGTCCCATTACAGTATCACCAAAGAATAGAGAATAGGAACAGAAGGCTGAACATAATATTTACATCTTAAGCAGAGAGATCACCACTAATGACCATATTTCTTTCATTGCTGGGAATTCTAGCATAAAAGAGAGAGCTGGTGGCAACTGTAACCAGTTTAGATATCTAAAAATAGATCCTATCCAGTGTCTAGACACCTGTATTATACTTGAGTTACAATACTTACCTGCACTATAAAGACAAAATAAATTGAACAAGAATTACCTTAAAATTGCCAGACATTTAAAACCCTTACTCAAACATGAAACAAGTAAAATACTCATTTAAAAAGCTACCTTTGTTTTTCAAACCCAATAAAGGAGAACTAAAGCAATTTTGCTAACCAAATAGGACCATCATGAAAGAAAATTCACAGAAAAAAATTATTCCAGATTCAGCAAATTTGTATAGAGAACAGATAAAGTCATGTATAGAAGATGAACATTTGGAAAAGTGTTTAAAATAGAAACCAAAGTCACATATCAAAGGAACGTGAGATATACTCATGCCATTAATCTTTGCTGAAATCAGGTAAACAATCATCAAATATCTTTATTAGCATAAACAATATCCAGGAATCATTAATCACTTCCAAAAATATGCTGGATTAGCAGCACAGAGCCTGCATCAAAAAAATACCTATGACTTCCGGGAAGGTGGCGGAAGACTAAGACACGGAGATCATCTTCCTCCCCACAGATACACCAGAAATACATCTACACGTGGAACAACTCCTACAGAACACCTACTGAACGCTGGCAGAAGACCTCAGACCTCCCAAAAGGCAACAAAGCCCCCAAGTACCTGGGTAGGGAAAAAGAAAAAAGAATAAACAGAGACAAAAAGATAGGGAAGGGACCTGCACCAGTGGGAAGGAGCTGTGAAGGAGGAAAGGTTTCCACACACTAGGAAGCCCCTTCGTGGGCGGAGACTGTGGGTGGCGGAGGGGGAAGCTTCGGAGCCAAGGGGGAGGCACAGCAACAGGGTTACGGGGGGCAAAGCGGAGAGATTCCTGCACAGAGGACTGGTGTGGACTGGCACTCACCAGCCCGACAGGCTTCTCTGCTCACACGACGGGGCGGGCGGGGCCGCGAGCTGAGGCTCGGGCTTCGGTCGGAGCGCAGGGAGAGGACTGGGGTTGGCGGCTTGAACATAGCCTGAAGGGGTTAGTGCACCACGGCTGGCCGGGAGGGAGTCCTGGGAAAAGTCTGGACCTGCCGAAGAGGCAAGAGACTTTTTCTTCCCTCTGTGTTTCCTGGTGCGTGAGGAGAAGGGATTAAGAACACTGCTTAAAGGAGCTCCAGAGACGGGCGCGAGCCGCGGCTAAAACCGCGGACCCCAGCCACGGGCATGAGACGCTAAGGCTGCTGCGGCCGCCACCAAGAAGCCTGGGTGCAAGCACAGGTCACTATCCACACCCCTCTTCCGGAGAGCCTGTGCAGCCCGTCACTGCCAGGTTCCCGGGATCCAGGGACAATTTACCCGCGAGAACGCAAGGCGAGCCTCAGGCTGGTGCAAGGTCACGCCAGCCTCTGCCGCCGCAGGCCCGTCCCGCACTCCATGCCCTTCCCTCCCCCCAGCCCGAGTGAGCCAGAATCCCCGAATCAGCGGCTCCTTTAACCCTGTCCTGTCTGAGCGAACAACAGACGACTTCCAGTGACCTACACGCACAGGCAGGGCCAAATCCAAAGCTGAGCCCCTGTGAGCTGTGAGAACAAAGAAGAGAAAGGGAAATCTCTCCCAGCAGCCTCAGAAGCAGTGGATTAAAGCTCCACAATCAACTTGATGTACCCTGCATCTGTGGAATATATGAATGTCAGACAACGAATCATCCCAAATTGAGGAGGTGGACTTTGAGAGCAAGATTTATGATTTTTTCCCCTTTTCCTCTTTTAGTGAGTGTGTATGTGTATGCTTCTGTGTGAGATTTTGTTATGTATAGCTTTGCTTCCACCATTTGTCGTAGGGTTCTATCCATCCGTTTTTGTTTTTAATTTTTTTTCTTAATAATTAATTTTAATAACTTTATTTTATTTTACTTTATCTTCTCTCTTTCGTTCTTTCTTTTTTCTTTCTATCCTTCCTTCCCTCCTTTAGACAGTGAATCATCCCAAATTGAGGAGGTGGACTTCGAGAGCAAGATTTATGATTTTTTCCCCTTTTCCTCTTTTGGTAAATGTGTATGTCTATGCTTCTGTATGAGATTTTATCTCTATAGCTTTGCTTCCACCATTTGTCCTAAAGTTCTATCCGTCCGTTTTTGTTTTTTTTTAATTTATTTCTTAATAATTATTTTTAATTTAATAACTTTACTATATTTTAGTTTATTATATTTTACTTTATCTTTTCTTTTTTCCTTCCTTCCCTCCTTCCTTCCTTCCTCCCACCGTCCCGCTCCCTCCCTCCTTTCCTTCTCTCCTTCTTTTCTTTCTTTCTTCCTTCCTTCCTACCTTCCTTCCTTCCTTCCTTTCTTTCTTCCTAGTTCTACTAATTCTTTCTCTCTACTTTTTCTCCCTTTTATTCTGAGCCGTGTGGATGAAAGGCTCTTGGTGCCACAGCCAGGAGTCAGTGCTGTGCCTCTGAGGTGAGACAGCCAACTTCAGGACACTGGTCCACAAGACACTTCCCAGCTACACATAATATCGAATGGCGAAAATCTCCCAGAGATCTCCATCTCAAAGCCAGCACCCAGCTTCACTCAACGACCAGCAAGCGACAGTGCTGGACACCCTATGCCAAACAACTAGCAAAACAAGAAAACAACCCCACCCATTGGCAGACAGGCTGCCTAAAATCATAATAAGTCCTCAGACACCCCAAAACACACCACCGGACGTGAACCTTCCCACCAGAGAGACAAGATCCAGCCTCATCCACCAGAACACAGGCACTAGTCCCCTCCACCAGGAAGCATACACTACCCACTGAACCAAACTTAGCCACTGGGGACAGAAACCAAAAATAAGGGGAACTACCAACTTGCAGCGTGCAAAAAGGAGACATCCAAACACAGTAAGATAAGCAAAATGAGAAGACATAAAAACACACTGCAGTTGAAGGAGCAAGATAAAAACCAACCAGACCTAACAAATGAAGAGGAAATAGGCAGTCTACCTGAAAAAGAATTCAGAATAATGATAGTAAAGATGATCCAAAATCTTGGAAACAGAATGGACAAAACGGAAGAAACATTTCACAAGGACCTAGAAGAACTAAAGATGAAACAAAAAACAATGAACACCACAATAAATGAAATTAAAAATACTCTACATGGGATCAATAGCAGAATAACTGAGGCAGAAGAACGGATAAGTGACCTGGAAGATAAAATAGTGGAAATAACTACTGCAGAGCAGAATAAAGAAAAAAGAATGAAAAGAACTGAGGACAGTCTCAGAGACCTCTGGGACAACATTAAACGCACCAACATTCGAATTATAGGGGTTCCAGAAGAAGAAGAGAAAAAGAAAGGGACTGAGAGAATATTTGAAGAGATTGTAGTTGAACGCTTCCCAAATATGGGAAAGGAAATAGTTAATCAAGTCCAGGGAGCACAGAGAGTCCCATGCAGGATAAATCCAAGGAGAAATACGCCAAGACACATATTAATCAAATTCTCAAAAATTAAATACAAAGAAAACATATTAAAAGCAGCAAGGGAAAAACAACAAATAACACACAAGGGAATCCCCATAAGGTTAACAGCTGATCTCTCAGCAGAAACTCTGCAAGCCAGAAGGGACTGGCAGGACATATTTAAAGTGATGAAGGAGAAAAACCTGCAACCAAGATTACTCAAGCCAGCAAGGATCTCATTCAGATTTGATCGACAAATTAAAACCTTTACAAAGCAAAAGCTGAGAGAGTTCAGCACCACCAAACCAGCTTAACAACAAATGCCAAGGGAACTTCTCTAGGCAAGAAACACAAGAGAAGGAAAAGACCTACAATAACGAACCCAAAACAATTAAGAAAATGGGAATAGGAACATGCATATTGATAATTACCTTAAATGTAAATGGACTAAATGCTCCCACCAAAAAGACAGAGGTTGGCTGAATGGATACAAAAATAAGACCCATATATATGCTGTCTAAAAGAGACCCACTTCAGACCTACAGACACATACAGACTGAAAGCAAGGGGATGGAAAAACATATTCCATGCAAATGGAAACCAAAAGAAAGCTGGAGTAGCAATTCTCATATCAGACAAAATAGACTTTAAAATAAGGACTATTAGAAGAGACAAAGAAGGACACTACATAATGATCAAGGGATTGATCCAAGAAGAAGATATAACAATTGTAAATATTTATGCACCCAACATAGGAGCACCTCAATACATAAGGCAAATACTAAAAGTCATAAAAGGGGAAATCGACAGTAACACATTCAGAGTAGTGGACTTTAACACCCCACTTTTACCAATGGACAGATCATAGAAAAAGAAAATAAATAAGGAAACACAAGCTTTAAATGATACATTAAACAAGATGGACTTAATTGATATTTATAAGACACTCCGTCCAAAAACAACAGAATACACATTTTTCTCAAGTGCTCATGGAACATTCTCCAGGATAGATCATATCTTGGGTCACAAATCAAGCCTTGGTAAATTTAAGAAAATTGAAATTGTATCAAGTACCTTTTCCGACCACAACGCTATTAGACAAGATACCAATTACAGGAAAAGATCTGTAAAAAATACCAACACATGGAGGCTAAACAATACACTACTTAATAACAAAGTGATCACTGAAGAAATCAAAGAGGAAATCAAAAAAATACCTAGAAACAAGTGACAATGGAGACACGACGACCCAAAACCTATGGGATGCAGCAAAAGCACTTCTAAGAGGGAAGTTTATAGCAATACAAGCCCACCTTAAGAAACAGGAAACATCTCGAATAAACAACCTAACCTTGCACCTCAAGCAATTAGGGAAAGAAGAACAAAAACACCCCAAAGGTAGCAGAAGGAAAGAAATCATAAAACTCAGATCAAAAATAAATGAAAAAGAAATGAAGGAAATGACAGCAAAGATCAATAAAACTAAAAGCTGGTTCTCTGAGAAGATAAACAAAATAGATAAACCATTAGCCAGACTCATCAAGGAAAAAAGGGAGAAGACTCAATAGAATTAAAAATGAAAACGGAGAAGTAACAAGTGATACTTCAGAAATACAAAGGATCATGAGAGATTACTACAAGCAACTCTATGCCAATAAAATGGACAACCTGGAAGAAACGGACAAATTCTTAGAAATGCACAACCTGCCAAGACTGAATCAGGAAGAAACAGAAAATACGAACAGACCAATCACAAGCACTGAAATTGAAACTGTGATTTAAAATCTTCCAACAAACAAAAGCCCAGGACCAGATGGATTCACAGGCGAATTCTATCAAACATTTAGAGAAGAGCTAACACCTATCCTTCTCAAACTCTTCCAAATTATAACAGAGGGAGGAACACTCCCAAATTCCTTCTACGAGACCACCATCACCCTGATACCAAAACCAGACAAGGACGTCACAAAGAAAGAAAACTACAGGCCAATATCACTGATGAACATAGATGCAAAAATCCTCAACAAAATACTAGCAAACAGAATCCAACAGCACATTAAACAGATCATACACCATGATCAAGTGGGGTTTATTCCAGGAATGCAACGATTCTTCAACATATGCAAATCAATCATTGTGATACACCATATTCACAAATGGAAGGATAAAAACCATATGATCATCTTAATAGACGCAGAGAAAGCTTTTGACAAAATTCAACATCCATTTATGATAAAAACCCTGCAGAAAGTAGGCATAGAGGGAACTTTCCTCAACATAATAAAGGCCATATATGACAAACCCACAGCCAACATCGTCCTCAATGGTGAAAAGCTGAAAGCATTTCCACTAAGATCAGGAACAAGACAAGGTTGCCCACTCTCACCACTCTTATTCAACAGTTTTGGAAGTTTTAGCCACAGCAATCAAAGAAAAGGAAATAAAAGGAATCCAAATCGGAAAAGAAGAAGTAAATCTGTCACTATTTGTAGATGACATGATACTATACATAGAGAATCCTAAAGATGCTACCAGAAAACTACTAGAGCTAATCAATGACTTTGGTAAAGTAGCAGGATACAAAATTAATGCACAGAAATCTCTGGCATTCCTATACACTAATGATGAAAAATCTGAAAGTGAAATCAAGAAAACACTCCCATTTACCACTGCAACAAAAAGAATAAAATATCTAGGAATAAACCTACCTAAGGAGACAAAAGACCTGTATGCAGAAAATTATAAGACACTGATGAAAGAAATTAAAGATGATACAAATAGATGGAGAGAGATACCATGTTCTTGGATTGGAAGAATCAACATTGTGAAAATGACTCTACTACCCAAAGCAATCTACAGATTCAGTGCAATCCCTATCAAACTACCACTGGCATTTTTCACAGAACTAGAACAAAAAATTTCACAATTTGTATGGAAACACAAAAGACCCCGAATAGCCAAAGCAATCTTGAGAACCAAAAACGAAGCTGGAGGAATCAGGCCCCCTGACTTCAGACTATACTACAAAGCTACAGTAATCAAGACAGTATGGTACTGGCACAAAAACAGAAAGATAGCTCAATGGAACAGGATAGAAAGCCCAGAGATAAACCCACACACATATGGTCACCTTATCTTTGATAATGGAGGCAGGAATGTACAGTGGAGAAAGGACAGCCTCTTCAATAAGTGGTGCTGGGAAAACTAGACAGGTACATGTAAAAGTATGAGATTAGATCACTCCCTAACACCATAAACAAAAATAAGCTCAAGATGGATTAAATACCTAAATGTAAGGCCAGAAACTATCAAACTCTTAGAGGAAAACATAGGCAGGACACTCTATGATGTAAATCACAGCAAGATTCTTTTTGACCCACCTCCTAGAGAAATGGAAATAAAAACAAAAATAAACAAATGGGACTTAATGAAACTTCAAAGCTTTTGCACATCAAAGGAAACCATAAACAAGACCAAAAGACAACCCTCAGAATGGGAGAAAATATTTGCAAAGGAAGCAACCGACAAAGGATTAATCTCCAAAATTTATAAGCAGCTCATGCAGCTTAATAACAAAAAAACAACCAACCCAATTCAAAAATGGGCAGAAGATCTAAATAGACATTTCTCCAAAGAAGATATACAGACTGCCAACAAACACATGAAAGAATGCTCAACATCATTAATCATTAGAGAAATGCAAATCCAAACTACAATGAGATATCATCTCACACCAGTCAGAATGGCCATCATCAAAGAATCTAGAAACAATAAATGCTGGAGAGGGTGTGGAGAAAAGGGAACCCTCTTGCACTGTTGGTGGGAATGTAAATTGATACAGCCACTGTGGAGAACAGTAAGGTGGTTCCTTAAAAAACTACAAATAGAACTACCATATGACCCAGCAATCCCACTATTGGGCATATACCCTGAGAAAACCATATTTCAGAAAGAGTCATGTACCAAAATGTTCATTGCAGCTCTATTTACAATAGCCCAGAGATGGAAACAACCTAAGTGTCCATCATCGGATGAATGGATAAAGAAGATGTGGCACATATATACAATGGAATATTACTCAGCCATAAAAAGAAACGAAACTGAGCTATTTATAATGAGTTGGATAGACCTAGAATCTGCCACACAGAGTGAAGTAAGTCAGAAAGAGAGAGACAAATACTGCATGCTAACACATATATATGGAATTTAAGAAAAAAAATGTCATGAAGAACCTAGGAGTAAAACAGGAATAAAGACACAGACCTACTAGAGAATGGACTTGAGGATATGGGGAGGGGCAAGGGTAAGCTGTGACAAAGTGAGAGAGAGGCATGGACATATATACACTACCAAACGTAAGGTAGATAGCTAGTGGGAAGCAGCCGCCTAGCACAGGGAGATCAGCTCGGTGCTCTGTGACCGCCTGGAGTGGTGGGATAGGGAGGGTGGGAGGGAGGGAGATGCAAGAGGGAAGAGATATGGGAACATTTGTATATATATATAGCTGATTCATTTTGTTGTAAAGCAGAAACTATCACACCATTGTAAAGCAATTATACTCCAATAAAGATGTTTAAAAAATTAAATTAAATTAAAAATAAAAGAATACCTACACCGAGCTAGTAGGGAAAAAAAATAATCATTTGCATGTTTTCCAGTCTGAAAAGCAAAGTATTACCAAATGATAAAATACTTGGAAAATTTGAAGGCTACGGTGTAGTCCCACAATAATTAAACAGAACTTCTATTAACATTGGGTAATTTCTTTAAGCAATCTCTAAATCAAATTTTGCTTCAATGAAAAAAAAATCATTTAGTCCCACTGAGAGAGAAATTATGAGAAAAATTATGCGGTATTTGTAGACCCAACTAAGCATTTTTCAACTACAAAGTAAATACATGTATCTGTGTGGCAGGAGAGGGTATCCATATAAAAACCTCAGCTTTTAAACAAAATTGGAATTAGAAAAAAAGAATGCTGATTTAGAAAAAAATGTAGCAATCTATTTCTCTCCTCTTAAAAGCTCAGTTTTAAATATTTTCCACGCCCTGTAAAAATACAAATGAAGAATATTCTTACAATATTTCTTTTTTGGGAGGAATGGATTCTTCAGTGACTGTTTTAGTATGCAACCCCTAAAGCAAAGCCTGGTTTAATAATCCTCAACGCTATCACTGTTGAACTTGAATACACTACCATCTTATGACTGAGGCTAATTCACAGTGCAGTTATTAAAATATAGGACATTAAATATCCTTTCAATGAAAGAACCAATTTCAAACATAACTAACAGGTATTTGAAAGGCAACATTAACATAATGGCACATTCAAATAAATGACTTTAAAATTACGGGTATAATTTAAATAACCTGACAAACTGTTTGATATTATTATTCTCCCTTTCAAAAAGTACATGAAGTCTAAGCTATAAAATTTGAAGTAAATTCTCAGTTATACAAAATTGAAAGGATAAAGTTCGTCCACTATTTAATTTTTTCTAAAAAGCTCAGTCAAAAAATCGTAAAAGTTAACCTGTTATTCAACCTATAATTCTTGTCATTGTTTATTAAATAAATGCAATTAAATAGAAATTACTTTACAAGTTAGACCACTCTATCTCACAACAGCATACATTTACTTTCAAATATGAATGATACTACATAATAGACTAAATACATAATAGACTAAATACACTAAAATAACATAAACTTATTTATTCACACCTACTGAAATATTCAGGACATGACTAAGTTCTTTAAATGACCTCAAAAGCTATTATAACTTTAAAACAGAAAAGATAAATAATGGTGAAATCTGTTGTAAAACTTTCACACACATATATAAGTAAATATGTCATATATAAGTACATATGATTTGGGAATTATTACTTCGTCAATTTTAGAAATATCAAAACTTCTTTGGCTACAAACTAGCCTACATATCTTGGTTCAATCAAATTCTTTCAACTCTGATGAAAAGATGGATTATAATTAAAATTAAATGCTTGAACAAGCAAAAAGTTTTACAGAAATTTATTGCATCCAAATAGTTAACCATTTGCATTAATACACTATTTACCTCTCCATAAACATTAACACTGAAAATGTATTATAATACTGCTAAAAAGGCAAAGCATATGAAATTTATACACAGTTACACAATTGTGTACAAATTTATACACAATTACAATATGCTCTCTACCAAAATACATCCTACTCAAAAATGTGAAAGGTAAAAATAATTCCAAGACTTTATCATGATCTGAAAACAAATTTTTAAAAGTTGCTTAGTGCATATTCAAATATGCTCAAGTACGCTGTCTATACCAAAATAATTCAAGAAGGTATTTGTATCCCCATCATTAGATAACCCATGGGTATTAGATACCTCATTGGTATATTGGATATGAAACAAGTTATTAATGGCATATTTTATAAAAGCACACTAAACTGAATATAAAGAAAAACATGCTCAAGGTAAAATTCAATTCTTCTCAAAAGTACTCAACAGGGCTGTATTTTTTAATCACAAATGCAAGATGGAATTAAAGATACCTTTCAATAAAATAATTGCCAGTTACAGAGAGATATGATCAAGTAGCTTAAAAGATAAAAATGATATTTATATTTTGACAAGCTCTAACACAAATAAAAAATTATCATACCTTAATGACACTCATTTGGTGTTTAAATACGAAATTAAGATTCTAACTCATAAGTAAATTAGGATATAGCATGTTTTAAACATTATTAGCCTTTCAATAACATTTGAGGCCTTAAGATTTACAAGAAAGCAAATGGTAGCATAAATAAATGAAGAGGAATTTAAGCATTTTAAAAGAGAATAAAATTTTAAATGCTTTCATAATCTCACTATGATCATATCATATACTATATAAAATGCCTGATGAATAAAATGTATGCCTTCACCATTCCATTATGGACCCGACCCCGATCCCACAAAATAATTGGATATATATTTTTAATTAAAAAATAAGTAGGTAGGGGGCGGAGAGGGACGGGACCCGGCGGGGGCCAGGCTGAGCGTGCTCGTGTCGCATGCAGGTGGCAAGAAGAAGCCCCTGAAGCAGCCCAAGAAGCAAGCCAAGGAGATGGACAAGATAAGGCATTCAAGCAGAAACAGAAGGAGGAGCAAAAGAAACTCGAGGAGCTAAAAGCGAAGGCCGCGGGGAAAGGCCCCCTGGCAACAGGCGGAATTAAGAAATATGGCAAAAAGTAAGCTGTTCCTTGTGCCTGAGGCAATTATGATCCTTAGTTCCATTCCTGTTTAAACATCTGGATTAAACATCTGGATTCCCTGCCATAACATCTGTTGCCACCTATAGCTAGAATGAAGTGTTGTCTTGGAACCTATTGTACATTTAAGAATAAACTTTTGTAAAAAAAAAAAATAATAAGTAGGTAAAGCAGCATCTGAGTCTTTGCATCTGTGATTAAGCTCTATTCAAAAGTGCAAAATAAAATTGTTCATTCACCTTAATAAAAACGCCCTCCTGTTAATTAGGAGAATGCTGATCTTTGAAACAGAAAAATCTATCAGCACCAGCAAGATATAAAACAGCTGGAGTGACAGCTGGCCCCACAGTATTTACCAACTCAAAGTTAATTCCTTACAAAATTATGACACAAAAATTACATGTTTATCTTCATGTTTTCTTAATTATTAGAGTTTACTATTAGGAATAAATGGATGGTTAATACAGTACTATGTAGTAAAACCTCAAGTCTATTATAGATTTTTTTGGTGCTAGAATTAATCAGAAAACATTTCATCCAACCCTTTTGTTTTAAAGAACAGAAAATTTTGGCAAAGAGTAGTTAAGTCACTTGCCCACGATCACACAGAAAGGTTAGAACTAGAAGTCAGATATTCTTATCCCCATTATTCCAAAATTCCATCCACTATACCACACTGTCTTCTCGTTGAAGATTATGAGTGTGGGGGATCCTATAGTCCAGGAAGGGTTTAAAAAATATGTAAAAACATTATGGTTATACTCTTTAATACCTTTGTTTTCTTTATTCCTCATTGCTAGAATATGGGTGTATCTTTATTTTTTTTCTTCTCCCAGCTATTCCTTAGTTAAGTCAATCTGTACAGGCTACACTGTTCCCATATAAACCTATTAAGTATTAAAATTAATACTATCATACTGTCTACTTCTATTTTATTTGACAAACTGTGAAAATCTAAATCAGTCTAGATACTTTGCAAATTCATACTTATTTTGAAAGCAATTTCTTAATCTTAAACATCTTAGCAGTCTCTTTTTCACTTTGAACAGGTTTTAATGAATAGGACCACCACACTGGATGGCAATTTAAAACAATAATCAAATATTGAGGAGAGAGATGTCTGTTGTCACCAATTTACTGAGATATGATTTACTTTTACCAATAAAATAATCTGTCAAAATTAAAATATTCTCAAAAAACTATCACTAAATTACAGGGAAACATAAAAATTGACAGTGCTGTATTTATAACACACCCTATGCTAGGTGTGTTACTATTTATATTTCTTTTAAGGTTTCTGAGTTTTAGCCCATTTTCTGGCCTTTCTTTCAAACTTGCAGGAAGACTGTGAGCGAGTCTTTCTAAGGCAGGCACTCCTGGTTTTTAAACCTGCTTGTGGTTCCCTTGCTGCTGTTTGTGCCCACACCTAGGGTGTGTTATAATCTTTTTAAAGTCCTTACAGATGGATTCATACCTATTCTCAGGATCATTGTCATCGTCGTCATCATCCACTGTGACAGGCATTGATTTAGATAAGGCTTCATCTCCTTGAAGGAACAAAAGTGTACTTAAAATTAGCTTTAAATTATCTTTATAAGTAAAACCATGTAAAATAAAACTGAAAGCCAAAAACTTTAAAACAACTAGTGAGTTCTAAAGTATACTCTGGGATCCAAAACATGAATAAAAAGGATTTATAAGGAAAGTACAATGGGGAATTTAAGAAGTGTCAGCAGCAAAATAATAAATAGTTGGATGTTACATATTTCAAAGTTCCTTCCCAGAGCACAAGAATTTTAAAACTCATCCTTCACAGTAACAAATCTTTTATCATTCACCACCATATTAGCATAAGTTTGTGGCTAAAATAAGCTTTGTAGTGATCCATTTTAAGTTTAAAGTTAACAGATGTCTAATTTTTCCTGTATCATTGAAGAACTTTTTAAAATGCTATTAATACTTGGTAGTACCAAATAATTTTAAAATATACCTGAATTTGTATGGTATCCAGGAGTAGAATCATCCAGAGATATATTCAAGTACAGTAAAACTTACTTCCTTACAAAAAGCAACGTTTCTATCCTTTGATTAAAACTATAAAGAGATTAAGATTTGTGCATTTCATTGTATGTAAATTTTGCCTCGAAAACAAACTTAAACACTGTACTCTAGTTAACACTATATACGCTGAAGTAACCAGGGAGAATTATGTTAATGTTTACCATTTACTTTCAAATGCATCAAAGATTTCAAGGGCATTACACTGAGTGAAAAAAGACAATTTCAAAAGGTTACACACTTCATGATTCCATCTCAAAATAACAAAATTACAGAGATGGAAATCAGATTAACAATCGCCACAGGTTAAGAATAGAGATATGCTAGGGAGTGTGCATAAGGGGTAGCACAAAGGAACTTGTGGTAATGAAAGTTCAGTATCTTGGTTGTCTGTGGTGGTTATATTTACAAAGCTACACGTGATACAAATTTTGCACAGAACTATACTTACACACACACACACAAATGAAGGAGTACATGTAAAACTGGTGAAATCTGAATAAATCTTCAGTTTCCTGGTTCTGAGATTGCACTATAATTATGAAAGATGTTACCATTGGAGGGAAATTAATGAAAGGCATACAAAACCTCCCTGTACATTTTCTTGCAACTTCCTGTGAATTTATAATTATTTCAAAATAAACAGTTAAAAGGGGGGAAAAGTTAGGTACACTGATGGATAGATAGGATATATAGATAAGTATGTGATAAAGCAAATACAGTACAATGTTAACTGTAGAAACTTTTCTGCATATTTAATATTTTTTCATAATAAAATACTGGGGGAAAATATTGGAGAAAAAAATCCCATAAGGAACACAGACACCTACAGGTTCAGGATAGAAATATGCTAAATATAGAAAGGCAATAATAAATCTCACAATATCTTAGCAAACTCACAATAAATACCTCATTCAAACAGACCAATCTTCAAATGAAATATTACTAGTGATATTACCATTGTTCCTCTTTACCTTTGAAAATGTTACCCATCCTTCAAAGTCAAGTTCAAATGCTACCCGTTCTTTTAAGTCTTCCTCCAATGTTTATATTAAGTGGCTCACTTGCTATTTATCACACAGCCCCATTTTAGTTTTATATCTTTCTTCTGGTATTTTTTTTTAAAAATGACTTATCTATGTCTATCTTGCTCATTGGACTATAACCTCCTAGGATCGTGTTCTTCATCTTGGTTGGTCATGCCATGCCACAATTTCTAGGAAAATGTTGTACCCTGTAACAGGATACCCAACTATTGCTGAATAAATTGGAATCCTCTAAATTCATGGGAGCAGGGGAGGCTTTTTAAGAGCTCATAAAAACTGTCACCTAAATTAAGTTGGACATATTGGGAGAATAAATAAATTTAGCAACTATTGTATTATGTTTTGAATACAAGTCCACAATCTCATACACAATTTGAAAATCCAAAAAGTTCTCAAAATTTAAAGTTTTGTAAGGTGGTGCCAAAGTTCATTTGGCAGCAAAATCTAACCTGAACTGTTTATTCCTCTTACATGTAAACGTTCATATGTTTTGCTGCGGAAATACTAATGTGTTTGATTATGGGGCCTCAGGACCTACTGGGGCTACTATATAATATATGATAACTACTCTATATTACCTTGCTAAAAACAAAAAAGTTGAAAATCCTGAAATACATTAAGCCCCAAGAATATCAGGGACTGCGGACCTGTAGTTAAAACAGCCATACAAGCAGAACTCCATCTAGGTATCTGATATAGCAGAGCATTAAAATGAGTATACCATGCATATCCCACTTGGTTTTCAAACCAACTCACTGGAGCTCCAAAAAAGGGATTTAAAGTTTTACTAAAAATCAAGATTCAAGTGAATTCCACTAGAATCCAACTGGGATAAATGGAAAATCACAACAAAAGGAAAGAAAGGAAAAATTTTTAACATTTTGCTTGTGCTGGGAAAACAGTTACATAAGAAATCTACTTTATATTTTAAAATTAATTTTAAGTGTCCCTGGCTAACTGATGGGTTTTACTGACTTAAAAAAAAAGACAATATGGCCAACAAGTGTACATTTACTATACAACTGATTTTTTTTAAAGAACTGCCATAATGATAAATATTTTTAATTTTTTTTGGGGGGGGGCATATTATTGACCGGTTGACCCAAACCCTAATTGTCCTAGTGCTCTATCTCATCAGGGTAGGGTAATCCACCTACTTTCTGGATTTCTTTCTTCCTCTATTTTGTTAGTGTTAAAAATGGAAATATCTTTTCATGTCATTAGAAAAAAATTGATGAGCATAAGCAAAGGGTTTCAATAAATAAACTTAAATTTTTCTGAGGATTTCATAGGACACAAAGTTACTCTGCCCAATTTAAAAAGTCAGATGAATGGCAAAGCAGTTAAAACTTTCACACACATTATATCCATACCAAGCACTCATCTCCATTACTTGAATAAATATCTACTGAACTACTGGCACCAGTCTGATCTTCCTTCATAAATTACTTTTCATTACTCCAAATAAAAGCATTAAACATTGATAAATTTACCCAACACACTTGGTATAACTGATACAGAATACTAACAATGCTGCAAATACCTCCCAATGATGACCAAAAAATGGAGAAAGAGTTTCTAGTAAATCTCTATAAAGAATTTTTAAATGGTGTTTTCCTAAACAGTAAGTAACCTTGCATTTGATTGACTTCAGAGAAAATTAAACAATGTAGTTATTCAAGAGGGAGAAAGTACAAATTTTCTATTTATTTTCTCATACCTGAAGATTGACAAAATCCAGTATGTGAAGACAGCACTAAATTTTCAGTCACAGGCTTTATTTTCTGCTCATCACTGCTCCCCTCACCTACAGAATTCTGATCATCATCTCCTACATCAGAAGAAGATGAGGAAGAAATGTCAGCCTGCTTCCTTTTAGTGCTTGTTCTTAGGGAGTTCCTCATTTTCTCCTTCATATTGCCTGCCTTCTTTTTAGCTGAAGCTCTTTGTTTCTTCAGCTTTTTATTATCTTCGGAACTCTCCTCAACATCAGAAGATGATGAGCCATTTTGTACTTCCTTGGTATTTCTCTTTGAATTTAAATTTCTTCTTTCCCTTAATTCGATTCTTTTTGGTCTCTTATCAGAAGAATCACAACCATCTTCTTTCATGGAATATTTCTCAGTATCAGATGATGAACAATCTTGTCTCTTCCTTGAATTTTTTTCAGGTAAGTTGCACCTTTTCTTCTCTCGACTGGATGTTCCATTCTTACTCCTCTTATCTTCGGAAGAATCACAACTATCTCTTTTCCCTGGTAACTTCTCAGCATTATCAGATAATTCATCCTTCTTTTTAGAAGTTTTATCTTTTATTTTTTTACTCTTCTTTTCCCCATCAGTTGTGTCATTCTTACTTTGTTTTATGCCTTTAGGAAAATGACAAATTTCTTCTCCTTCGGGTAATTTCTCAGTGCTATCAGATGATGATTCATACTGTTGTTCCATCTTAATTACTTTTTTCTTCAAGTCTGTAGTTTTCTTTTCTTTTTCTTCAGTTCCCTTTTTGCTCTGCTTGTTATCATCTTCAGAGGATTCATCACTCTGTTCTTTCTTTGGGAACTTCTCAGCAACATCAGATAAGCCACCTTGTACTTTCTTACACATTTTGGTTTTCAGATACTTACTCTTTTCTTTAGTTTCAGCAACCTTTTTGTCTTCTGGAGAATTAAAACTCTCCTCTTTCCCAGAAGAAAGCTTATCAGCACCATCTGAGGAAACACTTGGCTGCTGCTTCTTAGAGAGTCGATCTCTCAATTCCATGAGAGTCTTGTCGTTATCAACTATGCCTTCTGCTGAAGAGAAATTCTCTCTCTCTTCTTTCCTTTCAGCATCATCAGATGATCCTTCCTGGGCAGTCCTCAAACTTTTCTGACCTTGATTATCCATTCCTTTTTTGCTGTGTTTTTCATCTTCAGAAGAATCATAATCTTCTTTATTTGGAACTCTTTTTGTTGTTGTTCTGGCAGTCCCGATTTTACTCATACTCTTTATCTCCTTTTCTAATTCTGAGTCATAATTAGAAGATTCAGACTGGTTTTGTCGTTTCTTTTTAGAAATTATAGACCTTTTAGCTGATTTGCCTTTTTTAATATCAAAATCTGAGCCAGAAGTAGAACTTTTTCGTTTCCTTTTTCCTTTATCATCTTTTCCTGTTTGAGTCTTTACATCATACAAAGTCTTCTCATGATTTGTATGAGGTTCATTAATATCAGTATCTGAAGAAGAACTGTGACTCATCCTGGATACTTCTTTGAGGATTGCTAGCATTTCATCAGAATCTGAATTTTGATCCACAGTCTCTGACTGCTTAGATTTAGGCAATTTATTAGGTTTAGGATTATCTATAGCACTGTCAGAAGAATTCCGCTTATCCTTTTTTCTCATTGAAACTGATAGTTTTTGTTTCTCCTTAACGGTGTCATTATTTTCTTCATCTGAATTAAATGTTGTAGGGTTGGTTTCTGTCTGTCGCCTCAAGGGTGTAGTCTTTACACGTGGGGATCTTCGAAGATCAGATTCTTCTGAAAGTAATGGAACTTCACTTTCAACCAAATGCTCATTATCATTCTTTTCCTGTTCAAGTCCACAGTTCTCCAGCTTGGGGTTCAGACAAGAACTTCTATAGCTATCTTTATCTTGTGGAACTTCCTGACAATCAGCACCTTTAATTGGGGAATTAGAAAGGGAAACAGGGGTGAGTTTAACATATAATTCTTTTGTTACTTTAGCTGTTGTTTTTGATTTAATACCTCCTCTGTTGTCTTTTGAAGTAATATTTAATTTTACAGAACTCTCCAGTTCTTGCTCAGTTCCACTGTTGCCATCTCCCTGATAATCTGCTGAACTCTGAACTTCCATAGCAGTCTCAAGATTCTCAAAAATGTCTTCTGGAACTGAGGAAGGAACAGACACAATATCCATGTCTAAGTCTTCAGAAGTGTTAGCAGGTTCATACTGAGGTTCTTCTTTTTTATCAGATTTTTTATGTTCACCACTGGGATTTTTATTTGCTCTTTGTTCCTCTACTGCAACACTCTGATCCACACGCTCACCATCTACCTGCTTTCTTGACAGTTTAGCTTCTGATTTTGAAAAATCCTTCCTTTCCAAAGCACAGGGTTTTTCCCCTTTTCGTACTTTTGTTTCAGACTTAGCATCTATGACTTTATGCTCTTTGGTATTTTTCTCTTTGTTTACAGCATCCAAAGCTCGAATCTCTGAATTCAAATCTTCTTCTAACGCAAGATGAGCTTTCTTAATATCAGCCAACACAGATTTAAAAGTCTTAAGCTGACGTAACTTTGTAGCAGAATTGATTTCTGAATTATCCGTTGCCTGCTTCAAAAACTTAACGTAACTGGAGTTCATGTTGGCAGTAGTCTCAATCAGTTTCTTTGCCTTCTTAATCATCTCCTTGGGCACAATTAGTGCTGAATAAGAGTAGGTTACAGAACCAGAACATGAATCATCTAATTTCTTTTCTTCTCCATTACAATTTGAATTGTTTTTCTTTGGAGAAAATCTGGGTGTATGGTCATATACTTTACTACTCTTTTCATTGTCAACTTTTATCTTCTTCTTATTTTGTTGCAACAACTGTTCTAAGTTTTCAAATACGCTGTTACATGCTGTGACCAAATCCAACAAAGGCTCCGGGTGACAAATGTAGCAAGACCATTGGTTGTTTTCATCCATTATTGTAGACAGCTCCTTTCGACCAAGGTTGCGTAGAATGCATTTCTTGCAGAAGGCATTATGGCAAAAGTCACAACAAATCAAGTTTCCACCTTCTGCACACCATCTGAAATTATTTAAAGATTAAAATATTATTCTGAAATGAAACACATTTTAAACCTTTACAGTATTAAAGCAATTTAAAATTTCCTGGCAGCAATTTTAATAGCAAAGTAATTTTGGTCATTTACTTATTCTTTATTAGAAAATTAAAAGACATAAACCAAGGACTTCATGGAAAAGAACAACCTTTCACGAAAGATATCAATGATGATACTATAAAAAATAGATCTAGTAACAGACTATGTAAGAATTTCGCCTCAAAAAGCAGACAACACTGAATTTTAGTTCATCTTGATTTATTACCTACCTACACTGTTCATCCATTCCATCTGAGTCACAGCTAATATCATCACTCATGTAATATTTAAAGCAATTCTATTAAAAAAGAAAAGGGAAAGGGGAAATTTATTCAAAACTGTTAACATTCATAAAGGAGAAAAACTTTATTTTTTAAGTCATTAAAAAAGTACAGGGAATGTGTGTGTGTGTGTGTGTGTCTGTGTGTGTTTGTGTGTGTTTTAGAGAATCAAAGCGATAACACTGTATTACCCCTACGAGTACTTTCCAGACACAGGAATAGCTCAAGAAATTAATTCCTTGAAATAGATTTCCATATCATCAAGTACCACTTTTCCTTACATAAAAGTTGATAAAAGATTTTGGTAAAGCAAATTTCTGATCTCATATGACTAGCTACCAAAGATCTACATAAAAATGTATTAGATGTTGCTATTAGTTAATAATAATTTACTAGTCATCATATATAAATAGCTACTATGTATAGAGCTGAGCAACAGTATCCTACATTAACCCATATTATCTTTAAATCTCAAATACCTACTGTGCAAGGTAGGAGGTATTACAGCCCAATTTGAGAGAAAAGGCTTTGGTTCATTAATATGTAACTAAATCTCCTAAAGTTATACAACTGGAAGAGGCAAAACTGGTATTCAAATCCAAGTCTGAATGACTTTAAATTCTTTTTCACTGGGACTGGAGAAAAGGGAAGGTTCCATGCCCACTGATGAAAACTACTGATTACTGAAATGGGCTAGGCACAACAGACTGGCCCTTAAAAAAAAAAAACCAATCACGTATGTAAGAAAAGAGAAAAGCAATGCACATTACAAATCCAACAATATAAAATTCAGCTGTCACAATTTAAAACTAGAAGCTACAACATGTACCCTAAACAGGCTCCTGGCTGAAATGAATTCAAGGAAAGGAGGACACAAATTACTAAAAGATGGAGTAAATTTAGTACATTTAAGGAGGTCTACATCTACCAAAAATTCATACAAGATCTAGAACTGGAACTCTAATTAAGGAAAGTCTGGTCTGCCCCTGTAATTCAAGGAGGCGTTTTATTGGGAAGCAAACTAACAAAGGATTAATTTTAGCAGTAATATGAGTTAGGGAAATGATAACCTTGATATTATAGATATTTAAAATTAATTCCAAGGTATTACTTGTAAAAAAAAGTTTACACAGACTGTTAAAACTATCTTCAATACATATGAAACATTTTTAATTCTATTATCTCCAAATTATGTCAAAACCCTGCTCCACATGGAGAGTTCAGATTTGGGTAATTAGGCTATGTAAGAGGGAATGTTGTAAAACATATGTGTGCACACATATGTACTCTGCAGTTTCCCAAGACACCACACTCTCCCTCACCTCTGAGCCTTTGAATACCATGTTGCCTCTAGCCTAGAATATGCTGAACCAATCCCACTTTGCCAAGCTAATTCCTATTTATATTTCAGGTACCACCTACATCATCTCCATTATAAAGCCCCCCACCACCCAACTCCAAATTACAAAGGCTTCCTGTGTGTTCCCAAAGTACACAGTAACTCCCCTATCATAGCACTTATTGGGCCTTTCATGTCTGTCTTCCCCACTACATTATATGTCCTCCAATGGCAGAGACCATTTCCGTCTTCATCACTGTGCATCAAAAGTCTGACACATGTTAAGCATTCAAATATTTGTGGAATTAATTATCAACAGATCATTACATACCTTACAAATAAGTACTTGCAGTAAAGGATGTCTATAAATGGAATCTTTTTGAAAATGATTGACCTGTTGTCCACAAGCGGTACAGCTCACAATCCCATGAAGCCCATCTTCTAGGAGAAAGGAGTGACCATTATTCACACATATACACACGTACAAAAAGATATATACTTTAGTCAGCATTTCCCAACATTCGAATTGAAAATTAAATACCTCATAATCCTTGAGAAAATGACATTTTGGACACAAATACAAAGGTTAATAATTTTACAGACTTACTAAAAAAATGACAACCTTGACAAATTGCAGAGCTAATTTGCTCCCTTTTACAGATACAAACCCTGTTTCTTACAACAACTTGATATAACATGAAGAGACTTTATAAAAAAAGTTCTAAAAATAGGGGTCAAGAGCTCTTTTTCATTTTGCTACTGCTTCACAAAGAAATTCAGGATCAGTTCTTAAAGAATGGGGAAGTGAAATATATGGAATAGATTCTTTTGTAACCCTGTACTTAAGTTAGGTATGCCATAAAGTTTTTATTCTCAAAATGGAATTGTCTACACAGATCCTTTCAATATTATGTGAAAACCTGCTAACTTTATATTACCAATTTCCTTCCTAAGAGTCCCTTCAATACTATCCACAATCCCCATTAACCTGCCTTTTTTCTATGTCTATTCCATATCGGCACTGTCTATTATTTCCAAATAACGACAAATAAGATTTGCAGGTATATCTATCTTGACAGCAAAACTTCAGAATGGCTGCGTTTTGACAGAGCCCCATTCCACAGTTTCTGCAGAAAAACAGATGGAAGATAACCTACACAAGAATAAAGGGGACCTCTCCTGCCTCACTCTCGTCCATAGTTCTGCACGGTGCTTCACAATCTGAGCTGAACATTAGAATCAGCCAAAGAATCTTTTAAAAACAGGGACAGCCATTCCCACCCCTAACCCACTGAATGGGGATCTCCTGGACACTTTTTTCTTTTTTAAGTTTTACAGACGACTCTGATGTGCAACCAAGACCTTGATCCAAATAAGATGGTAGATTATGATTCAAAAGAGGCCAGTGAAAATGCCTGCATTCACCAAAAAAAAAAAAAAAAGTGAATGACTTAAAAAAAGAAAAAAAAACTGTCTCTATCCCTAAATAAAAGACAAAACAATAAATACATTTCTCACCTTTTAATTTTCTATTTTGTGTTTTTCTTAGTTTTAAGATCCAAAGCACCATGGACCCAAGCATTATCACAAATATCTTTATTTGCGTAAGTTAAAAAAGTTTAACCAAGGTATAAGGGCACCATGATACTTTTCCAGAAAATACAGAGAATTTGAAGACCTACTATATAAGCTGCTAATATTTTCCTTTAAATCATATTCTCCTCCATTAGTTTTGATCTTGAGTATTCATATATTCTGTATTTCTTTTAACATAAATAAATATACAGTGTGCTTTTTCATGTCAAATAATGATTGCATTCATATAAACAAGGTAACAAAAAGCTAGAGTTTGAATGCTCATCCACTGTTAGATAATATTAAGTATCTTCTATGTGATTTTGCACATATATCACTCAAGAATTTTAAAAAACTAGGTGATCCATTGGAGACTTTCTCCCATCTGTGCACAATGACTCATATAAAGGATATTCATTGCAGTGTTAATTAGCAAATTTGAAAACTCTGAAAATGAAAATTAGAAATAATTTCACATTTGGAAAATGGATAGTGGTTTACTCATACAACTAAATTCTACAGAAGAGCAAAAAGTAAAAAAACTAGATTGTACATTTACTGATATGAATAGATGTCAAAATCAATATTGGATGAGAAATGCTACAAAAGGATATATACAAGATACTACTTTGTACACTTTTAAATGAAAAATAAATGCTGTTAAGAATAAAAATATGTAAAGAAAAATATAAAAACATGCATGGAAACACCACACATGCATACAAACGTCAAATAATCACAACCTGAGGTGTGAAAGGAAGGATATATAGATGAGAGTAGGACTAAACCAATTAGTTTAAGTGAGATCTTAAACAAATATTGTAAAATGCTCAAGTGGTACTTTAGTATACATACTTGTTTCTATGCATGCATGTTTTAAATTTTTATTTTTAGCTATGAAATATCTTCATGATTATAATATATATAGTATATAAATGGAAAAGCGGCATTTTCAATTCTGAGCTCAATACATTTTATCAGTTTTAAAGAAAGAACAAAATTATTCTGCCATATAGAAAAATTAGGTGTAAAATATGTTTTCTAACAATTAAACTAGGGAAAGGATATCAAAATAGGCTATGGTATTTAAAAAACAATGGCTCCTGAAATGATCAATATCTTTGTGTTTAATTTTGTTTCAAATCATTATAAGATTATTTTATGTATAAAGTTTACCTTCTTGACAGTTTCCTATATTAGAATTCAATTTTAGAACTAACTTTCCTAGGAAGTTTGAATATTAACTAGCAATTCAGTACCTCAGATCACTAGTTTATTCGTACATGTGTACATGAGTAAACATAGTTAAATTTCCTGTGTGATTTCCGACAGCTTAAAGATGTAGAAAATCATTAAGACAAAAATTAACATGAAAGATTTTAAGTGCTATTATATGGCTATAAACATACATTTTCCCTTAAGCACAATATAAACATTCTTACACAGAACACTCAATAAAATGTTCCAGAGACATATCAGCTCAGACCAAATACCAGCAGCATAGTAAAGTGTCACTAAAAACACCCTCCCCAATGACTGTGGTTCTTTTTTATTCTCCTTTTAGCTGTTATCCACATTTGAGACACTGACTGCTCCAGAGTCCCTCCCCAAAAGCCACCAATTAGATATTAATTTTGACACAATACACTTAGTTATCTGTCTTCCCTAGAGGACCCATAATCAGAAATAAAAAGAAGAAACTCTTACTACTGGTCCTTATCATCACCTTCTACTTGCAGATTCTCTTATTTTAAATACTACTTAGCTTTGGTGAGCTCTGTTGTTGCAATGGCAGTTTCCTTACTATGAATTAGATTCTCAATGAATCTTCCTTATGCTTGAGAGGGGTAGAACACCCCCTTGTGGACAAAAGACTAAACAACATTTCCTTGATTTTCTCTAACAATCTAATGAATTATTGAATCTGAAAACCTATATATATATATGTATATATATATACACACACACACACATACACACACACATATATACATATATGTGTATATACACATATATGTGTATATATACTATAAACACAGATATATTTTACTAGTACCATCAAGATATCACATAGCACTGAAATTAAAATCTTCACAAAATTTCACCAAGAACTATGCTATAATTTCACAATGTACATGATAAATATTTAACAGACACGCTTCCATTACACTTCTATTTAGAAACTTAGTGTCATGTTCTATCTTTTAGAGATTCATTCTTCCTACAGTAATGGATTCTGACTCTCTTAATCTGCCCAAAAAATACATACAGGTACTATTTTAAACACACACAAACAAGTGGGACACATACTCCACTGTCGTAAATTTTTAAATGAATCCTCCTTATGCTAACTTTCTACAGATGATTAGCCAATGGTTGTGTGTATAAGTGAGGGTAGACATACAAAGGGAAAGGCGGCTCAGACAGATGGAGGGAAGGTTACTAGCTCTAGTTCCCATCTCCTTCCTACTCATCTCTGCACTGATATCCTTAGATCAATAGATCTCTGACTTGAACGCACATAAGAACAAACTGGGGCAGAGTCTTGACATCATCCTCAGAAATTCTAAATTGTTATGAGTGGAGTCAAGGGACTTGCATTTTTAATAAGCACCCCAGGTGACACTAATGCAGATGTCCATCACTCTGTGAAACAATGTTTTAGATATGTATAAAGTTACCTGAAGGCCACAGGCAAGATTTCATCCAAATCTAAAATTCTTTCGGGGTGAGAGGGAACACATGGTATTCTGGCATATAAGCATTACAGAACTAACATGTGTAAGAAGGAAATAGTAAGCTTCTTGAGATAACTTAATAGCCACTGAAGGCAAAGGCATTTTGATAAATGGTGTTTAACCTTTTCTGCTTCAGAGCTCAGAAAGAAACAGAAGTTATTTTTAAGTAGTGCTTTTAAAAAACAATGGGCAGAAAAGTGGAGGTATTTTTAGTAAGCACATCAGATTTTCCAATATGGTCATAAACAGCACTTTAAACTCATGTTTTCATTTTCACTTGTATTTACCTCCGCGTTTTTTGAGATTTTCAGTTTTCATTTTACTTCTGCTTCTAAATTCAGGCCC
The DNA here is from genome assembly GCF_951394435.1 of Stenella coeruleoalba. Lineage (NCBI taxonomy): Eukaryota > Metazoa > Chordata > Mammalia > Artiodactyla > Delphinidae > Stenella > Stenella coeruleoalba. Next base: position 59,984,551 of record NC_137152.1, read on the forward strand.
TTTAAAATCATCTTTGTCTTCATTCAGCACTGGCTCTGGTTGTACAATCACTGTACCTAGAATGATTTCATTTAAAAAACCATTACACATATTAAATGTGCAAGTGAAGTACAAGACTTCAGTTCAGATAAAGCCAACATTGCTGGTACATAGTTTTGTTTCTTTCAAGTTTTCAGTATTTGTATAAGGACCTCTCAAGAATAAATAAAACAGGGAAATAGTAAAAGGGCCAGGTGTCAACAGATTACTTTTTGGAATATAGTTCATAAAAATGGGGGGGGGCAGTATTATGTACTGATTCATAACAGAAATGTGTGAATAAAGTATAAAGCCTTAGCCCAGTTCTGAATTTTATACTGCCTATCACAAAAGCTGTTCTGAATATGAACATCCATGCTAAGTTCCACAGTTTAAAAAAACAAAAGGATCAGAAGAGAAAATTTTAAAAAGACATCCTATTCTTCTCATAAGCCAAATCATAAATGCAGAAAAAGATTTTTAAGGGGTTGTTTTATATTGCTTTGGGGGAGGATAGTGGGGGACAATGTGAGAAGTTAATTCTGCTATTACTGCTATACCTATTCTGTGGCATTTCCCAAATAATACATCCAAGTTTCAGTACCCTGCAAAGTCCTTAAAGAGTTTTAAACAAAGACTGCCTTAAGATACTTAAGCTCAAGTGCTATGACAATAAATTGCAGAATGAGATCAATTGTTGGTCCCTATGGAAATCTTTTAGAAAGAACGTACTTTCTTAGCTATAAAACATGTGAACTGAGGAGAGAGGCTGCTAATTTAAGTTTTCATTTTAATCTCTCAAGAGCAAATAAAGCAGGGGCATAGTAAAAAGGGTCCAGGCCTCACATTTACCTACATTGCTGGGCTTAGTAATTGGGCATTACTGACAACAATTAAGAAAGTACAGTCATCCCTCAGTATCCATGGGAGATTTGTTCCAGGACCCCTTGGATACCAAAATCCGTGGATGCTCAAGTCCCTTAAATAAAATGGCATAGTATTTGCATATATAACCTACGTACATCGTCCTGTATACTTTAAATCATCTCTAGATTACTTATAATACCTAATACAATGTAAACACTATGTTAATAGTTGCCAGCCAACAACAAACTCAAGTTTTGCATTTTGGAACTTTCCAGAATTTTTTCCCCAAATATTTCTGATCTGCAGTTGACTGAATATGCAGATGCGGAACCCACGGATACGGAGGGCCAACTGTAAAATCTGGTAGTTGTCAGGGGCTGTCTCCCTGAAACATGGGTCTATGTTATTTAGCGAGCAAGTTTTAGCAAGGTATAGCACCTACTTAAATGAACTTCTGAGTCTCTGAAAAAAGGGGGGAAATAGGGCACAGAGGATTGAGTTTTTACAAACTGGTAAATATAAATAATCTCCACACACAGAAAAAAACCTTTATTCACAACAACCATTTCACATATATACTCTCAGAGAAGCCCTGGCATTTGAAAAAAGCTAAAGATTTATAGTTAACCAAAAAAAACCAGATTTCTTTCTGAAGATTCTTCTCTAAATGGAAGCAAAGCAGCAGAGTGGAAAGAGCACTCACTAGCTTTGGATTCAGGCAGACCTGGGTTCAAATCTTAGCTTCTCAATTTAAAGCTGAAAAAGTTCCTTGAGCTCTGAATTTGTTCTTTCATCTCTACAAATAGAAACAGTAACTACCTTACAGCATTGTTTTGAGGATTAAATAAGTTAACTTTTTAAGAGTCTGGTACTTACACATACTCAATATAGTATGATAACAATAATTATAATCAATCAAATTTAACCTTATGAAACAGGTCTATTTTTGGTTTGGTGGGAGACAATTACACTTAGTTCAGGTTCGTAACATCCCATACTAACTCTCTTCCACAATATCATTAAAACAAAGACTGGAATTCCTAGTTCTTAGCTCACCCAGTGGCCATCATAAGGACTCCCAGTGACAACCACTGAGAATGTAATAATCCAAAGTGAGTCACTGCCTATGGGACTCAGACTCCCATGTTAGTTGTTTCTGCCATAGGCCACCAAAACCATTACATAAAATTGTCACAGATGATTTTCAAAGCCAAGTAAATGGTAGGCCCATCAATTTTCCTTCTCTCTTCTTTCTCTCATTCCTTTCTTTTCCTCATTTCATTTCTCATCTATTATAACTCCCAATTTGTCCTAGTAAAGCAATGTATTATTCTCCTAACTCATCATTTTTTTAAATTTCCATAATCAAAAAATGTGTCACATAAGCATAAGTAGAGAAAGAGAATAAAGTAGTAAACACTGCTGTAAATGATCTGTGAGAATAAATTTGAAAAATCTGCTAAGAGCCTTTAAACATATTATTCAATAAAGAGAAAAATCTAAACTGTTGATTTCTGAAACACTATGAAATTACCAAGACCCTTGTCATTCTCTCATCATGTAATCACACTGCTCTCAGACTTGGGCTATGAAAAGTCCAAGATTTTCATTTGGCTTCCCCCCTCCCCACCCCTGCCCAGGCCCCAATCTAATCAATGCACTTTTAATATTAGAAATGCAACGGTTGAGAGGAAATGTAACAAGGCATTTTTAAAAAGATAATTACAAGAAATATACCTAAGTCAAATTTAATAGGTAACTTCAGCTTTGCGTCTTAGGGAATTTAAGAATGCAGTAAGACTAAACTAGACTTTAAATGTTTTCTTAAGAAGTTTTCAGAGTATTCATTATGTTTTTCTATAAAGCAAACACATTAAAATTTACTGAACCAAAACTTAATATACTAAATTTTTAAACCAACTTCCACATTCAAGTATAATTTGGAAAATAAAATCCCTTTTCTAAAACCCAATGGAAAGAGAAAATAAGTCTTCTTCTTATCAAACCTGACTGAATATTCTAAATTTTGAACCTCAGTAACACACATTATCATTACCATACTAATACATTTCCAGACCATCACTATCAAAATATTAGGTTTGGTCCTTCACACACAGCTTAAAGTAATCAAGTTCCAATTTTATAGTAATGACATTTAAAAATGCATTTCAACTTTAACTTCATATGAAAAATTAATACACTTTACCTTTTGGCAAGCTTTGCATAGTAATATCATTTTCTGAATTTTCATTAGAAGCATCTTCATTTACAGTTTCATCCAAAGGTTTTTCATCATCAGATTCTACATACTTTGTTACAATTGAAGGTTTCCTATGAGAGAATTAAGTCCACAGAATTATGGACATTTCTGCTATTGGAAGAACACCCAAGTAACATAAATAACATGTTTAGATTAAGCAGTGGCTCTTAACCAGGGATACATATCAGAATCACCTAGGGAAGCATACATCTCTATACCATATAACTGAATATTATGATTTAGTAGGTCTTGGGAGGATCAGAGCATGTGCATTCTGAAAAAGCTATGAGGAAGATTTTAAAGGGAACTCCTATTTAAGAATCACTACTTTAGGGAATAAGTTAATAACAAGCAAGCTGTGATTATTAAGAGACATTTCCACTGGTTCAAAAAAGTAAAAGTCCAATAGAATAAATTGCAAACTTCTAATACAAACTACACTCCACAGTTATATTATGCATTACATTATGCTTTGAAGTAGTTTCAGTTGTTACGTACAATTCACTTTGACAATTTAACACAGACAAGTATTTGAACCACTCTTTGATCTTCTTATAACTTCCTCATAACTATGATGGCTACCAGTCCCCATCCTAGACAATTTCATATAACCCTAAAAAACTCAGATTGCCTCATGAGGCATTCAACATTTCATTTCCCCTTTTCTCCTTGTTTTTAAAGCACATATATTATCTGACAGAAATTATCTACATATTGCCAGGGCCACTAATATATAATAAATCCCCTCCTGGGAAATTTTTAATTAAAATTAAAAGTCAAGTGATGGATACAAGAGATTCATTATACTATACTGCCCTTTTAAAAATATATATGTTTGTATAAAATAGTTTACTGAGAACAGAGTGCTTTAAGTTTAGAAAAAAAGATTATTCTAAGAAAAAGAAAATAAAACAACCTGAAAAAGAAAGTAACTTTTTTCCCTTCAACATCAACCAACCTCTTTGATCGTGATGATCCTGATGATTTGGATTTTTCTGAAGAGCTAGCTCCCTAAATGCGAGAAATAAATACAAAGGTGAGTAAAACTCTCAGAGAAACATCCCTACAATTAACTGTTTCCCTATACCAAGATGTCTAATATAGTGATAGAATGAGATATAATTTTTATGCCTAAAGTATTTTTCTAAAAGGAACTTCAAAAACTAATTCTAATTTACTCTCAAGTTTCCTTGATTTAAGATTAATTTTTTTCATTAAATTGTTACTGTTGAATTTTGAGGTACAGAAGATGATACACTGCTATATCATGATCTCGGCCTAAGCCAACAAAGACAAAACAAAGGTGTAGAGGTAATCAGATCCCAACAGGGGCAGAGAGTTTTAAGGATCTAAACATGTGTCACTTTCTCTATCCTAACATATGGCACAGAATACCTTCTATGATTTCCTTTGAGATACTAAATTTACCTTGGTTTTGCCAATATAATCAGTATATTTTATTGGATTCAATTTTTTACACTAGGTGGGAAGAATCCTAAAACTGTAGTGTAGGCTGGGGTATCAGGTGAAGGACCTCAGGATGGGTTCCAATAATACTGTTTAAGAGACTCTAAAATACTCAGTTTTGAGAGATCTCAGAACCATGGGGTCATGCCCATAACAACCACCTTGGGCACCATTGTTGCAATATAATAACACTCAAATACTATCTGTTAGCAAGCCTTCAGTTGTCTGACTTTAGCTATACAGCTGAAGCAAACCACAACAATAACAAAAACAATGAACACCATCAAAAAGTGGACAACGACCCAAAATGAAGTACTGTAATAATACTTGGGTATAACAGTAAACTCAAACACATGCATGTATTAAATAAAAGCAACCTGATGACATACTCTAGTTGATTAGCATTAATTAATAAATATCTTTTAAATGCTTCAAATTATTCTTACCTCTTCCTTGCTGTTTTCCATCATATCAGAGTTATTTCCAGAACCACTGACTTTATCTTAAAAGAGAAGAAGTAAAAACATTATTTATCTCTTTGGTGCATTATCAAATAGAACACCAATACCTACGATTCCATGAACCTATTTTTCAAACTATGTAGTATGGCAGTATTGGTAGTACTTTACTCACATTAAAATATAAGAGTTTTCTATCAACTATACTCCAATAAATTTTTTTTAAATAATATTGCTTTGGTTAAAAAAGAGTTTTCTGAGTGGCATGGACATATATACACTACCAAACGTAAAATAGATAGCTAGTGGGAAGCAGCCACATAGCACAGGGAGATCAGCTCGGTGGTTTGTGAACACCTAGAGGGGTGGGACAGGGAGGGTGGGAGGGAGGGAGACGCAAGAGGGAAGAGATATGGGAACATATGTATACGTATAACTGATTCACTTTGTTATAAAGCAGAAACTAACACACCATTGTAAAGCAATTATACTCCAATAAAGATGTTAAAAAGAAATTCATGTAAAAAACCAAAAAAAAAGAGTTTTCTGATTAAAATCACTCTCTTTTGACACGCTAATCCCTTCTGAAACAGCATTTCTGAAAAGAGCAGTTTGTACTCAAAATATTTCCTACTGTAATTGTTCAAGGTTTTTCTCTTAGAAGAAAATTTAAGTTCCATCTTCTACTAAAAATAAAATCACATTAACTGTATTTTCCTTTACCATAAGACACTAAAAAAAGAAAAACAACTTCCTAAAGGAAGCAGAGGGAAGGAAATAATAAAGATTAGAATATAAATTAATGAAACAGGGAATAGAAAACAATAGAGAAAAATCAACAAAACCAAAATAAGTTCTTTGGAAAGATGAATAAAACTGAAAAAAAAAAACTTAGGCTAGATGGACCAAGAAAAAAAGGAGACAAGACTCAAATTACTAGAATGAAAAATTAAAGAGAGGATGCCACTACTTACCTTAAAGAAATAAAAGGATTATAAAGAAATATCATGAACAACTGTATGCCAAAAAATTAGATAACCTAAATGAAATGGACAAATTCCTAAACACACACAAACTACCGAAGTTGACACAAGAATAAAGAGACAATGTGAATAGACCTATAACTGAAAAGACTGAATTGGTAATCAAAAAACTACCCACAAAGAAAAGCAAAGGTCCAGATGGTTTCACCACCAAATTACACCAAACGTTCAAAAAGAAAAAAAGCATTAACACCAATTTTTCACAAACTCTTCTAGTAAAAAAGGAGGGAACACATCCCAACTCATTCAATGAGACCAGTATCGTACCAAACCAGAAAAGATACCACAAAAAGACCAACATCACTTATGAATACAGATGTAAAAGTCCTTAATAAAATACTAGCAAACTTCAAAAGAATGAAAGACATGTCTTTCTGCTACAGACTGCGAGAAAATACTTGCAAAAGACATATCTAATAAAGAACTATTATCTAAAATATATAAAAAACCCAAAACTCAACAATAATAATATAAACAACATGATTAAAAGCAGGCAAAAGATCTGAAGACATTTTACCAAATATATGCAAATGGAAAATGAGCATATGAAAAGATGCTCCACATCATATGTCATTCGGGAATTGGAAATTTAAAAAATAAGATAACACTATATACCTATTACAATGGACAAAATGCAGAACACTGACAACACAAAATGCTGGTAAGGATGTGAAGAAATAGGAACTCTCATTCACCGCTCAAAAAAATGCAAAATGGTCCAGCAACTTTTGGCAATATCTTACAAAATTAACCAAACTCTTACCACATGATCCAGCAATCACACTCCTTGATATCTACCCAAATAAGTTGAAAATAAAGTCCACTCAGATGGACTGCACACAGATGGTTTTAAATATTTTTACTTATATAAACACCTTCGAGTTCCGGCAGAGAGCGCGGTGAGAAGCGGATCGCGGCCTTCTAGCCCGGGGCCCTCCAGGGCCCTCCAGGCCCTCCAGCCTCTGGTCGGCAGGTGAACTGGGGGGCCCCCGGGACAAGCTCAGGCTGTGTCTTACCGAGCCCCAGAGCCCTCGCCGCAGCCGCCCACTGGCAGGGCCCGAGCCTGGAAGCAGCAACAAACTGCTCCCGCACCGCCACTTCCGCGACCTAATGGCGGCGGCCCCTCGGAGCCCAGATCCCACCCACTGCCGGGTCTCTTGACCCCACGCTGCAGGGGTTAGGCAAGCCTCCGTCACGCCACGGAGGACGTCGCGCCTTTGGGCGTTGGGCGTGGCAGGGTGAGAAAAATAGCGGCCACTGGAAGACTGCGGAGGGCCATTAGAGCTTCGAGGGCCCGGGAAGGGGGCTCTATGTGGACGCCAGCTCAGCCACCCTTCGGCCTTGGAGCCCGCGCGGATCCGGGACCTGAGGTGACCTCTCTGCCCCAGTTGGACGAGACCTCACATCGTCCGGACAATGACAGACAAAGACCTTAACAGGCCCGGAAGGTGAGCGGAGCCCCGGTCGACGATGGGTGGAACGTTAGCGGGTCATCGGGCGGTTGGTCATCGTTCTACCAAGACCTCGATGTCGGAAGATAGAAATGGTATTATAACGTACCACACGCGGCCAACAGGAAGTGCCAGCCACCCTTTGGGAAGATTTACTGGCCGTTTATAGAAGGCCTGTGTATATAATATGAAAAAGCTGCTCTCAACTTTCCCCCCAACCTTTGGAAAGAAAACTTTTCTCTACATATAGGCCTTCTAGATGTGACGAGGTTGCCGACGTATGATAGAGTTAAAGTCACATGTCTTGTAAATGCCCATTTGTTTCTTTAAAAAAAAACCGTAGAAAAGAAATGTCTTCTGGAAATGACTTTTCGAAATGGAGTTGTTTGACCACCTCTAGAGGCAACATCAGGAGCCACAGAGGTCCACGTTTGTTCAGTGGGTTAGAGGACATGGAATGGAAGACGTTGAGGAGGAAGAAAAGAAGGTTCTGTGCCAGACTGGTCACAGAAAACATTTGCATATTAGAACCATTGTTTTGTGTGTGCATTTTACTCCTTACTACTGTATGTGTAGTTGACCATAAGTACTTTTTTGAAATATCTAGTCTTTCTAGATCTTCTAAAGTGCCTGATATATGTTCAAAGTAGAGGTAGTAAAAAGACATTTTGTAAATATCTTTTTGTTAAAATTCGTATGAAATGTTGTTTTGTGGGGGGAGGGGTGGCCAAACCACCTTTCTGAACAGTACGCAGTATGCACTGTGTTTGTTTGTGCACTGGTTCAAGGTCGCGGGGAGGAGAAGGAAGTGCAAAGAGCTCTGTGCCAGTGTGTTTATAGTGAGGCAAGATTAACCATTGTCTTTTTTATGTTCCTGCATTTTGTTTCACTTTGCTGTGTATATAGTGTATATAATGGACAAATGAGTCCTAATTTACAACATCTAGTCTTTCTAGATGTTAAAGAGGTTGGCAGTGTATGACAAAAATAGTAAATAATACATTTTGTACATTTTGTGTTAAAATTTCTAGGAAGGATTGTCTTCTGAAAATTTGAGCATGATAGCCCTCTGGGTTGGTGGGGGGGAGAGAGAGAAGGGGGTTGGTCTTAGAATGGCTAGAATGCTGGTATTTTGAAGACAGTTTCAGATTATAACTGTTACATGTGTGCAGTTCATTCAGTACTGCTCTGTATATAGTGGACAAATTAAGTCCTTATTTGAAACATCTAGTCCATCTAGATGTTTACAAGTGCCCAACGTATGTTAAATGTAGAGGTAGTAAAATATCACTTTGTAAATATCTTTTTGCTAAAATTCACAGGAAGTACTGTCTTTGGGAAGTTAAACCACCTGTCTGAGCAGTATACTATTGTCTATACTTGTTCAGTGGTTTGGAGGAGGGAGGGAAAGAATTGCAAAAGGTAATATGCTAGTGTGTTCATACCAGGACATTTTCAGACAAAACCATTTTTTGTATGTTCATTTTGTTTTGCTGTGTATATAGTGTATATAATGGACAAATTGAGTCCTAGTTTTGCAACATCTAGTCTCTAGATGTTAAAGGGGTTGCCAGTGTATTAGCACATTTTGTATACTTTATTGAAATTCATAGGAAAGCTTGTCTTCTGTAAATGACTTTTGGATATGAATTTGTTCAGCCACCTCTAAGCATTACATATGCATGTACTTGTCCACTGGATTGGCGGTGGAGAGAAGGAAGTGAGGGAGGAAATGGTTCAGGCCAAATGGTCATATTTAGAAGATACCTCAGATTATAACCATTGTTACATGTGTGCAATTTTATTTAACAGTGCTGTGTACATAGTGGACAAGTAAGTTCTTATATGAAATATCTATTCTTTCTAGATGTTTAGAAGTGCTTGATGTATTTAAAAGTAGTTTTAGTAGAATAATGCTTCCTGTAAATAGCTTTTAAAAACTGATGGGAAACACTGTCTTTGGAAATGGAATTGTTAAACCTCCTCTCTGAACAGTATACTCTGTGCTTGTTCATTGGGTTTAGGGAGGTGGGAGGGAAGACTGCAAAAGATGTTTTGCTAGCAGGTACTAGAACATTTCAACTTATCCATTGCTCTATATGTTACATGCATTTTGTTTAACTTTACTGTATATATTTTGTATATACTGGACCAATGGGTCCCAATTTTATAATATCTAGTCTCTAGATATTAAAGAGGTTGCCAATGTATGACAAAAGTAGAGTTAGTAAACTAACACATTTTGTACACTTTGTGTTAAAATTCATTGAAAGGCCGTCTTCATTGAATTCATTGAAAAGGGCCTTTGGAAGTGAAATTGTAAATCACATCTAAGTGACACCTGTGCCTGTACTTGCCCAATGTTGGATGGATGACAGAAAGGAGGTACTGGGAGAAATGAAGTGTTCTAGATTAGAATGTTCCTATGTAGAAGACACTTTCAGACCTAAGCATTGTTACATGTGTGTAGTTTATTCAACACTACTGTGTATATAGTGGACAAACTTTAGTCCTTATTTGAAACATCTAGTCTTTCTAGATGTTTAGAAGTGCACAAAGTATGTTAAAAGTAGAGGTAGTGAAGTAACATATTTTGTAGATATATCCTTTTGTTAAAATTCATATGAAATACTGTCTTTTAGAAATGGAGTGATCAAAATGATCAAACCACATCTCTGAGCAGTACACATTATTTTATTTGTGCTGGTTCAGGGAGAAAGAAGAAAGTGTAAAGGGCTTTATACCAAGACTAACCATTGTCTGGTGTGTCTCTGCATTTTGTTTTACTTGGCTGTGTACATAGTGTACATAAAGGACAGAGGGTCCAAATTTACAACATCTAGTCTTCCTAGATGTTAAAGAGGTTGCCAGTGTATGACAAAAATAGCCGATAAATACATTGTGTACACTTCGTGTTAAAATTCATAGGAAAGACTTCTGAAAACAACTGGAGGAAGTAAAATTGTTAAAATCCCCTCTAAGCATTACAGTTGCTTATTATTCTTGTCCACTGGGTTGATAGAGATGAGAAGGGGAAGCTTCTAGGCCAGAGTGTTCCTGTTTAGGAGACATTTTGTGACTATAGCCTTTGTGTGCAGTTTCTTCAGTGCTACTACGTGTATACATAGTGGACAAAGTTAAATCTGTATTTGAAACATCTAATCTTTCTAGATGTGTAAAAGTACACAACATATGTTGAAAATAGAGAGTTAAAAGTAACACCTTTTAAGTTTTTTTTTTCTGTTAATTCATAGGAATGGTTGTATTGGGGAGTGGAAATTGTTAAACTTGAGTCTTGTAGAGTAAGCTGACTATTCACTGGGTGGTGGGGAGGCGGGAGCAGACAGGAAGGAAGTACAGAGAAGGGATCTGTGCCCATGAGTCTTTAGACAAGTTCAGATTGTCTAACCAGTGTTCTATTTGTGTGTTTTAGTTAATATTGCTGTGTATCAAAGAATAAGCAAGTCCTAATGCCCAAAGTATATTAAAAGTAGAGGTAGTAAAATAACCCCTTAATAAATGCCCTTTTGTTGGTTTTTAGGAAGGGCTGTGTCTTCTGGGAGCGTCTATGTTAATCCACCTCTTGGAGCTAGATATAGTCCTGTACTTAGTTGCTGATATGCTGGAGGAGGGGTAAGAGGAAGGGTGAAGGGAAGGGCTCTTAGCTAATATCTCCATATCTAGAAGACAGTTTTAGGTTATAACCATAGGTCTAAATGTGCATTTTTGTAAAGTACCAATGCTTACTATGGACAAGGTTCATTCATTATTTTGCAACATCTAGGCTTTTTAGGAGTCCTGAGGTGACAATGTATGATAAAAAGTAGAGCTAGTGAATTAACCAATTTGTAAGTATCTTTGTTATAATTGGTAAAAAAGTAGCATCTTGGACATGGAATTGTTAAACCATCTGAGAAATGTACACCAGGACTTGTTCATTAGGTTGGCAGCAGAGGGGCAGAAGGCAGTATAAAAGGGAGGGAAGTACGTGGATGTGTTCCTTTTTATATTTTGATGATAACCATTGATGTGTGTGCATCTCTTAGCTGTACTATAGGAATACATTGTTAAGTAATTCAGTGGAAACATACCTCCTTGCTAATACTTTAATAGTTTAGATCAGATAATGAATCCTCTTAAAAGCATTATACTTTGGGTACGCTGTTGCTTTATGTCTCATTTTTAATTGAACGTTAAGGGAATGTAGTATTTTAATCATAACTCTGCCAATATCTTTATCTAGAGGCCTGTTGCCATTTTTGTCTTTTCTGAAGTTTTTGTCACCAAAAAAGGATTACATTTTTTTTCCTTCCAGATTGAGTTGGTGTAGTGTATTTTTGGTTATCAAAATACTCATAACTTTGGGACTTTGAAATGGTAAATATTCATGATGTGTGAAAAAGCATGATACATAACTGTATGATCTTAATTACATAAAAATGGATGCTTAGTTGTGTTTAAATACACAAACGAGACCTAGAAGGACACATCAAATGGTAAACTGCTTGTGATGGAGGATGACTTTGTTTTTTGCTTCTTGTGTTCTTTGGTTTCCTATTATGCACATGTTAACTTTTAAGAAATAAATGTTATTTTGAAAACCTTAAAAAAAAAAGAAAACACCTTCGTAAGTAGCTTTTTTCCCATAATTGTCAAAATTTGGAAGCAACCAAGATATCCTTCAAAAGGTGAATTGGATAAACTGTGTTACATCCAATCAATGGAATAATATTCAGCTCTAAAAAGAAATGAGCTACCAAGCCATGAGAAGACATGAAGGAAGTTTAAATGTATTGTATATTACTATGTGAAAAAAGCCAATCTGAAAAGATTACATACTGTACGATTCCAACTATATGACGTTCTGGAAAAGACAAAACTACGGAGACAGAAAAAGATCAATGGTTGCCATGGATTTGGGGGCGGGGACAGGGGGAAGGATGGATAGATGGAACAGAGGATTTTTAGTGCACTTGAGACAGGAGGGAGGGTGGCAGGGCACAACCATTAAAAGAATGAGAGCCATTGAGGATACGACAAAAACTGGTTAGAACCAAGTAGGCCCAAGATGGTGGAAGATTCGACTTCCAGTAGACCTTGAGCCTTGTTATACACTCACTGTAATACATTAGCATGCTAAATGACACACCCACAAGGCACCATGACAGTTCCTAGGCTAATCATAAAAGGCCAAAAAGTAGGCAGTGACTCAATTCCTGGAAATCCCCGCCCCTTCCCCAAAATAGTTGGAATAAACCTCTTACTCATTAGCCTATGAAATTACCAAACCCATAAAAAATAAACACCCCCCACACCCCAGGGCCTCTCTACTTCTGAGGTGGCCCACACCTTATGGATTGTGTAGCTCCCAGGGCTGCTCTCTCACCTTCTGAAATGAACCGCATTCTGCCTACGGAACGTGTATCTCGCTCAATAAACCTACTTTCACTTCACTATGGCTCGCTCTTGAATTCTTTCCTGCACGAAGCCAGGGACCTTCACTTGGCAGCACATCCCAGGAACTCACCCGAGACCTGGAACATGACCATCCTCTTGCACCCCATTTTCCTGCAACATCTTTACAAAGGAAGAGGAAGAAGGTAGTCTTCTCTCCTTTCCCACTTTTCCTTTGATTGTAAAAATGTAGCCAACTTAGTTCTCGGGGCACAGCCCTCTTGCCTGCCTGCTTGTATACTTCACATGCATCTTACATTAATAAATCTACTTCTTGCCTGTCACTTTGCCTCTCGCTGAATTCCTTCTGTGCTGAGACATAAAAATCTGAGCTTCACTGAGTCCTGAGACCAGGTGTGCGGTTTCAGCTTGGGAGGGTTTGAGTCCCCTCCTAAGCCAGAGGTTGCACGTTCAAGTCCCATCTGAGGCACAACTGGGTTTTAGTCCCATCTGAGGTGGGACTGAGTTCAAGTCCCAATCTGAGGTGTACAGTTTCACAGTGAAACTAACCTGTATGATACTATAATGATAGATAGATGTCATTACACATTTGTCAAAATCCCTAGAATGTACAACATCAAGAGTGAAATCCAATGCAAGCTATGGGTTTTAGATGATAATGACTTGTCACTCACTGTAGGTTCATCAACTGTAACAGATGTACAACTGTGGTTGTGGGGGAGGCTGTGCATGTGTGTGGACACATAATAGGAAATTTCTGTACGTTCCACTCAATTTTTCTGTGTACCTAAAACTGCTCTAAAGAATATAATTTATTTTTTTAAACTCTTAATAAAGGAAACTTCCACAGCAAGCTACAAAATACCCACAGGTAACATCATACTTAATGGTAAAAGACTGAATGCTTTTGCTCTAAGATCAGAATACGAGAAGGAAATCCTCTCCTGCCACTTCCATTTAACATTGTAATGGAGATTCTAGCCAGAGCAAGTAAGCAAGAGAAAAGAAATAAAAGGCAGCCAGACTGAAAAGGAAGAAGTAAAACTGTCTTTGGAGACATTATCTTGAATAGAGAAAGTCTCAAGAAATCCATTAAAATATTACAACTAGTAAATGAGTTCAGAAAGGTTGAAGGATGTGAGAACAATATACAGAAGTCAACTGTATTTCTGTACACTTGCAAAGAAAGATCTGAAAATAAAACAATCCATTTATAATACCATCAAAAAGAATAAAATGCTTAGGAATAAATTTAACAAGAGAAGTTAAAAACTTATACTCTGAAAACTACAAAACATCATTGAAAGAAATTAAAGACTTAAATCAGTGGTAAAACACTGCATGGTCATGAAATAGAAGACAACATTAAGATGGCAATACTCCACAAATTGATCTACAATTTTTAAAAAAAGGCAATCCCTGTCAGAATCTCACTCGACTTCTTTGTAGAAATTGACAAGCTCATTCTAAAATTCATGTAGAATTAAAATGGACCCAGAATAGTCAAAACAACCTTCAAAAGGAAAAACAAAATAGGAAGACTCGCACTTCAAGATTCTAAAACTTAGTGTAAAACAACTATAATCAGTACAGTGTACTACAGGCAAAAGAACAGATATAAAAATCAGTCAAAAAGAAATGAAAGTTCAGAAATAAACCCATATATCTATGGTCAACTGATTTCCAACAGCATGCCAAGACCATTCAGAAGGGAGAGAATAATCTTTTCAACAAACAGTATGGCACAACTGTGTATCCACAAGCAAAAAGTTAAGTTGGAGACCTGCCTTACACCACATACAAAAATTAACTCTAAATGCATCATTAAAAACCTAAACATAAGAGCCTAAACTATAAAACTCTTTCAAGAAAATATTGGGGTAAATCTTTGTGACCCCAGATTTAGAAATAGATCCTTAGACATGACACCATAAGTATGAGCAACAAGAATAAAAATAGATACGCTGGACTTTATCAAAACTAAAAACATTTGTGCTTCAAAGGACATCATCAAGAAAATTAAAGAAATACATATATATACACAACAGAATGCTATTCAGCCTTAAAAGGGAAGAAAATTTTGATACATGCTACAACACTGATTAACCTTGAAGACATTATGCCAAGTAAAATAAGCCAGACACAAAAGGACAAATACCGTATGACCCCACTTATATGAGGTTCCTAAAGTAGTCATATTCATAGAGAAAGAACGTAGAATAGTGGTTGCCAGGGACTGGGGGTAAAGGGGATTGGGAAGTTAGTGATTTTAATGGGTACAGAGTTTCAGGTAGAGAAGACGAAAAAGTTCTGGAGATGGATGGTAGTGATGGTTACACAACAGTGTGAATGTACTTAATGCCATAGAACTGTATACTTAAAATTGGTTAAAATAGTGAATTTTATATTGTGTAGTTTTATCATAATAAAAGTCTAGAATATATAAAGAATTCTTATAAATCAATGATAAAAAGACAAACACCCAATTAAAAATGAGCAAAGGATCTAAATAGATAATTCTCTAAGGAATATATACAAACTACCAATAAGCACATGAAGAGATGCTCAACATCATTAACCATTAGGCAAAATGAAAACCAAAACCATAATAAGACACGACTTCACATGTACTACGATGGCTAAAATTAAAAAGTCAGATAACAACTACTGTTGGCAAGGATGCAGAGAAATCAGAATCCTCATACACTGCTGGGGGGAATGTGCAATGGTGTAGCCACTTTGGGAAACAGTTTGATATTTCCTCAAAGGATTTAACAGAGTTACCATATAACTCAGCAATTCCACTCCTAAGAGAAATGAAAATATATGGCCACACACAAACTTGTTCACAAATGTTATAGTAGCATTATTCATAATAGCCAAAAGGTAGAAACAAGATGTTATTGTCCATCAACAAACAAATGTGGTATATCCATATAAAGGAATGTTATTTGGTCATAAAAAGAAATGAAGTACTAATATGCACTACAACATAAATACACCTTAAACACATTATACTAAGTGAAAGAAGCCAGTCACAAAGAACCACATGTAATAGAATGCCATTCATAAGAAAGTCTGAAATAGGGAAATCTATAAAGACAAGGAAGTAGATTAGTGGTTGCTTAAGGCTGGGGGTAGGGGGTGATATCTAAAGAGTACAGAGTTTCATTTTCAAGTGATAATAACATTATAAAATTTACTGTGGTGACGGCTGCATGTATTTGTGAACATACTAAAAACTACTGAATTGTACACTTTAAACTGGTGAATTGTATTGTAAGTAAATTATATCTCAATAATGGTGTTAAAAGTTTTAGTAGTCATTAGGGAAATGCAAATTAAAACCACACTGAGATATCATTAGGTATCTATCAGAATGTCTAAATTTTTTTTAAAATAGTGGTAAAACCAAATGCTGGCGAGGATGCAGAGAAATTGATCCTTCATACATTGCTGTGAGAATATAAAATGGTATAGCCACTCTGGAAAACAATTTAGGAGTGTCCTTAAAAAAAAAAAAAAACATGCAACCATCCTATGACACACCAACTGCACTCCTGGGTATTTATCCCAGAGAAATGAAAACTTATGTTGACACAAAAACCTGTACACTAATGTTTACCAGCAGCTTTATTTGTAACAGCCCAAATCTGGGATCATCCCAGATGTCCCTTAATGGGTAAATGGTTAAACTGTGGTACATCCATACCATAGAAAACTACACATTGCAATAAAAAGGAGAGAACTATTGACACATGCAACAACCTGGCTGAATCCCAAGGGAATTATGCTAAGTGAAAAAACTCAATCCCCAAATGTCATATACTATAGGATTCCATTTATAGAACATGTTTAAAATGAAAAACAATTTAGAAATGGAGGACAAATTAGTGATTTCCAGGTGTTAGGCACAGGTAGGAGTAGGGGTAGGGAGCTGAGCATGATTATAAAAGGGCAAGATAAGGAATCTGCATGTTGACTGTGGTGGTGGATACATGAATCAACTCAAGGTAATCAAACTGTATAGAACTTAACAAAAACACAAAAGTACAAGTAAAACTGAGGAAATCTAAATCAGATTGGTAGATATCAATAACGTGGTTAACTGACAATATGTTATACTTCTGTAGAATGTTGCTATTGTGAGAAACTGGGAAAAGTGTGTAAGAGCTGTGTGTGTGTTACAACTGCATATGAATCTACATCCATCTCAATAAAAATACCACTTTAGGGGAAAAACTCAGAAAACTAGGGGAGGGGAACTTCCTCAACTTGACAGAATATTTACAAAAATCTTATACAGTAACCATCATACTTAATGGTGAAAGAGCTGAACACTTTCCTACTAACATCAGAAACACCAAGATGTCTGCTATCATCATTCTTCTTCAACATAATAATGGAAAATACAGAAAGTCCTACCCAGCATAATGAGGCAAGAAAAGGAATTAAAAGGCAAAGAGATGGAACGGAAGAAATAAACGTGACCCTATTTGCAGACAACCAGATTAGGTAGAAAATTCCAATAAATCTAAAAGATGAAAAAGAAGCTACCTAGAGCAAGTTCACAGGATACAAGGTCGACATAAAAAACATAAGTGAATTCCTGCAATGAACAATTGGAATCTGAAATTTAAAAACCAGGGAATTTAAAATAGCACCACAAAAATGAAGTAAGAAGGTAAAAATGTATCAAAGTATATGCAAGATTAGTATACGGCTAACTACAAAACACTGGGCCAACTGAGAGTTTCTATCAACATTTTTTTCTCTATCATTAAACATTCCTATTCTTTACATGTATTTGGTGGATAACTACACAGATTTATTGGGGAAAGGATCTGAAGAGCAAGTGTTCTGCACACTTTTTATTTTTCAATGTTTTCTATTCTCATTTTGGATAATTTCTATTAGACTATCATCAAATTTACTGACACTACTACAGCTATCTCTAATCTCCTGTTAAGTACAAACAATGATTTGTTATTCAGAAATTTATTTTTCAGTTCTAGAATTTCAAATTGGTTCTTTTTTACATTTTCTATGTTTGTACTGAGATTTCTTACCTGTCCATTCAACATAAATGTATTTGCTTTATTATACTAAAGCATAGTTGCAATAGCTGCTTTAATATTCTTGCTTGCTAATTTCAACATTTGAGACATATGTGGATTGTCTCTACTGCTTGCCTTTCCTTTTGAACATGAGTCACAATTTCCTCTTTTTATTTCAGATTGGGTACTGGACATTTTTAAAGATACAGTGAAAACACTGCATGCTGTTACAGTTGTTATTTTTGTTAATAGCGGATAGTCAACTTACCTGAAATCAAACCCCAAAATATATACCCTCTAGTGTAAGCAGCTGAAAGCTTTATTCTGTTCTTTTAGCCCTAACTGGGCTACCTAGAATCTGGGCTGCACTTGTGAATCAACCAGATATGGCAAGAGTTTTTGCAGGTTCCAGAGCTCCCAAACTGTAGCTCTCTTCTAGGTGGGATCTCCCCTCTCATTTTACTAAACCTACTGTGGTCTCCCTAAATTCCTTTATGCCTCATCAAGAATGCAGGTTTCCATTCAACTCTTTTAATTGAAAAATAATTAACTTAATATATTAGTTTTAGGTGCACAACATAGTGATTCAATATTTTATACGTTATAAAATGACCACCCCTACAAGTCTAGTTATCATCTGTCACCATACCAAGTTATTACAATATTGATAACTATTAATTTTTCTTTAAATGTTTGATAGAATTCACCTATGAAGCCAACTGCTCTTCAACTTTTGTTTGTTGGAAGTTTTTTGATCACTAATTGAATTTCATTAGTAATCAGTCTGTTTAGATTTTGTATTTCTCCATGATTCAGTCTTGAAAATTGTTAAGTTTCTAGGAATTTATCCACTTCTTTGATGTTGTCCAATTTGTTGGCACAATAGTCTCTTAGGATTCATTGCATTGATGTGGTTTAAGTTGTTACTTTTCCTCTTTCCTTTCTCATTTTATTTATTTGGACTCTCTTTTTTTCACGATGAGTCTGACTTAAGATTTTTCAATTTTGTTTACATTTTCAAAAAGAAAACTAGTTCGTAGTTTCATTGATCTTTTCTATTATTTTTTAGTCTCTATTTCATTTATTTCTGCCCTGATCTTTATGGTTTATTTCCTTCTACTAACTTCGGGTTTTGTTTGCTCTTCTTTTTCTAGCTCCTTTATATGTAAGAAAAGCATGATCCTCAAAAGGAAATCTATAAATTAGACTTCCTCAAAATTTAAAACTTTCACTCTGCAAAAGACCCTGTTAAGAGGAAGAAGACGAGCTATCAGGTGCATTATTTCCAATCTGACCTTTATTATTTCTTTCCTTTTACTAAGTCAGGACTTGTTCTGGTCTTCTTTTTCTAGTCCCTTTAAATGTAAAGCTACATTTTTTTTAATTTGAGATTTTTCTTTTTTCTTGAAGTTGGCCTGTATCACTATAATCTTCCCTCTTGGAACTGCTTTTGCTGCATCCCATAGATTCTGGAAAGTTGTGTTTCCATTTTCATGTGTCTCAAGGTATTTTTTAATTTCCTCTTTGATTTCTTCGTTGATGCATTGGTTTTGTAGCATTTTGTTTAGTACCCCTGCTTTCTTTTCGTTTCCTTTTGCATTGAATACCTTTTTCAATCCCTTCAGTATCAACTCTGTTTGTCTTTAGATCTGAAGTGAGTCTCTTGTAGGCAGCATATAAATGGGTCTTGCTTTTTAATCCATTCAGCCATCTCTATTTTGATTGGAGCATTTAGTCAATTTATATTTAAAGTGGTTATTGATAAGGATTTACCTATTGCCATTTTGTTAATTATTTTCTGCTTGTTTTTATAGTTACTCTCTATTCCTTTCTTCTCTTGGTTTCTTCCCTTGTAGTTTTTTTTTAAATATTTTATTAATTTATTTTTTGGCTGCCTTGGGTCTTAGCTGCGGCGCACAGGCTTCTCTCTAGTTGTGGCGTGTGGGCTCTCTAGTTGCGGCACACAGGCTCAGTAGTTGCAGCACGCAGACTTAGCTGCCCCGTGGCATGTGGCATCTTAGTTCCCTGACCAGGGATCAAACCCACGTCCCCTGCGTTGGAAGGCAGATTCTTAAACACTGGACCACCAGGGAAGTCTCTTCCCTTGTAGTTTGATGATTTTCTTTATGTTTGGGCTCCTTTATTTTTTGTTTATCTATTGCAGGTTTTGGGTTTGCAGCTACCATCAGGTTGATACGTGCGCACACATACACACACACACACTGATTTAATTTAGGCTGACAGTTGCTTAAGTTCAAATATATTCTGAAAGTACTACATTTTTACTACCCCCCCAACATTTTGTTTCTGACATGATATTTTACAACTTTATACTTTGTGTATCCCTTAGCTACTTATTGTAGTTATAGTTGATTTTACTACTTTTTGTCTTTTAACCTTCCTACTAGCTTTGTAAGTGGCTGATTTACTATATATTTACCTTTACCAGTGAGATTTTTTTCTTTCATATATTTTCTTATTTCTAACTATTGCCTTTTCTTTTCCACCTAAGAATACGTTTTAACATTTCTTGTAAGGCCATTTTAGTGGTGCTGAACTCCTTTAGGTTTTGCTTGTCTGGGAAACTCCATCTCTCCTTCAATTCTGAATGATAACCTTGCCAGGTAGAGTATTCTTGGTTGGAAGTTTTTTTACTTTCAGTACTTTAAATATATCATGCCACCCCCCCCTTCTGGCTTGCACAGTTTCTGCTGAAAAATAAGCTAATAATTTTATGGGATTTTCCTTGTATATGATTAGTGGTTTTTCTCCTGCTGCCCATAAAATTCTCACTTTATCTTTTGCCATTTTACTTACATGTTTGGTGTGGATCTCCTTGGGTTCACCTTGTTTGGAACTCTGTGATTCTTGTACCTAGATGTCTGTTTCCTCTCCCAGACTAGGGAAGTTTTCAGACATTATTTCTTTAAGTAAATTTTTTGTCCCTTTCTCTCTCTCTTCTCCATCTGAGACCCCTACCCCTACTATGAGAATGTTAGTACTCCTGATGTCCCAGAGATCTCCTTTTTTTTTTTTTTTTTTTTTTTTTTTGCAGTATGCGGGCCTCTCACTGTTGTGGCCTCTCCCGTTGTGGAACACAGGCTCTGGACGCACAGGCTCAGTGGCCATGGCTCACGGGCCCAGCCGCTCCGCGGCATGTGGGATCCTCCCAGACCGGGGCACAAACCTGCGTCCCCTGCATCGGCAGGCAGACTCTCAACCACTGCGCCACCAGGGAAGCCCCCCAGAGATCCCTTAAACTCTCACTTTCTAAAATTCTTCTTTTTTTCTGTTCTGATTGGGTGGTTTCCACTATTCTGTCTTCCAAATCACTGATGTGTTCTACTGTATCAACTATAATTTCCTCTACTGTATTTTCCAATATTGTGTTCTTCAGTTCTGACAGTTTCTTTTTTATATTTTCTCTTTGCTGAAGTTCTCACTGTGTTCCTCCATTCTTCTACCTAGTTTGGTAAGCATCTTTATGACCATTTCTTTGAATTCTTTATCAGGTAAATTACTTATCTCCATTTCATTAAGATTTTTTTCTGCAGTTTTACCTTGTTCTTTCACTTGGAACATATTCCTCTGTCCCCATTTTGTTTGACTTTGTGTTTCTTTCTATACATCAGGCAAAACAGGTACCTCTCCCGGTCTTGAAGGCATAACCTCAGTTAAGAGCATCCCCTGTGTAGTCTGTGTGTGCCAGGCAGCTTTGGCAAGCCAGCTGGAGCCTAATAAGTCATGAGCCAGGGGGTCCTGGGGCACTGTATACTCAGGCTGCCTTGGTAGGACGCCTATAGCTTGTGTGGGCCAGAGGTATGCTGAGGTGGCCTTGGAAGGCCAGCTAGAGAACGTGGACTATGTTCCCACTTGCGCTATCAAGGTAAAGGAGGAACACAAAAAATGGTGCTCTCTAGCACCTTCAACATTGGAGATAGTTCCAGCAGTTCCCTGCCCATTTAGCAGACACTCTAGGGTTAGTAAGTGGATTTCCTTCATGTACAGTCTAGATCTCCTTTAAACCACTGTTTTTTCTCTGTGCCCCAGGGGAGGCAGGTCTGTACACAGGCCCCTTAGTGATATCCCTCGCCACGGCAGTACACCACACTGAAGTGGGGCTCCCATCAATACTCTCTCTCTGTGTCTCCTACCAATCTCTATGTGGTCCTTGTATCATTTGTTGTGGAGAAGCTGTTTAATCAGACCTCAGTTCTTCTGCAAGAGGCATCACTCTTTACGTAGCTGTAAATTCGGTGTGTCTGTGGGGAGGGGTGAGATCAGGGTCTTCCTACACCACCACCTTGGACCAAATGCTGAGTTTTATGCTGGTTCAACCTTAGTCGCAAGAAGGCTATCAGAAGTAGTGGGGTTGCAAGCTCAAACAGCATATCCAGAAGGACAGAGCTATCCAAGTCTTAAATTCCACTGATGGAGCTAACTGGCACCTTTCCTAAGGAAAAAAGGCTTAACAATTGGGAGTTCAGCCATTAATACTTCTTTCTTCCATGGGTTGACCCTACTCCAATTTGTGTCCACTTTGTGTCACTGTTCAGTTTCCTCACATCATTGTGTTCAGTATTTTGGCCAGAATTAATAATTGGTATCTGTGAGAGATATCTGTTTATCCATAAAGAGCTACTCTGCCACTACCAGAAGCAGAACTCCCCAACTAACTACTGAATATAGAACTGTGATGCTATGATTTCATTCTAAAGACAAAAGGAACTTTAAACAAATATTTAACACTAGTTAGGTTTCTTTATTGTGATGATTTGGTTTGCAAATTTGAAACCACGTGGATACAATGAAGACTGATCAACTGAGTACATAAACTGAGGATAATGGGAGCCATCTTTCTGTTGCAGTAAGAAGTTAAAATACAAAAAGAGGAAGACTAGAATGATGTCTGTAGTCCAAAGTAAAATTAAAAGTATCAATATCAGTGCATGAAAACATAACACATATATTGGCTTTCTCTGCTAAAGGGCCTGGAAGCAGACATCCTGGCGGCAATGAGCACATCATACACCCAGATATTGCTTTCTAAACACCATATCCCTCTAAAAGGAATCAGAACTCCTTGGAGAAATAACTGATTCCATGGCTGGGGAAGGGACAGTGCAAAGTAAATAATGAACATCTTGTGAGAGCAGAAAGTAAGAAAGTGCTCAAGGTTGATGAAGACTTGTGAAAAGGTCTGCAGGAGCCATACAAAAGGGGTTCCCACTAGCCAATACTGGTACAATTTGGATATTAAAATAATGACAGTAAGAAAATGTTCATGGAAAAAGAAAAAAAATTAGTATATACTAATATAAACAAATGAATACAGAGCATAGAAATGTAAACTTCTCCCTTATAGTAATATGCCAACTAAAACATAGGAGGAATGATAGATCAGAACATCATGATTTTGAACCCACCATAGTAACATATCATTGAGCCACAAGAATCGTGAATGGATGTGGTGTAGGCAGAATTTCTAGGAATGGTCCCCAAGATTTCATGATCCCGAATCTTCAGAACCTGTGAACGTGAGGAAATAACACTCCCATGGTTCTGCTATGTAAAATGGCACAGTTGACCTTAAAAATGGGAGCTCACTGGGAAGTGGTGAGAAGGAGGGGGTCTAGTCTAATCACATGAGACCTTTAAAGTAGAAAAATGACTCCAGCTCGTGCAGAAGGTGCAGAGAAGCAAAAGGATAAGTCAGAGAAATTCAAAGCATGAGGAAGACACATGTTTTTGATGTCTTTGTAGATGGTGGGGGCCATGTGAGAGGAAATTAAGGAGCTGAGAGGATCCTGGCCAATAGTCAGCAAGAAATGGGGACCTCAGGCCTACAACCACAATGAACTGAATTCTGCCAACAACCTGAATGAGCATGGAAATGGATTTTTCCACAGAGTCTCCAGAAAGGAACATAGTCTTACTGTCACTTTGACTTAGACCTTGTGATTCCCTTAGCAGAGCTCATCAAAATCCACCTAGGCTCCAAACCTACAGAACTATGAGATAATAAATTTGGGTTGGGACTTCCCTGGTGGTGCAGTGGTTAAGAATCCACCTGCCAATGTGGAGGATGCAGGTTTGATCCCTGTTCCAGGAAGACCCCACATGCTGCAGAGCAACTAAGCCCATGTGCCACAACTACTCAACCTGCGCTCTAGAGTCCGCAAGCCACAACAACTGAGCCCACATGCCACAACTAGTGAAGTCCGCACACCTAGAGTCCTAGAGTCTGTGCTCCGCAACAAGGGAAGCCACTGCAATGAGAAGCCTGCACACCACAACGAAGAGTAGACCCTGCTTGCCACAACTGGAGAAAGCCCACGTGGAGCAACGAAGACCCAATGCAGCCATAAATAAATAAATAATCCGGGTTGTTTTAAGATGCCAAGTTTGTGGTAATTTGCAGTAAGAAACCATAAAAGCTCACTTCCGATGATGAAAAGAATACCTAAGGGGGCTTCCCTGGTGGCGCAGTGGTTGAGGGTCTGCCTGCCGATGCAGGGGACACGGGTTTGTGCCCCGGTCTGGGAGGATCCCACATGCCACGGAGTGGCTGGGCCTGTGAGCCATGGCCGCTGAGCCTGCGCATCCGGAGTCTGTGCTCCGCAACGGGAGAGGCCACAGCAGTGAGAGGCCTGCGTGCCGCAAAAAAAAAAAAAAAAAAAAAAAAAAAAACCTAAGTTAATTTCAAAGTAATCTTCAACAAATTAGTTACAAAGGAATAAATCATACCTTTACAGTGGCTTAACCTAGAAAAACAACCATAACCAAGTAACCTAAGTTAACATCACCAATAAACGGGGAGATTACATCACGTACCTTGTGATATGATGTATGGACAAGAACATAATGCCACTTACATGGCAATCCTGCCAAAAATTAAAAATCCCAATCTAATTATAACTAATCAGACAAATCCACATTGAGGGACAACCACCAAAATAATATATCTGTACATTTGATAAATGTTATGGTTCCAGCTTGTTTCAGATATGAAAAGGCTAAAGACCAAATAACTATTTACAATGTGGCATCTTCAACTGGATCCTGGACTTGCGGGGCGAGAAGTTACCTATGAAAACACTGTTGGGGCAATTTATGAATTAAGACTACGGACTGTGGATTAGATAAAAGTACATATTTCATTTTATTCACCTATTTATCCCTCCCATTGTTATTTGTAACTTCCTGTATTTTGGTGTCACCATTTCGAATTATTTTCCTTCTCATTTAAGAAAACCCTTTACTATTTCCTCTAGTGTCGGTGTGCTGACATCAAGTTCTCACTTTTTATCTTTACTCCACCTTCACTTTTCAAAGATGTTTTCACTGAGAAAACTTTGACTCTGGCAATTATTTTCATTTCTCACTTTAAATAAATCATTTCTTCATCATCCAGCTTCTAAAATTCCTGTCGTCAAATGAGCTATCAGTGTTACTGTTGTTCAGAACATTCAACATTCAAAAAGCAAAGACATTTTTCCTCTGGCTGCTCCTATGATTGTTCTCTTTGTTTTCGTTCTTTAGGAGTTTAATTATGATATTCATAGTTGTAGTTTTCTATTTATCCTGCGTGGGGTTCATAGTGTTTCATGAATCTACAGCTTGATGTCTTTCTTCACTTTTATAAAATGCTCAGCGAGGGACTTCTCTGGTGGTCCGCTGGTAAAGAACCCGCTTTACAATGCAGGGGATGCAGGTTCGATCCCTGGTAAGGGAGCTAAGATCCCACATGCCATGGGGCAACTAAGCCTGTGCGCCACAACTACTGAGCTTGCGCACCTCAACAAGAGAACCTGCGCACCTCAACAAGAGAGCCTGCATGCTGCAAACTACAGAGCCCTGGAGTCTGCGCGCCACAACTAGAGAAGAGAAAATCCTCACGCCACAGCTAGAAAGAAGCCTGAGCACCACAATGAAAGAGACGGCACACCACAACTAAGTCCCGACACAGCCAAAAATAAATAAAATAAATAAATAAATCTTTAAACAAAAAAAAGAAAATGCTCAGTGAATATCTCATCAAATTCAGCTTCTGACCCATTCTCTCTTTTCTCCTTCTGGTACTCTAATTACACATATGGCTGAACTTTTCACTGTGATCTACCACTCTTCACCCTTTTTGTACATATTGTGTTTGTGTGCAAGTACGTGTGCGTGCGTGTGTGCGTGTGTGCGTGTGTGTGTGTGTATTCACCTCTTATATATGTGGCTACCCTTAAAAACCTCAAAACAAATGATGGTAATCATCATATATGATACAAGATACTTTTAAAAAGGAAAAATGGAGGTAGAGAGGAGATGTTGTTTTTTATTAAAAACAAATTTATGTACCAAATCTACTCAAAGAAGTTATCAAACAATATAAAAATGTAACTCGTAATACATGCATAACTTCTAGGATAATATATTTCTGTACTATTCCTACAACTTCTATCTATTTTAAACAGATAACCTCATCACCCACCTCTATAAAGCATTTCTATTACACACAAAACCCTAAGTATATGCTTCTCTAAGCACCTATAACCATAAAACCTTATACTTTTTACTTATCTGAATTAAAATCTCAAGTATCAGATATTATCTAACTACTAGATACACAGGGGCTATTAAAGACTTTAATAACTGCACCTGCTCAAAAATAAATGGAAAATAGACTAGAAGATGTTACACATCCTTTTTCAATTTACCTGTGCTTTGGTTCATCACAAGTCTTGGAGGAGAACTTGTTTCTTCAGATTCTTCTGATGAGTGTGCCAGAAAGTCATGAAGCTTCTGCACCAATGTATTCAACTTGCTTTCACTGTCAAAATAAAAATTTTAAGAATATCCTAACTTACCAGGTCATATATTAAATTAAATATAAAGTTTAACAAACTGAAAATATATCTACACTGTAAGTGGTCTGAAAGAATGCATACTTAAAATAAGAAAGAAAATGAATTTTCTTTATTTCACTGAGGATATGAAAACATGAGTAACAAAATCTACCTGTACACTTATCTACAATCAAAGTATAATTCAAGGACTGTGATAAACCATAATGGAAAAGAATATGAAAAAGAATGTATATATATGCATATATGTATACCTGAATCACTTTGCTGTACACCTGAAACTAACACATTGTTAATCAACGATGCTCCAATACAAAATTAATTTTTTTTAAAAAAGTATAATTCAAGGACTGTGATAAACCATAATAGAAAAGAATACGAAAAAGAATGCATCTATATACATATGTGTATAACTGAATCACTTTGCTATACAACAGAAATTAACACAACACTGTAAAATAACTATACTTAAATAAAATAAATTAAAAAGTACTATTCAAGGAAAATGCTGGTAGTATGAGATTTTGCTTTACATCATTTAAAATAATAATCCAGTAATGTATCAAATATATTTCCTGAGCACTTAGTCTCTGGAAGCCTTCAGTAGTTCTTTTGTTTATTATTCTATTTTCTGCTTAGAACAGAATAAATGTATAAATGACCAACACTAAGATGAATAGAACAGGACCTAGAAGAGCTCACAGATTCCCATGGAAATATTTATATAACTAAATTATCACAGCATATCCTATTAAGTTATGTAATAAGTGTATCTGTAATCCAACAAACAGGGCTATAAAAAGTTAAAATTTAGGGCTTCCCTGGTGGCGCAGTGGTTGAGAGTCCGCCTGCCAATGCAGGAGACACGGGTTCGTGCCCCAGTCCGGGAAGATCCCACATGCCACGGAGCGGCTGGGCCCATGAGCCATGGCCGCTGAGCCTGCGCGTCTGGAGCCTGTGCTCCGCAACAGGAGAGGCTACAACAGTGAGAGGCCCATGTACCGCAAAAAAAAAAAAACTTAAAAGTTTAAAATGCAGAAAATAAACATATACCCCATTTCTAATAAAAGATTTCCTAAACTGAAAAGCAAGAAAGAAAACAGATAAAACTTATTTCATTGGAATTCAAAACTTCTGTGTATGAAAAGATACCATCAAGAAAGTGAAGAGACAACCCACATAGCTGGTGACAACTATTTTCAAATCACATATCTGAAAAAGCATTAATAATCCTTTTATAGGGCTTCCCTGATGGCACAGTGGTTGAGAGTCCGCCTGCCGATGCAGGGGACACGGGTTCGTGCCCCGGTCCGGGAAGATCCCACATGCCGCAGAGCAGCTGGGCCCGTGAGCCACGGCCGCTGAGCCTGCGCGTCCGGAGCCTGTGCTCCGCAACGGGAGAGGCCACAACAGTGAGAGGCCCGTGTACCACAAAAAAATAAAAAATAATAAAAAATAATAAAATAATCCTTTTATAAAATATATACCCTTTTAATAATGTAAAGAATTCTTACAATTAAACAGTAAAACGGCAAATCCAATTTGAAATGGGTTTTAAACAACTTAGATATACAATAACTCAACAACAAAACACCAAACAACCCAACTGAAAAACGGGCAGAAGACCTAAATAGACATTTCTCTAAAGAAGACATACAGATGGCCAGCAGGCACATGAAAAGATGCTCAACATCGCTAATTATTAGAGAAATGTAAATCAAAACTACAATGCAGTACCACCTCATACCAGTCAGCATGGCCACCATTAAAAAGTCTACAAATAACAAATGATGGAGAGGGTGTGGAGAAAAGGGAACCCTCCTACACTGTTGGTAGGAATATAAGTTGGTGTAGCCACTGTGGAAAACAGTATGGAGGTTCCTCAGAAAGCCAAAACAGAATTACCATATGATCCAGCAATCCTACTCTTGGGCATATATCCAGACAAAACTATAATTCAAAAAGATACATGCACCCCTATGTTCATAGCAGCACTATTCAGAATAGCCAAAACATGGAAACAACCTAAATGTCCACTGACAGATGAATGGATAAAGAAGATGTGGTACATATATACAATGAAATACTACTTAGCCATAAAAAGAACAAAATCATGCCATTTGCAGCAACACGCATGCAACTATAGATCACCATACTAAGTGAAGTAACTCAGGAAGAGAAAGACAAATACCACATGATATCACATATGTGGAATCTAAAATATGACATAAATGAACCTATGTATGAAACAAAAACAGAATCATAGACATAGAGAGCAGACTGGTGGTTGTCAAGGGGGAGGGGGTTGGGGGAGGGATAGCATGGGAGGTTGGGGGTAGCAGATGTAAGATTTTATATATAGAATGAATAAATAACAAGGTCCTACTATATAGCACAGAGAACTATATTCAATATCCTATGATAGACCATAATGGAAAAGAATATTTTTAAAAAAGAATGTATATATATTTATAACTGAATCACTTTGCTGTGCAGCAGAAATCAACACAACTTTGTAAGTCAACTATACCTCGATAAAAAACAGAAGTTAGATATACAATTCTAAGAATATACACAAATAGGAATCACATGAAAAAATGCTCAAGATTATTAATCATTAGAGCAAAATATAAATCAAAACCACAATGAGATACTATTTTACACTCTTTAGAATGGATATGATAATAATTTTTTAAAAAATAAGGGTTGGCAAGGATGGAAAGAAATTGGAACTTACGTACGCTGCTGGTGGGAATGTAAAATGGGAGTCAGTATGAAAAACATGTTAGTAGTAATTCAAAAAGTTAAACACAGAGTTACCAAATAACCCAGCAATTCGACTCCTAGATATATACCCAAGAGAATGAAAACATATGCCCACACTCAAAAAACTAAACACAAAAGTTCATAGCAGCAATATTCATAACAGCCAAAAAGTGAAAAGTACCCAAATATCCATCAACTGATGAAGAGACAATGGGATATTATACCCCAATTAAAAGGAATGAAATATTCATCTATACTAAGCACGGATGAACATTGTAAACTTTGTGCTAAACAATGCAGACACAGGGCTTCCCTGGTGGCACAGTGGTTGAGAGTCCGCCTGCCGATGCAGGGGACAGGGGTTCGTGCCCCGGTCCAGGAAGATCCCACATGCCGCAAAGCAGCTGGGCCCGTGAGCCATGGCCACTGAGCCTGTGCGTCTGGAGCCTGTACTCCGCAACGGGAGAGGCCACAACAGTGAGAGGCTTGCATACTGAAAAAAAAAATGCAGACACAAATTCCTACATATTGGATGATTCCATTTATATATGTAAAATGTCCAAGTAGGCAAATCCACAGAGGCAGAAAGTAGATTAGTGGGTGCCAGGGGATAAAGGAAGGGGGAAATTGGGTGATATAAGTTATCTTTTGGGGGCAATAAAAATATTCTAGAATTAGAAAGTGGTGACAATTGTACAATATTGTGAATTTAGTAAAAACTTTAAAAACTAAATTATATACTAAAATGGTTTAAATGGTTAATTTTATTTTATGTGAATTTCACCTCAACGGAAAATGCAAAATAGAGAAAGGAATTCAAGAATGTATGTAAGTAGGGCTTCCCTGGTGACGCAGTGTTTGACAGTCCGCCTGCCGATGCAGGGGACACGGGTTGGTGCCCCGGTCCGGGAAGATTCCACATGCCGCGGAGCGGATGGGCCCGTGAGCCATGGCCGCTGAGCCTGCGCATCCGGAGCCTGTGCTCCGCAACGGGAGAGGCCACAATGAGAGGCCCGCGTACCGCAAAAAAAAAAAAAAAAAAAAGAATGTATGTAAGTAATAAAACTTTACATAAGAAATAAAACTTCTGCATGCAACTTCCAAAAAAATAACCAAAATTTAATAGGCAAACTCATCTGAAAATAAAGAGATAAAGATTCTTATTATACTAAATAATACTGGGAATTCCCTGGCAGTCAAGTGGTTAGGACTCCATGCTTCCACTGCAGAGGGCACGGGTTTGACCCCTGGTGGGCGAACTAAGATCCTGCATGCCATGTGGCATGGCCAAAAAATAATAACAATACTAAATTCCCAGTAGATAAATGAATAAAAGACAAAAATTTTTTTAAAAAGGGAATATAACTGTGTAACCAAAAAAAATGGGAGAAAAAGCACACCGACCTCACTAATCATCAAAAGAATGCACATTAAAACATTAGGGGCTTCCCTGGTGGCACAGTGGTTGAGAGTCCGCCTGCCGATGCAGGGGACACGGGTTCGTGCCCCAGTCCGGGAAGATCCCACATGCCGCGGAGCGGCTGGGCCCGTGAGCCATGGCCACTGAGCCTGTACGTCCGGAGCCTGTGCTCCGCAAAGGGAGAGGCCACAACAGTGAGAGGCCCGCATACCGCAAAAAAAAAAAAAAAAATTAGGAAACAGGTAACATCTCAGTCAGGCCTTCATGGGCCAGATACCACCCTGATTCAAGCAGGGTGCTGGGCTCCAAACCCAGTGGCCCCTCTGTACCATTTTTCTACGTTTGGTTAGGAAGATCCCAAGATATTTAGTGAACGAAAAAGAAATGAAATTAACAGGCATACTGCAACTAGACATTGTGTGTGGGATTTTGGTTGTTTTGGTGGAGAGGGTTGTTTTAAATAATCTTAAAACAAACTTGACTCTAGAATATAGGTACCAAGAGGGTATGGTTTCTACTTTTTGCCATAACCTTCCTTTGGAAATGAACCAGATGTACAAAAAAATTATCATCAAGTCACTCAGTATCCTTAATTTTCAATTAGAGAATGGAACCAGAGGAAAAGACGCTACATGTCAACCAATGGCACACAATATTCCTGGTAACCAAAATCTAAAAATAAGAATGGACGATGTCATTCTACATCTTGTTTCATCAACAGATTACCAAACAGCAAAAGCGCTGTACTTTAGAAATGAAAGAGCACAGCAAACCAGCATAATGATTATCGCACTCATTCCTAGAATTCACAGCAATCCAACCACAAAGCCAGCTATCACATGAATTCATACTGTAGCTGAACAAGGTCAAGACTATGGATAAATCAATGCAGCCCATTAATAGTACCTCAATATGAAAAAATTAAAACAAGAGGATACAATCAGAATTTTTTTGTTCTCTGAAGGACAGCATTCTTAGGAATGAACATATTTGTGTAATATTATATATTATGAGACCAGCTATAAGTCCAATGGTGAAAAAAAATTGATACTTAAAAAATTTGCCCACTCATTTGAAAAATCTTCTCTAAGGGCAGATGTGATATTTGGAAATAGCCAAATGTCATTTAGAGTCAAGTATGGTGAATAATGAAAGATTATCAGGTGCATTAAAAATAGTTTTTGCCAAAATTCAAAGTATTCCTGAAGACTTAATTTCTTGCATGTCTTCTAAATTGGTTACAAAAGGAGAGTTCTTGAAGTATCCTCAGGAATGACATCATCATTGGTTTCAGTATGGCCTCCAAGGGTGACTATTTAGAAGGGAAATATTCATTCATTTATAAAAGCTCTGATGTCAGCTTTTAA
Organism: Stenella coeruleoalba; assembly: GCF_951394435.1. Taxonomy (NCBI): domain Eukaryota; kingdom Metazoa; phylum Chordata; class Mammalia; order Artiodactyla; family Delphinidae; genus Stenella; species Stenella coeruleoalba. The sequence goes on from NC_137152.1 coordinate 60,016,995, forward strand.
AATCTGCCTCATTTCTAGAGTCATACATTGGAGATGGTCCTTGGAATTAAGTCTTATTTGTGGAAATGATATTTTAAACACACCAAATAAACTGTTTGAAAGACAACACTTATCAACCCTTTTGTAAATTGAAGGATCTTTTCCTAAGGCAAAACTGCACACATTAACTATCAGTTTTATAATTGTGAACTATTCTAAGTTATTTTTATTAAATCCAGACGTGGCTGTCACTCTCTTCCTCCTCCACCAAAATGTGAAGCTTACTCCACCAGTACTATACATTACTTAATTCTAGGTTCTAGGTACAAGTCCTTAAAATGATCCTTAAGAATAGTTAAAAATCTTGATTGAAGAAGAATCTGATCAGCCTTCATACTCACAAACACACAATTACAACATGGGCTTGATGTAAATGACCAATGACATCTAATCTACCTATCTTCAAGAGAACCAAAAAAATTCTAAATTCCTAATGTAAGCTAACCATATCATAAATGACTGGATTTCAGACAAGTTTTAAGTACTAATGTCAGTGTTTTTAACTATGGGCCATTTTCTTCACCCTGAATGTTTTACAACATTTCTTCCATGAGAAATGTGGAGTTCTAAAAATTCCTAGTGTTTCACCTCTTTTGCATTATTTGGAGAAGTATATGTGTAAAGGAGCTAGCCTTTTTTAAATTAAACTTTTCATTTTGAGATAATCGTAGATTCACATGCAGTTGTAAGAAAGATCCTGTGTATGCATTACCCAGTCTTCCACAATGGTAACATCCTAAACTATTTTTCGGGAATTCCCTGGTTGGCCAGTGGTTAGGACACAGCGCTTTCACTACTGTGGGCGCAAGTTCAATCCTTGTTTGGGGAACTAATATCCCACGAGCCTCACGGCATGGCCAAACAAAAACAAAACAAAAACTATTTTTCATTTTCCCCCATTCATCTACCTGCTCACACAGATGGGTGGCTGTCTTCTAGCAATGGACCATATAGAGTCTCTAAAATTTGGACATATGTTCATGAGTATACTGACCAAAAATGGTCTTTTTTACAAACAAATCATTGGTAATTAACTTTACATTTTTGTTCACTTAACAACTGTTTAAAATAGCATATTATAATCCAAACTGGAAAAGAAGAGTAAACTTATCTTTGTCCACAGATGACATCTTACATGTACAAAACCTTAAAGATACCACAAAAAATTCTTAACAGTTAATACACAAATTCAGTAAAGTTGGTGGATACAAAATTCACACGCAAAAATCAGCTGCATTTTTCCAAACTAACAATGAACAATCCAAAAAGGAAATTAAAAAAAACAATGCCATTTACAATAGCATCAAGAAGAATTAAGTATTTAAGAATACATTTAACCAAGGAATTGAAAGACTTACGGAAAGCCGCAAAACAGGAAAACTTTCACTGCTGAAAGAAATTAAAGACACAAATAAATATTGTTAAGATGACAATACTACCCAAAGTGATCTAGAGATTCAACTCCTATCAAAATTCCAACAGTTTTTTTCACAGACACAGTAAATTCCATCCTAAAATTCATGATGAATCTCAAGGAATCTTGAACAGCCAAAACAGTTGTGAAATACAACAAAATTAAAGAACTCACAATTCCTGACTTCAAAACTAACTGCAAAAGCAACAAGGATTTACTGTATAACACAGAGAACTACATTCAATATCATGTAATAACCTATAATGGAAAATAATCTGAATATATATATATATATATATATATAAACTGAACTACCTTCCTGTAAACCTGAAACTAACACAATATGGTAAATCAACTATACTTAAATTAAAAAAACAAAACTAACTGCAGAGCTAAAATAATCAAAACAGTATGGTACTGGCAAAAGGACAATCATATAGAACAATGGAATAGAGAACCCAGAAATAAAGCCTTGCATGTATGTGGTCAACTGATTTTCAATGGGAAAACGACAGTCTTTTCAACATGGGGTGTTCGAAAAAATGAATAACCAAATGCAAAAGAATAAAGTGGATGCCTGCTTCACACCACATACAAAAATTAACTCCAAATGCATCAAAGACCTAAAAATAGTAGCTAAAACTATGAAACTCTTTAAAGAAAATAGAGGGGGAATCTTCATGACATTGGATTTCGTCATGCTTTCTTGAATATGATACCAAAAGCACAGACAACAACAAAAAATAAACTGGATTTCATCAAAATGAAAAACTTTTGTGCATCAAAGGTCACTATCAAGAGAAGAAAAGACAATCCACAAAATGGGAGAAAGTATTTCTGAATCATATATCTGAAATGGTATTGATAACCAGAAAACATAAAGAAATTCTATAACTCAACTCCAAAAAAACCAAACAACCAAATACAAAAATGGGCAAAGGCACAGCAATCAGATAAGAAAAAGAAATAAAAGGTATCTGAATTGTAAGAGAAGAGGTAAAATTGTGAATATATGCAGATGACATGATACCCTATACAAATATTCCTACAGAGGCCACAAAAAAACTATTAGAACTAATAAATGACTTGAGCAAGGTAGAAAGATACAAGATTAATATACAGATAGCTATTGCATTTCTGGGGACTTCCATGGTGGTCCAGTGGCTAAGACTCTGTGCTCCCAATGCAGGGGGCCCTGGTTCGATCACTGGTCAGGGAACTAGATCCCACATGCCACAACTAAAAAGATCCCGCATGCCGCAACTAAAGATCCTGCATGCCACAACGAAGATCTCGCACACAGCAATGAAGATCCCACGTGCTGCAACTAAGACCCAATGCAGCCAAATAAACAAATAATTTTTTTTAAAAAAAGAAAAAAGAAATCTGTTGCACTTCTTTACACTAACAATGAAATATCAGAAAGAGAAAGTAAAAAAAATCTGATTTAAAATAGCATCCAAGGAGTTCCCAAGCGATCCAGTGGTTAGGACTCAGTGCTTTCACTGCCATGGCCTGGGTTCAATCGTTGTTCTGAAACTAAGATCCTGCAAACTGAACGGTGCAGCCAAAGAAATAAACAAAACTTAAAATTAAGATAATTTTTAAAAATAAATAATAATGATACAACAGCATACAAAAAAATAAAATACCTAGGAAAAAAACCTAGGAGGTGAAAGACCTATACCCTGAGAACTATAAAACATGGAAAAAGGAAACTGAGAACTAGGAAAAAGGAAACTGAAGTTGACTCAAAGAAATGGAAAGATATTCCATGCTCTTGGTTTGGAAGAATAAATATTGGTAAAACGGCCATACTATCCAAAGCAATCTACAGATTTAATACGATCCTTATAAAATTACCCATGACATTCTTCACAGGACTAGACCACATAATCCTAAAAGTAACAGGGAACCACAAAAGACCTGGAATTGCCAAAGCAATCCTAAGGGAAAAGAACAAAGCTGGAGGCATAACTCTCCCAAATTTCAAACAATACTATAAAGCTACAGTAATAAAAACAGTGTGGTATTGGCACAAAAACAGACATACAGATCAATGTGACACAATAGAGAGCCCAGAAATAAACCCACACACCTAGGGTCAATCAACCTTCAACAAAGGAGGCAAGAATATACAATGGAGAAAAGACAGTCTCTTCAACAAGTTGTGTTGGGAAAGCTGGACAACCTCATGTAAATCAATGAAGTTAGAACATTCCCTCGTACCATATACAACAAAAAAACGTAAAATAAAGACCTAAACATGAGACACGACACCATAAAACTCCTAGAAGAGAGCATAGGTAAAACATTCTCTGACATAAATCATACCAATGTTTTCTTAGGTCAGTCTGCCAAGGCAATAGAAATAAAAACAAAAGTAATAAAATGGGACCTAATCAAACTTAAAACCTTTTACACAACAAAGGAAACCATGAACAAAGTAAAAAGAAAACCTACGGACTCAGAAAAAATATGTGCATGTGATGCGACCAACAAGGGATTAATGTCAAAAACATATAAACAGCTCATACAACTCAATAGAAAAAAAACAAAAACAACCCAATCAAAAAATGAGCAGAAGACCTACACAAACATTTCTCCAAAAAAGAAATGGACAACAGGCACATGAAAAGATGCTCAACGTTGCTAATTATTAGAGAAAAGCAAATCAAAACTACAATGAGGTATCACCTCACACCAGTCAGAATGGCCATCAGCAAAAGTCTACAAATAGTAAATGCTGGAGAGGATGTGGAGAAAAAGGAACTTTCCTATACTGATGGTGCGAATGTAAACCGGTGCAGCCACTATAAAGAACAGTATGGAGGTTCCTTCAAAAATGAAAACTACAGTTACCATACAATCCAGAAATCCCACTCCTGGGCATATATCTAGAAAAGACAAAAACTCTAATTCAAAAACATACATGCAGCACAATGTTCATAAAAGGACGATTTACAATAGCCAAGACATGGAAGCAACCTAATTGTCCATCAACAGATGAATGGATAAAGAACATGTGGTATATATACACAATGGTATATTACTCAGCCATAAAAAAGGAATGAAATAATGCCATTTGCAGCAACATGGATGGAGCTACAGATTATCATACGGAGACAGAAAAAGGCTAATATTATATAATACTATGTGTGAAATCTAAAAAATAATACAATGAATCTAAATATAAAATAGAAACAAACTCACAGACATAGAAAACAAACTTATGGTTACCAAAGGGTAATGGGGAGGGATAAATTAGGAGTATGGGATTATGAGATACATACCACTCTATATAAAACAAACAACAAGGATTTACTGTATAGCACAGGGAACAATACTGAATATCTTGTAATAACCTATAATGGAAAAGAATCTGAAAAATAATACACATATACATACACATGTACACATATGGGGTTGGCCAAAGAGTTCGTTCTGTTTTTTGCATAAGATGGCTCTAGTAGCACTGTCATCTTTAACTTCATTCGAAACAATTTTGTTAGACTGTATTGTGACAGCTGTCATATCAGCATGCATTTTAAAAAAGACTTACTAAAATTAGTGAATTTTTGTGTAGCCATTTTAATATCGAACATGGATTAAAAAAGCAACATTTTTTGCATAATATGCTTTATTATTTCAAGAAAGGTAAAAATGCAACTGAAATGCACAAAAAGATATGTTCCGTGTATGGAGAAGGTGCTGTGACTGAAAAAATGTGTCAAAAGTGATTTACGAAGTTTCGTGCTAGAGACTTCTTGCTGGATGATGCTCCACGATCGGGTAGGCCAGTTGAAGTTGATAGCAATCAAGACACTAATTGAGAACAATCAACATTATACCACGTGGGAGATAGGCAACATACTCAAAATGTCCAAATCAAGCGCTGAAAATCATTTGCACCAGCTTGGTTATGTGAATTGCTTTCATGTTTGGGTTCCACATAACTTAAGCAAAAAAAACCTTCTTGATGGTGTTTCCACATGCGATTCTCTACTTAAAAGTAATGAAAATGTTCCATCTTTAAAACAAATTGTGACAGGCGATGAAAAGTAGATACTGTACAACAATGTGGAACAGAAGAGATTGTGGGGCAAGCGAAATGAACCACCACTAGCCATACCAAAGGTCAGTCTTCAGCAAAAGAAGGTGATGTGTATATGGTGGGATTGGAAGGGAGTCCTCTATTATGACCTCCTTCCAGAAAACCAAACGATTAATTCCAACAAGTTCTGCTCCCAATTAGACCAACTGAAAGTGGCACTCGACGAAAAGCACCCAGAATTAGTCAACAGCAAACGCATAATCTTCCATCAGGATAACGCAAGCCAGCATGTTTCTTTGATGACCAGGCAAAAACTGTTACAGCTTGGTTGGGAAGTTCTGATTCATCTGCTGCATTCACCGGATATTGAATCTTCAGATTTCCATTTATTTCGGTCTTTACAAAATTCTCTTAATGGAAATAATTTCAGTTCCCTGGAAGACTGTAAAAGGCACGTGGAACAGTTCTTTGCTCAAAAAGATTAAAAGTTTTGGGAAGATGGAATTATGAAGTTGCCTGAAAAATGGCAGACGGTAGTGGAACAAAACGGTGACTACGTTGTTCAATACAGTTCTCGGTGAAAATGAAAAATGTGTCTTTTATTTTTACTTAAAAACTGAAGGAACATTTTGGGCAACCCATTATATACACACATATATATGTGTATGTATATATATGTATGTATATGTAAAACTGAATCACTTTTCTGTACACCTGAAAGTAGCACAATATTTTAAATCAACATACTTCAATAAAAAATAAAAATATGCAGCTCAACAAAAAAAAATTTAATGGGCAAAGGACTTGAATAGACATTTCTCCAAAGAAGACATACAAATATCCAATAAACACACAAAAGGATGTTCTACATCACTAGTCATTAGGGAAATACAAATTAGAACCATAATGAGATAACACTTCACACCCGTTAAGAGGCTATTAACCCCCACCCACACAAAAAAAAAGAGTAAAGAAAATAACAAGTGTTGGTGAGGATGTGGAGAAACTGGAACCCTGAGTGTGATGCTGTTAGGAATATAAAATGGCGCACCCACTGTGGAAAAACAGTATAGCAGTACCTCAAAAAGATAAACATAGAACTGCCATATGATCCAGTAATTCTACTTCTAAGTATATACCAAAAGAAATGAAAGCTGGGACACAAACAGATACTTATACATCAATGTTCATAACAGCATTATTCACAAGTGGCAAAAAGGGAAAACAACCAATACATCCATCAACAACAGATGAAAGGATAAGTAAAATTTAATATACTGGGTGGGCCAAAAAGTGCCTTCGGTTTTTTAAGGAAAAATAAAAGACACATTTTTCATTTTCACCAAGAACTTTATTGAACAACGTAGTCACCATTTTGTTCCACTACCTTCTGACATTTTTCAGGCAACCTTATAATTCCATCTTCCTAAAACTTTTTATCTTTTTGAGCAAAGAACTGTTCCACGTGCCTTTTACAGTCTTCCAGAGAACTGAATTTTTTTCCATTAAGAGAATTTTGTAAAGATCGAAATAAATGGAAATCCGAAGGTGCAATATCTGGTGAATGCAGCAGATGAATCAGAACTTCCCAACCAAGCTGTAACAGTTTTTGCCTGGTCATCAAAGAAACATGCTGGCTTGCGTTATCCTGATGGAAGATTATGCGTTTTCTGTTGACTAATTCTGGACACTTTTTGTCGAGTGCCGCTTTCAGTTGGTCTAACTGGAAGCAGAACTTGTTGGAATTAATTGTTTGGTTTTCCGGAAGGAGCTCATAATACAGGACTCTCTTCCAATCCCACCATATACACAACATCACCTTCTTTGGATGAAGACTGACCTTTGATGTGGTTGGTGGTGGTTCATTTCGCTTGCCCCGCAATCTCTTCCGTTCCACATTACTATACAGTATCTACTTTTCATGGTCTGTCACAATTTGTTTTAAAAATGGAACATTTTTGTTACATTTAAGTAGAGAATCACACGTGGAAACAGTCAAGGTTTTTTTTTTGCTTAAGTTATGTAGAATCCAAACGTGAAAGCAATTCACATAACCAAGCTGGTGCAAATGATTTTCAATGCTTGATTTGGACATTTTGAGTATGTCGGCTATCTCCCATGTGGTGAAACGTTGATTGTTCTCAATTAATATCTCGATTTGATCGCTGTCAACTTCAACTGGACTACCTGACCGGGGAGCATCATCCAGCAAGAAATCTCTAGCACGAAACTTCACAAACCACTTTTGACACATTCGATCAGTCACAGCACCTTCTGCATACACTGAACATATCTTTTTGTGCATTTCAGTTGCATTTTTACCTTTCTTGAAATAATAAAGCATATTATGCAAAAGTGCTTTTTTTAATCCATATTCAATATTAAAATGGCTACCAAAAAATTCACCAATTTTGATACCTTTTTTTGAATGCATGCTAACATGACAGCTGTCACAATACAATCTAACAAAATTGTTTCGAATGAAGTTAAAGACAACTAAGTGCTACTAGAGCCATCTTATGGAAAAAACTGAACAAACCTTTGGGCCAACCCAATACACATGGTATAAGAGGAATGATATTCGCTAAAAAAGAATGAAATTCTGATACATGCTACACCACAGATGAACTTTGAAAACATTATACTAGCTAAAATAAGCCAGGCACAACAGAAGGAGAAACATTGTATAATTCCACTTAGATGAGGGTCCTTAGAGTAGTCAAATGCACAGAGACAGAAAGCACAATAGAGGGCTGGAGGGGGGAGGGAATGCAGAGTTATTGTTTAATGGGTACAGAGTTTCTGTTTTGGAGATGATGAAAAAGATCTGGAAATGGAGAGTGTGGACGGTTACAAAGGACTGCCAATGTAGTTAATGCCACTGAACTGTACCCTTAAAAATGATTAAAAGAGTAAATTTTTAAAAGATATTTGATATATCAGGCAAATATTAAAAGAAAGCTCGTGCTGTATGTGGCCACTAAAGCTATGAATGAAGACATGCACAAACTGCAGTACTGTTTGTACTAGAGAAAATTTGAAAATAACCTAATTATCCATAAAAAACAGGATAGACAGATTATACATTCACATGATGGATGACCATATATGAATTAAATGAATGAACTAGAGCCATATGTATCAATATAGATACATCAGAAAATAGTTCAAATGGAATTTAAGCTTTAGCTACAATATTCTAATAACTTAAAGTCTGAAGGAAATGTAATTAATTTTAACTAGCATATTATTTTAATAATAAAGCAACTTAGCTTGCAGGAAGTACCTGAGGAGTCCTGAGCGGAGCTAGTTTGCACCTCCTGGCTCAGGAGAATGGGGGTCAGGGGTTAGAAGGGGTAAGGCAAAGCACCCCTCCCAGGACCAAGTGCCCTGCTTCCCACACAAGACACTGTTCCCAAGGCCAACCATGGCTACCTTTCAGCAGCTAATAGGAAAATGGCTTTGATGAATATATGAAGGAAGAGTAAAGATTTTGAGGAATACATGAAGGCAAGAGGAGTGGGATTGGCACTGTGAAAAATGGATGCAATGGCCAAGCCAGACTGTGTCGTCACTTCTGACAGCAAATCTCTCACCATAAAAACTGAAAGCACCTTGAAAACACAGTTTTCTTGAAAACTGGAAGAGAAGTTTGAAGAAACTACAGCTGTTGGTAGAAAAACTCAGATTGTCTTCAACTGACAATGCATTATGAACAATGTAACCTGTACTAGGATTATGAAAAGGTATCATAAAAATTGCAACATCACTTTAGAGAGGAACTAGCTTGTTAAACAATCTCAGTTCAATGGGCAAATCTTCACAATACTTCTTTTTTTCATTACTGTATTCTATTATCTCTATCACACATAATTTGCATGCAACTATTTCCAAGCATTGACTTAATTAGGATCATCCCAACATAGAAAATCCTAAAGATGCCACAAAAAAACACTACTAGAGCTCATTAATTTGGTGAAGATGTTGGATACAAAATCAATATACAGTAATCTGTTGCATTTCATAAAATAACAATGAACTATCAGAAAGGGAGATTAAGAAAACAATCCCATTTACCATCACATAACAAAGAATAAAACACCTAGAAATAAATCTCACTAAGGAGGTAAAAAACCTATACTCAGAAAACTGTAAGACACTGATGAAAGAAAATGAACATGACAACAAGCAGATGGAAAGATATACCATGTTCATGGGTTGGAAGAATTAATATTGTTAAAATGACCATACTACCCAAGACAATCTAGAGAGCCAATGAAATCCCTACCAAAATACCAATGGCATTTTTCACAGAACTAGAACAAATAATTCTAAAATTTGTATGTAAGTACAAAAGACCCAGAATAGCCAAAGCAATCTTCAGAAAGAAGAACAGAGCTGGAGGTATCACACTCCCTGACTTAAAACTATACTACAAAGCTACAGCAATCAAAACATTATGGTAACAGCACAGAAACAGACACATTGATCAGTGGAATAGAATAAAGAGCCAGAAGTAAACCCATGCACTTATGATCAATTAACCTATCACAAAAGAGACAAGAATATACAATGGAAAAAAGAGAGTCTCTTCAGTAAGTGGTGCAAGAAAACTGGACAGCTACATGTAAAAGAACAGAATCAGAACATATTCTCACAACATATACAAAAAAAACGTAAAATGGATTAAAAACCTAAATATAACAGTGGAAAACATAAAACTCCTAGAAGACAGAAGATTCTTTGACATAAATCATAGCAATTTTTTTTGGATCTGTCTCTTAAGGCAAAGGAAACAAAAGCAAAAATAAACAAATCGTACCTAATTAAACTTAAAAGCTTTTGCACAACAAAGGAAACCATCAAAAAAATGAAAAGACAACTTACAGAATGGGAGAAAATATTTTCAAATGATATGACTGATAAGGGGTAAATATCCAAAATATATAAACAGCTCATATAACTCAATATTAGAAAAAAACCAAAAAAGATAAAAAATGGGTAGGAAACCTGAATAGCCATTTTTCCAAAGATATACAGATGACAAACAGGAACATGAAAAGATGCTCAACATAACTAGTCACCAGAGAAATGCAAATCAAAACCACAGTGAGGGACTTCCCTGGTGGCGCAGTGGTTAAGAATCTACCTGCCAATGCAAAGGACACGGGTTCAATCCCTGGTCTGGGAAGATCCCACGTGCTATGGAGCAGCTAAGCCTGACAGCCACAACTACTGAGCCTGCACTCTAGAGCACATGAGCCACAACTACTGAGCCCACAAGCCACAACTACTGAAACACACGTGTTTAGAGCCCGTGCTCTGCAACAAGAGAAGCCACGACAATCAGAAGCCCATGCACCGCAATGAAGAGTAGCCCCCACTTGCCGCAACTAGAGAAAGCCCACATGCAGCAACGAAGACCCAACGCAGCCACAAATAAATAATTTTTTTTTAAAAAAACCCACAGTGAGATGTCACCTCGTACCTGTAGAATGGCTATCATGAAAACATCTACAAATAACCCATGTTGGAGAGGATGCAGAAGAAAGGGGACCCTAGTACACTGTTGGTGGGAATGTAAATTGGTGTAGCCACTATAAAAAGCAGTATGGAGATCCCGCAGAAAACTAAATGTAGAACTGCCATATCATCCAGCAATTCCAATCCTGGGTATATATCCAAAGAAAACAAAAACACGAATTTGAAAGGATACATGTACCCCAGTGTTCAGAGCAGTATTACTTACAATAGCCAAGATACGGAAGCAACCGAATTTCCATAAACAGATGAATGGATAAGGAAGATGTGGTATATACACACAATGGAATATTACTCAGCCATAAAAAATGAAGATTTTGCCATGTGCAAAAACATGGATGGACCTGGAGGGTATTATGCTTAGTGACATAACTCAGAGAAAGACAAACACTTCATGTTGTCACTTATATGTAGAATCCAAAAAATAAAATGAATGAATGCAACAAAACAGAAACAGTTTCACAGACATAGAGAACAAATTAGTAGTTACCAGAGGGAAAGGGGAGGAGCAAAATAGGAATAGGGGATTAAGAAGTAGAAACTACTATACATAAAATAATTAAGCTACAAGGGTATATTGTACAGCACAAGAAATACAGCCAATATTTTATAATAACTTTAAATGGAGTATAATCTACAAAAATATTGGATCATTATGTTGTACACCTGACATTAATATTGTAAATCAACCATACTTCAATTAAAACATTAGAATCAGAGATCAGATCAAGATGGCAGAGGAGTAGAATGTGGAGCTCACCTTCTCCCACAAATACATCAAAAAAAAACCATCTACCTGTGGAACAATTCTCACAAAACATCTACCAAACACTGGCAGAAGGCCTCAGACTTCCAAAAAGGCAAGAAAATCTCCATGTAACTGGGTAGGGCAAAAGAAGAAAGCAGAAAAGAAGAGAGAAAGGAATCGGGACAGGACCTGTGCCCCTGGGAGGGAACTGTGAAAGAGGAAAGGTCTCTGAAGACTAGGAAGCTCCCTCACTGGTGGGGAGATCAGACAGGACAAAGGGCGAGATTCAGAGCCTCGAAGAAGAACACAGCAACTGGTTTACAGAGGGCAAAGCAAAGAGAGACCTGCACAGACAGTGCTGCCCAGCACTCCCCAGTCTGAGATGCTCATCCACTGGGGAAGGTGGGGACTGGGCGCTGAACCTCGGGATTTGGAGGTCAGACCCAGAGGAGAGGACTGGGGTTGGCTGCATGGAGACAGCCTGAAGGGGCTAGGGTGTGGTGTGGAAGGTCTGGGCCCACCAGAGAGGCAAGGCAACATTGTTGGGGGGCATGCCTCCATAGGAGCATCCTTCTCCACACACACTCTCAGGCACTGCCTACATGAGCTCTGGGGGCGGGCATGAGCTGCCGCTGCCATCTCAGACTCCAGAGGCAGGCACAGACCACTGCCACTGCTGAGGGTCCCGCGACTGGGAGCCAACTACTGCCCCCGCCTTACTTGGAGCATGCACAAGCCACACACCTGCACACCCCCTATCAAGGGGATAATGGCCAGCAAACACTGAGGAAAGAGACTGCAAGGATCCAAATCAAAAACAGCCCTCATGCCAAAAATCATTAAACCCATATGACCTATGCAGGAATGCTCCCACATATAAATAGGGCTCCAAGACTACAGGATATAATTGTTTCTCCTAAACTCACAGAATAAGATAAACATAAGCAAAGTGAAGAAGCAGAGGAACCACTCCCAGTTAAAAAACCAAGAGAATTCCCCCGAAGAAACAAACAATGAAACAGACCTTTTCCGTCTAACAGACACCGACTTCAAAGAGGAGGTAATGAAAATACTGAAGGAATTAAGAAAGGTTATTGGCAGAAATGCAGATTATTGTAAAAAGGAACTAGAAACTATAAGGAGGAGACAAGAAAAATTAGAAAATTCATTTGCCAAGACAAAAGCCGATCTAAAGGCAATGAAAAGCAGAATGAATAATGCAGAAAAAAGAATAAGCGATCTGGAAGATAGAATAATGGAATTTACTGAAGCAAAACAGCAGACAGAAAACCAAATGAAAAATAAAAGAAAGCAGTATGAGACCTAGGGGATAATACATAGCATCCCAATCTACTAATAGGGATTCCAGAAGGAGAAGAAAGAGAAAAGGGAACTGAAAATGTATTTGAATAAATTACAGCTGAAAAGTTCCCAAGCCTAAAGAAGGAAAAACATATCCAGATACAGGAAGCACAGAGTCCCAAACAAGATGAACCCAAGCAGACCTACACCAAGACATATTATAATAAAGATAGCAAAAGTTAAAGATAAAGAGAGAATTCTAAAGGCAGCAAGAGAAAAACAAAGAATTAATTAAAAGGGAAGCCCCATAAGGCTATCAGCTGATTGCTCAACAGAAACACCACAGGCCAGAAGGCAGTGGAAAAATATATCCAAAGTCTTGAAAGGGAAAAATCTGTAACCTAGAATACTCTACCCAGCAAGATTATCATTTAGAATAGTAGGAGAAATAAAGAACTTCTCAGAAAAGCAAAAACTAAAAGAATACAGCAATACTAAACCTATCCTAAAAGAAATATTGATAGATCTTCTCTAAATATTAAAGAAGCAAGAAGATATAGGAAGGAGGAATTCAAAATTTGAAAGTAAATCACTTTAATTAGCCAGTAAACAGATCAAAAAGAGAAAGAGAAAAAAAAACCTATTTGTGAAATTGATAATAAACACCAGGAACAGCAAAAGGATAAACACGAAGATGTAAAAAAGGACATCAAAATCACAAAATGTGGGGAAGGAGAGTAAGAAAATGCAGCTCCTTTTGTTTTTTTTGTTTGTTTGTTTGTTTTTGGTTCTTTTCTGTTTTTTTTTTTTTTTTTGCGGTACGTGGGCCTCTCACTGCTGTGGCCTCTCCCGTTGCGGAGCACAGGCTCCGGACGCACAGGCCCAGCGGCCATGGCCCACAAGCCCAGCTGCTCCGCAGCATGTGGAATCCTCCCAGACCAGGGCACAAACCCACATCCCCTGCATCAGCAGGCAGACTCTCAACCACTGTGCCACCAGGGAAGCCCATGTTTTTTTTTTAAGAATGTGTTTGAGCCTATGTATCTAAAGCAAGCAGACAGAGGAAGGGGTTAAGATACTTGAAAAACAGAACAAACACAAATCAAAAACACACAATACATTCACAAAAAACAAAAAGGAGAACACACAAGCATAAAATAAAAGGAAATCATCAAGCCACAAAAAGAAAATGAAAGGATCAGGGAAGAAACAAAGAATCAACTGGAAAACAAGGTTTAATATGGCAATAAATACATATGTATCAATAATTACCTTAAATGTCAATGCTCCGATCAAAAGACAGAGAGCGGCAGACTGGATAAAGAAACAAGAGCCTACAATATGCTGCCTACAAGAGACCCACCTTATGGCAAAGGACACACATAGATTGAAAGTGAGGGGATGGAAAAAGATATTTCATGGAAATGGAAATGAAGAGAAAGTGAGCGTTGCAATACTCGTATCAGATAAAATAGAGTTTAAAGCAAAGGCTGTAAAGAAAGATAAAGACGGACACTATATAACGATAAAAGGATCAAAACAAGAGGAGGATTTTACACTCATCAACATATATGCACCTAATATAGGAGCACCCAAATACATAAAACAAATACTAACAGACATCAAGGGAGAAATTGATGGGAATACAATAATGGTAGGAGACTTTAACACCCCACTCACATCGATGGACAGATCTCCTAGACAGAAAATCAATAAGGCAACAGAGATGCTAAATGATACAATAGAACACTTAGACTTAATTGACATTTTCAGGACATTACATCCAAAAAAAAAAGACAGAATACACATTCTTTTCAAGTGCACATGAACATTCTCTAGGATTGACCACATGCTACGGCACAAAACTAACCTCAACAAATTTAAGACTATAGAAATTATTTCAAGCAACTTCTCTGACCACAAAGGCATGAAACTAGAAATCAACCAAAGGAAAAGAAATGGGAAGTTCATAGCGATACAAGCCTTCCTCAAAAAAACAATGTTTTTTTGTGACATAAATTCACTGCATTACTCCTAAGTGCATGTGTTTTTTTAGGTTTAAAATTATCATATGTGTTTATAATGCATTATAAAACATACAGTTCATTTATTTCTTAGTATCTGTAATTTCACTTATAAATTAACTAGTAATTCACAATTGGCTTTTCACTAATCCAACAGATTTTCTACACTTCCTTTATTTACCACAAGTTTAGTATTCATATAAGTGTTTAAAATCTTCTAACTTATGTCCTTATTCAAGTAAAATTATAAGAAATCCTTTTAACAGCTGCCCAATATTAACTATGTAAGCATATAATATAAAGCCTAATTCCCTATAAACTTTTTATGCCTTAATTTTACTCCCAAATGTGATAAAGGTCCATACAGGTTTCTACTATGCCAATGAATATCAACCACTGGAAGATCAAGTGTTAGGGTAAAAGGCGGAATTTTTCTTAGTGAGTCTACGCTGCCTTGGGTTTCCTTACATAACCATGACAAATTTTAACATGCATTTTATACACGCTGGCCTGATTTAAACCTCATGAAACCTCCCTCCTTATTACAGAGAACTGAGGCTCAGAAAGGCACTTATTTGCTAAATACAGCAAGGGAATTAAATAATTTGCACTTGCGTTGGAAAATCAGGAATTCTATCTCTAACCAAAGCCCACCCTATACCACATCCCTTAAGAAAACTCAAGGCACAGTGACTAATATAACTTAATGAACAGAAAAGTAGTTATCACACTAGTAGA
This sequence comes from Stenella coeruleoalba, assembly GCF_951394435.1. Taxonomy (NCBI): domain Eukaryota; kingdom Metazoa; phylum Chordata; class Mammalia; order Artiodactyla; family Delphinidae; genus Stenella; species Stenella coeruleoalba. Next base: position 60,032,855 of record NC_137152.1, read on the forward strand.
TAATCCTCAAAAGTCAGAACACTTCAAAGGACTAAGGATAAACTAAGATGTCCACAAAGTGCCTTCAGTTACTACAGCATACTTTTCCAAAGTTTTTCATCTTTGTTCATTGCTATCTTTGTTATCATTTTGAATACACTCATTGATTTTTTCTTTAATTTTTAATAAAAACACTATATGAATGCTTTAAATTACCTAAGTTCTCTAGTTTTACTGTGCATGCTTAATCCACTGAGCTTACCACACTATCCTTATTTGAATGCAGCAGTAACTAAACATAAGGTGTTAACAATAAGACAAACAAATCATCTTAAAATCTATTCCTAAAACTTCCAACTGAAATTGGAACCTGATCCTCACAAAGACCAAGACCTGAAAGATGTAACAAACAAAGGAGAGCACCCCCAAAAAGCCACAGATAGCTATGTCATCTCACATAGGTTCATTTATTTTAAAAAGTCAAAAACAAACAAAAAAACTAACCAGTCAGCTACAAAAGGTAAGGAGCTTAGAAGTCCTCACTCCTATGCTCACAACAAGAAAAAAGATAAACAAATTGCAAATCAGTAAGTTATCTTAGATCCATTAGAGAACTGAGGTCATAGGACAAATCACCAAAAAGAAAAAAAAAAGGAGAGACAGGCAGATACAGAGAATCACATTTTATCTGAAGTGCAAACACTTCAATAGTAACTGACGAATTATTGGAGGCCAAATACAGATTAGCTTGAGTGTTAAAAAATCCTGGTGTCCCAGCTGGGCACACTTTCCTGGGTTTTACCTCCAGGAGTGCCACAAGCTTTTCAGGTATTCATGAGGAAGACCTGAGGGGAAAAAATCCTCTTGTGCCTTGAGCAGGAGGAGGGAAAAGTAAACATATTAAAACTCACCCAGAGCATTCTCTTTTTAACAAAGTCATGCTCTCAAGGTAAACTACTTTACCAGAGCATTATGTACCTGGAGGAAGAGCAATTAGACAACCTCAGCCTCCTGGAGGTTTCCTGTCTCACCTAAGTAGTGTTGCAGGGGGAAAGGCTAAGAAACATTTCTGAAGGTCACAGCCCAGGGACCACTTAAAAAAGAAAGATGTAATTCATAAGATTACAGATCACTTTCCCTCTCCAACTCCTGGGATCCAATATGGTAACACTGAATTATAAATGAGAAAGCTACAAGATACAGACTCTGTTTGAGAAGGAATTCTTGGGCTTCCCTGGTGGCTCAGTGGTTGAGAGTCTGCCTGCCGATGCAGGGGACACGGGTTCGTGCCCCGGTCCGGGAAGATCCCACATGCGGCGGAGCGGCTGGGCCTGTGAGCCATGGCCGCTGAGCCTGTGCGTCCGGAGCCTGTGCTCCGCGACAGGAGAGGCCACAACAGTGAGAGGCCCGCGTACCGCAACAAAAAAAAAAAAAGGAATTCTTAAGGAATCCCAAAGACAAAAGGGAAGGAAAAAAAAAACTAGGACAAGGGAACTAGAAGAAATAATGTGTTTAATGTGTGCTGTAGCACCTACAGCTACAGCACACATTAAACACAGCCCCATTCCTAGCCAGATTAGCATAAAATCTCACACTAAAAGTTTGATTTCCTATTACCAGAAATATCACATAGAGCTTTCAAAAAAATTACAAGTCCTGCTAAAAGGCAAGAAAAAACCCAATCTAAAGACACAAAGAGAGTATGAGAACCAGACTCAGAGAAGACACAGATTTTTGGAATTATCAGACAGGGAAATTTAAAATAACTATGACTAGAATGATAAGGACTCAATAGATAAAGTAGGCAGTGTGCAAGAATAATTGGGTACCATAAGCAGAGAGATGAAAACTCAAATAAATAAAATAAAATGCTACAAATCCAACACACTGTAAAAGAAATAAAGAATGCCTTTGATGGGTTCATCAACAGAATGGACATAGTCAAGGAAAGGATCAATGAGACTGAAGAGGAAAGAATCAGTGAGGCTGAGGACATGTCAATAGAAACTTTCCAAACGGAAATGCAAAGAGAAAAAAGAACAAATAAAAGGGAACAGAAAAACTATAACTGTAGAATAATTACAAAAGTTGTAACATACATGTCATGGGAATACAAAGGAGAAGAAGGAAAAGAGAAGAAATGTTTGATATAAAAGAATGGTGGAAATACTTCCAAAATCAATGACAGATACCACAGAAGCAGGATACCAAGCAGGGTAAATAGCAAATATCTACACCTAGCTATGTCATATGCAAACAGCAGAAAACCAAAGACAGAGAGAAAAATCTTTTAAAAAGCCAGGAGAAAAAAAAACAAAACATCTTATCTATAGAGGAACAAGGATAAGCATTCCATCTTATGTGTTGTCAGAAACTATGCAAGCAGGAAGACAGTAGAATGAATTATTTAAAGTATTGGGGGAAAAAAACCCCACCAAGCTAGAATAATGTACCCAGCAAAATGATTCTTCAAAGGTAAAAGAAAAATACTTTCTCAGACAAACAAAAACCAAAGGCATTTGTTGCCAGCAGACTTTCCTTGCAAGAAATGTTGAAAGAAGTTCTTTAGAGAGAAAAAAATTATATGGGACTTCCCTGGTGGTCCAGTGGTTAAGACTCCACACTCCCAATGCAGGGGACACGGGTTTGATCCCTAGTCAGGGAACTAAGATTCTGCATGCTGCAGGGCGTGGTCAAAAAATAATAATAAAAAAAAATTATATAGGGCAGAAACATGCATCTACATAAAGTAAGGAAGAGCGTTAGAGAAGGAATAAATGAGGGTAAAATAACATCTTTTATGTTTCTTATTCTTTTGTTTTTTTTTTTTTTGTGCGTGGTACGCGGGCCTCTCACTGTTGCGGCCTCTCCCATTGTGGAGCACAGGCTCCAGATGCGCAGGCTCAGCGGCCATGGCTCACGGGCCTAGCCACTCCGGGGCATGTGGGATCTTCCCAGACCGGGGCACGAACCTGTGTCCCCTGCATTGGCAGGCGGACTCTCAACCACTGCACCACCAGGGAAGCCCCTATGTTTCTTATTCTTAACTGACCTAATAGTTAACTGTCCAAACTAATAACAGCAAAAATGCATTGGATAATTATAGCTTATGGATAAGGAGAGGAATTGGGAATACTATTATAAGCTATCTACAGTACTTGTGAAGTGGTACAGTGTCATTTAAAAATGGACTTAGACTAGTTATAAATGCATATTGCAAACTATAAGGCAACCAATAAAATGTTTAAAGAAGTATAATTTATAAGTTAAAAGAGGAAGGAAAATGAAATCATATAAATGTTCAATTAAAAGCAAAGGCAGGATAGCTGATTCACTTTGTTATACAGCAGAAACTAACACAACATTGTAAAGCAATTATACTCTAATAAAGATGTTAAAAAAAACAAAACAAAACAAAGGCAGGGACTTCCCTGGCGGTCCAGTGGTTGAGGCTTTGCCTTTCAACGCAAGGGGTGTGGATTCGATCCCTGGTCCTCCCAGCCAAAAACCAAAACATAAAACAGAAGCAACATTGTAACAAATTCAATAAAGACTTAAAAAAAAAAAGGCAAAGGGACTTCCCTGGTGGACCAGTGGTTAAGAATCCGCCTTCCAATGCAGGCAACGTGGGTTCCATCCCTGGTCGGGAAACTAAGATCCCACATGCCACGGGGCAACTAAGCCCCCGCGCTGCAACTACTGAGCCCATGCGCCACAACTAGAGAGAAGCCCGCACACAGCAACTAGAGAGAAGCCCATGCGCCGCAACGGAAGATCCCACATGCCACAACAAAGATCCTGCAACTAAGACCTGATGCAGCCAAAAATAAAATAAATAAATAAATATTTTTTAAAAAGACAAAAAAGGAGAAGGTAAAAAACAAGTACAATGAAGAGAAAAGTTACAAACATGGTAGATATTAAACCAACTATATCAAAATTCACTTAAAATGTGAATATTCTAAGTACACCAACTAAGAGAGTGTGTCAGAGTGTGAGATGGATACAGTCAGATGTCAGAGAGGACTAAAACCAAGACCCAAATATATGCTGTCTACAAGAAATCCACTTTAAATATAAAGACAATGATTATAAGTAAAGGGAAGCCAAGGGAAATGGGGAGTTGTTGTTTATAGGGTGTAGAGTTTGTGTTATTTTTTCTTTTAAAATATTTATTTATTTATTTGGCTGTGCCAGGTCTTAGTTGCGGCATGCGGGATCTTTTTAGCTGCGGCATGTGAACTCTTAGTTGCAGCATGTAGGATCTGGTTCCCTGACCAGGGATTGAACCCAGGCCCCCTGCACTGGGAACGTGGAGTCTTAGCCACTGGACACCAGGGAAGTCCCCAGAGTTTCAGTTTTCCAAGATGAAAAAGTTCTGGAGATTGGTTGCACAACAATATAAAAATGTACTTAACATTATTGAAATGTACACCTTCAAAAGGTTTATGTTATGTTATTTTATCACAATTTTTTTTTAAAAAGTAAAGGGATTTCTATTCAAGTCCTTTGTACACTTTCTGAGTTGTCCTTTTGGTGCTGAGTTGCAAAACTTCTTTATATATTCTGGATATTAAATCTTTATCAGATATATGATTTGCATACATTTTCTTCTATTTCTGTGGGTTGTCTTCACTCTCTTGATAGTGTCCTTTAACACACACATTTTTTATTTTAATGAAGTCTGTATTATCTATATTTTTCTCTTCTTGCCTGTGTTGTTTCCATCTTATTTAGAGACCACTGACAAATCCAAGGTCCTTATGTTTTCTCCTAAGAGTTTTATACTTTTAGCTCTGAAATTTAGGTATTTTTAGTTGTATATGGTGTAAACTATGGGTCCAACCTTCTTTCACATGTAGATATCCAATTGACACAGCACCATTTATTAAAGAGACTATCAAGATGGGTACAGAGTTTTTTGTTGGGGATGATCAAAGAGTTTTGGGTACACATGGTGGTGACTGTTACGTATTGTGAATGTACTTAATGCCACTGAACTGCACATTTACAAATGGTTAAAGTGATAAATATTATGTTATGTATATTTTACCACAGTAAAAATAAACACAAGATATTACTTCATACCCACCAGAATGGGTATAATTTAAAAGATGGTCAACAGGAGGTATTAGTGAGGATGTGGAAAAATTGGAACCCTCATACACTGCTGATGTGAACATAAAATAGCACACTTTGGGGATTCCCAGGTGGTGCAGTGGTTGAGAGTCCGCCTGCCGATGCAGGGGACGAGGGTTTGTGCCCGGGTCCGAGAAGATCGCATATGCCGCGGAGCGGCTGGGCCCATGAGCCATGGCCGCTGAGCCTGCGCGTCCAGATGCTCCGCAACAGGAGAGGCCACAACAGTGAGAGGCCCGTGTACCGCAAAAAAAAAAAAAAAGGCACACTTTACTATTTGTAAAATAATACAAAACTGAAAAACAGTTTTGACAGTTGCACAAAAAGTTAAACATAGAGTTTCCATATGACCCAGGATTCCAAAAAGAAATGAAAATAAATGCCCACACAAAAATTTATACACAAATGTTCACAGCAGCAATGATTCATAATAACCAAAAAGTAGAAACAAACCAAATATCCATGAAATGATGAATGTATATTTTTCAGCAATAAAAAGGAGTAAAGTTCTGAGTCATCCTACAACATGGATGTACCCTGAAAATATGCTAAATGAATGTAGCCAATCACAAAAGATCACATACTGTATGATTCCTTTTACAGGAAATGTTCAAAATATGCAAATCCATAGAGATAGAAAATAAAATAGTGGTTGTCAGGATCTGGGGTAGGGATATGGGGGAAAATGAGGAGTAACCACTAATTGGTATAGGCTTTCTTGTTGGAGTGATGAATATTCTGTTGATGGCTGTACAGATTTGTGAGTATACTAAAACCACAAAATTGTACCCTTTAAATGGATAGACTGTGGTATGTGATTTACATCAATAAAGTTGTTAATTTTTAGAAAATGACTTGGACATTAGCTGAGTTGTTCAGAGATCTTTTGACAGCAATTGCACTAGAATTTAGACCTTTCATACAATTTCTACCCTGAACAAGAGTTAGGGGAAAAACTGACTCAAACTAAAAGTTTTAACAAGATCTGAGGATATTACTTGAATATCTTTAGCTTTAAAAGCAGTGAATAGGAAGTAATCGATCTGCTATACTGCTTGAATTTTTTGGTTCAGCACAGATTATAAAACTACGGAATAGAAACAGAAATTAAAATAAATCTGTTATCTATATCTTTTTTAAAACTCATCTGTCAAACTAGATAGCTACTTTGGTGCTTTGGAGGCCAAGTAGCAGTGAACACTGATTGACGATATTAAAAATGATGTAGAAAAAGCACAAGTTTCTTCTACCCAGGATCTCACCGTAGGATATCAAGCCTTTCATGAAGCTCTGCTTCTGAAAAATTCCACATTCAGTATTAAAAAAAAGAATCAAGGGCTTCCCTGGTGGCGCAGTGGTTGAGAGTCCGCCTGCCGATGCAGGGCACATGGGTTCGTGTCCCGGTCCGGGAAGATCCCACATGCCGCGGAGCGGCTAGGTCCGTGAGCCATGGCCACTGAGCCTCCGCGTCCGGAGCCTGTACTCCGCAACGGGAGAGGCCACAACAGTGAGAGGCCCGCGTACCGGAGGAAAAAAAAAAAAGAATCAAGTGTCCACACTTCATGTTCACAAGAGCACAAGGTTTTACAATATGGTTTTACAATTTCTGTTATCTACAATAAGACTTTTCCAGCCTTCAACTCTACCTGAATCTTATTATTGTAATATTCTTTCTATTTAACATTAATTGTTTAACAGTAATTTTATAGTGGGACATAGGAAGGATCAATGTACCACACAGTCTGGTATAAAACTTGTGCCGCAAATAAGGGAAGTTAAATGGTATCTACCCTCTAAATTCTTCAGAGATTCCTCTAGGTATCCTCTAAAAGACCTAGACTTTTTAAAGCCACATGCTTCTCTTGACCCTTGGGAAATGTTATTAACATCTTATACTTGAAGAATTTCTGGGAATACAACAAATTTTTGTTCCTTTACAAAAAGAAGAAAAGGGAGGGGAACAAAAAAAATACTGAAACAGGAAATAACACTGGTATCTCTTTTACATCATCTCAAAAAATCATTCAGGCCTCTTAGCCATCTAAGGACATAAAAATTAAGTATATGAGATGACAGGGCATATCCAGCATGGGCACCATAGAATAATCATCTTAGAAGATAGATTTTATTTTTCTGAAAACAGAATCCAAAATTTACCACAACAAACAAGGCACTACTAAAATATAAGACCTTTTTTTTGAGTCCCAAAACAAGAAGATATATTAAAAGTTAGTCTTTCATAAATAAGTATACTGAATACAAAGAGCCACTAAAAATCTCTTGAGTACCATTGAACATTTCTCTAAAAGCAAAAAGGAGGCAATCTCTTTTTTCACAAAAACTTGGATCTAACTTATTTGAGTTAAAAAGCAGAACAGTCTTTCTAAATTTTGTAGAAAACATCCCTTTATAGAAGTAAACAGAATAATCCAAAAGGAGTTGATCAGAAGCGAACTAATTATATAAACAATGCTTAGATATTAAAGTTATATAAAGATTAGCATGAAGAAAGGACTCAACTAAGAAGAAACAAGAGAAAATCAGTAAGTTCTACATTCTGATAGATGAGTAGAAAATAACCAAACAAACCTGTTCAACATCAACTCTAATCCTCCTATCTCAAGACGACTAGCGCTCCTAGTCTGCGTGTACTCATCCTAACATCTGAGTATCTTGTGCTGTATGTGTAACCTAACTCTATGACAGTCTTACCACCCAAAACTACAAATCATTCCTTGTCCCTCTGGTTAAACTTCCTCATTCATTTCTTTCAGTTGATGGATCCAATCCTGGAAATTTTAAACTAATATCAGCTATCAGAATGGTATTATCGTAAATAATAAATGGTAAATATCGTATCTTCTTTAACTATTAAATGATTTTCTTATCATTCCGCAAGACTAAATAAAAGAGATTCAGAAAAGGCTAACATCCTGAGTTTCTAATTTTCCAGTCCGACTTTAACATCTGAAAGTCATATCAATCTCTTTCTTTCAGTGGGCTGATGCCTCAGTGGAAAGATGAGCTATAATCCAGACGTTATAATATAAGCAAATCAGATACTTGTTAATTTAAGAGATATAACTTTGTTGAGATATAACTCTCTAATTGTTCAAGCTTTTTGGAAAACCCTTTAAAGCATCTGTAAAGCATTAAAATTTCAAAACAAAGGCAATTCAGGTCAGCTTCACAAATATCACTTGCCTGAAAAACTTCCATTTAAACTCTTCCCAAACTGACCTAAGAGTTTTAACCGTAAGTCAGTCAGATTTCACTTTTTATTCATGAGGAGTAAGATTCACTTATTCATTTTACAATATTTACCAAATGCTGAATATATTGTGAGTACGTAGTATTGCAATAAAAAATAAATACATAATACCTGACCCTAAGGAACTCACAATCTAATGGTAAAGAAAGGCTGTTAAGTATCCCAGGAATAATCTAGGGAAGAAAGGGGAACCATCCTTATAACTGTGAATTTCCTAATGCTTTTAAATCTCTCATACATGTAATTTTTTTCATCTAATTTTTATACAGTTTCCTTTAGGGTTAAAACTCTTAACCTTATTTCCAACACCTGCTAACCTCCATTTTAAAAAGCAAAGTTTGCTAGAGAATCAGGAATTTCCTGAAGAATACCTTGGGAAAGCAAACACTGAACCACGGATATTCCCTGTATTAAAAGAGAAAGGTGTAATGGTTTTATACAGAATCAAGAGAAAATAAAAATCAGTTGAGGGTGAGAAATATGCATAAATATTTGAAAAACTTAGATTTATTCCATTCGAGGCACATCTATCTAAATTCAATATATTCTATTCACTTTAACACAAAAATTAATAAGTGCAAGTATTATATCACTATCTTTATTTTCTAACAAAAGCATACTAAGTTCCCTCAAAAAAAGAAACCTTTGGAAAGTTTTTATTGGGATGAAGTACATTTTAGCTCAAAGGGAATGAACTTAGTTTTAAATAGGTTAAAAAACAAACTATCCTCAGATGAAGCAGAAATGCAATTTTACTTTGCCCATTGTAAGAAAATCAATTTTCTTCTACAACTTGAATCAGAGTGAATCTATATACCTATATATTGTAATGCAAAGAGTACTGAAATCCAATTTAAATAAGATTCTCATTTCTCTTTTGGTAAAGAAGAAAGGGGAGAAAAACAAAATCTAGGTTTTCTGAGAGAAGACAAAGTCACATAATTCCTATATCTATAGCTAAGCATTCAGTGCTTTAACGAAGCCCATCTACAAGCCATTGAGCTAATCATTTAATTTGTGGACTCCTACTCAATTTTGAGGGAGTTATAAAAAGCAAATCTCTCCAGATAAAAATAAAGCTTACGTCCCTAATCAATAAAAACGGAATCAGATAAAGTCTGCAATGCAATCACTAGCTAAATGGAGTTTTGATAACTGCTGATTAAGGTCTGAGATAGTATTAATGTTTTTACAAGAGCAACAAAACCATCATTCCAAGGGGAAAAGATATATAAACAGATTAGATAATCTTTGAAAATACAGTGTTTGGTTTATCTTTAGAATCTAGTGAACTCAATGCTCCAGGTGATAGAAACCTGAGGGGGAAGGTATGAAAAATCAGAATCAACTTATAAGTAACTTCTCTACTTTTTGATATGTACATCAGAGCTACTCATACCTCTTTTCATGAAATTGATACCTAATCAGTTCTGTCTCCAGCTATTAAGTGCATCCACTCTGAAAAATAGAAAAGGAGGAGATAAAGCAACTCAATTTTGTTAAGCGCTTACACTATGCTATACAGCTCATAAAGATTTTCATTTAGGTATTACTGTCTCCACTGCATAGATAAAAGAACAACGCAAAAGTTGGGTAACGTTCCAAAGGTTACAAAGAGAACTGGATTTGAACCCAAATCTAGCCATACATGAGGTAATTCCAAATGAAAGCAAGTTGAGACCGGAGCTCAAACTGTCTGAATTTTATTCCAAAGGACTGGAGAATAATCCATTTTTCCACTATTTCTTTTCCCCAAGAGTAGAACACATCAAATGCAAATGGTCTTCTTACTGAAGTTAAATGACAATCCCTAATTCTTGGAAAACTTCCTGTAATACTGGAAAAACAATGGGTATAGAATAATATAGTTGGGTCCATTTGTATCTTAAGGAAAGCCTGATATTTAATATCTAGAATGGGAACAATTACAGCTCATTTACTCTCCCTTGCCTATAATAATATTCCAGATGTGGAAGTTTTAGCTGATTGTTGCTAAGGACTCCCTCCACATCCTCCTTCCCTAATAAGTCCACTATAGAAAGTGCAATATAAAGAAAAGTGTGAAGTACAAAATAAAATGTCAGGTAAAATCCCACCATGTAGAGATAATCATAGGGGAAAATGTTAGCACGCATTTTCATTGTTTTTAACAAAATCGAATGGTTACTTTACTGCTTTGTAACCTCTTCCCTCTGTTAATACACAGTGAATATTTTCCTGCATCGTTATTTTCCTAAAACAATTTTTAATGGCAGTATAGTATTCCATCATGTAAAGATGCCAGAAGTTTTTTCTCAAGCTAACAGCACTTAACGACAGATATGCTTTTGTTGCAGGAATTGCAGCTGCCTCCTATTAGGATCTGTAGCATGGCTGCTAAATTTTAAAATCAATTTTTATTTATTCAGAACATAAATAGTGCAGAAAAAAAGGGCTATGTGCACTGACTATTACAAAAGATTCACAAAGAGAAATAAGCTGACACACTTAAAGAATTACCAATGCTTGCTTCAGCTGTTAAGTTATAGTTGTCTACAAAACCACATTGGCCAGGGTGAACAACTATAGAATAAGAAAATTCTCAAACTGCCACTGGAAGTGTAAATTAGTAAAACCATTATGGAGATCAATTTGGCAATCATCTTACAATAAAAAATAAAATTGACCTCCTAAAGAAACTCCAGCATATGTGCAAAGGAGACACATTTAAGAATGTTCTAACACTTTTTAATAGCACCAAATTAGAAAAAATTCTAAATACCCACCAATGGTAGACAGATGAATTGTAGTACACACATTCAACTCAAAACTAATAAAATGAAAAGTGAGCATTCCAGATCAGTTTGTTCAACAGAGATATAATGTAAGCCACGAATATAATTTAAAAATTTCTAGAAACATTTTGAAAAAAGAAAAAGCAGGTGAAATTAATTTTAATCTTATTTAACCCAATATATGCAAATCATCATTTCAATATGTAATTAATATAAAATAATTAGTAATAAGATATTTTACATTTTTTTTGTACTAAGTCTTTGAAATCCTCTGAGCAAATACACTTCCAGCACATCTTAATTCACACTGGCCACATTTCAGGTGCTCAACAGCCACAGATAGTTAATGGCTATTATATTGAACAGTGCAGATCTAAAGTTACCTCAAAATCCCCAGAACAATACTGAACCGAAAAAGGAAGTTGCAAAATCATATGTATTATATGGCATCACTTAAATAAACTTATAAAACTAAAAAACTTCTAAATTATGTCTCTGGGAACTTCCCTGGTGGCACAGTGATTAAGAATCCGCCTGCCAATGCAGGGGACACAGGTTCTAGCCCTGGTCCGAGAAGATCCCACATGCCGCGGAGCAATTAAGCCCGTGCACCACAACTACTGAGCCTGCACTCTAGAGCCCATGGGCCACAACTACTGAGCCCGTGGGCCACAACTACTGAAGCCCGTGTGCCTAGAGCCCATGCTCCACAACAAGAGAAGCCACCGGAATGAGAAGCCTGTGCACCGTAATGAAGAGTAGCCCCCGCTCACCGCAACTAGAGAAAGCCCACGTGCAGCAACAAAGACCCAATGCAGCCAAAAATAAAATAAATAATTTTTTTAAAAATCTGTATTGGGGGCTTCCCTGGTGGCGCAGTGCTTGAGAGTCCGCCTGCCGATGCAGGGGACACGGGTTCATGCCCTGGTCCGGGAAGATCCCACATGCCGCGGAGCGGCTGGGCCCGTGAGCCATGGCCACTGAGCCTGCGCGTCTGGAGCCTGTACTCCGCAACGAGAGAAGCCACAACAGTGAGAGGCCCGCGTACCGCAAAGAAAAAAAAAATCTGTATTGGGACTTTCCTGTTGGCACAGTGGTTAAGAATCTGCCTGCCAAGGCAGGGGACACGGGTTCGAGCCCTGGTCCGGGGAGATCCCACATGCCGCGGAGCAACTAAACCCATGTGCCACAACTACTGAGCCTGCGTTCTAGAGCCCGTGGGCCACAACTACTGAGCCCATGTGCCACAACTACTGAAGCTGTGTGCCTAGAGCCTGTGCTCTACAAGAGAAGCCACCGCAACGAGAAGTCCACGCACCATAACGAAGAGTAGCCCCTGCTCGCAGCAAGTAGAGAAAGCCTGCACACAGCAACGAAGACCCAACACAACCAAAAAAAAAAAATCTATATTGATAGTTCATAAGTGTGCATGTATAACCTATCTCCATATTTGCTGCCAGAAAAATATGTTTATACAATTCACTAAATATCTTCTTGTCTTGTGTTATTAGCTTAGTTTTATTCTAAAAGCACTTAAGGGCAGAACCTAGGTATTTCTGGTTTTATTAGACTCAGTACCAACAGTACCTACTTTAGCAAATAAACACTATTCAGAATTTGTCAGAAAACGTCACTTTCCAAAACAATGAAGAAACAATGGAGGACTGAACAAATTCCAGTCTACTGTTTTGAATACAAAGATATAAGTGCTCTAATGCAGGTAAAAAGATGCAAGTTTGAGTAATAAAGCAGCAACATTTGAATAAGACCTACATTTTACCTTATGTATAAATAGTGATCTCTGCGTAACATTCAGAATTTTTTAATTGCAATAACAGTCACCATGTTCACATGGGCCAAATCAGTAATTCCCAGTAGGAACTTCAAGAAATGTTTCATTCTATTTGGCACACTGATTAAATACAGTTCATTTCATCAATATGCCACACCCCATCCCCACCCAAACGCAGAGGCTTCAAATGGAGAAAGGAGGCAAAGAACGTGGCAAGATCAAGAAAGCAGGGGACTTCCCTGGTGGCGCAGTTGTTAAGAATCCGTCTGCCAATGCAGGGGACACAGGTTCGAGCCCTGGTCCAGGAAGATCCCACATGCCGCGGAGCAACTAAGCCCGTGCGTCACAACTACTGAGCCTGCACTCTAGAGCCCACAAGCCACAACTACTGGGCCCATGCACTGCAACTACTGAAGCCCGCGTGCCTAGAGCCCATGCTCTGCAATAAGAGAAGCCACCGCAATGAGAAGCCTGTGCACCACAACGAAGAGTAGCCACCCCGCAATGAGAAGCCTGTGCACCACAACGAAGAGTAGCCACCCCCCAAAAAAAAGAGTAGCCCCCACTCGCCGCAACTAGAGAAAGCCTGCACGCAGCAATGAAGACCCAACACAACCAAAAAAAATAAGTAAATAAATAGTTGCCTATGTGCAGCAAATTCAAGTTTTGCTTTCTGGAACTTTTTTCCCCAAATATTTTCAATCGAGTTTGGTTAAATCCACGGATGCAGAATCCAGTATATTTGGTATAGTTGAGCAGACTTAAATATCTGTCACGCCCATGCTCAAAACATCCAGGGGCTTCCCATGTTTATAAATAAGGATAAAGTGCAAATGCCTAAGCAAGAGAGACTGCCCTGGTGGTCCAGTGGGTAACACTCCATGCTCCCAATGCAGGGAATCCGGGTTAGATCCCTGGTCAGGGAAGTAGATCCCCCAAGCATGCCGCAACTAAGAGCCCACATGCTGCAACTAAACATGCCGCAATGAACATCCCACGTGCGACAACTGAGACCTGGCACAGCCAAAATAAATAAATACATATTTTTAAAAATCCTAAGCAAGAATTTGAAGGTCTCTGCAAAATAATTCACAGATGACTTTCCAATCTCATCTGACCACAACTCTAAGCTCAAAGAAGGTTCTCTTTCCCCTCTTCACCCACTGAATATTGCTTTACTTCTCTTTAAGAGCAACACATTCAGCTTATCGTTCCTTGTTTAAAACTCAAGAGTACTCCCTACTGGAGTGTAAACGCCTCAAAGGAGGAAACTGGTCTGAGTTCACCTCTTTTTCCCATGTGAGAAATAACAAATTTCCTTGAACAGAGGAATACTAAATGTTTATTAAGATAAAGATAATGCCTGCTCAGGGATTCCTTAAGAGAAAAGAGTGTTGATTTGTTGAGCATTTTTTAAAAGCCCTGAAGTCATTTAGTACAATCAAATATTTTCCCTTCTATCTCTAAATTGAAATATTCAATAAGCTGTGTTGGATGCTCTACAGGCAGCCTTCAAAAGAAATGCATTATTTCATATACTTAACAGTAACAGGTCCAGTCACTGTAATATGAAACATTTACTCTTAGTTCTCTATTTTTAGGAGATACTCAGAAAACACAATGAAAATTCATAAATAGGGTGTTTTGATTTTGAATGTTGGGGGTATCTGAGGAAAGGGGAAAGGCAAGAAAAATAAGAGGTGGGCAAATTCTCTCTAACTCTACAGAAATTAACCAAGCCTAGCTTCAAAATCTCTAAAGTGGGCTGATAATATTAGTATTAAAAGTAAAACCATTTTTAAAATATACTAGGGACTTCCCTGGTGGTCCAGTGGCTAAGAGTCCACCTTCCAATGCAGCAGACAGGGATTCGAGCCCTGGTCGGGGAACTAAGAGCCCACATGCCACGGGGCAACTAAGCCCGAGCGCTCTAGAGCCCACGTGCTGCTACTGAACCCATGTGCCCAGGAGCCCGCACGCCAAAACTAGAGAGGAGCCCGCATGCCACAATGAAGAGCCCATGCACCACAACTAAAGATCCTGCATGCCACAACGAAGATCCCGCATGCCACAACTAAAGACCCGACACAGCCAAATAAATAAATATTTTTACAAAATAATAATAAAATAAAGTATAGTAAAAGCAAAGATGTGCCTCCTGATAAAATGTGCTCAAAAAGGCGTATCACTTCATACTATCCCTAGCAAAATACATAAACACAAGGAAACACCAGACAAACCCAAATTAACTGGCCTGTGTTCTTCAAAAAACGGAAGGCAAAAAAAAGGCACGGTGAACTGCTCCAGATTAAAGAAGATTAAACAGACATGAAAATAAAATGCAATGCATATTCCAGAACTGGATCCTGGACCAGAAAAAATGATATTTTAGTCTTTCGCTATGAAGGACATTATGAATCGATTGGCAAAATGTAAATAAGGTCTGTAGATTAGAAACAGTACTGTATCAAGGTTAATTTCTAAATTTGCTAACTATATTGACGTTATATAAGACAATATTCCCATTTTGGGGAAACTTTTTTTTTTTTTTTGGCTGCGTTGGGTCTTCGCTGCTGTGCGGGCTTTCTCTAGTTGAGACAAGCAGTGGCTACTCTTTGTTGTGGTGCACAGGCTTCAGTGGTTTCTCTTGTTGCAGAGCACGTGCTCTAGGCGCGTGGGCTTCAGCAGTTGTGGCACACAGGCTTAGTAGTTGCTCCGCGGCACGTGGGAACTTCCCGGACCAGGGCTTGAACCCATGTTCCCTGCACTGTCAGTCGGATTCGTAACCACCACGCCACCAAGGGAGGTCCCTCGGGAAACTTTTAATTTTGAAATATAGTAAAAAGGAGATATTCTTTTTTTCTTTTTTTGGCCACACCACACACAGCATGTGGAATCTTACTTCCCAGACCAGGGATCTAACCCCCTCCTGCTGCAGTGGAAGTGCAGAGTCTTAATCACTGGCCTGCCAGGGGAGTCCCAGGAGATGATTATTCTTTATCTCCCTGAAGGTAGGATCACGTTCACCTCCTGAGGTTACAGTTATAAAAAACATTCACAAAAAATCATTCAATAAAATAGTACATGAGATGAATGAGACATCGACTAGAAACTTAAGGAAGTATCTTCGATCTGTTGAGAGACTTTTTTTTAACATCTTTATTGGAGTATAATTGCTTTACAATGCTGTGCTAGTTTCTGCATTATAAGAAAGTGAATCAGCTATACATATATATGTATCCCCATATCTCATCCCTCTTGCGTCTCCCTCCCTCCCACCCTCCCTATCCCACCCCTCTAGGAGGTCACAAAGCACCGAGCTGATTTCCCTTTGCTATGCGGCAGCTTCCCACTAGCTATCAATTTTACATTTGGTAGTGTATATATGTCCATGCCACTCTCTCACTTTCTCCCAGCTCTCCCTTCCCCCTCCCCATGTACTCAAGTCCATTCTCTACTATGTCTGCATACTATTCCCGTCCCCCACTAGGTTCTTCATAACAATTTTTTTTTTAGGTTCCATATATATGTTACCATACAGTATTTGTTTTTCTCTTTCTGACTTACTTCACTCTGTATGACAGACTCTAGGTTCATCCACCTCACTAAAAATAACTCAATTTCGTTTCTTTTTATGGCTGAGTAATATTCCATTGAATATATGTGCCACATCTTCTTTAACCATTCATCTGTTGATGGACACTTAGGTTGCTTCCGTGTCCTGGCTATTGTAAACAGAGCTGCAATGAACATTGTGGTACATGACTCTTCTTGAATTATGCTTTGCTCAGAGTATATGCCCAGTACTGGAATTGCTGGGTCGTTTGGTAGTTCTATTTTTAGTTTTTTAAGGAACCTCCATACTGATCTCCATAGTGGCTTTATCAATTTACATTCCCACCAACAGTGCAAGAGGGTTCCATTTTCTGCACATCCTCTCCAGCATTTATTGTTTGTAGATTTTTCGATGATGGCCATTCTCACTGGTGTAAGGCGATACCTTATTGTAATTTTGATCAGCAATTCTCTAATGATTAGTGATGTTGAGCAGCTTTTCATGTGTTTGTTTGCAATCTGTATTTCTTTGGAGAAATGGCTATTTAGGTCTTTTGCCCATTTTTGGAGCACACTGTTTGTTTTTTAGATATTAAGCTTCATGAGCTGCTTGTAAATTCTGGAGATTAATCCTTTGTCAGTTGCCTCATTTGCAAATATTTTTTCCCATTCTGAGGGTTGTCTTTTCATCTTGTTTATGGTTTCCTTTGCTGTGCAAAAGCTTTTAAGTTTCGTGAAGTCCCATTTGTTTATTTTTGTTTTTATTTCCATTTCTCTAGGAAGTGGGTCAAAAAGGAACTTGCTGTGATTTATGTCATAGAGTGTTCTGCCTATGTTTTCCTCTAAGAGTTTGATAGTGTCTGGCCTTATATTTAGGTCTTTCATCCATTTTGAGTTTATTTTTGTGTATGGAGTTACAGAGTGTTCTAATTTCATTCTTTTACATGTAGCTGTTCAGTTTTCCGAGCACCACTTACTGAAGAAGCTGTCTTTTCTCCACTGTATATTCTTGCCTCCTTTATCAAAGATAAGGTGACCATATGTGTGTGGGTTTATCTCTGGGCTTTCTATCCTGTTCCACTGATCTATATCTCTGTTTTTGTGTCAGTACTCATACTGTCGTGAGTACTGTAGCTCTGTAGTATAGTTTGAAGTCACGGACCCTGATTCCTCCAGCTCCATTTTTCTTTCTCAAGATTGCTTTGGCTATTCGGGGTCTTTTGTGTTTCCATACAAATTGCAAAATTTTTTGTTCTAGTTCTGTGAAAAATGCCAGTGGTAGTTTGATAGGGATTGCATTGAATCTGTAGATTGCTTTGGGTAGTAGAGTCATTTTCACAATGTTGATTCTTCCAATCTAAGAACATGGTATATCTCTCCATCTATTTGTATCATATTTAATTTCTTTCATCAGTGTCTTACAGTTTTCTGCATACAGGTCTTTTGTCTCCTTAGGTAGGTTTATTCCTAGGTATTTTACTCTTTTTGTTCCAATGGTAAATGGGAGTGTTCCCTTAATTTCTCTTTCAGATTTTTCATCATTAGTGTATAGGAATGCAAGAGGGTTGTGTGCATTAATTTTGTATCTTGCTACTTTACCAAATTCATTGATTAGCTCTAGTACTTTTCTAGTAAGCATCATTAGGATTCTATATGTATAGTATCATGTCATCTACAAACAGTGACAGCTTTATTTCTTCTTTACCGATTTGGATTCCTTTTATTTCCTTTTCTGCTCTGATTGCTGTGGCTAAAACTTCCAAAACTATGTTGAATAATAGTGGTGAGAGTGAACAACCTTGTCTTGTTCCTGATCTTAGTTGAAATGGTTTCAGTTCTTCACCACTGAGGATGGTGTTAGCTGTGGGTTAGTCATATATGGGTTTATTATGTTGAGGTAAGTTCCCTCTATGCCTACTTTCTGCAGAGTTTTTATCATAAATGGGTGTTGAATTTTGTTGAAAGCTTTTTCTGCATCTATTGAGATGATCATATGGTTTTTATTCTTCAATTTGTTAATAAGTGTATCACATTGATTGATTTGCATATATTGAAGAATCCTTGCATTCCTGAGAGAAACCTCACTTGATCATGGTGTATGATCCTTTTAATGTGCTGTTCGATTCTGTCTGCTAGTATTCTGTTGAGGATTTTTGTATCTATGTTCATCAGTGTTAGTGGCCTGTAGTTTTCTTTCTTTGTTACATCTTTGTCTGGTTTTGATATCAGGGTGATGGTGGCTCGTAGAATGAGTTTGGGAGTGTTCCTCCCTCTGCTCTATTTTGGAAGAGCTTGAGAAGGATAGGTGTGAGCTCTTCTCTAAATGTTTGCTGGAATTCGCCTGTGAAGCCATCTGGTTGTGGGCTTTTGTTTGCTGGAAGATTTTTAATCAGAATGTCAATTTCAGTGCTTGTGATTGGTCTATTTATATTTTCTATTTCTTGCTGGTTCAGTCTCGGAAGGTTGTGCTTTCCTAAGAATGTGTCCATTTCTTCCAGGTTGTCCATTTTATTAGCATATCACTGCTTGTAGTAATCTCTCATGATCCTTTGTATTTCTGCAGTGTCAGTTGTTACTTCTTTTACATTTCTAATTCTATTCATCTGAGTCTTCTCCCTTTTTTTCGTGATGAGTCTGGCTAATGGTTTATAAATTTTGTTTCTCGGGCTTCCCTGGTGGCGCAGTGGTTGAGAATCTGCCTGCCAATGCAGGGGACACAGGTTCGAGCCCTGGTCCGGGAAGATCTCACATGCCGTGGAGCAACTACACCCGTGCACCACAGCTACTGAGCCTGCGCTCTAGAGCTCACGAGCCACGACTACTGAGCCCGTGGGCCACAACTACTGAAGCCCGCGCGCCTAGAGACCGTGCTCCGCAACAAGCGAAGTCACCGCAATGAGAAGCCTGCGCACCGCAACGAAGAGTAGCCCCCGCTCGCCACAGCTAGAGAAAGCCCATGCGCATCAACGAAGACCCAATGCAGCCAAAAATAAAATTAATTAAATAAATAAATTTATAAATTTTGTTTCTCTTCTCAAAGAATCAGCTTTTAGTTTTACTGATCTTTGCTATTGTTTCCTTCATTTCTTTTTCATTTATTTCTCATCTGATCTTTATGATTTCTTTCCTTCTTCTAACTTTGGGGTTTTTTTGTTCTCTTTGTGTAATTGCTTTAGGTGTAAGGTCAGGTTGTTTACTTAATATGTTTCTTGTTTCTTAAGGTAGGACCGTATTGCTATAAACTTCCCTCTTAGGACAGCTTTTGCTGCATCCCATAGGTTTTGGGTCGTCCTGTTTTCATTGTTATTTGTTTCTAGGTATTTTTTGATTTCGTCTGATTTCTTCAGTGAACTCTTGGTTATTAAGCAGTGTGTTGTTTAGCCTACATGTGTTTGTATTTTTTACAGACTTTTTCCTGTTATTGATATCTAGCCTCACCGTGTTGTGGTTGGAAAAGATACTTGACACGATTTCAATTTTCTTAAATTTACCAAAGCTTGATTTGTGACCCAAGATATGATCTATCCTGGAGAATGTTCCATGAGCACTTAAGAAGAAAGTGTATTCTGTTGTTTTTGAATGGAATGTGCTATAAATATCAATTAAGTCCATCTTGTTTAATGTATCATTTAAAGCTTGTGTTTCCTTATTTATTTTCATTTTAGATGATCTGTCCATTGGTGAAAGTGGGGTGTTAAAGTCCCTTACTATGATTCTACTGTCGATTTCCCCTTTTATGGCTGTTAGCATTTGCCTTATGTATTGAGGTGCTCCTATGTTGGGTGCATAAATATTTACAATTGTTATATCTTCTTCTTGGATCAATCCCTTGATCATTATGTAGTGTCCTTCTTTGTCTCTTCTAATAGTCTTTATTTTAAACTCTATTTTGTCTGATATGAGAATTGCTACTCCAGCTTTCTTTTGATTTACATATGCATGGAATATCTTTTTCCATCTTCTCACTTTCAGTTTGTATGTGTCCCTAGCTCTGAAGTGGGTCTCTTTTAGCCAGCATATATAGGGGTCTTGTTGTTGTATCCATTAAGCCCGTCTGTCTTTTGGTTGGAGCGTTTAATCCATTTACATTTAAGGTAATTATCGATATGTATGTTCCTATTCCCATTTTTGTAATTGTTTTGTGTTTGTTATTGTAGGTCTTTTCCTTCTCTTGTGTTTCCTGCCTAGGGAAGTTCCTTTGGCATTTGTTGTAAAGCTGGTTTGGTGGTGCTGAATTCTCTTAGCTTTTGCCTGTCTGTAAAGGTTTTAATTTCTCCGTCGAATCTGAATGAGATCCCTGCTAGATAGTATAGTCTTGGTTGCAGGTTTTTCCCTTTCATCACTTTAAATATGTCCTGCCACTCCCTTCTGGCTTGCAGAGTTTCTGCTGAAAGATCAGATGTTAACCTTTTTGGCATTCCCTTGTATGTTATTTGTTGTTTTTCCCTTGCTGCTTTTAATACTTTTTCTTTGTATTTAATATTTGATAGTTTGATTAATATGTGTCTTGTTGTGTTTCTCCTTGGATTTATCCTGTATGGGACTCCCTGAACTTCCTCTACTTGACTATTTCCTTTCACATATTAGGGAAGTTTTCAACTATAATCTCTTAAAATATTTTCTCAGTCCCTTTCTTTTTCTCTTCTTCTGGGACCCCTATAATTCGAATGTTGGTGTATTTAATATTGTCCCACAGGTCTCTGAGACTGTCCTCAATTATTTTCATTCTTTTTTCTTTATTCTGCTCTGCATTAATTATTTCCACTATTTTAGCTTCCAGGTCACGTATCCATTCTTCTGCCTCAGTTATTCTGCTATTGATTCCTTCTAGAGAATTTTTAATTTCATTTATTGTGTTGTTCATCATTGTTTGCTCTTTAGTTCTTCAAGGTCCCTGTTAAACGTTTCCTGCATTTTCTCTATTCTATTTCCAAGATTTTCGATCATCTGTACTATCATTACTCTGAAGCTTTTTTCAGGTAGACTGCTTATTTCCTCTTCATTTGTTTGGTGTGGTGGGTTTTTACCTTGCTCCTTCATCTGCTCTGTGTTTTTCTGTCTTCTCATTTTGCTTAATTTACTGTGTTTGGGGTCTCCTTTTCACAGGCTGCAGGTTTGTAGTTAGTGTTGTTTTTGGTGTCTGCCGCCAGTGGCTAAGGTTGATTCAGTGGGTTGTGTAGGCTGCCTGGTGGAGGAGACTGGTGCCTGTGTTCTGGTGGATGAGGCTGGATCTTGCCTTTCTGGTGGGCAGGTCTGCATCTGGTGGTGTGATTTGGGGTGTCTGTGACCTTATTATGATTTTAGTCAGGCTTTCTGCTAGTGGGTGGGGTTGTGTTCCTGTCTTGCTAGTTGTTTGGCATAGGGTGTGCAGTAATGTAGCTTGCTGGTCATTGAGTGGAGCTGGGTCTTGGTGTTCAGATGGAGATCTCTGGGAGATTTTTGCCATTTGATATTATGTGGCACTGGGAGGTCTCTAGTGGACCAATGTCCTGAACTTGGCTCTCCCACCACAGAGGCACAGGCCTGACACCCGACCAGAGCACCAAGATCCTGTCATCCACACGGCTCAGAATAAAAGGGAGAAAAAAAGAATGAAAGAAAGAAAAATAAAATAAAATAAAGTTATTAAAATTTAAAATAAAAAATTAATAAAAATTTTAAAAAAGAAAAAAAGAGAAAGAGAGCAACCAAACCAAAAATCAAATCCACCAATGATAAGAAGCGCTAAAAACTACACTAAGAAAGAAAAAAAATGGGGGGGGCCGACAGAACCCTAGGACAAATGGTAAAAGCAAAGCTATACAAAGTTACACACAGAAGCATATACATACACACTCACAAAAATAGAAAAAGGAAAAAATATATATATCGTTGCTCCCAATGTCAACCGCCTCAATTTGGGATGATTCGTTGTCTATTCAGGTATTCCACAGATGCAGGGTACATCAAGTTGATTGTGGAGATTTAATCCACTGCTCCTGAGGCTGCTGGGAAAGATTTCCCTTTCTCTTCTTTGTTCGCACAGCTCCTGGGGTTCAGCTTTGGATTTGGCCCCGCCTTTGTATGTAGGTCGCCGGAGGGCATGTGTTTTTCGCTCAGACAGGACGGGGTTAAAGTAGCAGCTGATTAGAGGGCTCTGGCTCACTCAAGCCCGGGGGAGGGAGAGGTACGGAATGCAGGGTGAGCCTGCGGAGGCAGAGGGCAGCGTGATGTTGCAACAGCCTGAGGTGCACCGTGTGTTCTCCCGGGGAAGTTGTCCCTGGATCACAGGACCCTGGCAGTGGCAGGCTATACAGGCTCCCTGGAGGGGAGGTGTGGATAGTGACCTGTGCTGGCACACAGGCTTCTTGGTGGCTGCAGCAGCAGCTTTAGCGTTTCATGCCCGTCTCTGGTGTCTCTCTGATAGCCATGGCTCATGCCCGTCTCTGGAGCTCATTTAGGTGGTTCTCTGAATCCCCTCTTGTCGTGCACCCCGAAACAATTGTCTCTTGCCTCTTCAGCAGTTCTAGACTTTTTCCCAGACTCCCTCCAGACTAGCTGTGGCACACTAGCCCCCTTCAGGCTGTGTTCACGCCAAGCCCTGCCCTCTCCCTGGGATCCAACCTCCAAAGCCCGAGCCTCAGCTCCCAGCCCCCACCCGCCCCGGAGGGGGAGCAGACAAGCCTCTTGGGCTGGTGAGTCCTGGTCAGCACCAATCCTCTGTGCAGGGATCTCTCCGCTTTGCCCTCTGCACCCCTGTTGCTGCACTCTCCTCCGTGGCTCCGAAGCTTCCCCGCCGCCACCCCCTGTCTCCACCAGTACAGGGGCTTCCTAGTGTGTAGAAACTTTTCCTCCTTCACAGCTCCTTCCCACTGGTGCAGGTCCCATCCCTATTCTTTTGTCTCTATTTTTTCTTTTTTCTTTTGCCCTACCCAGGTATGTGGGGAGTTTCTTGCCTTTTGGGAGGTCTGAGGTCTTCTGCCAGAGTTCAGTAGGTGTTCTGTGGGAGTTGTTCCACATGTAGATGTATTTCTGGTGTATTTGTGGGGAGGAAGGTGATCTCCACCTCTTACTCCTCCACCATCTTGAAGGTCTCATGGATAGACATTTTTTAAGTATCATTTATAAAAACACCAAAACATCTTTTTTTGTTGTTGTGGGGGAACAGAGTTACTAGCCAAAATGTAAATTAGTACCGATTTTTTTAAGTATAGTGTAAAGTATAATGTAAGCTCCATGGGGAGCCTTAATTTAATTTGTCTTGTTCACCTAAGCAGTACTTAGAACAGTTCTTGGCAATGGTAATAGTAATTAGTAACAACTAATACTTGAGTAATTATTATGTCACACTTACCTAAGTGTTTTGTGTCCATTAACTCATTTAGTCTTCACACAACCCAAGAAATGTTTGGTGAATGAATCAATACTTTTTGCAGTATGACAATTACAGTCAGTTCTGCAATAATATAACATGAGTTCCTAAAAATCACCAGGTAATGCAAAATTGTGCAATGAACACCATAGGATTCACGGGAAAAACGGGGTTAAAAGCACAACACTGAAAAAACTTCATCAGTGACACATTTTTTAAAAAAAGACAGAAACCTAATAGAAATGGTAGCACAATTTTACACAGTTTACACATATTAAGTGATTAAGAAATACACAAGCACAACAATAAATATGGCACGTTACCTTGAAAAAGACCTGAAGTTTGCTTGTGGAAGTGGGCATCAGAAGGGTTGCAGCTCATGAATTACTGTGAAGTGATGGAAGGAGAGTTATCTGAAATCGGATGGAAAATTGTAACAATAGGTGTGGATGGGTGTGGTTCATAACACAAGGGGTGAACTGAGGTATGTGGTAGATATCTGAGGTATGTGCCTATATATGCGTGTATTTTAATGTAACTCAGTTCAGCTGGATGCAGTTTCCTGCATTCACCCAGGGCAAACTTTCTATAAAGGGCCAGATAGTAAATATTTTAGGCTTTGTGGGCCATTAGGTCTCTGTTGCAACTATTCAACTCTGAGACTGTGCTACAAAAGCAGCCACAGGACAAAGTGAACAAATGGGCTTGGGTGTGTTCCAACAAAACTTTATTTACAAAAATAGGGCACTGTTTGGTAGCCATAGTTTGCTGAGCCCTGAACTTGCAGACAAAATCCTAAATAAGCAAATGCAAATTTTGTCTTATGCTCAAATTGTCCCCCGATACATCCATCTTGTTGGAACAAATTCACTTTTCAAAACAAGTTTTATAGCAGAACTAAGTTTAGAATGCTATCAAGTAAACCAAAAAATAACTGATATAATTCAAATAAGCAAAATAAATCCAGTATTACTCAAAAATAAACTATTTTTGATTTTGGATTTTATAAATCAAATGTCACCCAAAAGTCAACTGACAAATGACCAAAATAAAGACAACTAATGGTACATTTTGAACACTCATAGTCATTCAAAATCTGTGCATTAAATTCTACACAATCTTCAAGGAAAATGGGTTACGCTTTTGATAGCTCTTCTGAATTAAAATTATCGGGCTCAGTCACAAGGGCACATGTGGCTTTTACAAGATCATCGAGCAATCAAAGTTAACATATGAACTGCACTGTAAGATAAGTTCTGAAGATCTGATGTACAGCATACAGCATGGTGACTATAGTTAACAATACTGTATTATATCCTTGAAAGTTGCTAGAGAGTAGATCTTAAATGTTCTCTCCACAACAATAACAAAAAAAGGTAATTATTGTGACAGTCATTTCAAAATATATACACATATCAAATCATCACATTGTACACCTTAAACTTACACAATGCTATATGTCAATTATATCTCAATAAAGCTGGAAAAATACTAATTGCACATGGTTATACAATATTTGCCCAGGAACTGAGTTAAAAAGTCTAAGTTGACCTCCTTTCAATTAGAAAACACTAATATATACAACATTTCTTTGCTCAGGCTGCTATAACTCACATCTGAAATCCTCCCCCAGTCTTCTTTGTTAAAAGCAGATGCATCCTCCAAGGGTCACATCCAAATGCTACCTCTCTATAAGCCTTCCCTGGACCCCATCAGAAATGTCTTCCTACTCGAAACTCCCATAGCAAGTCACTTTTTACCCAACACAGCATGTAGCACTTTATATCCTGCTTCAAATTTATTTGTGAACATGTCTTATTTCCTCTGCTGTGTGGAAAATAAGCCTAATCTTTAGCCATACTAATCCCTCTGCTGGACTGCCCTTTATCACAGCCAACCCTTAACTGCTAACTTACCTTCAAGACCCAATACAGATACCATCTCCTCTGCAAAACTTTCCTAAACATCCCCCAAATTAGGCTTTCATTCATTCTGATCCCTAGCACAACCAATATACCTCCATTTTAGCACTGCTTTGTAACTGCTTATTTACTTACAATTTCCCTCCTTAGATTAAGAATGCTTTAAGGAGGCAGGAATTTTGTCTTTTACCCTTTGCATACGCTAGTACAATGCCTGGCACCTAGTTGGTACTCAAGTATTTGATCAACTAATAAAGCATTCCTCCAAAATATGGCGTATAGGCTATATACACATGAACACCACTACCATACCAATAAATTTCTTAAACAAATATTTTATGTAACAGTTCACAAGAAAGCTGGACTACTGATACCAAGAATGGCTACTTCAAGCCAAAACTCAGAGACAAAGTCTCAGAGACAGGATCTGAAAACAGTGGCTAGAGAGCAAAATTCACAGAACCTTTTCCCAGGGCAAAAGTCACAATCAGCTAGAATATACGTCTTTTCAGAAGTATCATCTCCAATCATAAAAGAGCAGAAATACACTGCATATAGTAATTTTTCAAAACAGAACATATCCTGAGCCGTAATAATTATTAACGAACTTCCCAGCAAAGTTTTTCCGTTCTAATAAATGTCTGTGTATGTGACAGTATATGAGATTATATTAGCAACAAAACACCTGTATCCTAACCATGTACGCTTCAAGGCAAAAAAGATATGCATACATTGAATAAAGAAACTTTCCCTCATCACTTCTTCTCCCTACCCCCAAAAAGGCAAACAAAGTCAAAAAATGATCGACACTAACATAACCAGGATTATGTTTTTAATAACTTTGTAGACTATCTAGTACAAGTTCATTCTGTAAATGACAAAGCAGAGGCCTAGAAAGATGAATGATTTGTCCACAACAATCAGTTGAGCAACAGAGCTGTAACTAGAACACCCAGGTTTGCCTCGAGTTAAGCATTCATTCCTCTACAACCAGCAGTTCTCAAACTTCTAGTCTCAGGACCTCTTTACACTCCTAAAACACTTAAAAATTAACAAAGACCCCCAAAGAGCTTCTAGTTTACTGTCTTTTAAGAACCGCTGTTAAAACCATGTTATCTCCTCCAGAACTGCAGGCTTTATCAGTATCTTTTAAACTTACTCCTATTTTACAGATGAAGAGCTATGGAGATTAATCATCCTGCATGTCAGCTATCAAGCCAATAAGACAAGCATTAGGATACATGTACAGAGAGATCCTACTTAGACACTCCTTTTACTGCCCTGCTATATTCAACATTCCTAAAGGAAGAGCTATACATCATTTTCCAATGGCTTAACCCATTTTAACAGCTTCTGCCAATGTCCAAGAGAACATTCAAGCTCTGGAGGAAAAAGACTTCATGTAAACCCAAGAATTGCCTGTATTCTGTCGCCCAATCCGTAAATTTATTCAGATTTCAAAAGTGAAATAGGCACATAAATACACACAATTTCTTACAGAAAAAAATATTTCACACACCTAAATCTATATACAAATACCTTTAAGTACTACATTTATCTTATCCCTAGAAATACAATACAAAAGTGAAGGCTCATGGTCAACTATACCAAGGGTTGCCAATAATGAGAACTGGCCTGATCACAATTAAAATCACAAATGTCTTTCTTTTCATCCCCACCAATAACATAAGGAAACAGCTGGCATTTGAATATTTTCAAAACCCTTTGTAAAATTTGCATGTACTCCGCTGCCACAGGCCTGGCTTAATAATTTCCACACAGTGGGAATGCACATATTTCACAGATAACATTTTTCAAAAATAGATTAGTATGCAACTGATTGTGAACTACCACAATAACAGACATTTTCTAAGACATTTTCCAAACATCTCTCAAGTAGGACCACTTCTACCTTTAAAAATTTAAGACCAATAACTGGTTATATTGCTTTCAGCTTTTCAAGTAATCAATTGCCATAAGGATTAGAATGACAAGTTCCATCAAATCTCCAAGATCTTTATATAAAAATAAATGAGGGCTTCGCTGGTGGAGCAGTGGTTGAGAGTCCGCCTGCCGATGCAGGGGACACGGGTTCGTGCCCGGGTCCGGGAAGGTCCCACATGCCACGGAGCGGCTGGGCCCGTGAGCCATGGCCGCTGAGCCTGAGCGTCCAGAGGCTGTGCTCCGCAACGGGAGAGGCCACAACAGTGAGAGGCCCGCGTACCGCAAAAAAATAATAATAAATAAATAAATAAATGAAAGTTTACCTGTCAATCAGAGGCTGATCTTTCAGGCCAAAAAACTGAAGAAATAATCTTATTTAAAACAAAATAAATAACAAAAAACTCTTTAAAAACAATAGCAGGGCTTCCCTGGTGGTGCAGTGGTTGAGAGTCCGCCTGCCGATGCAGGGGACACAGGTTCGTGCCCCAGTCTGGGAAGATCCCACATGCCGCGGAGCGGCTGGGCCCGTGAGCCATGGCTGCTGAGCCAGCGCGTCCAGAGCCTGTGCTCCGCGACGGGAGAGGCCACAACAGTGAGAGGCCCGCGTACCGCAAAAAAAAAGTAAATAAATAAAATAAAATAACAAAACCTTTGAAAACTGAGCCACTGATTTTTCAGTGTATATTTGTCCCTCGGTATCTGAGGGGAGTTGGTTCCAGGACCCACCACAGATACCAAAATCTGAAGATGCTCAAGTCCCATAGTCAGCCCTCCATATCAGCAGTTCCGCATCCTCGGATTCAATCAACCACAGATTGAAATCCTTGGTACTGAGTGGAGGAACACAGAGCCAACTGTATGATTTAGCCAAATCATCAATTTATTTTCCTCCCTCTTGCCTTTTGGCTATTTTTTTACCACAGAATCCTAGGAATGTTCTTTTTTTATAAATGTAAGTAAAAATTAGAAACTAATCTTTGCTCCTATTTTTAAGTGCTGGACAGAAGATCTGATAAAGAAAAAATCTGGAACAATTGTGTAAAATAAAATTAATGACAATTCATAGAATTGTTCATATTATTTCTGCCTCACATTAGAAGAGAATCAAGAGTGATTTGGTATTGTGGGTTCAACTCACTCAAGCATTACCTGTCAGATTATCCTTTAACTACAATTATGGCTTGAGATGAATGACACTTCAGACTGAGACAGTTCTTCTGAACACCCACTTGGAGCACTTTCATAGTAAATAATCAGCATCACACTTTTTTAAATTAATTCTTCACATTTATACATGTGTTCTTTGCAAGGGGGTTTTCACGTAGCTTAAGATTCTCCTGGAATTAAATGCTTCAGTTATCTTACTATCTCATATGAACATAAAAGACAAAATATTATAAACACCTACAAACTCAAAAGACCTACAACAAATGACAATAGTAGCTAACATGAACTTCTTCCATTGTAATACTTAGGCTAAATTAAAATGGTCATAATCACATTGTATCTGGCAGCTCAAGGAGGTATTAATGCCTGTGGTTAAGAACATAAGCTCTGGAGTCAAGACTGGGTTCAATTCCAGCTCCACCAATTACAAACTATATAACTTTGATCAAGTTCTTTGATCTCTCTATGCCTCAGTTTCCTCCTTATCTGTAAAAAGGGGAACACCAAGTACCTACCCATAGAGTTGTTCTGAGAATTAATCACGATTACACAGGTAAAAGTCAACAGTAAGCACTCAATTTTAGTTATGATTATTACTTTTACCACTAAGATCAACAAAAATTCAAGGCTCATAAGGAAAACTGACCCTGGCATAAAATGAATAATTCTATTCAGAAAGTCTATACATAATTAATTTGCTCACCCTAAAGAAAGGGAGAAAATCCAAGTTCAAGCTACAGTTTTAGAGGCAGACTTTGTGACATTTAGTAAAATCTAGAGGTCATATTTAACTGTAAGGTACACCCTTCATGTACAGGAAATGGGCACCTGATAATAACTAACCAACAAGTTGTACTGGGTACCTCTTATGTGCCCAATACCCCTTACGTAAAGGCTTATTGCACTTTGACCAATTAACACAAATTCAAAAACCAAGGCCACAATCCTTACACAACTAGGGATCTATAATCTAAGAACTAAAGTGCATTTTTTTTCCTCAAAGGAAGGAAAACATCTTCCATCTACTGCTTGTTAATGCAGAAAAATAGGCACAATAAACATCATAGGTTCATTCCCAAATTCTATACACTAGGTAAAGTGCTCTAAAAACATATATACCTATATACTATTAAGATGATGTGTACATATACACACACACACACACACACACACACACACACACACACACACACATATATACACCATCCTAATAGTTACTCAAAAGCATATTTTGCCAACTACGAATGCAATTGTGATCTATGATCCCTGTAATTTTACTTTGCCACTAGGCACCAAGGATCCATCTCAGAGCAGAAAAATTACTTAATTCACAAGGGATGAAAAGTCAAATGTCAAACTGTCTGAAAAGCAAGCCAGCCACCTGTGTAAAAGTGGTATACATTTCTTATTAACAACCCATTATTTTTAGACACTATCAAGAGGCAAATCAGAAGCACAAGAGAAAAGCAGCCTCAACCTAATATAAACGTGCTTGATTGGTAAGAGGTGGCCTGCCAGGCACTACTTCCTTGCAATAGATCTTACTTCCCATCAACCCATGTTAACGTGCTCCCCACCCCTCTTGGAATATATAAATAAATAAACAAAAATAAGGTCTAATTACTTTTGCTCAAAATTTGCCCATAAATTGGAGAAACATCTAAGGACTGCCTTACCACCCATTTAAAGCTGGACTACACAAAAAGTAGTATACTGGGGTCCTCTGGAAGCAAAACCCTGCGTTAGTATCCCTTTGCCTAGAGGTAAATCCAAGGATACCCCTCAGGGTCTGGGATAGATAAGGAATACTGGCAAGACCCACCCGTTCACCCCACAAAATGGGCTTGTCCCCAGGGGCTGCAGAAAAAAAAATAAAATTCCGCAAGGACGGGGTACTTCCCGTCTTCAGCAGTCCAAACGCCACTAAGTCGTCCCAGGATCTCACATCCTCCCGACCGCCCCTCCCCCTCTTCCCACCCCTCACCCCCACCCCTTCTTCCCCTAGCAGTCTCTAGGCCCAAAGATTAGTAAGAAAGACCGGGATACCAAAAACCGCCTCCCACTTCAGGGTCTCAATTCCACAAGCACCAAAGAATAAACAGAGGAGACCAACTAAGCTCCGCGGTTCGGGGAGGCTGGAGAAAGCGCCCGACACGCCAGGCCGCGCCCCCCACCCCCACCCCGGGTTGGAGCCTACCGCCGAAACCCCGAAACCCTCCTCACCTAAGGAGGAAACGATGCCTCTTTCCGCTCAGCAAAACACAGGCCTAACCCACCAAGCCAAAGCTTTCCCAAACACCCGGCTCAGAAGGCGCGTAGGCCGAAACCACTGGGATCCGTGAGACGGGGTTGTGTTTTACCTCATGGGCTCAGCAGTCATGTTTTCGCTTCAACGCCTTGTCGGCTTCAGCGACCGTAGGGCGCCACTCTGCGCTCCCCGGTGCCCAGTTACGATAGAAATGCACTGGACTCTTAGTCGTCACTACAGCTGGCGCTGGATCCTCCCCACAGCTCAAAGGCCGCCACCGCTGCCACCTCCGCAGGAGCCGCGGAAACAAAGCGACGCCGCCGCCGCCGCCATTTTGTTGGGCCGAGGCTCAGGCAGCAGAATTGGCGCGTCCTCCCTCTTCCTCCTTCCATCATCCATTGGCTGCCTTCTCGGCAGCGCAGATGCCTATTGGGTACAGAAATTCACCTTCTTTGGGGGCCTGTTGCTAAGGCGGTCTACGTCATTTGATCCCCTCCACCTTTTCATAGGGGGTCCAATTCAGTCCCATTGACCTGAAAGTACTAGTGACGTATTTTGACTTTATTCTGAAAATGCTTTTTAATCCGTCCTCTTTTCTTTGACATACTGACAAAAAAAGAACAGCAATTTACATTTATTGAGAGTTTACTATCTACCCAGCACTATACTAATCCTTTATCCAGATTGTCTCATGTAATCCTTATACCCTTTGAGTCAGACAGCCGCTTGTTACCTACATTTTCTAGACGAGGAAACCAAAACACAAAGTCACACAGTAGTGGAGCCAAGATTCCGATCAGACACCACACTCTTAACCACTAATCTACGTGGCCATCCTATACATTTTCTTTCCTATATTCCAGGTTATCATCAAGTTCTTTACTTTCCTAGATGATTTATATATAATATTAATCATTCCAGCATGCTTACATATATATATATATTATAAATATAAAACATAAGACCAACTTGAGATCTGCACACAATTTTTTCAATATTGAATAAATTGCCGCTTGGAACACACACGTGGACCATTTCCCCAATCTGATGTGATGTTTGGCTCACAAACTAACCAATCTAGGTCTATTTCCACCTCATTACAGAGGTTTGGCTGTATCATCGCTAAAAGGCTTTCCAGGGAATTCCCTGGCCATCCAGTGGTTAGGGCTCTGCGCTTTCGCTGCTGAGGGCCAGGGTTCAATCCCTGGTCGAGGAACTAAGGTCCCACAAGCTGTGCAGCGTGGCCAGAGTAAATAAATAAAAATAGAATAAAAGCCTGTCCAGTTTTCACGTTCTATAATTTAATTGTCTATTGGTAATCTCTGCAAGTCACAAATCACTTCTCTAAAATCAAATAGTTTCAAGTTTTATTTCTAAATTTATTCTGCCATAAATAAAGTTCATTCTACTTGCTTTTTCCTGAAATCTACAAGAGCTCCTGTTGTGTTTAGGTGACAAGGTTGCTACTTTCTACTGGAATATCAAGCGATGAGCATTTTTTGAATGGAACACTTTGATAATCTGATAGACTTGGGCAACTTTTTAATCAAGAGAAGCCTGTACACATTTCAAGTCATCTTTCAGATACTGAAGTACCATTGCCAACTGTAGAAACCAGCCTTCTGTATCTGGAATACTGATTTTCTTCTTGTCTTTTATACATTAAATATTACTTAAACATACAATTTACAGAAGTTATGTTTTCCTGGTTAGTAAATGCAGTTAATTTGAAAGGAGATCCACTCCGTTAGAAGACGTCACACAACTTTCAAACGAGCTCTTGGGGACAAGACTCAACACTAAGCAGATTTAAATGGCAAATTCCACAAATAGAAAAACATCTTAATAACAAAATTATAATCACACAATTTTAAAAGTATAAAATAACTCACTATTTGTGAATCATAAAGAATATCTTTGCCATTAAAGGATGACTAACAAAGTTTTACTGATGTATTTATAGGGGGATCACTTTCAACATATAATTTTCAAAGACTTTCCTTCAGCTGTATTTTAGAAAAAATTCACTGGTACACATTACTTTCACATTTTTCATCAAGTTGCCACAGAAATCAACACAGACCCCTTTCTTGGACTCTTGAACGTAAATGTGTGATTTGTGAATCTATTTATTTGCTTTGGAAGAAAGACAAGGTAAATTACCTTTAAAGTGCAAGTTAGAAGAAAAAGTACTCTCATAATTTTAAATAAACAGCATCACAAATTCTGACTATCTTATGTCAAAATCATAATGCTTTGGTGATAATCATGAAATTTTTGAACGTATATATCCTTTAATCCAGAAATTTAACTTCTAGGAATTTATCTAACAGATAAACTCTACATGTGAAAAATGAGTTGTTCACAAGACTATTCATTGCAACATTGTAACATCAAAGATTTAGAAACAACATAGATGTTCCTCAATAGAGGACTGGTGAAATAAACTATGCTATCCATATAACATAATACCACATAAGTCCTTAATATAAAAATTTTTCAAAAATCACTTGTGTTTCTATGCACTAACAACAACCGATCCAAAAAGGAAATTAAGAAAACAATCTCATTTTCTATGGCATCAAAAGGGATAAAATACTTAGGAATAAACTTAACAAAGGCTGTGAAAGACTTGCACACTGAAGTCTATAAAGCATTGCTAAAAGAAATCAGAGAAAGACAAAAAGAATGGAAAGACATCTCATGCTCATGGACTGCAAGACTGACTGTTGTTAAAATGTCCTACTAGCTAAAAAGACCTACAGATTTAATGAAGTCTGTATTAAAATCCCAGTGGCATTCTTTGAAGAAATAGAAAAAAAATCCCAAAATTAACATGGAAGCTCAAGGGACCTTAATATCCAACTCAGTCTTGAAAAAGAACAGCAAAATTGGAGACCATACTCTTCCCGATTTCAAAATATACTACCAAGCAACAGTAATCAAGATTGTGTGGTATTGGCGTAATATATAGAAAATGGAACAGAAAAGAGAGCCCAGAAATAAACCCTTGCATATATGGCCAAATGATTTTCAGCTAAGGTGCTAAGACTACACAATGGGGAAAGGATAGTCTCTTCAATAAATGGTGTTGGGAAAATAGGATATCCAGCTGCAAAGGAGTGAAGTAGTACCCTTAACTTATACCATATACAAAGATTACCTCAAAATGGCTTAAAGACCTAAACCTGTAACATTCTTAGAAGAAAACATAGGGGGAAAGCTTTAGGTCATTTAATTTGGCAACTGGTTTCTTGGATGTGACAGCAAAAGCACAAGCAATGAAACTAAAAAAGATAAATGGGACTATATCAGATTTTAAAACTTATGCACATCAAAGGAAACTATCAACAGTGTAAAAAGGCAACTTACAGAATGGGAGAAAATATTTGCAAATCCTATATGTGATAAGGGGTTAATATCCAGAATATATAAGGAACTTCTACAATTAGCAGCAATGACAAATAAAGAATAAAAAATGGACAAAGGAATTGAATAGGCAGTTCTCTAAAGAAGATATACGAATGGCCAACAAACATATGAAAAGATGCTCAACGCCACTAATCATAAGAGAAATTCAAATCAAAATCTCAATGAGGTATTATTTCAGGCTGTTGGAATGACTATCATCAGAAAGACAAGAGATAAGAAATGTTGGCAAGGGATTTCCCTGGTGGCACAGTGGTTAAGGATCTGCCTGCCAATGCAGGGGACATGGGTTCGACCCCTTGTCTGGGAAGATCCCACATGCCACAGAGCAACTAAGCCCATGTGCCACAACTACTGAGCCTGCATGCCACAACTAGTGAAGCCTGCGTGCCTAGAGCCCATGCTCTGCAACAAAAGAAGCCACCACAATGAGGAGCCCGCGCACCGCAATGAAGAGTAGCCCCCCGCTCGCAGCAACTAGAGAACGCCCATGTACAGCAACAAAGACCCAAGGCAACCAAAAATAAATAAATAAATAAATTTTTTTTTTAAAAAAAGAAATGCTGGCAAGGACACGGTAAAAAGGGAATCCTTGTGCACTGTTGCTGGGAATATAAAATGGTGAAGCTGCTATTGAAAACAGTATGGAGGTTCCTCAAAAAGTTAAAAAGAGAATTACCATATGATCCAACAATTCCACTTCTGGGTATATAACCAAGAGAACTGAAAGCAGGATCTTGAAGAGATAATTGCCCACTGATGTTCATTGTAGCATTATTCACAATAGTCAGGAGGTGGAAGCAACCCAAATGTCGATTGGCAGATGAACGAATAAAGAAAATGGAATATTATGCAGCCTTAACAAAAAAGGAAATCCTTTCGTACGCTACAACATGGATGAACATTGAGGATATTATGCTAAGCAAAATGTTACTCACAAAAGGACAAATACTGTATGGTTACACTCATATGAAGTATTTTAAATAGTCAAAATCCTATAAATGGAAAGTAGAAAGTGGTTGACAAGGACTGGGGAGATGGGTAAAGGAGAGGGCATTAGTTTTTAATGGGTATAAAGTTTCAGTTTTTCAAGATTAAATAGTCCTAGAGATCACAACAATCTAAATATACATAACACTGCTGAACTGTACACTTAAAATGGTTAAAATGGTAAATTTAATATTACATGCTTTTTTACCAAATAAAAACTTTTTTTTTTTTTTTGCGGTACACGGGCCTCTCACTGTTGCAGCCTCTCCCGTTGCAGAGCACAGGCTCCGGACGCACAGGCTCAGCGGCCATGGCTCACGGGTCCAGCCGCTTGGGCTGGTGAGATCTTCCCGGACCGAGGCACGAACCCGTGTCCCCTGCATCAGCAGGCGGACTCTCAACCACTGCGCCACCAAGGAAGCCCTAAAAACTTTTTTAAAAAGGCAGGTATAGATGTACATATATGAGATGTTTTTCTAGTTATATTGTTAAATGAAAAAACAAAGCAAGTTGCATAACACTGTATTTTAATATTTGTGTTGGGGAGAGAGGAAGAGCAAGAGTAAGAGCCAGAGTGAGAATGAGAAAGAGAGAGGATAAGAAATAAAATAACTCTGAAAGAATGAAAATTATATTTAATAATAGTGATTACCTGGAGAAGGTAACCTGGGAGTGGGGGGACCAGGGCAGGAGGAAACTTCACTACACTATATACTCTTTGCACCTTTTATATTTTATAAATACATGTGGGTGTATTTCCTGTTCAAAAAAGGAATGTGAATTTAAAATTAAGACAGTTTGATATTGGTGAAAGAACAGACAAATAGATCAATGGAAGAACAGAGAGGCCAGAAATAATCCCACACAAACAGAGTCAATTGATCTGAGGCAAAGGACCAAAGGCAGTTCAACGGGGAAAGGAAGGTCTTCAACAAATGGTGCTAGCAAAAGACACTACTAAGATAATGAAAAGATTAGCCACAGATTGGGAGAAAATCTTTGCAAAACATATCTGATAAAGGACTGATGTCCAAAATACACAAAGAACTCTTACAACTCAACAATAAGAAAACAAAAGCCCAGTTTTAAGATTGGGTTCTTCTTGGGCAAAAGAATCAAAGACACACCTCATCAAAGAAGATATACTGATAGCAAATAAGCTTATGAAAAAATGCTCAACATCACATGTCACTGGGGAATTGCAAATTAAAAGAACAATGATATACCACTACACAACTATTAGAATGGCTAATCCAAAACACTGACAACAACAAACGCCAATGAGAACGTGGAACAACAGGAACTCTCACTCATTGCTGGTAGGAATGGAAAATGGTACAGACACTTTGGAAAGTTTCTTACCAAGCCTAAGGCTAAACATACTTTTACCATATGATCCCACACTTGCAGGAATGAATGCACGAATGAATTGGAAAATGACATCCACACCAAAACCTGCACACAGATGTTTATACCAACTTTATTCATAGTTTCCAAAACCTGGAAGCAACCAAGATGTCCTTCAGTAGGTGAATGGATAAATAAACTGTGGTGCAGCCAGACAGTGGTATGTTATTCAGTCCTAAAAGAAATTAGATATCAAGCCATGAAAATACATGGAGGAAACTTAAATGCCTATTACTAAGGGAAAGAAGCCAATCTAAAAAGCTATATACTGTATGATTCCAACTATCTGATATTCTGAAAAAGGCAAATCTATGGAGACAATAAAAAGATCAGTGGTTGTCAGGGGTTGTTGGGGGAAGGATCGATGAAGAAGAGCACAGAGGATTTTTACAGCAGTGAAACTATTTTGTATGGTACTATAATAGTAGATACTTGTCGTTATACATTTGTCCAAACCCACAGAATGTACAACACCAAGAGTGAACCCTAATGTAAACTACGGATTCTGGGTGATAATGATGTATCAATGTAGGTTCATCAATTGTCACAAATATACCACACTAATTTAAGTAATTAATAATAGGGGAGGGACTTCCCTGGTGATCCAGTGGTTAAGAATCCGCCTTCCAATGCAGGGGACGTGGGTTCGATCCCTGGTCAGGGAACTAAGATCCCACATACCACGGGGCAACTAAGCCTGCACGCCACAACTACCGAGTTCACGCGTCTCAACAAGAGAGCCCAAGTGCTGCAACAAAAAGATCCTGCGTGCCGCAGCTAAGACCTGACACAGGGGCTTCGCTGATGGTGCAGTGGTTAAGAGTCCACCTGCCAATGCAGGGGACACGGGTTCCAGCCCTGGTCCGGGAAGATCCCACATGATGTGGAGCAACTAAGCCCCTGCTCCACAACTACTGAGCCTGCGCTCTAGAGCCCATGTGCCCAGAGCCCGTGCTCCACAACAAGAGAAGCCACTGAAATGAGAAGCCCACACACCGCAACAAAGAGTAGCCCCCACTCGCTGAAACTAGAGAAAGCCCGCGTGCAGCAACGAAGAACCAATGCAGCCAATAAATAAATAAATAAAATAATAGAGAAAACTGGAGGGGTGGTTAGGCAGCATATGAGAAAGATCTGTACTCCTTGCTCAATTTTCCTATAAAACTAAAACTTCTCGAAAAATAAAGTCCATTTAAAATGAATATAATTAAAAATCATAAAATAATTCACTTTTCCTCATAGGTCTGTTTGGGTTTTTTAACATAAAAAATATATTAAAACGACCTCTCCATTCACTTTATGAAAATTATGGGGGAGAACAGAATATTTAAAAGTAAACCAGGTACAAACTTCCAGTTATAAAATAAATAAGTCATGGGGATATAATGTACACCATGGTGACTATAGTTGATAATACTGCATTGCATATTTGAAACTTGCTAAGAATAAATCTTAAAAGTTCTCATCACATGAAAAGAAATGGTAACTACATATGTTGATGAATGTTAACTAGACTTATTGTGGTGATCATTTTGCAATATCCACAAATATTTAATCATTATATTGTACACCTGAAACTAATATAATATCATATGTCAAATATACCTCAATTTTAAAAAGTACACCAAATGAGATTAATCTTATAGCTCCAAATGAAATAATGTTTCCTTCTCATAAACCAGTGGGAGTTTAATAAATTATGCAATATTTTTGAAGAGTCTAAACCTAAGGCAACCTAATAATTTGTTGCTATTTTCAAAAAGCCAATATTTCATTTGTTGATTTTCTCTGTTGTTTTTCTATTCTCTATTTTGTGTATCTCCATTCTAATCTAATCTTTAGTATTTCCTTCCGTCTGCTAGCTTTGGGTGTAATTTCTTCTACATATCTTCTATATCTAGTTTCTTCTATACCTATAGTTTCTTCTTTCCTAGTTAAGCTGTAATGTTAGGTTATTGATTTGAGATTTTTTTCTTTTTAATGTAGACATTTACAGGTATAATTTTCCCTGAGCAATGCTTTCACTACATTCTGTGTTTTTGTATGATATATTCTTGTTTTCACTCACCTCAAAATATTTTCTAATTTCCTTTGTGGTTTCTTCTTTGACCTATTGATTGTTTAAGATTATACTGTTTAATTTCCACATATTTATGAATTTTCCAAATTTTCTTGTTACTGATTTCTGGTTGTGTTCCATTGTAATCATGGAAGATATTTAGTATGATTTTAGTCTTTTAAAATTTACTGATTCTTGTTTGTGGCCTAATATATAGTCTAACCTGGAGAATGTTCCATGTGCATATGATAAAAGTGTGAATTCTGCCTTTGTTAGGTGAAGTGTTCTGTGTAAGTCTGTCAGTCTAGTTGGTTTATAGTGTTGTCCAAGGACTCTGTTTCCTTAATGATCTCCTTTCTGCTTGTTCTACTCATTATTAAAAGTGGAGTACTGAAGTCTCCAACTATTATTGTAGAATTGTTTACTATTTCTCCCATCAAGTCTATCAATATTTTCTTCATATATTTTGGGGCAATATTGTTAGGTGCATATGTTTATAATTATCATATTCTCTTGACGGATTGACCCTTTTATCAATATATAATGTCTTTATTGTCTTTTGTAACAATTTTTGACTTAAAGTCTATTTTTTCTGATATTAGTATAGCTACCCCAGCTCTCTTTGGTTACTATTTACATGGAATATCTTTTTCCATCCTTTCATTTTTTATCTATTTGTGTCTACATCTAAAGTGAGTCTCTTCTCACAGATGTAGAGAACAAACAGGTGGTTACCAGTGGGGAGAAAGAAGAGGGGAGGGACAATACAGGGTTAGGGGATTAAGAGGTACAAACTGTTAGGTATAAAATAAGCTACAGGGGACTTCCCTGGTGGCATAGTGGTTAAGAATCCGCCTGCCAATGCAGGAGACATGGGTCTGGGAAGATCCCACATGCCACAGAGCAACTAAGCCCGTGTGCCACAACTACTGAGCCTGCGCTCTAGAGCCCACAAGCCACAACTACTGAGCCCATACACCAAAACTACTGAAGTCTGCATGCCTAGAGCCTGTGCTCCACAACAAGAGAAGCCACTGCAATGAGAAGCTTGCACACTGCAACGAAGAGGAGCCCCCGCTCGCCGCAACTAGAGAAAACCTGCGTGCAGCAACAGAGACCCAATGCAGCCAAAACTAAATAATAAAATTAAATAAATAATAATAAATAAATAAATAAAATAAGCTACAAAGATATATTGTACAACACGGGGAATATAGCAAATATTTTACAAGAGCTATAAATGGAGTATAACCTTTGAAAATTGTGAATCACTGTATTGTACACCTGCAACTTATATAATATTGTACAGCAACCATACTTCAATAAAGAAAATAGAAAAAAATGAAAGTGAGTCTCTTGTAGACAGCCTATAGTTGGATGGTGGGGTTTTTTAAAAATCCATTTTGCCGTTCTCTATCTTCTTATTGGAGAATTTAACCCATTTACATTTAAGTAATTAGTGATAAGGAAGGACTTACTTTTGCTATTTTGCTATTTGATTTCTATGTCATATATACTCTGTTCTTTGGTTCCTCCATTACTGCTTACTTTTGTGTTTAATTGATTTTTTGGAGTGTATTCCTTTCTGTTAGTCTTACTGAGCATCTCTTCAAAGTGAAAAATCATTTTTGTCTTGGTACTTTCAAAATTCTTTGTCTGTCTGTCTTGGTGTGGATCTCCGTGTTTATTTTATTTAGAGTTCGATGAGCTTCTTGATGTGTAGACTCATGTCTTCCATCAAATTCGGGAAGGTTTCAGCCATTATTTCTTCATTTTTTCTTTCTGTCTTTTCTCTCTCTACTCTTCTGCTGGGACTCTCATTATTTGTATATTGGTGTGTTTGATGCTGTCCCCCAGGTCTCTTAGGTTCTGTTAATTTTCTTCATTCTTTTTTTTTTTCCTGCTTCTCCAATTGGATAATTGTAATCAACTCATCTTCATGCTCACTATTTATTTCTTCTGTCTGCTCAAATATGTTTTTGAAGCCCTCTAGTAAACTTTTTTCACTAATGTATCTTTCAGATCAAGAATTTCTATTTTTTTATATCTCTTTTTTCTCCCCATGAGTAATGTGTTTTACTTTTATCCAGATTTATTGAGATATAATCGACAGATAACATTGTGTAAGTTTAAGGTGCACAACATGATGATT
Organism: Stenella coeruleoalba; assembly: GCF_951394435.1. Lineage (NCBI taxonomy): Eukaryota > Metazoa > Chordata > Mammalia > Artiodactyla > Delphinidae > Stenella > Stenella coeruleoalba. Next base: position 60,074,034 of record NC_137152.1, read on the forward strand.
TCATACACATATATATTGTGAAATGTTTACCACAATAGGGTTACTTAACACATCCTTTACCTCACATAATTACCATTCTGTTGTTATTCTCTTTCTTTATTGATATCCTCTGTTTGGTGATACATAGTTTACCTCGTTTCCTTTATTTTTGGGGTATGATTTCCTTTAGCTCTCTGAACATATTTTAAATAGCTGATTTAAAATCTTTTTCTAGTAAGTCCAATGTCTGGGCTTCCTGAGGCATAGTTTCTGTTAATTTCTATGTTTCCACTGTGAATGAGCTATATTTTCTTATTCCTTCATGTGCTGCATCATTTTTTGTTGAAAACTGGACATTTTGAATATTATAATGTGGTAACTCTGGAAATCATATTCTCCTCCTTTCCCATTAGTTGTTGTTTCTGCATATTGTAGGTTATAGTTTTTGCTTAGTGAACTTCCTAAACTATTTGTGTAAAGACTGTATTCTTTGTCATATGTCGACACTGAAGTCTCTGTTTCACTAGCTTAGTGGTCATCTAGTGATATGAGAGTGATTTCCTTAAACATCTGGAGGCAAAAAAACAAAACAAAAACCCTCTTTCAATCTTCGCAGATTGGCCCTGTCTTGGTACAGTCCTTCAACACTTAGCCAGTCTGTTTACAACTCTGCCTTCGTTTTCACTTCCTGCTTGCATTGAGCATAAAGATTAGTCAGAGGTAAAAGCTTAGAGAACTATTAAGTCTATTCTGAGCATGCATCCTGTTAAGTCTATTCTGAGCATGCATCCTGTTTCCCAAAGTAAGTCTCTTCTCAGCTTTTGCTCCTAGACTTTTGACACATCTATTGATTGCCACAACAGCAATGTTTTGCCTCAGGCAGCAGTGGCTTGTTCATTTGTCTTTTAACATTTTTGAGGATAGCTGCTTTTCGGTCCTGAATGATTTCTGAGCTGGGCAAAACTGAGGTAAGTCTCTTGTGTCATTTCTTAGGGAACCCACAGACAGGTCAAAACAGACAAACACAATTTCTTGGAAACAAGGTCTGCTCTGCTCTCTTTGGGACCAGCTACCCAAACTGGAAACACAGAATGCCATCTTCAAAACTCTGCCACACCAACATGGGGAGACAGGGCGAGGCTAAAACACCACAAAGTTCTCCTACCATGCTTAAGTTTCCTTTTTCTAAAGGAAACTTTTTCTGATTTAGCATTCACTTTGTTGTTTCAAACCTTTGCCTATTTTCCAGAGTTACAACAAAGTTGATTCTGGCAGTCTTTACATCTTTTTCAGTGTTTCTGCGGAGGGATGGGCCCTCTGAACTGTTTACTCTGTCATTTTTCTATCTTAGCTATTTTTTTTGTTTGTTTTGTTTTGTTTTTTGATTGTTATGCAACATTTTATTTTTAATTAATTTTTATTAGAGTATAGTTGATTTACAATGTTGTGTTAGTTTCTGCTGTACAGCAAAGTGAATCAGTTATACATATATCCACTCTTTTTTAGATTCTGTTCCCATATAGGTCATTACAGAGTATTGAGTAGAGTTCCCTGTGCTATACAGTAGGTTCTTATTAGTGATCTATTTTATATATAGTAGTGTGCATATGTCAATCCCAATCTCCCAATTTATCCCTCCCCTCCCCCCTTTCCCCTTGGTAACTGTAAGTTTGTCTTCTACATCTGTGATTCTATTTCTGATTTGTAAATAGGTTCATTTGTACCTTTTATTTGCTTCCACATATAAGTGATATCATGGGATATTTGTCTTTCTCTGACTTACTTCACTCAGTATGACAGTCTCTAGGTCCATCCATGTCACTGCAAATGCCATTATTTCGTCCTTTTTATGGCTGAGTAATATTTATCTTAGCTATTTTTGGCCCTTCACGTTTCCATATAAACTTCAACCTTCACACACACACAAAAATATGCTATAATTTTTATTGGAGTTGATATGAAAATTGAGAGCTTTACAACATTAAATTGTATTTTTTTTGAGAAAGTTTAGCATATTTCATTTTTGATGTTACTTAGTGTTATAATTGTAGGAAGTAACTTGTAAAGGGTTATTATTGTTCAAGGTTCATACACATTTCAACTGAAAGAATTCTTTTATTTCCTTAAAAGTTTAAAAAAATTTTTAAAGAATTTTTATTGGAGTATAGCTGAACATTGAATTTTAAAATCTGTGAACAGGGGCTTCCCTGGTGGCGCAGTGGTTGAGAGTCTGCCTGCCGATGCAGGGGACACGGGTTCTGGGAAGATCCCACATGCCGCAGAGCGGCTGGGCCTGTGAGCCACGGCCGCTGAGCCTGCGCGTCTGGAGCCTGTGCTCTGCAACGGGAGAGACCACAACAGTGAGAGGCCCGTGTGACACACACACACACACACACACACACACACACACACACACACACAAACTATGAACAGGGTATATCCCTTATTTGTGTTCTTTATTTATTTATTTTAGCCATGCCACGTGGCATGTGGGATCTGGGTTCCCTGATCAGGGATCAAACCTGTGCCCCCTGCAGTGGAAGTGCGGAGTCTTAACCACTGGACTGCCAGGGAAGTTCCTATTTGTGTTCTTTAATTTCTCTCAACAATGTTTTGTAGTTTCCAGTCAATATGTCTTGCACATCTATTATTACATTTATTCCTGATACTATCTTAATTTGAATTAACATTTGATAGAACTAGCTAGTCACTATCAGGGAATTCCATCTTCCTTTCTTCTGCTAAGCTGTTGGAACTTGAATCTGTCAATAATATGTATGATACTAGAGCAAAATGGTTGTACTAATATTTTAGTATTTTGTATATTATCAAAACATTGGTATTTTATTAAAATCTGAGATAAAATTGTCATAGTCATCTACATGTCCTCAAATGTTGTTACACCTGCAAAAGGACCAGGAACTAGGATTAAGGATCCCTTGTATGTCTGGCTTTCCAAATAGAATGAATAAGGAAGAAAATCTTGATTAAAAGAGGTGAGGAGGGGTCAGACTTGTGAGAATGAATTTGACCTTTGAGGGAAAGAAAGAGAGGTAAGAGGAGGAAATCTAACCATGGAGGAAGAGAAGCATTTGGGTTTCAGGGGTCCTGGAAACCTGCCTCCATCTTTTTTCTTTTTTACCTCAAATTTCACTACTATCTTCTCTTTTGCTTTCTTTCTTTTTTTTTTTTTTTTTAAGTTTTTGGCTGTGTTGGGTCTTCATTGCTGCACATGGGCTTTCTCTAGTTGCGGCCAGTGGGGGCTACTCTTTGTTGTGGTGTATGGGCTCGTCATTGCAGTGTCTTCTCTTTTGCGGAGCACAGGCTCTAGGCGCACGGGCTTCAGCAGTTGCAGCAAGCAGTCTCAGTAGTTCTGGTGTGTGAGCTTTTGCAGGTTCAGTAGTTGTGGTGCACAGGCTTAGTTGCTCCGCAGCATGTGGGACCTTCCCGGGCCAGGGATTGAACCCGTGACCCCTGCATTGGCAGGCGAATTCTTAACCACTGTGCCACCAGGAAGTCCCTATCTTCTCTTTCTGTTTCCATAAAGTTTCTCTACCTCAATTCTAAGAAGACTATGGAAGACCTTTGGAATTAGACGAAGGCCCAAATTGGTTCTAAGGGATATACAAATGACTAAGAAATAAGAGAAAAGATGTTCAGAGTTACTAATAACTTGAGAATTGGTCATTAAAATGAGATCCCTCAGAAGACTTTGTAAAACAGGCAGAGGGATAAGAATGGTAAGAATATTTTTAAAGTAGTGCATTTTTGTTCATTTAGAAATTGTCACATACCATGTAACTCTTTGGGTATTATTTGGGATGTAAATGACTCTGACTTGAGATTTTCTTAAAAGTACTAAAATGATACTATACTGATAAGAGTAATTTGGCATTTCAGTACTTTAAAAATGTATCTTGTGAACTAATCAATCATCCTTTAAAATTTCATTTCCCATCACAGAAACCTCTCCTTTCCCCTCCCACCCAACCTCAAGAAAGTGATCAAACCCTCCTCTGTATCTATGATATAAAACATATTTTCTCACTAGGATTGCATTTGTTTACATGTTTGTTTCCACCACAAGACTGCAACTTGAGAGTAAAGACTTTTTTCTTTATTCAATCAGTGAAAATTTACTGAGTGTGTACTATGCATGCATTTTAGAAAAGGAGTATACAGAGATGAGTAAGACAATGTCTCTGTTCCCAAGGAATTTACAGTTTATGGGAGGGACAGGGCAATTACAAGATAGGATAACAGAGATGCATCGAAGAAGAGAGGAAGGGTATAAAACCCAAACCGGGAGGTCAGGAAAGCTTCCAGGAGACTATAATATTCAAGCTGTGTTTGGAGGGAGAGAAAATATTGCATTTATTTTATTTGATGATCATGAAAAGAACTTCAGACCCAAAGTTCTCTAGGTACAACTGCTAGCCACAGAGCCACAGCCAGGCATTATAAACTGGAAGGTTCAGACCAAATGCATCATTTCTGAGTCTGGGTATTTGGTGGAGCCAGCACATCTTAGTTTGTTTTTCTTTTTTTCAGCTGGAAGTCATTATTTATAAAGCACTCATAGGAATATACTCATCACTGATTCTGAAGGCAGGGTTTATCTGCATGTTCTTAAATTGTCACCCAAAGAGCCTGAAGACCATACTCCAACATTCCCACCATGAGTCATACTCTATTCAGCTGTAATCATTTTCAGGACAATGGTCAAATACAAAGTGGTGTCAGTAAGGATATGCTAATATGGGGTTGGTGCCAAGGCAATAGTATTTGTCTTAATTTTGAGTTGTGGTAAAATATACATAAAATATACTTTCTTTACCATTTTTAAACGTATAGTTCAGTACTGTTAAGTTCATTCACACTGTTGTGCAACCAACCTCCAGAATTATTTTCATCTTGCAAAACTGAAACTCTAATTATAAGCAACAACTCCCCATTCCCCTTTCCCTAGGTCCCTGCAATCTAGATATCAGGAAGCAATCAAGACAGACTAACTATGGTTTCCATTTCTCCAGGGAGTAATTTGTATCCTGAAGTGAAACCTAATCCATAGGAAATTTGCAGCTAAATAGGAAACCTGTAGGAATTTCCTTGGAATAACCTTCAGTAAATTGCTTCACCTCTCTAGGGCAGGTTTTCTTTAGCAGTCAAAACGAAGGGAGTGATTAAATGGTATCTAAGGTCCCTTTGGTTTTGACTTTCTATAATATTAGCATACTATTACAGTTATTCATCTCATCCTTGCTCAAAATTGGGCAGAACCCACTTAAATCAAGATCTGATATTAACATAATTGTTTCAAGTGTATTCTTTCTAAAAAAATATTTCAATGCATATTATTAAACAATTTTCAGCTATAATGGCTTCCACAAGCATTTCATAGCTTCTTCCGAAATCTGACTACAAAACACCCTGCATTTCAATTGATCTAATTCAACACCAAAGCTGAATATCATAAATGATATCCATTCAAAATTGAAATACATCTTTAATATTTTACATCATAGAACAGTAGTGCTGAAAGGAACACTGAGGTGGTTTAATCCAATGCACTCACATTAGAATAAAGAAACAGGTCCAGAGGGGTTCACTGATTTGCCTATGGTCACATAGCTAGACAGAAACAAAGTTAAGGACCAAAAGCTGTTTAAAAGCCAGATTTCTTTACTTCCTATCCAGTGCTTCTACTCCATATTTGCAAATTTACTGCTGCCCAGTCTTATATAACTTGATAATCTGTCTGGGTAACTGTTTCAAATTAATTAGTGCCAAAAGGGAATTACCTAGTCACAGCATTCACTGACTAGGGCAAAATGTAATGAACCATTGAAAACAGTCATTCATTTACTTATCTTGGTTGTTTTGACTAATCTAATGGGTGACAGCATTAATGAAGGATAATGTATGGAATCCTGGAAGAATGTATCTCAGTCCAGAAATACCTAAGTAAATTGGCCTATCAAATTCACTGTCATTAGGACAATAAGAAATTTAACTATAATTTCAAAATGGTACATCCTAATATTACAATTCTAGTTTAGTGTTTTAAATTCACCTCTCCTTAGATGTTAACCAGAAACTCAGACTTTAGATTGTAAAAGTTTATTGATATGATCAAAAAGCAAACAGCCAGACATTTGGTTATCTTTGTCACTACAATGTGTCATTTTAAATAGTATTTTTAAATGCATAACAAATAATATTTAAACAATTGCTAGAAAAGTTAATTAAGAGTCTACTTAAGGCACTTCAGATGAAAGCTAATTTCAACATTTCCACAAAAGTAACACTATTCTAAGTGTAGTAAATCTGCTTTCTACAGATTTTAGCCAGAATGCAACTTCTCTCCTTAAAGAAGAAGAATGTGCTCTTAAGAGACAAAACAAATACAAAAAAAACTGTCATTCTTTCAATGTTCGTTGCAAATTATCTGGAGCTATACATTTTACATGGCAGTAATATTCCCCCCGTTAGTATGTACAAATCAGGGTATATTCATACAAGTCTCATAAGAATCACAGCATAAATTTACTTGGCCTGAGACAAGTACAAGAACAGCAGATAAGGAATCCAGAATCATACAATTTACAGTGGAGTAACAAAAACAGGCTCCACTAGAGAGTAAATATCCCCTCACCCACCAAATCTACTAACAAAAACAAAAACAAAACCCCCACATACAACATTTCTTCTTAGGCAATTATATCCATCTCTTTCTTCAAACCTCTATTATATAAGACTTCCAGACCACGTGGGAGAGTTATTAGATGGTAAATAGTAGCAGGCAGTCACAGTATTATTTTAATGTAATAATACTTCTAAGATTTATTAAACATTTTTTTCATTATCAGAATTCTCATATTTCCATTAACAGTGGCATTTCTGGATACTCTTTATAACTATGGGGGAGGTTATAGCTAGATCTAATGATAACCATCAACTTCCATTCTTCACAGAAATTTGGTTAGCACATACGGTTATTTTCACTGACAGAAAAAAGATAAAACTCAAAACTTCTTCAAATGATTACTTTGTTCTCCACTTAAAGTGAGAAAATGAAGGCTAAAATAATAGCAAAAACCAGAACAGCTTTCAAGAAACATTTACTTTCTATTCACAGGCAACAGCTTAATATTTCATGATTTTATTTTCCCAATCTAGGGGAGTCCTTTTCCTAAACACAAGGGTTAATGAAATATGTTGCAACTGTAATACAGATATCAACTTAACCAGATGAACCTAGCTTTTTCTCTTAGGTACAAATGAAATAAGTGATGAGCTCTAATTTGCAGAAACGTTTTAGACCATTTAAAATTTACACTGATTTTAGCACTAAGCTACATTTTTATTAGAAAGGCGCCCACCTTAAATAAAAGAAAACTAGGGAGACAGAATGAGCCTGAAATCTTTCCAAATACAGGTAGTTAATACCACACTCATGCAGAAATCATAATCCTGCATTTAGAGATATTTCTTAATGTCTACAGCTACCAAGAAGCATAGTTTGCACTGCATTTCAGGAGGAAAGATGGAGGAGGACTGGCTAGTCTTTTTTTCTAAAGTCTAGACATGTACTCTGAAGAATGGTGTTCCATTTTCAGAAGACACATAGCACATATGATTTCTCTGCCCAAAAGGAAAGATGTGCAAAGTATACACATCCATGCAAAGATGGAAAAGTTAAGAATGGATTCTTGATGTTGTTATCAGAACTGCCCCCCACACCTTTGGATAAGATAATAAAAAATCAGGTGGTCAAAAGTTAACTAAAGCAGTTTTGAACCTTGTTGTAACTAAAATGAAGTAGTAGCTTTAAAATTTTTTAAAAATATTTAATTCCACTAAATTAAATATTCCACAAAGTTTACTGGGAAGGGAAGGTTAAGAGGAGAATCATATCCAAATACTTCATGATTTTGATGGAAAATTGCTTCTTAAGGCACTATACATCTTCTTTGGTTAAATGATTAACTATTTTAATCACTTGAAAAAAAGAGGTAATACAAAATACACAAATTGCATTCTTCTTTTCACACACACGTTTTTCATTTTTCAATTTCCATTACTCCAGTGTCTACATATCTCTGGAATCCTTTTTAACTCATCAGAAAGCTGAAACAAAAATATATACCAATCTATTAGTCTCTGAAAGAAAAGTAGTCTTTACTTCTAATAAATATCTTGATTTTTTCAGATCAAAGAACATTTGGGTACATGTATAATAAACTTTGAGTATCAATCACAAAAAGTGAGAAACACTGAGATATTGAGGTAGTCTTAGGAGAAAAGGAAATAGAAATAACTTCGAATTAAAATATCTCCTGGAGACACCAATTAATAACTGAATCAACCACGGTGATCAAATACGTAACAGAAGTCCCAGCTTCTGGGGAGCAGAAGATTACCCTTGTATCTCAGCTAGTATTCTATAGGGGATAAATTATTTTAAAATGTACATACACAGAAGAATAAAAGTATAAAGCTAGAGGATTATAAGTCAAGGATCAAAGTTCTAGTAGGTTTTGGTCTTAAAATTAAGTAACTCTGCAGAAAATGCAAAAGAAGATTAAGTTGTTCACTAATCAAAATGCATTTAGGAATGTGACAATATAATGAACTGATCAGGGAGTGTTTCAAAATTACCTACTAAAAACTTGTGTTAAAAATACGAAGAATGAATGTGTCTCAAAAATATCACTTGATATACTTTACCTTTAGTGTTCATAGTCGTTTATACAACAGGACAATGTTGTAGTAAAAGAATAGGAATTATAGTAAATGGCACTCAGATTATAAAACTAACTTACAACATTCCCCATTGTGTACTGGTACATTTATTTTGGCTAGTAACAGAATAAAACCAAGAACTTATAACCAGGAGAATAATGTCTTCCCTGAGCCTTAGAGATCTCTATGAACATTATAAGCCAATTAGACCTTCTTAAACACTCTTTCTTATTATACACTCTACAAACTGGATTCTAATCAAATGTTCTGTTTATGCCAGCTAAAGAGCCTGAAAAGTAGAGTGAGAAGTTTTAAAAAACATTAGAAAAATAATTCTGTCCTCAAAAACACGTAAAGTATGCAGATAAGGAACTGTATGAGTAGACAGGGTATAAAATGTCCTAATCATTATGTGTTTGATAGATTTCTAGGTTAAATTAGGAGATGTCAGAATAACCCTGAATGATGTTCCTGAGAAATCACATGCTATTGTTCATTGTATCATAATTATTTTAATTTCTATATGCAACATACCTAAATTAAAGCCTACCTCTTTGCTTTAGAAGCTAGAGTAATTTGGCAATACAGTCAAAAATACTATAAAGCAACATCAACTCTAATCATTGTAAGTATAGATAATCACTATATAAATGAAAAATAATCATACCTATATGGATATCCATGATATTTAGATCTGAAAATAGAGAGCATCCAACTGAAGAATAATACAACGAGTCCAATACCAGCCACACACATTACTGCAGAAAAATAAAAGGACAGTAAAATGAGCATGTTAAGCATAATAAAGAGCAAGAGCATAACTTGTAGGCTATACTTCCAAGAGTAAAAAGCAAGGGCTTTAATTTACTGGTAAATCTAAACTGTACAACAAAGTTCATCCCCATTCTTATATCTTCAGCAGTCTGCCTTCTCCTTTAATTTGCTCCATTACAATATAATAGAATAGTTCCATTTACATACTTGTGTAATTTAATTGTATGAAATAATGAATTTTATTAAAGCCATCACAGTCAAGAATTTAGTGTTAAATACACTGTTTTATGACTGACAAGAAAATAACTCACTCAGTTATTAAACTTCTTTTAAATTCTTAGTATGATCTTATTTATTATTGATAAATATTCACCTAAAGACATCTGGCAATATCATTGTGAAAGCCTTACTTGAAAGTATTTTATTCATTCACTGGTAACTACACTGCTTGTATGAGGAACTCCTTCAACATGGATTCCTCATTTGAATTATGAGGGGAAAAAACCCGCCCAGATTCCTAGTCCTAAATTCATAGCTCTCTCCATTAATCCCACATGCTCTGGTTTAGCATAGCAGTTACCAACCTTAACTCTAGATGCTGACCCTACAATGCTCAAGTATGATTCCCATAACATGAGGCTCTTTGAGTCCCTGGACTAAGACTGGCTAAGAAGCATAGAGGGAGGGGTGTGGGAAAGCATGTGTGCTACAGCAATGGAAGCTCCAGGGAAACTGGAGCTCCATATTTATTGGCCGATACCAAAAACAACTTTTAGTTTTGTTATACTTCGAGAATAATTCTTTTTCCTTTTAAAATTTTCACACAATATGATTAGGGGCCAAAATGTAAATGTTAAATATATTATATCTGAGTATTAACACATGCTCTTTGGAGAAGTCTTTTTTTTCCCTAATCAAATGCACACATACATGTATATATACAGTTTCACTCTGAATATATATTTGTACTCTACTTTTTCCACGTATCTAAGAGTGCTTCAGGTAGTTCTTGGTACATAGTAGGCACTAAAGAAATATATATTATTACTATTTGTGACTATTTCATTAAGTTAGAATCTTAGAAGTAGATCAAATTGTGACTATTTTAATATATGTCACCAAAATGTTTTACAATTTAAATTCATGCCAGCAGTGTAGTACCCAGATGGCCTTTCCCCAATAATGAATACTGAAATAGGCAATTTTTCAAAAGTCAGGAATGAAAGGATGTATATTGACTAGATAAAAAATTGTTACATTAGTTCTATTTTTCTAATATGTAAAAATTCATTTCAATTCAGCAAAATACATATCTCCCAAATTTAAAATCCAATGTCATCATCTTTTTTCTAGAAGAAAAAGTAAATAGATTTATTAACCTAGGTTAATTTTGATGACATTTAACTCTTTAACCATAAAAAGAAAACTCTTAGACTGATTTCATGTAAAACTCTTAGACATAAATTACATTGTTTGCATTTCTTTGTAACAAATATCAGTGTGTGAATATTCTAATATATAAAAAGTCTATGCAAACCAATAGGAAAAGGAGTAAGACTCTAATACATAAATGGCAAAAGACATTTTACAGAAGGGAAAACACAAACAGCTAATAAACATCTAAGAAAATATTCAACTATACTAATAACCAAAGAAGTACAAAATAATGTATTTCCCCCTTATCTGATTAGCAAATATACACATACACATTTTTAATGAGGTTATCTAATGTTGATAAAGTTACAGTGAAACAAGCATTCTGAAATACCACTGGTAGGAATCTAAATTATTAAAATATTTGGGGAAAGAATTAGGCATCGTCAGCTTAAAACATCAAGATAATTGAAAATACTCATACACAGGACCACACAGTCATTCTACTTTAAGGAATTAATATGAAAGAGGATAAAGTTTAATATGCACCATAATAGTCACTAAATAAGTATTATAATGAAAGTTAGGAAAAAAGTAAACACTTAACAAAATCAGATTGGTTAAGTAAATTACAGTATAGATTATAAATTAAAAATTATGTATGGGAAAGTATTAGTGAAATATTTTAACTCTGGTTAAAAAGGGGTGGTATAAGATTCAAAGTATTATACATACAGTTGAAAAGATGTTTTTATAAATGGAAGGAACTTATATTACGTTAAAATTATTAGCTTTTCAATGGTGGAACAATGGGTAACTCTCCCCCGAAATGTTTCATTCTCCTATTTTCCCCCACATTTTCTACAATGAGCACATATTATTTTTATAATCATAAAGAAGTAAAATAATATAACTAAGAGGGGAAGTGATTAAAAGGACATTCTTTTTTCTGTATTAAAGGCAGAATTGCTACATTTTGGCATATGATATGACTTACTCTTTCGCTTTCCAATATCCATGTCAGATGTAGCAGCTTCACATAAAAGCACCATCCCTAAGGTAACCCCACCATCTTAGAAAAATTGTTTAAGGAGAAATTCACACAGACAAAAATAACATACAACTTTAATATTTCTAGAATAATATAGAATGAATAAATATATAAACCTTCTACTCTCAATTATAAAAAATTATAACTACATAATCTGGTGTCTACATAGTATGACAATTATTTACTATGAAGATAAAATAAAAAATTAAGGTTAGAAAATTACTTTATTTGCACAAATAAAAACTGATATTTTAAACAAATGTCTGATATTTGTTTTTAAATACTGTCTGATATCAGTATTTAAAACTGATATTTAAACTCATAGATGAAATATGAGTTTTCCTCTAAAATTGTACTTTGAAATAAACTTCTGGAACATTCTTCCAACTATTGCGTCAATCTCATACACATTTAAAAAAGTTAAATAGCCATTTTGAATATTTCAACCACCCTCCAAAAAAGAACACACTTGAAACGTACACCATTTAAAGAATAGCAACTGGGCTTCCCTGGTGGCGCGGTGGTTGAGAGTCCACCTGCCGATGCAGGGGTTCGTGCCCCGGTCCAGGAGGATCCCACATGCCATGGAGTGGCTGGGCCCATGAGCCATGGCTGCTGAGCCTGCGCGTCCGGAGCCTGTGCTCCGCAACGGGAGAGGCCACAACAGTGAGAGGCCCGCGTACCGCAAAAAAAAAAAAAAAAAGAATAGCAACTAATTTTTATTTGAAAAATAACTTATCAAAATTTTCCAGAATTTCAATAATTAACCTTTAAAGCACAAATTACTACTAAACTACCTAAATTGTCCTATTCTAATAAAAAGAGAAAATCCTGCGAGCCATAACCTCACTTTTATTCAGCTTAATATAGAAGCTATATAAATACAAAATAGACTTACTCGTGCAAAAGGTAACACATGGCATGGCAGAACAGTAAAATAAGAAAAATCACATTTTGAAACAAAGAGAATGTGTTCTAGTAGAAAAGAGAGACTCACCCTGCAGTTTGGTGAATACAAACAGCAGTTTAAAATGCTCATATTAATTATGCATATACACATGCATATTGTATGCTACCTCATGTGGGTATAATTAAACAGAAAGGGGCATAAACTCATTCATGTTTTTTGTTTTTTAGCCAAGTTGTCTTCTCCAGTAATTATTTTTTTTCTTACTGGGGTTCTTTGTATGCATGTAAGCATAAAGACTGATCATTTCTATAGGCTTTGGCTATAGGTACTCTGATTAATGGTTGAGACTTTTGTTTTTGGAATGGTTTGCTTCTGTATCATGGTCTATGAGCTTTCCGTCTTACAGTATACCACCAAGGTCCAGCTATCAAGAGCTATGGTGCACTTCCATATGTATTGTTTCATTTCATTTATAGACTCTTTAAACTTTTACTATTATACTTTTACTGCCTATTATAGGGAGGCACTATTAGTTGGAGTCACAAAGTTAGAGGAAATACAGACCATTCCTTGGACAAGTTTACACTCTAGTGGGGGGATACAAGCAATAAATAATAAATAATTACATAATCATGATGACATGTTACCCTGAGAGAACTAAATAGAAAAGAGAGGAGGTGGTATTACATAACATACAGGAACTAGGCTACTAAACGAGCTACTAGGGGGACTTCCCTGCTGGTGCAGTGGTTAAGAATCCGCCTGCCAATGCAGGGGACACAGGTTTGATCCCTGGTCCGGGAAGATCCCACATGCCACAGAGCAACTAAGCCCGTGCTCCACAACTACTGAGCCTGTGCTCTAGAGCTCACGCACCACAACTACTGAAGCCCGCATGCCCTAGAGCCCGCGACCCACAACTATTGAGCCCACGTGCCACAACTACTGAGCCCACGTGCTGCAACTACTGAGCCCATGTGCTGCAACTACTGAAGCCCGCACACTTAGAGCCTGTGCTCTGCAACAAGAGAAGCCACAACAATGAGAAGCCCCTGCACCGCAATGAAGAGTAGCCTCCGCTCACCACAACTAGAGAAAGCCTGCATGCAGCAACAAAGACCCAACGCAGCCAAAAATAAATTGAAAAAAATTAATTAAAAAAATTAAATAAAAGAAATAAATGATCTAGTAGGTTTGGGGTTCACGATGGCAGAGTAGGAGGATGTGAGCTCACCTCCCCCAACAAACATATCAAAAATACATCTAAATGTGGAATAATTCTCATGGAAACATAACTAGACACTGGCAGAAGAAATCCTATACAACCAAAACTGAAAGGAAGATCTCCACTTAACCGGGTAGGTCAGGAAAAAAAAAGGCGTTGGGTCAGGACCTACTCCTCCTGGAGGGATCTGTAAGGAAGAGAAGGTCCGCATGGGTGGATCCTCACCCTGGGGAGTGAGCAGGTCATGTCACAGTCTGGGCATCCCAGTCCTTGCCTGCTAGGAAATTTGCTGGGACAGACAAAAGGGCTACAGAAGCTTAGACTCTACTTGCAAGGAGCACACGAGTGATGGCTTACTAACCATCAGGGCAGAGTGAGCCCTGCACTGATGTCTGTCACCACACCACAACCCCAACCGGAAGGGGCGGACACCCCGGCTGTGCTCACTCCACCCTACAGCCTGGCGTGAGATCTGGGCAAAGACTTGGTCTAGCTATGCAGAGACAGACCAGGTTGCCTAGGGTGGTACCACAAGAACATGCAGCAGCTAAGCGCTGAAATCTCAGGAAGACAGGCCCTGGGAGAGGACTCATCTAGCTATGCAAAGACTGCCTGGAGGGCCTGGGGTGTGGTCCAGGTGTACACAGTCGTTCCTATCGCAGTGGCACCTAGGCTCTGCCAACTCCACACCCTAGCTTAGCTCTAGATATGGGACAGACAGGTCCTGGGAGAAGACTGCCACAGAGGCAGCCCAGATCTCTCATGGCAGTGCAGCCACCTCAATTCCTGCAGCCACAATGCTCCAACCCCCACAGCCTTGCACTAGATCTGGGACAAACACAACAAAGGGACGCAACCTTGGACTGCTTCTGAGCGGAACTGTGGATAGCTACACAGGCAGCACATAAGTCCTCTGTGACTGCATAGGCCTCACTTGCTTCAGCAATCACCTCCGATGGGGCAGGGCACGCATTCAAGGGCAGTGGAGCCTGATTGAACCCGACCCTCAGGGCTTCTATTCCAAGAACTGGGGAGCAGACCCTGCCCCTAACAGGGTAGGGATAGCCATGGAGCAGAGAGGAAGCCCACCTCATATCTTGCATAGTCTCTAGATACTCCAACACCAACCAAAACCCCCATCAAGGGGATAATGACCAGCACATCCTGAGGAAAGACGTGGCTGGTATCCACACCAAAACCACCCTCGCAGCAAAAACGTTGGACACACATAGTCTACACCGGGATGCTCCCACTTAAAAACACCCCTTTAAGACCACAGAAGATAACTGTTTCTCCTGAAATCATAGAGACAGAGAATGTTAAGTAAAATGAAAAGGCAGAAGAACTACTCCCAATTAAAGAACAAGAGAGGGCTTCCCTGATGGTGCAGTGGTTGAGAGTCCGCCTGCCGATGCAGGGGACATGGGTTCGTGCCCCGGTCCGGGAAGATCCCACATGCCACGTAACGGCTAGGCCCGTGAGCCATGGCCGCTGAGCCTATGCGTCCGGAGCCTGTGCTGCGCAACGGAAGAGGCCACAACAGTGAGAGGCCCGCCTACCACAAAAAAGAAAAGAACAAGAGAAATCCCCAGAGAAAACAAATAATGAAACAGAGCTCACCAGTCTAGTAGACCCCAAGTTCAAAAAGGTGGTAATAAAAATAACTGAATTAAGAAAGATTATCGATAGAAATGCAGATCATTATAACAAGGAACTAGATAAAGAAAGGATTCCAAAGGCAGCAAGAGAAAAACAGTCAGTTACAAGGGAACCTCCATAAGGCTATCAGCTGATTTCTCTGCAGAAACTTTGCAGGCCAGAAGGGAGTGGCATGATATATTCAAAGTCCTGTAAGGGTAAAACCTGAAATCAGGATAGCCAGCAAGATTATCATTTAGAATAGAAGGAGAGAGAAAGAATTTCTCAGACAAGCAAAAACTAAAAGAATTCAGCAATACTAAACCTACCCTAAAAGAAATATTGAAGTGTCTTCTCTAAATAGAAAAGAAGCAAGGATCTATAGGAAAGGGAAAACCACAAGAGGAAAGGCAAATATATAAAAGGGTTTAAGATCACTTAAATAAACCAGTACAGGGCTTCCCTGGTGGCGCAGTGGTTGAGAGTCCGCCTGCCGATGCAGGGGACACGGGTTCGTGCCCCGGTCCGGGAAGATCCCACATGCCGTGGAGCGGCTGGGCCCGTGAGCCATGGCCGCTGAACCTGTGCGTCTGGAGCCTGTGCTCCACAATGGGAGAGGCCACAACAGTGAGAGGCCCGCGTACAGCAAAAAAATAAAATAAAATAAAATAATAATAAACCAGTACATAGATTTAAAAAACAATTTAAAAAATTTTAAAAGTGACTGTAACTACAATAAACAGTAAAAGGTTAAGCATGAAGATGTAAAACAGGACATCAAAATCACAGAATGTGGGGGAGGGGAGTATATGCATATAAATGAATATATATATATATATATATATATATATATAGTAGGCTGAAAGGTTTGTTCGTTTTTTTCCGTAAGATGGCTCTAGTAGCACTTAGTTGTCTTTATTCATTTGAAACAATTTTGTTAGACTGTATGTGACAGCTGTCATATCAGCATGCATTTAAAAAAAACTAATCAAAATTGGTGAATTTTTGTGTAGCCATTTTAATACTGAAGATGGGGGAAATAGCAACATTTTCAGCATATTATGCTTTATTATTTCAAGAAAGGTAAAAACGCAACTGAAATGCAAAAAACGGTTTGTGCAGTGTATGGAGAAGGTGCTGTGACTGATCGAACATGTCAAAAGTTGTTTGTGGGGCTTCCCTGGTGGTGCAGTAGTTAAGAATCCGCCTGCCAATGCAGGGGACACGGGTTCAAGCCCTGGTCTGGGAAGATCCCACATGCCATGGAGCAACTAAGCCTGTGTACCACAACTACTGAGCCTGTGCTCTAGAGCCCACAAGCCACAATTTACTGAGCCCGTGCTCCCTAGAGCCCGTGCTCTGCAACAAGAGAAGCCATCTCAATGAGAAGCACGTGAAGCGCAATGAAGAGTAGCCCCCACTCGCTGCCACTAGAGAAAGCCCGTGTGCAGCAACGAACACCCAATGTAGCCAAAAATAAAATAAATAAATTTATAAAAACAAAAAAAGTGATTTGCAAAGTTTCGTGCTGGAGGTTTATCGCTGGACGATGTGCCACGGTCGGGTAGACCAGTTTAAGTTGATAACAATCAAATCGAGACATTAATTGAGAACAATCAACGTTATACCACGTGGGAGATAGCCGACATACTCAAAATATCCAAAACAAGTGCTGAAAATCATTTGCACCAGCTTAGTTATATGAATCGCTTTGATGTTTGGGTTCCACATAAGTTAAGCAAAAAAAACGTTCTTGACCGTATTTCCACATGTGATCCTCTACTGAAAAGTAACGAAAACGTTCCGTCTTTAAGAAAAATTGTGACAGGCAATGAAAAGTGGACACTGTACAACAATGTGGAACAGAAGAGATCTTGGGTCAAGCAAAATGATCCACCACCAACCACACCAAAGACCAGTCTTCATCCAAAGAAGGTGATGTTGTGTATATGGTGGGATTGGAAGGGAGTCCTCTATTATGAGCTCCTTCCGGAAAACCAAACGATTAATTCCAACAAGTACTGCTCCCAATTAGACCAACTGAAAGCAGAACTCGATGAAAAGCGTCCAGAATTAGTCAACAGAAAACGCATAATCTTCCATCAGGATAACGCTAGACCGCATGTTTCTTTGATGACCAGGCAAAAAGTGTTACAACTTGGCTGGGAAGTTCTGATTCATCCTCCTTATTCACCAGACATTGCACCTTCGGATTTCCATTTATTTCAGTCTTTACAAAATTCTCTTAATGGAAAAAATTTCAATTCCCTGGAAGACTGTAAAAGGCACCTGGAACAATTCTTTGCTCAAAAAGATAAAAAGTTTTGGGAGGATGGAATTATGAAGTTGCCTGAAAAATGGCAGAAAGTAGTGGAACAAAAGGGTGAAGATTTTGTTCAATAAAGTTCTTGGTGAAAATGAAAAATGTCTTTTATTTTTACTTAAAAACCGAAGGCACTTTTTGGCCAACCCAATATATATGAATCTATGTACAAAACAGAAACAGACTCATAGACATAGAAAACAAACTTATGATTATGAAAGGGGAGAGGAAGGGAGGGACAAATTAGGGTTATGGGATTAACAAACACAAACTACTATACATAAAATAGATAAGCAACAAGGATTTACTGTATAGCACAGGGAATTATATTCAATATCTTGTAATAACCTATAATGGAATATAATCTGAAAAAAACTGAATCAGTATGTTGTACACCTGAAACTAACACAAATATTGTAAATCAACTACACTTCAATAAAAAAATAAAAGAGCCAGTAGAAGAAAGTACATTATATACGATGAAGGCAAAGATATTTGTATAAAAGGAAGCATAAGTATAGAATTGCGGAAAAATGTTTGTTACTTTGATTATTATTGTCCAAGCTACATTTAAACAATTTCTTTGCCTACTGAATTAGCAGTTTAAAAAAATAATACATAACGATGGTTAGGACTTGCCAGGGAAAGCAGGGCACATATATATTTCTGGCAGCAAACCTCCCTACCCCACCGCCTTTTTTTTTTGGCCACACTGCGTGCTATGTGGGATCTTAGTTCCCTGACCAGGGATTGAACCCACACCCCCTGCACTGGAAGCACAGAATCTTAACCACTGGACCGCCAAGGGAAGTCCCTCCTACCCTTAAATTTAAGCAAAAGCCTTTTGGAAAACAATTTGGACAAAACACGAAGAGCAATAGACAGATTTACACACTCTGTTTCATACTTCTGGAAATTCAGAGATATGCCAATTATTATTATTATTTTTGGCTGTGCCGCGTGTCTTGCAGGATCTTATTTCCCTGACCAGGGATCGAACCTGGGCCCCCAGCGGTGAAAGCCTGGAATCCTAACCACTGGACCACCAGGGAATGCTGTCAATTATTTTTATACCCAAGAAAACATTCTTTCCAATATTCACCAATAGGAGAATAATTTAATTATGATATATCCATTATAAAGACATTGATAATGATGACTATTTTTCCTTTTCCTTGCCAATATTTTCTTATTGCTCTGTAATTCTCATGCACTTTTGTAACTTTGAAGGCCATATACAATTTATTAAATGCTTATAATACATTAAAAAACCAAACTGTGTGTGAAGTATGTCTATAACTATAAAAAATGGAACTCCTCTTAGTCATCTAGATGATGGGATGACAAGGCAGGGCAAATGACACTACCACCAAGTCACTGGGCAGATTCTCTAACAGTCTGGGCTACAATTGATTCCTGTATGTCAATGTTAGGACCCCTTGGCTGAGAAGCGCAACTCTAGGAACATTACATTTATTCCCCTTGTTGATTTGCTCCGCAGAGTCACTGTTTATGCATTCAGGTGGGTAAACTATGATCAGTAATACTAAGAAATGTAGACTGCTACCTATCTGATATCACTGTTACCCATTCTTCAGCTTACAGAGACATCAATTTTCAGATGTGAGAAAGTAAAAATCTGCCCTGCCATTCAAGAGGATGGGCCAACACTATATAAAGTAGCTGCACAGTTTACAGGAAATAATATTTCTCCGTAGGGCATGCTGCAGCTGTAAAATGTCAAAATAAACCCTGTCTTTGAGTAACTACAGTTTTCTTACTCAATGAGGAACCTTGTTCTCTAAAATCGTAGACTGATTCAAATTATATCAGTAAGAAGGAAACATTCCATTCTGGACTGGAGGATCTAAGTTACTCAATTTACAAGTACAATTTCTAAGTAGCCTCAATTTACAACCAAAGTACAGAGCTTTAAAAAAGGCGTTTCTGGGTTTCCCTGGTGGTGCAGTGGTTAAGAATCCACCTGCCAATGCAGGGGACACGGGTTCGAGTCCTGGTCTGGGAAGATCCCACATGCTGCGGAGCAACTAAGCCCACAAGCCACAACTACTGAGCCCATGTACCACAACTACTGAAGCCCACACGCCTAGAGCCTGTGCTCTGCAACAAGAGAAGCCACCGCAACAAGGAGCCCACCCACTGCAACAAAGAGTAGCCCCGCTTGCCACAACTAGAGAAAGCCCACATGCAGCAATGAAGACCCAATGCAGACAAAAATAAATAAATAAATTTAATTTAAAAAAAAAGGAGTTTCTGAAGACAAATTCCCAAATTTATCTGAACGGTGTAGTTTCCAGGAAACAGAACCCTGGGTTCACTTCACAGTCCAGACCTGATTCTGATCCCTTTACACTTAGCCTGGCTTTGCTTTGAGCTCATCAAAACATTGCTTCATTTACATTTCATCTAAGCTCCACCTTTCCTTAAATCCTATAACAACTCTATCTTTCCTTAGGTAAGATATCGCATGGTCCCTCTGATTTGTAGTCTCCTTTGTAGCAATGATCCAATAAGCTTGGCTTTATCAGACTTGCAGGTTTGTCCCTGGTGGTCTTTAGCTGATCAGGCTAAGACAGATGACACAGTAATATGATTCCAAAGATATTATGACTTGCACTAATACGAGAGCAGCCTCAACCAAATGCTGTAGGATGTAAGAAAACAGACAAATTAAAACGTGGCACCAAGAACTTATTGTAAAGAGGATACTAAACAGAAGAACAATGTGTGTTTCAGCTACAAACTGGGCTTGGCTGCTTCCATGGATATAATTCTGGGGGAAAAAAGGACAAAATTTAATCTTTAAATATACAGTAAATTTTGGTGATTTAATCCTAAAATTGACTACTTTCAAACACTATGAAATTAATAATTTACCTGATGTATGTAAGCATTGGATCTGTAGCATTCATCAGTAAAAAGTTTGATTAAAATGAAAGCTATTTCTGTTATTTATCATTATTTGTACTTATATTTATTTGTACTTATTCACTGTACTTATACTGTGTTTTCAACAACAGAATATATGAGAAAACTAGTTTTTCAGTGTAGAAGACCATGAGGTACAGTAAAATAAACTCCATGAAAACAGGGACTATGTTTTTCTTATCACTATACCTAGTAATACCTAGTACAGTGCCTAGAAAGGATAGATGCTCAAGTACTTGATCATCTATTATTCTATTTAGTTGAAGGCTAACTTTCATTCTTAGCCACCTTACTCAAAAGAACTACCAAATGGGATAAGGAACTTCCCACTTTTAAGAGTACTGCACAGCTTTTTAGCAATTGAAGTTCATTAATACAAAGAGATTGAAAAGTCAAAACTAAATCTAGTTCCTTCATACTCTGGCACTGATCTCACAGGATAATAATAATTAAGGTTAACTTTGGTATAAGATGAAAAGAAATCCTGGACTTTCCCTTACCACATGTCCTGTGTGGGGATTCTTATGAGCATATGGTGGTCCTCTTATATGGTTCCACATTTGACCAGATGTCATAGCAAGCACAAAACACTAGGAAACAAAAAGTAATGAAATACTCATATAACATGGTGTAGCTGTTCCCACCTTGATTAGACTCATAGGTGTATGAAAAGTGCACCCTCTCAAGTAATATATGAAATAAATTTTTTCAGATAAACGATAAAAGATAAAAGGCTTATATTTCATCACAAGGATCACAAGAATCAATAATATTTACTTTGAAAGGAAAACACTGTTTTAACATTATAAATAAACTGACACAAGTTTAAAATTGAATATTGAAAACCGTTTTAGAAGAATATTTTCAAAAGAACTGGAGATTTTTGTAGGGGTGACAGTCTTTCAGGTTGAATAAAAACTGGGTACAATGAGTTCCTTCAAGCTCTGTCCATCCT
Organism: Stenella coeruleoalba; assembly: GCF_951394435.1. Lineage (NCBI taxonomy): Eukaryota > Metazoa > Chordata > Mammalia > Artiodactyla > Delphinidae > Stenella > Stenella coeruleoalba. The sequence goes on from NC_137152.1 coordinate 60,095,957, forward strand.
AATGAGATAATGGAGGAAACAAACTGATTTTAAGGTATAAAATAAAAATATATCAAATCTTTTCCCACAGGTAAGAAATAAACAAAATGCCACCTAACAATGTAATATTAGGAGTTTTATTCAAGCAATTTTTCTTCTAAAATTCACTTACCAGAGCCGCAAAAGCCCATCCAGTTTTATTAAAGAGAAATTCCATATTGCTTCTTCGAAGATATACAAGTCCACCAATAACAGCCAAAAGCAATCCCAACATAAGGGGGCCAGCATAATTTGGGGGTCTAATTACTCTAATCTAATGGAAAGGAGAGAAAAACACTTTAAAGTATGAATTTTATCCATTAATTATACAGTTCAAAATACTTTGAAATGAAAGCAATCAAAATTAGTGTGGTCATTTTCAAGAAAAATTACACTTTTTCTTTTCATCCTAATGAAAAAGTCTACAATGTACCCGAAAATGGGATGGATACAATATTCTCTTTAACCACAACATAACATCTTTTATTTATCTATTTATTTATTTTTGCTTTTTTTTTTTTCGTGTCACGCGGGCCTCTCACCTTTGCGGCCTCTCCCGCCGCGGAGCACAGGCTCGGGACGCGCAGGCCCAGTGGCCATGGCCCACGGGCCCAGCCGCTCCGCGGCACGTGGGATCCTCCCGGACTGGGGCACGAACCTGCGTCCCCTGCATCAGCAGGCAGACTCCCAACCCCTGCGCCACCAGGGAAGCCCTATTTTTGCTTTTTGAAAGCCATTTTTTTTCACAACATAACATCTTTTAGATTAAGAAGAATTTGCCAAGTACAACTAGATAGTCCATGGGCTTAACAAGGACAAAAGAGTGGTTTCCATGCTGAATTGACTACGTAATAGAGGATGTTTTGTAATGTCAGTCTTTCATCAGGATGATTCTCTTAAATGCTACTTATGAAGGGACTGACAAACTATCACTACCTCAGTGATATGGGGACAAGACCAATTAGGACCTCCCATAAAGATTCAAAGTGGATAATGACAAAGTAACTTTCTACTGTACAAAGCAAGGAAACTTACATTGACATCAGTTCTGTCAGCAATCCACCGGGCAATCTGCTCAGCTGAAAATCCACGCACCTGCAACTCATATGTATCACCCCGTTTGGGTTTCCCTTTTGCAGGAAAGTTGATGAAAGTTGGGGCTGAATTCATGTTTAGCTGAATAAAAAGTATTGCGTTAAAATATAAATTACCAAGAAAATAATCTTAACAGCAAATATTATCTTGAAATTTAGGCATTTTACAAAGATGAGGAAGCCCAGGTTTAGGTAGGTTAAGTGATTTGCCTAAGGAAAGTGGTAAGTGATGGAGACAGGATTCAAACCGAAGGCTGCTTGTGACCTTAACTAGCACACTTTACTTACCAAATATAAATTCCTAGCTAGGAAACCAACATTTTACTCCTTTAGAATGGAAAATTTCCCATACTGCAATCACTTTAATCTGTTCAGAGATTATGCAAAACATAATACATTTATGAGAACTAAAATTGTCTCATGTAGCTTAGGTAAGCTCCAAATAGAGCACACTCTCTATTTTTTCTTTGGCCGTGACATGTGGCACACGTGGGACCTTAGTTCCCTGACCAGGGATGGAACCTGCACCCCCTGCAGTGGAAGTGCAGTGTCTTAACCACTGGACTGCCAGGGAAGTCCCTAGAGCACATTCTCAATTTGGAGGAAACAAGATCAGGATAAAAGAGTGCTCTATTGTAGTGAAAACCAATACGAAATGATAACCAATATGAGAAATAGTCAATTCTAAAAGGTTCATAAATGTTTAGTGATAAGCATCACGTTTCTCTGTTCTCTGTCATGAGACCATGGTACTCTTAAGAAGATAACACTGGAATTGCTAAGGTAAAGAATCTATGACCTATTCATCCGCATTATATCTTTCCTGACGTGATATAACCATACTTGTGGAAAATAAAGTCTAAGTCCAGGGAAAAGATGTTGACCAACGGATGCAAGCATTCAGGTCCCCTCAGCAGGTAATCCTTTAATGGAGATTGGCTTGTATAAAACAATTATAACTTAAGACATCAACCAATAAAATAACCCACTCCCTTGCTTTGATTCTATACTTATTACAGTAACCCTTCTAACAGTAATATTTTTAGATATTCTCATAAGGGGAGAGGGTATACCGATAGTGGACATGATTATTTTGGTCTCCTTGGCAGTAAAATATGGTGAATTGGTGAATTAAAAGATTAGGTCTTTGGTTACCAATGTGAGTATATACAAAGTCTGCAGAGCTAGATAAATTCTGGCTACACTGTTAAAAATTCAATTTGAGTCTGCAAAACTTAAGAACCACACCCTGGATAGTGTTCACGCCACCAAACTGCTGCCCAAACTTTAGGCCAAACTCTTCAGTATTTGTTTAGCTATACAGCAGTTCCCACTTGTCTGAGTTTCAGTTACCCATGGGCAACTTCAGTCTGAAAATACTATACGGAAAATTCCAGAAATAAACAATTCAAAAATTTTAAATTGCAGCCATTCTGAGCAGTGTGATGAAATCTCTCGCCATACCACCCAGGATGTGAATCATCCCTTTGTCCAGCATATCCCACCCATTAGTCACTTAGTGTTGGTTATCAGATCAACTGTCCTGGTACCACAATGTTTATGTTCAAGTAACCCTTATTTTACTTAATGGCCCCAAACACAAGAGTAGTGATGCTGGCAATTCAGATATCCCAAAGAGAAGCTGTAAAGTGCTTCCTTTAAGTGAAAAGGTGAAAGTTCTCAACTTAATAAGGAAAGAAAAAAAATCATATGCTGAGGTTGCTAAGACCTATGGTAAGAGTGAATCTTCATGAAATTGTGAAGAAGGAAGATAAATTCATGCTGACTTTGCTGTTCCACCTCAATTGCAAAAATTACAGCCACAGTAAATGATAAGTGCTTAATTAAGATAGAAAAGGTAAGATGGAAAAGATAAATTTGTACAACAAAATATTTTGAGAGAGACCACATTCACATAAATTTATTACAGTATATTGTTTTAATTCTTCCATTTTATTATTATTGTTGCTAATCTCTTACTGTACTAATTTATAAATTAAACTTTATCATAGGTATGTATGCATGTATAAGAAAAAATACAGTTACATATAGGGTTTGGTATTGTCTGCAGTTTCAGGGTCTTAGAATGTATCCCCTGTAGATAGAGGGGACTATTGTACCTCCTCTGGATTTAAAATATATATATGCATCTAAAAGAACTAGGTAATATATGAAATCCATTTCCCTTATGAAATTAAAAATAAAAAATTACAGGGTTATGAGGACCAACTCCAGTCCATTCTGGCAGCCATTATTACCATTTCTAGACCTTTCTGAATTTATTCATATACATGTGTATGTACCAACAGAAAACATAAAATATTGCTTTGTGTGTGCTTTATTTTAACACAAATGGTATCACATTAACTGTAATATTCTTCAATTTGCTTTTTATTATTCAACCATGTTTGAGAGATCTATCCATGACAGTATGTATATATATATTGACCTCACTCTCACAGTTTATTAAGTAATTATGCTATTGTTGGTATTTTAGTTCTTTTTTTCCAATTAAAAATGATGTTGTAATGAACAGCCATGTACATATCTCCCTGTATACATCTGAGAGTGTTTCTCTAGAAATGGAATAATTAGTTCATGGGGCAGAAACATCTTAAATTAAAATGGATAGAGCCAACTCGCCTTCAGAAGTGGCTGTACCAATTTACACTCCTACCCAGAGACATAGGAAGGTATCTGTTTCCCCACATTCTTGCCAAAAGCTGATCTAATGGATGAATATTGTGTATCACCATTATTGTAATTTGTATGTCCATGATTACTAGTATAACATCTTTCTACCAAATCAGCTTTGTAAAAATATCTTGTAGGCTACAGATACAATCAACAGAGTGAAAAAGCAATCAATGGAATGGGAGAAATATCTACAAATCATATGTCTGATAAGGGGCTAATATCCAGAATACATAAAGAAATCCTACAACTAAAAACCAAACAAACTGATTAAAAACTGGGCAAAGGATATGGATAGACATTTCTCAAAAAAGATATACAAATTGCCAACAAGCACATGAAAAGATGTTCTACATCACTAATCATTAAAGAATTACAAGTCAAAACCACAATGCAACACCATCTCACACTCATTAGGACAACTACTATCAAAAAATCAAAAATAATGCAAAATGGTACAGACACTATGGAAAACAATATGGAAGCTACTAAAAAAATAATAAATGGAACTACCATATGACCTAGGAATTCTACTTCTGGGTATAAATCTAAAACAACTGAAAGCAGGGTCTTGAAGAGATATTTGTATATCTATGCTGATAGCAGCATTATTCACAATAGCCAAAAGGTGGAAGCAACCCAAGTGTCCATCAACAGATGAATGGATAAATAAAACGTGGTATATACATTCAGTGCAACATTATTCAGCCTTAAGAAGCAAGGAAATTTTGATGCATGCTACAACATGGATAAACTTTGAGGACATTATCCTAAGTGAAATAAGCCAGTCACAAAAAGACAAATACTGTATGATTCCACTTATATGAGGTACCAACAGTAGTCAAATTCATAGAGACAAAGTAGAATGATAGTTGCCAGGGGCTGGAGGAAGAGGGAATAAGGAATTATTTAATGTGTAAAGAGTTTCAGTTTTACGAGGTGAAAAGAGTTCTGGAGGTTGGTTGTACAACAACCTGAATGTACTGAACATTACTGAACCACATTTAAGAATGGTTAAGATAGTACATTTCATGTTATGCCTATTTTCTCAATTTAAAAATTTTTTAAAGTCTTGTAGGCTTTGAAAATCCTTAGATGTTAAAGAACCAAAATAAGATGTACTGTTTTTGGTAGGTACCACTTTTCATCCATGCTTAGCTTTTGTATACTGTGGCATATGACATTGTTCTTTGGAGAAAGGTTTGAATTTCTTCCACAGATGGACACACTGCCATCCTTATACCACTAATTCTAAATATAGCTCTAAAATGAACATTGATATTAAAAGGTATTTGACGTAGAAGAAAATTGGTTTTGTATTTTTACAAATCACTAATAGAAATTCTTTATGTGTATCTTGTTCAAATAAATGGAATTACAATTTTTAATTTCCAAAACAGTCCTTGCTTTAATAGTAGAGAATGAGAAAGCAGTTCTTAAACTTTAGAAATTGTTTCCTTTGGTCTAAAAAGGCCTAAATGCACTAACCTTTTAGGCTATAGCATGTTTTATGAATATACTGATTTTGATTTATGGAGCTGTGTGAGACTAGAATATGACCAGCACGATGACATACTGTAAAATTGAACATTAATCCATCCGTTTGACATTTACTGAACATCTATTATGTGCTTAGCACTAATAGCTACAGGATGTTGGCTCTGCCCATAAGTAAGTATATTCTAAGAGGGACTGTCAAACAACTCTAGGGTTAATTCTACTATAAGATAGAATCTGGAGATATATATATATATAATAGAAATATAAGGAAAGTAGTGTGACAATATAAAAAAAGGGTTGACTCACATTTGAGGATTTGAAAAGGCTTCAGGGGAATATCTGAAATGAGGCTTAAAGGGTAAACAGAACTTTGAAAGTGGAGAGAAAGGGAGCAAGAGAGAAAAGATACTTTATGTTGAAGGAAATGATCAACAATGTTGAAATAAAACAATGACATAATATTAATATGGGAAAGGTGGTTATGTGTTTGGAGTAAAGAGGGCATGAAGTGAGGAGGACTAAGGAATTTTGGCTTTAGTCTATATGCCACTATTTCCAAAAGTGTGTTCCATAGAATACAACTAAAATGCTCCATTAAGTGGTCCAATACTTGGGGAAATTCTGCATATTACAGCTCACTATTAGAATGGAAGGAATAACACATTTCAGCATGTTGAAGTCTATGAGAAGTCCTGTGTTGGAAAACAGTTTCTCATGTTTATGCATGTCTTGTGAGCAGAGGCACTGACTGCCTTTGTTCTGGATGATCTTCTCAAGGATGTTTGTACAGCCTAGGAAGATAGTAACAGAGTCTCCCTCCAAAGCAATGGGCATGCATGCTTACTGGCCTTTATAGAAGATTTGGGTTCCCAAAGCTTAGAGTTCCTCTTCCATAATGCAACCCACTCGTTTTCCTTGCATTGTCCTATGGGAAGTGGGGCTTAGGGAACCAGCGCAATGAAGTGTTGATACTTTGGATTTTGTTGTTGTGAGTAATAAAGTCCTTTAACTCCAACCCAGGAGTGTCATGTCATCTGTGAGCATCTATGAAACTGTGGCAGGGTCACTTGTTAGCTTGCAAGTAGAATAAAACCTCAAGACCCTTCATAGTTCTTGATACCCTGAAGTAAAAAATAAAATTTAATTTTGTTTAAATTAAGGTTTCCCAAATTTTATTTTCCCCCAAGTTTTCTTATTAACACCCTCTAGAAAAAAACCTCTAGGAACTGTTACGGCAGGCAATATCGAGAGAGTATTATATGGATGGTAAGTTCAAATGAAAGAAGATGAAGGCCTTGGAAGTAAAGGATGATAGATGTTGTAGAAAAAGAGGAATGACAAAGAAGTGTCACCAATGATACAGAACCCAAGAGGACTGGGTTTGAGTGGAAGTGGGAGAGACAGGAGTTTTATTTGGGACATAATGAATTTTTGGATTGGGAAGTCATTCATATAAAGGTGTACAACAAGAAGTTATACGCAAATCTTTCCTTTCCTGTTTTATACAATTGTTGAGTAAAATATGTCCAAATATATGAGTTAGACAGATTTATAAACAGACAAAACTCAATCTATGTCCTTGAATCTACTGATTGCATCTATGTCCCCTTATACGCAAAGGGGAAAGAACTACTACAGGGCTTCCCTGGTGGCGCAGTGGTTAAGAATCTGCCTGCCAAGGCAGGGGACATGGGTTCGAGCTCTGGTCTGGGAAGATCCCACATGCCGCGGAGCAACTAAGCCCGTGCACCACAACTACTGAGCCTGCACTCTAGAGCCCATGAGCCACAACTACGGAGCCCACAAGCCACAACTACTGAAGCCCGCGCGCCTAGAGCCTGTGCTCCGCAACAAGAAAAGCCACCGCAATGAGAAGCCCACGTACCGCAATGAAGAGTCGCCCCCGCTCGCCACAACCAGAGAAAGCCCACGTGTAGCAACAAAAACCCAACACAGCCAAAAATAAATTAAAAAAAAAAAAAACTAGTACAGATGCTGAAGTTAAAAATACAGTTGAAAGTTATGATTTCCAGTTCTGCATGTAAGGAGCTTGGAAGTCGCTACTCTATCATATTAACAAGTAAAAACCTGAACAAACTGAAAAGCAGACAACTCTTCTGGGATTCCCTAAGAGAGAGGAAGACACAGGGCAAACGACTGCCCCCAAGACTGGAGAGACAGACAGGCAAATACAGGGAGTCACGGCTTATCTGAGCAGAGACCAACAAGTGGAAACCGCCTCAGGAACATTGCCAGAGTAGGAAAACCTGATCTGTAACTGACAAATTACTGGAGGCTCAGTGTGGACAACTCTGAGAGTTAAAAACTCCAAAAGCACACAGTTTTGGGGAGGGGGGTAAAAATATTGTGAGATTTACCTCCAGGAGCTTGACTAGGTTCCCACAGTAAATACTGGAGAAAAATCACCTCATGCTACTGTCAGGGTGAGGGGAAAATAAAACATTTTGAAATACCCCAAAGAACTCTGCTCTTCTTAACAAGGTCTGTCCTCAGAGGAAACTAGTTAACCACAGCCTAACCTGTTGGGGTATTATCAGAGCCTAACTGACCTGGAAGAAGGGAAATACCGAACTCTAGTTCACTCCAGCCATCCTGTCCTCTAAGAGGGGAGGAAAAAAACTGAGAAACTCTTGTGAAGCTCACAGTCCAGAGGCATATGCTCACTAAAAGACTGAGATCTAATTATAGGACTATAAAACATCCCTCTCCCCTCACACCACATTACTAAAGGCCACTTTACAGCAGTTCCTTTCGTCTAGTACATCATGTCTGGCTATGAAGAAAAAAATTACAAGGGATATCAAAAGTCAAAAAAACACAATTTGAAGAAACAGAGCAAGTATCAGAACCAGACTTGGAAGGGATGTTGGAATTATCATACCAGGAATTTTAAACAAAACTGACTAATATACTAATATCTCTAATGGATAAAGTAGACAACATGCAAAAACAGATGGTTAATGTAAGCAGAGAGATGTAAATCCTAAAAAGAACCAAAAAGAAATGTTGGTGATGAAAACCACTGTAACAGAAATGAAGAATGCCTTTAATGAACTTAGTACACTGGACATGTCTGAGGAATCTCTGAGCTAGAAGATCTATCAATAGAATCCTCAAAAACTGAAAAGCAAAGAGAACAAAGACAAAAAAAAAGGAAACTAAAACAGAACAGAATATCCAAGGACTGTGGGCCAATTACAAAAGGTGTAACATACACATAATGGGAATACCAGAAGAAAGAGAAAGGAATAGAAGAAATATTTAATGACTGAGAATAACCCAAAATAACGTCAGACTCCAAATCACAGATCCAGGAAGCTCTAAGAACATGAAGCAGGATGAATGCCAATAAAACTATGCCCAGGCATATAATTTAACTCAAATAAACCAAAGATAAAAAAAAAGCTCTGGGGCTTCCCTGGTGGCGCAGTGGTTGAGAATCTGCCTACTAATGCAGGGGACACGGGTTCGAGCCCTGGTCTGGGAGGATCCCACATGCCGCGGAGCAACTAGGCCCGTGAGCCACAACTACTGAGCCTGCGCGTCTGGAGCCTGTGCTCCGCAACCAGAGAGGCCGCGATAGTGAGAGGCCCGCGCACCGCGATGAAGAGTGGCCCCCGCTTGCCACAACTAGAGAAAGCCCTCGCACAGAAACGAAGACCCAACACAACAAAAATAAATAAATAAGCTAATTAACTCCTACCCCCAACATCTAAAAAAAAAAAAAAAACTCTGAAAGAAGTCAGAGGAATCTCTCTTCCTCTTACCTATAGAGGAAGAGATATAAGAATTACATCCAATGTTTCTTCAGAAACCATGCAAACAAGAAGAGAGCGGAGTGAAATATTTAAAGTGTTGAGAGGAAAAAACAACACCAACTTAGAGAATCCTGTACCCTGTGAAATTATTCTTCAAAAGTGAAGGAGAAATAAAGACTTTTTCAGACAAAGAAAAATTGAGGGAATCCCAGGCAGGAAATGTTAAAAGAAGTTCTTTAGAGAAAAGGAAAATAAGGTAGGTTGGAAACTTGGATCTACATATATTAAGGGAGGGACTGAAGAGGGAATAAGTGAAGGTAAAATAAAAACTTTTGTTTTTCTTATTCTTAATTAATCTAACACATAACAGTTTGTTCAAAATAACACCAGCAATATATTCAATTGTGTGTGTGTGTATGTGCCTATATATAAGTGAAATGAATGACAGAAATGATACAAGGGATGGAAGGGGGGATTAGGATTATTTTGTTATTATAAGGTATTCTTGATACCCATGAAGTGGTATAGTGTTATTTGAAAGTGGGCTTTAATTAGCTGTAAATGTATTCTGCCAACTCTAGGGCAACAACTAAGAAAAGCAAAAAAAAAAAAAGTGTAACTAATATACTAAAAAAGGAGAGAAAAATGGAATCATATAAAATGATCAATTAAAGCCACAAAAGGCAGAAAAAGATTGGAAGACAAAAATAGGAACAAAGGGCAAAAAACAGAAAACACTCATGAATATGGCAGATGGTAATCCAACTATATCAATAATCAACTTGAATATCAATGGTCTAAATGCACCAATTAAAAGATAGAAATTGTTAGAGTGGTTCAAAAAACAAGACCCAAGTATATGTTGTCTTCAAGAAACCCACATTAAAATAGACACATATATAGATTAAAAGTAAATAGATGGAGGAAACATACCATGCTGTATCTTCTGAGTCATTATGATCATCATCAAAGAAGAAGAAAGCAAAGCTAGAACATGGAGGATCATCAAGCTCTAAACAAAATTCTGATCATAGCAATGGATCATTTAACTCGAAAGTTCTATCAGAACACTCTGGATATAAGTTTGGCGTTCTTGCTAAGATTTTGAATTACATGAAAACATGGCATTAGCAACGAGATACACATCCTCTTACTAAAATTTTGGATGAAACACAACATTTAGATATTGGACTCAAGCAGAAACATCGGCTAATGACTGAGGCAATAGTCAGTAATCCCAAAACTGAAGTAATAGATGGAAAGTATGCCTTCAAGCCCAAGTACAACTTGAAAGATAAGAAGGTCCTACTTAGGCTCTTAAATAAGCATGATCAGCAAGGCTTAGGAGGAATTCTTTTAGAAGACATTGGGGAAGGACTGCCCAATTCCCAGAAAGCAGTTAAGGATTCAGGGAACCAGATACCATTTGTAAACCTTCCTGATAAGAAGAAAATTCTTTTCTTCAATGATAAGAGCTGTCAGTTTTCTGTGGATGAGAAGTTTCAGAAACTGTGAAGGAGTGTCACCGTGGATTCAAGGGATGAGGAGAAAACTGAAGAATATCTAAAGTGACAGGGTATTTCTTCCATGCAGGAATCTGGACCAAAGAAAGTGGCCCCTATTCAGAGAAAGAAAAAGCCTGCTTCACAGAAAAAGCGATGGTTTAAGCCTCACAATGAGCACTTGGCCTGGGTGCTGAAGGACTACTCTGACATCGCTCCTGGCAAGTAGTGAACAGTTTTGTCTGAGAGCAAAGAGTTACAAAGTCAAGATCTTCGTTGTTGATGCTGGGATCCGAAGACTGACTGTCTTCCCATTCTAGTTCTTAGAACCAAGGAGAGGAGCAGTTCAGTTTACAGAACTAGTGCAAATTACCATACTCGAAGCTTATTTTCATTAATGCGCTAATGAGAATGTGATGTCCCCGTTAACCTCCTGTTACTTCTTGGGGGAAAGGCAGTCAGCATGGCATGCAGGTGTCTTTGCTATTTATCTCTACTTCTAAGTGGTTCCTGGTTCCATTTTCCCTCTTTTATTACCTTAGAACAAGTTTGCTGATAGTCTTGAATGCAATGTTTGTTTATTTCAAAAGAACATATTTATAATAAAATCATTGTAGAAGGAAAAAAAAGTAACTGGAAGAAATATACGATGCTAACACTAATCAAAAGAAAGCAAGAGTAGTTATATTCATTTCAGATAGAGCAGACTTCAAAACAAGGAAAGATATTAGGGATAAAAAAGGGCATTACGTGATGAAAAAGGGGTCAATTCTCCAAGAAGAGATACAATCCTTAACATGTATGTGCCTAACAACATAGTGTCAAACTATGTGAGGCAAAAACTAATAGAACTGCAAGAAGAAATAGATAAATCTACTATCGTAGTTGGAGACTTCAAGACCCAATGGACAGATCCAGCAGGCAAAAAATCAGTAAGGACATAGCTGAACTCAATAACACCATCTAAACAACTGGATATAACTGACATCTATAGACTTCATCCAAAACAACAGAATTTGCCAAGCAAGACCACATTCTGGGCCATAAAACACACCATAACAAATTTAAAGAACAGAAATCACACAATGTCTGCCCTCAGACCACAATGGAATTAAACTGGACACCAATAACAGAAAGATAACTGGAAAATTCCAAAATACATGGAAACTAAACAGCACAATTCTAATTAACACATAGGTCAAAGAAGAAATCTCAAGAAAACTTAAAAAGTATTTTGAATTAAATGAAAATGGAAACAGAACTTATCCAAATCTGTGGAATACAGCAAAAGCAATGGTTACAGGGAGATTTACAACACTGAATGCATATACGGCAAAAAAAGAAAGGTCTAAACTCAATAATTTAAGTTTCCATCTTAGGAAACCAACAAAAGAGCAAATTAAATCCAAAGGTAAATGAAGAGAAATAATAAAAATTAGAGAAGAAAGTAATGAAACTGAAGGTAGAAAAGCAACAGAGAAAAATCAATGAAACCAAAAGCTTGTTCTTTGAAAAGATCAGTAAAATCAATAAGCCTCTAGGCCAAGCTAACTAAGAAAAAAGAGAGAAGACACAAATTACTAATATCAGAAATGAAAGAGGGGGGACTTCCCTGGTGGCACAGTGGCTAAGAATCCACCTGCCAATGCAGGGGACACGGGTTCAAGCCCTGGTCCGGGAAGATCCCACATGCCACGGAGCAACTAAGCCCGTGTGCCACAACTACTCTAGAGCCTGTGAGCCACAACTACTGGAGCCCACGTGCTTAGAGCCCGTGCTCTGCAACAAAAGAAGCCACCGCAATGAGAAGCCCATGCACTGCAACGAAGACCCAACACAGCCAGAAATAAATAAATAAATACATTTATTTAAAAAAAAATAAAGTGGTAATTTTTTATTATATTTTACCACAATAAAAAATACATAAAAGTTACTTGATTTCTACCCAATTTCCATATTCTAATAGGCTAGTATTGACCACTACATTTCATGTTTAGCTTAAGTTTAGCTTTTATCTCATTAACTACTCTAGATCTTAGGTAAGACAAATCTTATTTAACTTCTTGCAGCCATTGAAATAAAGGTATTCCATATTAGCCATATGTTATCTATTTCTATTTAATAGAATAAACCAAATAGCTTACCATCTGAAATACATCAGAGCCTTCATCAAAATCCACCATAGCAAAAAATATCCTGTTGGTAAATGCACTGGAATATCGCCAGGAGTTTGCCAGGATCTGGAATTCTTCATCAGCTTGCCTGGATGCAATCGGATTTGTGAAGATAACATATAAAACATTTTTTAAAGCAATCTAATGCAAGTCAGGCTCTGCTGACAGGGTTAGGACAAACCTTGGAAAACACTGCCAACTGTTTTGGCATAAGAGAAGCCTTATACCAAGTGTTGGGGATTTCACCATGAAGTAGTGATTACTTGACTCTGCTTCATACTTTGTGCCTACTCCTTATCTCAAAGTTCCTTCAACATTCGCTGGAAGAAAGTCTAACTAGATTGTTTCTATACCAATTTTTAATACCCTAAATTACTTCTAAGAGTTCAAAGACAAGGTTGAAGTACTTCCCAGAGAAATTAGACTATAATATTAATCTATTTAAGAAATCTAAAGTACAAAATGCTACTTAGTAAGAATACAGTCTGATGAATTATTACAGTGAAAAAGAAGAAGAATCTAAGGAATTGAGATTAATTGAAACCTCAGGCCATATTTTACTTTTCCCTGATCTCCCATATGCTTTCAGTTTCTAAGATCTGACAATTTTTCATTTCTGATTATCTTTTAACTCTATCCTTCCCCATTTATTTTCATTGTTATCATCTAAAGTCAGATCCTTAATATCTGAAATTAGAACATTAAAACCCTAACTCTACTTTCTCCTCCTCCAATCCTTCTTACATTGCAATATATATCAGTCTTCCTAAATGACTACTTTCCTGATACTCCTCCTCGTCTCAGAAACCATTGTTGCTTTTCTATTACCTTCAGAACAGTCTCCAAGCTCTTTCACTGGTTATTCAAAGTTCTTTATCATCTATTTCCAAATAATGCATCTAGCTTTTACATATAGCCTTACTACAACTCAACCTCAAACAGGATCTCTTAATTCCAGCACTTTATGCCTATCTCTGTACCCTTGCACACATCATTGCTTCTAATCAGAATATCCTACTGCTATGTAAATCTGATCCATCTGTCTGGCCCTAGTACAAGTCCTATCTTCTCCATTAGGCCAACCCTAACCACTCCTCTTATATGTCCTTCCTGAAATTTTATAGCATTTATTATGTACACAATTCAGTTGGTACTTAATCATAAATTGTCTTATATTGCCAGCTAAATTTTCATATGTGGAACTGATTTCCCTAGCCGGATGATAGCATATCTTTCTTATACTTTTCATCCTGATAGCACCAAATATATAGTATTACACACATCGCTGTTGCTTAGTTTTAATTATTTGAATGAGTTTAGGAAAATGTGCTAATTTACAATTTGGTCTTGTAAAAAGTAAGACAGTATTAAAAACTTTAGTTATTAAGAACTCCATTAATTTGCATTTAATACAGAATTATGAAGGACTTTGTTCATTCCCTGACATTTTTGTATACTCATGATTGCTAGTGAGTAAACTGACTGAATTATAGAGTAATTCCAGAGTTTAAGTTTATTCACAGTTAATACCTACTATTGTTTTTCCTTCTTCTACTTACTTTTAATTTATACTCAGCATAACAGCCATCCCTAAAAAAAAAAAAAAAAGCACTCTGGTACCAAATCCCTTGACTATCTCCTACCTCTGAGGAGAAAATCCTTTAAAAAGAGTTAGAAAGGCTTGGGGTAGCATAACACACTATTCTGAAAGAAGGCTGTCTATTCCTTCACATGGGCTCAGGCTATCAGAATTTGGAAAGCCTCCAAGATTTTACTAAATTAGTTTTTCACAGGGTAACTTTGTCGTTTCATTTAAAGTGAATTCCCAGATCACAATACTGATCTAAAAATATAAGTAAATAAACAACAAAAAGCAAAAGCGATTTTATTTTTTAGTATCCACTATTTTTAATTATCTATAGTGCTTTTGTTTAAAGAAATGTCTTTTTTCCTAAGATCATTCAGAAATAGTAAAATAAAATCAACAAACCATTGTTTGATGAAATTTTAAGTGAGATTAGTCTCGATTTCTAAGGTTTAAAATTACTACAAAATAATCTAGAAAATAGAAACACCTCTAAATCATGCATCTTTGTTTTCTAAAAAAGTTCTCTTGTAATTCCAAATTTTGGATGTAGCCACCATTATTGCATTAATAAATATCTATAGCTTTGGGTAGACCAGTTAACATATTGGAACCTGTTTCTTCCAAAAATGAGAGAATATTTGCTTTATGTACCTTCTGGGGTTGTTGTGATAAAACAAGAGTATGAAGTTGAAAGCACACACAAATAATAAAACACTGCATCAATGCTATTGACACGCATTTATATAAGTTGATACCAATTTATAAGATGATTGTTAGATTTTTTTATGTTATTTCTAGGATGGTTACCATGAAACTTTATCCTTGCTCTTTGTCCCTCCCCCAATAATATGGACCATCAAGAACAGACTATAAAAGAGTAGTACTATTATGTGTTACTACAGACACTCTAAGTAACGTATATACATTAATTGTTTATGTACCCACTGAACTAATTTCATTCTTCTGGGGTTGAGATATGGTTAAAATCTTATGAGTTATTTAATTTTTAAAGTGTAGTTGAAAGTTCATACTTGCACACGACACATTGTCTATGAAGTTGGAGAGCAGTGAACATGACAATAACGGAGTAGTTTCTCGGTGGGGCTTTAACAAGGCGACGGAACTTGTCTCCATTCATTCTTATTACAGGCCTTTTATTGGTCCATTCCATCAGTTGACTAACCTTTTCAGATAACACCATCTAAAAAAAAGACAAAGACAGCATGCCATTAATACTCTCAACTTGGCATTTAAAATTTCTTTTAGCTAGATAACTTACTTAAAACCAAGACTAATAAGCAGAGGTACATAAAAAATGTGAAAGAACTAAAAATTAAATTTAGTACTTGTGCCTGACGATGATAATTATTCTTAAAATTACATTATTTCATGATGAGATTTAAATGTATATTGCAATACTACACTTTTTTGTGAATTACTTATTTCTTAATAAATAAGATAAAATCAAAAAACCTTTCATTGGCTAAAGATTCCAAAGAAAGTGAGAAAAGCCACTCTACCTGATTTTAAGGTTTATTATATAGCTACATAAAAGGATAGATACATATAGATCAATGGAACAGAAACAAGAGCCGGAAACAGACCTACACAAGTATAGCTAACTGATATTTCACAAAGGTGCAAAATCAACTCAGTACAGAAAGGACGGCCTTTTCAATAAATGGTGCTGAAGCAACTGGACATCCATAGTCAAAAATACGAACCTCAAACTAAACTTCACACCTTATACAAAAATTAATTAAAGGGGTTTCCCTGGTGGTGCAGTGGTTAAGAATCCGCCTACCAATGCAGGGGACACGGGTTCGAGCCCTGGTCCGGGAAGATCCCACATACCGAGGAGCAACTAACCCCGTGTGCCACAACTACTGAGCTTGCACTCTAGAGCCCACGAGCCACAACTACTGAGCTTGCCTGCCACAACTCCTGAAGCCCTCGTGCCTAAAGCCTGTGCTCCACAACAAGAGAAAGCCACCACAATGAGAAGCCGGCTCACCGCAACAAAGAGTAGCCCCTGCTCGCCACAACTAGAGATAAAGCCTGCACAAAGCAACGAAGACCCAACACAGCCAAAAATACATACATAAAATAAAATAAATAAATTTATTTTAAAAATTAATTAAAAATGGATCACATACCTAAATGTAAAAATGAAAACTATTTAAAAATTAGGAAAAAAATATGGGAGAAAATGTTCAGGATCAAGGGGTAGGCAAAGAGTTCTTAGACCTGACACCAAAAGCACGATTCATAAAAAAGAAAAAAAAAAGGTAAACTGGACCTCATCAAAATTAAAAACTTCTGCTCTGTGAAAGACCCTGTTATAAGAATGTGAAGACAAGCTACAGAGTGGGAGAAAATATTTACAAACCACACATCTAAAAAGGATTAGTAGCTAGAATATATTTTTTAAAACTATCAAAACTCAACAGTAAAACAAACAAAATAGGCAAGACGTGAAAAGATTTCATCGAAGATGATCTACTGATGACAAAGAAACACACAAAAAGATGTTCAACATCATCAGCCGTTACAGAAATGCAAATTAAGAGCACAATGAGCTATCACTACACACCCATTACTAAAACAAAATATAGCGACAGTACCAAATTCTGGCGAGGACGTAGAGAAACTGGGTCTCTCATACATTTTTGGTGGGAATGTACCATGGTACAGTCACTCCGGAAAACAGTTTGGCAGTTTCTTTAAAAAATTAAGCAAGCAGGGCTTCCCTGGTGGCGCAGTGGTTGAGAGTCCGCCTGCCGATGAAGGGGACACGGGTTCGTGCCCCAGTCCGGGAAGATCCTACATGCCGCGGAGCGGCTGGGCCCTTGAGCCATGGCCGCTGAGCCTGCGTGTCCGGAGCCTGTGCTCCGCAACAGGAGAGGCCACAACAGTGAGAGGCCCGCGTACCGCAAAACAAAACAAAACAAAACAAAACAAAAAAAACAAAAAAAAAATTAAGCAAGCACACCATTGTAAAGCAATTATACTCCAACAAAGATGTTAAAAAAAATTAAGTAAGTAAAATATACACTAACCATACAATCCAGCAACTGCACTCCCAAACATTTAACTCGGAGAAATGAAAATTTACGTCTACACAAAGAAAGAGCTACATTTTGTTTGTTTCTTTTTAAAAGCCAGTCATCAATGAGGCAATGGAAGAGAAGCATGGTTAGTCAATGAGAATTTCAGTTTGAAATAAACGCAATCATATTCATTTATCCTTCCCCTCACCTCTACCCTTATGTTCAAACTTTGCAAGAGTAGTAAGAAGATGGGAAAAGATAAAAAAAAAGAAGTGCAGAAGAATCTCAATGCAGAGTTAATGCTAATTTATGGTTTTGTTCTTCTTTATAGGGATATGTTTGTAAAGGGCTGGGAAATCATGGAGTGGTTCACTATTCAGAAGCATTTGACCAATTACATTTCCCATTACTTACACTGAAGTTTGGCCAGGGCACTGGCATTCAAACTTTAAAAATAGTTCCTTCTCATTAAATTCAATCATCAAAGAACAGATGTTAGGATGTGCCTTTTCAGTTGGGAAGTGGATCAGGAACCTAATAGAAAGATAGCACTCTTTGAAAGATAGGTGTCAGTAATGCAAATGAGTTGCCTCAGACTTAGGCTAAGAAAAATAATCCCTGGAACCAATAAGAATGGCTTCTGTGGCTTTAGTCATCCCAACAAAATTCTCAAAGAATGCACGTCTAGTGGGTTTAGTGGGTTTTAATTGAATGACCCTAAATGGTTTTCCTAGGTGGTCAAGGAACCAGGACACAAGCATATTAATCCCCCCACCCCTGCTAGATGTTTCACAACACTTTTTACCTGTGTTATAGCACTTATCATTCTAAGACAATTTGATATCTGTTTCCTTCTCTAGATTATTAGCTACTAGAGAGCAGACACACATAGTACTTTACCATATAGTAGGCATTCAGTTAGTGTGTACTGAATTTCTATTTAACAGAACCCAGCTGGGAATGGACTCACTTGCATCATCAACATATAAGGAAAAAAAGACGATTACACACATAAACACTTAATAGAAATGGGATTTTTTTTAATTTCAGGAAGGCAACAATAACATGGATTCTAAAAATGCATGATTTACCTTTAAAGCATGCTTGAATTCAGGCAATACTGAAAAAAATTTTACTTCCTGAGTACACTTCTATGAACAATAGAGAAAGATGGCATAAAAAATAGTTTTGTAGCAGATATAAAGTAATTCCAGTAAGAGCCACAAAATGAATATGCTACACATGGAAAAATGAATATAGTCTCTAATAAGCCCACAGAGAAATATATACACTCGCAGAAGACTGGTATAACAAATAATTAACAAGACTTGTGGAACAATGAATGATAGGAAACAGGTTGTTGGGGGAGGGATAAATTAGGAATTTGGGATTAACATATACACAGAACTATATATAAAATAGATAACCAACAAGGACCTACTGTATAGCACAGGGAACTATACTCAATATTTTGTAATAACCTACAAGGGAAAAGAATCTGAAAAAGAATACATATGTGTATAACTGAATCACTGTGCTGTACATCTAAAACTAACACAACATTGTACATCAACTATACTTCAATTTTAAAAAAAAGGAAACAGGTTGGTGGTAAAGGCAGTGGAAGAGAGTGAACTAGAAGGCAGATAGGACAAGGAACAAGGGGTGGAGGCTAGTTCATCTTTAGCAGTAGAATTAGTTACCAAAAATTGTCAAGAATAGGGATATTTGATTTAAAATAAGGCTGCATAAATTAAACTCAGTTTTTCTAAAAAATGAATTCTTATTATTTGATACAGACTTAATGATCCTCTTGGCTAAGAGAACAATATTAGTTCACAGAAAATATGCATTCTATATTCTAAAGCAGTCATTAATTCTGTTATATTTTCAAATTAAATTTGACAGTTACCAGCAAATTCAAACATAATTTGCCTATTTTATTCACCATGGCTACAGATACTATTTCGGGCTCTTTTAGAAAAAAAAATGTAAAGCAGTAACAGGTATAGTTTCAAATAGTCTATCTCTATTCAACCACATAGATATATGATCATTCCAATAAAACAAATGTATGTGCTTTGAATTAGTGGTAAACATGTGGAGTCTTCTTAAACAAAGTCTTGAATAGGTCTATGTAAAAAATGTATTATATTCCTCTTCTTGTTTATTAACAGACTGGAAAGACCAGATTTCTGGCTATACAATCCCCAAATAACTTATCAAGTAGAAGAAATTAGTTCAAAGGAATTACAAATTCTCTTTAAAGCTCTTATAAATGGGATTATTACCTCAAAAGACTGCTTATTACCGAGGCAATTAATTAGGTTACTTTCTCAGTTCATTTTTTTTAAAATGAACTAGTTTTAAACTTTTACAATAAAAGTACATGAACATAGCTTGGGACATGATAATTAGAAGCTATAATCCTTATTCACAATGACCTAATCTTTTAACATTTTAATATATATTAAAGTAAGCCCATCTTGATTTTATGGAGAAAATAGCAGTTACTATTTGGAATGCTTAGTACGTATGTGTCAGGCAGCAACTTCTCTCCTTATAGAATGAGTATTTAATTCAATCCTCAGAACAACACTATGAGGTTAAATACTCTATTTTTAGTTCATTTAAATGTTGAGTAAACAGGATCAGAGAGGTTAAGCAACTTGGCCAAAGTGCCATAGTAAGACACAGAGCTAGGATTCAAACAGATCATTCTAAACCAAGGTTTCTCAGCAGCAGGGTAACTGACATCTTGGGCCAGATAATTCTTTTGTGGGGAGCTGTCCTGCACATTGCATGTTGAGCAGCATCCCTGACCTCTACCTATTAGATGCCAGTAGCATCACCAGCTGGCAATAACCAAAAATGTCTCCAGACATTGCCAGATAACCCTTGGGAAGTAAAATTCCCCACTCCCTCTTGAGAACCACTGTTCTAAACTGAAAAGGATTTTCACAGTCTGATTTAAGCTTTTATAATCTTATTATGTATTCAAAACTATTTTTATTAATTACCGATCAGAACACAATGTAAAAGAAAGACTTGGTGATAAAGTAAATCAAAACTTCCCAGAGCAAGCCCTTAGCATAATGGATAATACACTTACTAGGTCCATGTTTCTCAAAGTGTGGCTAGTATAAAGGAGCCTGTTAAAAGTGCAGACTTCTAGGTTTCATCCTCCAGTAAATTTGATTCAGTAGATCTACATAAGCCTTACTCAAAGGATGCTGATTAGCAGGGTTAGCTGATAAAAAAGACCAAGCAGCATGCCTGAGTGAGCCACATACTGTCTCCAATACCCAAAACTGTCCAATAAGGTGCTGGGTTTCCTGTTTGGTTTGGTGGGCCAAAGAGACAGCCGTTTTTCCATGACCACAACAGGAATTGAGCATTATAAATCCATTCCCTTAGTCCCAAGGAACTTTGCTTGTTGAGCAGGCCCTTGGATTTCGTCGGGTTTATCAGCTACTGCTCCTGGCTACCTCTGTAGTATGAGAGCACCACCACCAAGGTCATTGAGGCTGAGGCTTTTACTTGCCAACAAGGCATCATCCATATAGTGAAAGCTTTAAACATGGAAGGGTAGAGGAACTTATGCTAAATCCTGACTCACCAACTGGTAGCAAATGGCACGGGACCTTAGGTACCCCTAGAGAATACTATAAACATATATAGGAGACCTTGCTACCTGAAAATGAACTGACCTTGATCCTCAAATATCAGTAAGATGGCACAGAAGGTGTTAGTGATGTCTAAGACTGCATACCACTTGTCATCAGTCTGTGTAATAGATTCAGTTGCAGTCGCAATGTCTGGAACAGCCTGGGCTATGGGAAAAACAATTGAAATCAGTTGGTAATAATCTGCTATAAGGCTTCAGTTCCTGTTAGTCTTTTTTCACTGGCCATTGAGGGCTGTTGTTGTGAGATACTGCATCACTTACCACCTCTGATGCCTTTAAATCTTTAATCAAGGCTGTGATTTCCCTTTCTCTTCCTGGGGGGCTCTTTAGCTTCTGGTGGATTCCAGGAATACGGAATTTTAACATGTACCCCAAGTGATTCCTTTTTTAAAATTTTATTTATTTTATTTATTTATTTTTGGCTGCATTGGGTCTTTGTTGCTGTGCGCAGGCTTTCCCTAGTTGTGGTGAGCGGGGCCACGTGCATGGGCTTCTCATCGCGGTGGCTTCTCTTGCTGCGGAGCACAGGTTCTAGGTGCACGGACTTCAGTAGTCGTGGTGCGCGGGCTCAGTAGTTGTGGCTCGCAGGCTCTAGAGCGCAGGCTCGGTAGTTGTGGCACACAGGCTTAGTTGCTCCACGACTCGTGGGATCTTCCCGGATCAGGGATCAAACCCATGTCCCCTGCGTTGGTAGGTGGATTCTTAACCACTGCACCACCAGGGGAGTTCCCCAAGTGATTCTTTATACACTGAAGTTTGAGTACTACTGCTCTACATTTTAATTCTTATGGGTAAGGACTACGTCTTATATAATTTCTATGCAATTACACAGGGAAATTAAATAAACATTAAGCAATTCAAGTTATACACAACAGGAAAAAATACACCATTCCTAAAAGTAAACCACCACCTGATCTTCCTGAAATGGTTGAAGAATGTGATATATTCTAGATAACTCAAATATAACACCTTATCTAGGAATAAACCTACCTAAGGAGACAAAAGACCTGTAAGCGGAAAATTATAAGACACTGATGAAAGAAATTAAAGATGACACAAATAGATGGAGAGATATACCATGTTCTTGGATTGGAAGAATCAACATTGTGAAATTGACTCTAATACCCAAAGCAATCTACAGATTCAATGCAATCCCTATCAAACTACCACTGGCATTTTTCACAGAACTAGAACAAAAAAATTCACAATTTTATGGAAATGCAAAAGACCCCAAATAGTCAAAGCAATCTTGAGAAAGAAAAACGGAGCTGGAGGAATCAGGCTCCCTGACTTCAGACTATACTACAAAGCTACAGATATCAAGACAGTATGGCACTGGCACAAAAACAGAAATATAGATCAATGCAACAGGATAGAAAGCCCAGAGATAAACCCATGCACATATGGTCACCTTATCTTTGATAAAGGAGGCAAGAATATACAGTGGAGAAAAGACAGCCTCTTCAATAAGTGGTGCTGGGAAAACTGGACAGCTACATGGAAAAGTGTGAAATTAGAACACTCCCTAACACCATACACCAAAATAAGCTCAAAATGGATTAAAGACCTAAATGTAAGGCCAGACACTATCAAACTCTTAGAGGAAAACATAGGCAGAACACTCTATGACATAAATCACAGCAAGATCCTTTTTGACTCACCTCCTAGAGAAATGGAAATAAAAACAAAAGTAAACAAATGGGACTTAATAAAACTTAAAAGCTTTTGCACAGCAAAGGAAACCATAAAGAAGACCAAAAGACAACCCTCAGAATGGGAGAAAATATTTGCAAATGAAGTAACTGACAAAGGATTAATCTCCAGAATTTACAAGCAGCTCATGCAGCTCAATATCAAAAAAACAAACAACCCAATCCAAAACTGGGCAGAAGACCTAAATAGACATTTCTCCAAAGAAGATATACAGATTGCCAACAAACACATGAAAGAATGTTCAACATCATTAATCATTAGAGAAATGCAAATCAAAACTACAATGAGATATCATCTCACACCCGTCAGAATGGCCATCATCAAAGAATCTAGAAACAATAAATGCTGGAGAGGGTGTGGAGAAAAGGGAACCCTCTTGCACTGTTGGTGGGAATGTAAATTGATACAGCCACTATGGAGAACAGTACAGAGGTTCCTTAAAAAACTAAAAATAGAACTACCATATGACCCAGCAATCTCACTACTGGGCATATACCCTGAGAAAACCATAATTCAAGAAGAGTCATGTACCACAATGTTCATTGCAGTACTATTTACAATAGTCAGGACATGTAAGCAACCTAAGTGTCCATCAACAGATGAATGGATAAAGAAGATGTGGCACATATATACAATGGAATATTACTCAGCCATAAAAAAGAAACAAAATTGAGTTATTTGTACTGAGGTGGATGGACCTAGAGTCTGTCATACAAAGTAAGTCAGAAAGAGAAAAACAAATACCATATGCTAACACATATATATGAAATCTAAGGGGGAAAAAAAGGTCATGAAGAACCTAGGGGCAAGACGGGAATAAAGACACAGACCTACTAGAGAATGGACTTGAAGATATGGGGAGGGGGAAGGGTAAGCTGGGACAAAGTGAGAGAGTGGCATGGACATATATACACTATGAAACTTAAAATAGATAGCTAGTGGGAAGCAGCCGCATAGCACAGGGAGATCAGCTCGGTGCTTTGTGACACCTAGAGGAGTGGGATAGGGAGGGTGGGAGGGTGGGAGATGCAAGGGGGAAGAGATATGGGAACATATGTATATGTATAACTGATTCACTTTGTTATAAAGCAGAAACTAACACACCATTGTAAAGCAATTATACTCCAATAAAGATGTTAAATATATATATATATATATAAAACACCTTAATAATTCCTAGACACTTCTTTCACTAGTCTTCTTTTGTCTCTTCTGTTATATGATTTTATAAAGGAATTTCTCTTTTTTCACATTTGAGTTAAAAGTTTTCTTGATCGGAGTAAATCGCTAGTACTGAAGAACCTTCTTCCTTAGGATGCCTCTTATTCGTTGTCAAGAGCCCATTGTTTGGGTACTGAAAGCTATGCCTTAGAAATAAAAATTTTGTTTCTCTATAGGCTCTACACTAAGTCCCACTATTCACTCTCTAAATATTCCTTTATCTTCCAAAGTCATAACCTTCAAAAGTAAAGGATTAATATATCACCTGTGACCTTCAGGCCCTTCTATTTACTATTTAATACTTTAAAGTTGTTAGTAGGAAAGATATTTTCCAGGGACTATAGTACATAAAGGTAGGAGGTTTATCAAGTGAGCTCAACTCAAAAAAGTAATTGATTTGGAAACAACTCCTACTGCAAATACTTTTTCCACTACAGTTTTCAAAAACATTTGAGAAAATATACCCATCCAGTCTTAAAATTTGCACTGGATATATTTATTTAAAACAAAATAAAAGTTTACTATGAAAAAACATTAAATTTATAAGCAAAGACTTTCACAATCAATTGATATCTCCCCTTCTTGGAGTACATTACTCTACTTTCAACTATTTAAATAAAACAAAAAGAAGAGTAATAATATTCACAATTAAAATATAATGCTTACCAACAAAGTTAAGTAAGCTTAAAGTCTTTCTCTTCTCTTGAAGCATTTAAATTATTATGGCCACAAAATAATCCCACTAACAGGAAGTCAATTAATATCTCTAATTCTGTTAGTAATAATCAAGTACGATGAAAATTTTAGGACTACAAGGGATTAAGAGGACCAAGAAAGTGCAGTAACACAACACTGCACTAATTTAACTTTATTCTACTTGCTTGCATAATATGTATCCCAATTAGCTCTAGCAAAATAGATTAAGTCTTAACAACTACAAATTTTCCTATTATCACTAAATATCACTCAGCAAAGATAGCATATAGCAGTCAGTGGTCCCCAATCTTTTCGGCACCGGGGACTGGTTTCGTGGAACAGTTTTTCCATGGACGGGGTGGCGGCAGATGGTTTCGGGATGATTTAAGTGCATTACATTTATTGTGCACTTTATTTCTATTATTATTACATTGTAATATATAATGAAATAATTATACAGCTCACCATAATGCAGAATCAGTGGGAGCCTTGAGCTTGTTTTCCCTTGCCACTCACTGATAGGGTTTTGATATGAGTTTGCAAGCAATTGATTTATTATGGTCTCCGTACAGTCAAAGCTCTCTGCTAATGATAATCTGTATTTGCAGAGCATCAACGCCTCAGCTCCACCTCAGATCATCAGGCATTAGATTCTCATAAGGTGTGCGCAACCTAGCTCCCTTGCATGCGCGGTTCACAGTAGGGTTCGCACTCCTATGAGAATCTAATGCCCCCGCTGATCTGACAGGAGGTGGAGCTCTGGCGGTAATGCGAGCAATCAGGAGCGGCTGTATTTCGCTCGCCCGCCCGGCGGCCCGCCGCTCAGCCCCTGCTGTGAGTCCCGGTTCCTAACAGGCCACG
Organism: Stenella coeruleoalba; assembly: GCF_951394435.1. Taxonomy (NCBI): domain Eukaryota; kingdom Metazoa; phylum Chordata; class Mammalia; order Artiodactyla; family Delphinidae; genus Stenella; species Stenella coeruleoalba. The sequence goes on from NC_137152.1 coordinate 60,121,535, forward strand.
GACCGGTACCAGTCTGTGGCCCGGGGGTTGGGGACCCCTGGTATATAGGAATCCACTATAATTTAAATCTAAATTCTGATGCTGCCATTAAGATTACTTTTGAATTTCAGAAGTAATAAAGCTAAGCATCAACAGTCTGAATTCCTCTAAAATGCACCTCCCTTTCCCCCAAAACTTATTTCATTATATCTGTGTTCTAGACCATCAGGGTTTATTCATAAAAATTCTTGATATTTTTAGCTTTCTTAATAATCCACTAGCCTACAAATGTTAGTTTAAAAAATTCCTGGTTAAGGAATAAATTTTCAACTCCATCCTTAAATTACAAGTGAGACTGAACAGTTCAAAACAACAATGTTAAAATTCCTCAGCTTGGATTGCTTAATGGTGAGTAAAGAATACTGTATCTCCTCCACTTGCCAAAGTCAGTAAATTCCACGAGGAGAAATCTTAGTTTTGTTCACTTATATACACTAAGCTTCTCACAACAGCGCCTGGCGCGCTTGATATTTGGTAAACCATTGAAAATGGTTTAAGAGCTTCACTCCAGTAACTTGCTTTGAATCAATTATTTGGACAATGAAATAAATTTGGCATAGCTCCGCTCTTCTGTTTACTCCTCTCATTCCTGAAGTGAAAATGCTACAAAATATATAGTTCTCACACGTCTAAAAGGGAGTTACATCTACTGACAGAAGAAAGACTCAGATATTCTACCCCTTGGACCTAAAGTCGAACTTCCCGCCACCACCTGATGGGGCCCATACTCAAAGAAGTGTCAAAACTCGTAGCTATGTACATCCACAGGCCTATAGAAGCTAGCTTGTCACCTACCCCACCCCACTCTCAGACTCTACAGTCCCAGAAGACAAGGTATTACAGTTTCTTCTCTCGCGAACCCCACAATTCCAAAAACGGCGGAATTGGAGCCGCCAAAGGTACAGAATCGGCGGGGAAAAGGGATCGGGAAGGACAAAACAGACCCTCTCAAGCCCCACTCGTTGGGAGAAGCCCGTGTTGCTGGAAACAGCGTCCTCACCTCCTTCTTTCTCTGGGCAGAGGCTGAGGGAACCCCGTAAACGAGCAGCAGTGCCACCGCTACGGTCGCAGAGACGCACCAAAGCCACCAACGCGCTGCCATGTTCGCTTCTCTCCTTCCTAGAAGGGAAACTTTCCTGGGGCTGGGTCTGAGGGTTGGGCGTGAGAACAGGCAAACCAGCCCCCTCGCGCCTCCTCATTGGTCCAGCTCAACCCTGCCCGTAGTCCCCTCACATTACGTCAGGGCGCTGTACAGCCAGACGCCCGCTAAAAGACGTTTCACTTCTAATTGGTCTCTGTTAGCCAATAGAAAAATGACAATCTGGAGGTTTTACATTGGTCCGCTAAGGATGAGGGACCGCCCCTTTCATTAAACGTAAAGATGGCGGGCTTAGCGGTTCTTCAAATACGCGTGCGCAGTTGTGAAGCATTGCGGCTTTTCAGCGTCCAAGCTGGCTTAGGGTTGTTACGACAGAAACTTTTTCGTGGAGACTCTTTAGAACTCTTTGAACACCTCTTTCCTGTAATATTCTAGAAAAATTGGACCTAGCCACGTGATTGATAGGAGCTATCCAAGTCCCTTATTTGGCCTCCAAAGTATTTCAAATAAAAAAATAAAAAGAAAGTTGGGGCTTCCCTGGTGGCAGTGGTTAAGAATCCGCCTGCCAATGAAGAGAACACGGGTTCGAGCCCTGGGCGGGGAAGATCCCACATGCCGTGGAGCAACTGAGCCCGTGTGCCACAACTACTGAGCCTGAGCTCTTGAGCCCGCGAGCCACAAATACTGAAGCCTGCGCACTTAGAGCCCGTGCCCTGCAACAAGAGAAGCCAGGACAATGAGAAGCCTGCGCACTGCAGCGAAGAGTAGCCCAGGCTCACCGCAACTAGCGAAAGCCCGCACACAGCAAGGAAGACCCAACACAGCCAAAAAATAGGTAAAAGCAGGAAAGCAAAAACAGTGTTACTGAGGGATATTTTAAAAAGTGAATGAACAAGAGCTTGTTGAATACCTTGTGTGTCCCAGGAACTGTGCCACATGTGCTGAACACAACAGACATCAAAAGTTATATTCTAAAGTGTTTATTCATGGCAAACCTTTAGGTTTATTAGGTAGGCACCAACAAGTACTTAAATTTCTGTTATAGACAGCACATTTTTTTTTTTTACTTGCCGTTCTTTTGTTTGAGGGATGGACGCAGCACTAAGGTTGTAAGAAAGCACTTCTGTCTTTTTAAAGTTTTTGTGTCATAATCGGTTTTCTTAAATATCCAGTTCCCTTATCTAAAAAATAATAAAAATCCTACATAGCAGAACTTTCCACTTATTTGGCCCAGTTCTGTTTACCATTGTGGGTTGTAAAACTGGGATAATAGAGAAGAATAATATACTCAAGAGGAAAAACACCAACAAAACCAATTGCATGTAATTTGGATTTATTTTGATGCTGTGGAATATCATATGACCATTCTTTTAGGCCCTGCTGAGAAACACACGGAGAGGAAAATAATTTCATTAAGTTGGAGAGACAAAGAGATGGGTATGGAAGGGAAAATAGTTGCTTCTGAAGAGATGTGATCTAGAGATATGTAAAAAATTAAAACGTTTACAGACACTCGTAGTAAGAAATTTTTTAAAAAAGGACACTGAGACATGCCATATGATTCCATTTATATGACATTCTAGAAAGGTAGAGAACAGATCAGTGACTATCAGGGGCTGGAGGTGGGGAGAGGGACTGACTACAAAGGGGCCACACAAGGAGATTTTTTGTGAGGATACAGCCTTTCTCTCCTTAATTATTGGGGTGGTTACACACTGTTTGCATTTGTCAAAACTCAGAAGACTACACTAAAAAAGAGTGAATTTTACTGCATGTAAATTTAACAAATAAAAAATTAAGGTAAGTTTTTTAAGTACACAAAAATCTCACCTATCATTTTGGCAAAAATTCAATACATGATGTCATTGAGTCTGTGGGGAAACAGGCACCCTCATACATTGCTGGTGGGAATGAAAAATGGAGGATAACTTAATATCTAATGCATTTATCCTTTGATTCAGCAATCCCACTTCTAGGAATCTACTCCAACAATAAGAAAATATATGCTCACAAATTTGTTCATTTCAGCACTATTTGTAATTGAAATATTCTCAAAACCACCTAAATGTTCAAATATAGGAGAATGATTGAATATACTATGGTACATAAATACCATGGAGTATTTCACAGCTGTAAAGAAAAGGAATGAGGAAGAGCTCTGTAAATGATATGGATTTTCAAGATCTATTGTTAAAGTGAAAAAACCAAGTGCAAAAGTACATACATATTATGCTACATTTGTGTAAAATAGAAGAGGAAATAAGAAAATATATTATGTTTGCCCATTTTGCAAAAGGAAACACAGAAAGCTTAAATCAGAAACTAATGAAATTGGTTACCTACAGAAGGTGGAGAAAATGGAGTAGAAAAGTTATGAGGGAATGACACTTCTCTAAGTACACCAGTTTGTATAGTTTTGACTTTTGAAATAATGTTAATATTTAAAAAATAAAATATAAAAGCAAATCATATGGTTTTGCAAGATGAAAAAAGTTCTGGAGATGGATGGTGGTGATAGTTGTACAACAATGTGAATGTACTTAATACCACTGAACTATACACTTTAAAATGGTTAAAATGCTAAATTTTATGTTATGTATATTTTACCACAATTTAAAAAATAAGTTAAACATTTAAAAATCACATCAGTAAGAATGGGTTAAAAAACTGAAATTGAATACAAACAGAAAAAAGGGAGCACAGCTCTATTTCAAATGAAAAAAAACCACACTAAAAAAAAAATAACTAATCTGAAAAATTTATGAACACAGTACCTTGATTACATACCATTAGTCTAAAGAAAAAAACACAACTACAAGCAAATCTTAAACTCTACTAGGTAGATTTCTTTTTCATAGTGATATGAGCAAAGCAATTCTGAAAATATATTGTGTATAATGTAATATGTAAAAACACTGATGTTGAGAGCCAGGATTCTCACTGTGTAAGAAGGGAGATACAAATATGAAATGAGGGAAAGTAAAAAAGAACTTTTGGGGGTTGGACTGGAATTGGAAGTATTTGTATAAATTTATCATTCATGATATATATTCCTAGCTCTATTCACAGGAAGGACTAGAAGCAATGACACTCCAATATCAATGAGCAAACCTAGTGCCAAATCTAGGTTGCTAAATGCCATCCCTGAAATAAATTGGGGCTCCTTAGGGAAATGGTTGATTCCAGTGCTGGGGCAGGGAAAGTACAAGATGAGCCTTGTGTCAGAAAATAAAGATGTGCTCAAAAAAAATGATGGCGACGTCAAAAAAAGACATATAAGCCAGCTTGAAGGGAATCCTACTGACCACATCTGAGACTATTGAGCATTAAAATAAATCATGATAGCAATGGATTATAACCTATGGAATCCATGGATCCACACTGATAGTGAACAAATAAATAGGGGAGAAGATCAAACTCCTCTTTATAGTAGAACACTCAGTATTAAATATGGAAGGAATGATAGAGTTAGAAAATCACCATTTTGCAACTTTCATACTAATAATTCTTTTAGGCAAAAATCATCAATGGATACAAAAACTAGTGGGTGGAAGTTTGATAAAGAACAGGATATATACATAGTCTGAATGTATTCCTCACGTTACTTATTAATGACAAAGGGAAAAACAGTAACTTTATACTATAGGAACTTGGAGGTCACCCTTTTGATCAAATGATTAAAGTTGGCATTATCAATAATGGGACAAGCTAATATTATAGGCTTCCTGATAAGATGCCCTAAGAAGACATATCTGTCATGTAGTATTCCTGTCAGAAGTGCATTAACTGAATCTAATTAGGAGAAAATGTCAAGCACACAAAATTTGAGGGAACTTTTACAAAATAACTGGCCTGTACTCTTCAAATATATTACGGAGCACAGACCTGTGGAGTCAGAAGGTCCGTTACCAGTTGTCACTTACAATTGCCTAATCTTGATTCTGCACCTCACTTCCTTCATATGTAAGCTTGAGAGTATAAAGTTTACCTTAGTAAGAAAAAAATTAGTGCCGTGAAAGACAAAGAAAGGCCGAGGAACTGTTTGATTTTCTAGGAGACTAAAGACATAACTTACATGTAATGAGGTGGCTGGACCTAGAGTCTGTCATACAGAGTGAAGTAAGTCTGAAAGAGAAAAACAAATACCTTATGCTAACACATATATATGGAATCTAAAAAAACAAAAAGGTTCTGAAGAACCTAGGGGCAGGACAGGAATAAAGACGCAGACGTAGAGAATGCACTTGAGGACACGGGGAGGAGAAAGGGTAAGCTGGGTCGAAGTGAGAGAGTGGCATGGACATATATACACTACCAAATGTAAAACCGATAGCTAGTGGGAAGCAGCTGCATAGCACAGGGAGATCAGCTCGGTGGTTTGTGAGCACCTAGAGGGGTGGGATAGAGAGGGTGGGAGGGAGATGCAAGAGGGAGGAGACATGAGGATGTGTGTATATGTATAGCTGATTCACTTTGTTATAAAGCAGAAGCTAACACACCATTGTGGAGCAATTATACTCCAATAAAGATGTTTAAAAAAAAGACATAATTAAATTCAATACAGGGAACTGGATTGAATTCTGGATAGAGATATTGGGGTAATTGGTGAAATTGGAATATGAGCTGTACTGTCTCAATATTAAAATTTCTGAATTTAATAACTGTACTGTGGTTATGTAAGAGAATAGCTTACTCTTAGGAAATGAACCCTGAAGTATTAACAGGTAAAAACACATGACGTATGCAAGTTATTCTCAAATGGTTCAGAAAAAAAGAGATGCATTTATATATACATCTTTTATGTACATGTATTTAATCACACACACAAAGAAAACATGTGGCAAAATATTACCAAGTGGTGTACCTTGGTAATGGGTGTACAGGAAGTCTCCCTCCCCCAATATTTTATTATGAAAATATCCAAATATACAAAGTGAAAGAATTGTACTCAACACACACCGCCAAGATTCTACAATCAACAATTTGTTAAATTTGCTTTATCACATATTTATCTACATATTAATAATTCTTTTTACTGTTCTTGCAAGTTTCCTCATAACTTGAAATCATTTCAAAATTAAAAGTTAAACGAATTAGTAGGTAGTAATAGGAAAAAAATTAAAGAAATGAAGGAAGTTTGGAGGGAACAGAAAGTACTGCTAGTGTGGAGCGAGATACAAGCTCAGTCCTCTAAAACACTATCTTGAAGCTGGTGCCTTTGATGTCTCAGTCTGAGATCAATGTCTCAGCTCTCCTCTATAGATCCCTAAACCTTGCTTCGAGGCCAGGGATTCTCTCATTGTTACGTAAATACCTTGGTATGTCATTTACAAAGTGTAAAACTTCGTTTCCCACAAGGCGTTTATCCTTCCGTGCTGTAAAGAGGACAAATTCTATAGGTTTTTTACAGGTCTCGCGAGATTCATCAAATCTCTTTAACGAGCTCAGCAGGAAGCCATTTTGTTTCTCAGGGCGCTTTGCAAGGGTACTAGAGGTGAAATTGCAGGAAGTCAGCAGCTGCAGTTGCCGCCGTTCTGTCTTCAGCTTCACGATGTTTCCCTTGGCCAAAAACGCACTAAGTCGTCTCGGAGGTGAGCAAAAATTGTGAGCACATCTTTTCCAACTGCCTTTATCCGTTGTCTTCGTGGTCTTTCGTGCCCCTTCCTTCCATGTGCATCTCGACTTTATTATTCTAAATGCTCTGTCTCCTACTTCACCCCAAGTAATTGGGAAAATGTCCTTAGCATTAGCCTAATCGCTCAGCGTTTCTGTTTGGGTTCCCAGCTCTCTTTTGTTACTGGAGTCATAACCCAGCTCTGCTTTTTTTTTTTTTTTTTTTTTTTCCGGTAGCCTACGATTTCAAGGGAGACACCTGGTGAACACTTCTCGTTCCTTAAGTAATTCCGTAAACTTTAGCTTTGGGGACAAGTTTACCCGCAAATGGAAGAGCCTCTTCTCCAATTCTTGGTTTCATTGCAGGGAGACAACCTAAATGGTAGCACTGCAGCTTTTATGTTATTTGTGGATTATTAACTAAATAATTGTGGTCATTTTTTTCTTACCTAAAAGTTAGGCAGGTACAGGGAAATTTTGAGACCAGCATTATGTACTGAGAATGCACTAGATTGGAGAGATAAAAGTCATTTCCATACTTGATTTGCACTGAAGGTGACCTTGAGTAACGTGAGCAGTTTTACAATGAAAGTGACCTTAAACAACTACCATTTTGCTTCTTTAGCCATCTTTTTATTTTCTGTTTATGGAGTCATTAGAAGTATTACTAGATTGTGTTCTAAACGCTCAAGCACCTTTGACAATAACCAAAAAATAGTTGTCTGACCGGGTTTTCATATTCCAAAAGCCACATCTATTATCTCTTTCACTTTGGGCAAATGATTTAACCTCTCTCAACTTCATTTTCCTCCTTTGTAAAATAGAGGCTTAGTAAATAATACCTACCTCATAGAGTTGTTGAGGATTATATGAGATTACCAATAGGTGGTAACTGAACCATTTCTTGTCACAGAGAAGAGGTCCAAAGAAATCCACTTGGGTGACCTGAGTGTTGAGGTCATGAGGTGTTCCAGAATTGCTTGCTTGGTAATCTTATTTTCTTTGCTTTTTGAGCAGGTAGGGCCTTGTACCTCAGGAAAGGGGTTTGGGGGTTGTTATTTTCAATGTGGAATTCACATGCTCACTTTTTAACTGCTCTAGAGCAGATTATATTGGGAAATGTTTGTAAATTTGCTCATCCCAAGTGTGACTAAAGGTGAAAAAAAACTAAGGCACTTAAGCGAAGAAACCATTAAATGGTCAAATAACTATCCTGAAATAACCCATTGTATCACATTATATCAAATAACCCATTGTATCACATAACCCATTATATTCATAAGTGCTAGTGAATGGGCAACATTGCTGTTTATTTAATACGCTTTTCATTACATACCTTTTGAGGCTCTAAAACAATAAGGACCTGCTACTTAGATTGGAGAGGAAGAAAAAAGCAGCTGGAAATATGCATTTTCCAGTCTTGGCTCTTTCCCAAGCCCCCCAAGTACCTCCAGAGGCAGTTTGAAACTCTTTCTACTAAAATAGCAGTAATAGCAAAGCTTTCATGTTGTCATTCTGCTCAACAGCTTTTACCTCTACCAAAAAAGTGGCCCTCCATGAACCTTTCTAGTTTTACCTCCTGTTACTAATTTATTTACCTTATCCTTCAAACGTAATTTGTTTTCTAGGACACTGGGTTTTCTGTCTCTGCTTTTTTCAGATTTGCCTTTCCCATGCCTATATAACCAAATCCTACCTGCTATTCAAAGCGCTTAGCTAACATTCTGCTTCCTTGTATTATAGTGGTTTGTGTCTTTGTATCTAATAGCCTGGCTACATAACCAAATCCTACCTGCTATTCAAAGTGCTTAGGTAACATTGTACTTCCTTTTATTATAATGATTTGTGTCTTTGTATCTAATAGCCTCCCCTAGAGTGGAAGTTACCCAAGAACAGGGTCTGTGTCTTACACATTTCCATATACCCCATTTCTTTTAGCATGGTGCTATATTCATTAGTCACCTTTTTAAAAAGTCAAGATTACTCTAGTTTTTGGAGGTTTTGGGGTAATTTTAAGGTCATAAACATTTAGCGTGCTTTAATGATTTTGAGTTTATTTACCCCTTTATGTTGTAAGTTGTTGAGCACTGCTGAGTAAACTTTAGTGAAATTCAAAGTCATAAATACTCAAATTAATGAAGTAGGAGCTAAGTTCAGAGGTTATACAAATACCAATTTGTCATGGATGTTACTGACATCACTTTTTCTTGGTTTTTCCCCTCAACATTTTATTGTGGAAAGTTCCAGACATATCGAAAAGTTGGAAGAATTGTATAATGAATACCCACATACCCACCACATAGATTCTACAACTAACATTTTGCTGTATTTGTTATATCACATATTTATCCATCTGTCAATCTTATTTGTGAAGCATTTCAAAGTATGCTACTTTGCTTTTAGCTGCAATATGTTTTAACATTTTATTATACTGCGTAATACTGTAGAATTAACTTCCTTGGCTTTTGTGAGTGGCAATATCAATTACACATGTTCTCTTTTCCTGATAATTGATAGATATGCTCCCGTATTCTCTTTTCTTTCCCCCTTTAAGTTCGAAGCATTCCGCAAACAATGGCAAGGCAGAGCCACCAGAAGCGGGCACCTGATTTCCATGACAAATATGGTAATGCTGTATTAGCAAGTGGAGCCACTTTCTGTGTTGCTGTATGGGCATATGTAAGTACTGTTGATTGATAACCTGTTTTAGATGTTTTTTATTCCCATTTATCTCATGTATTCAAAATGTTTTCACACAGTATACATTTCTAGTTAGGAGGGGCTTTAGAGATTTTCTAACGTAATTACCCACCTAGTGCAGGAATTTCTTCCTCAACATTGAGCATTCATCCGTCATCTGTTCTTAACATTTCCAATGACAAGTTGCTTAGTGGATCAAAAGGCAGTCTTTTCCATATTGTGTAGCTGGTTGAAAAGATCTTATGTTGAGTTAAAATCTGCCTCCTTCATATTTTACCCATCATTTCATTGCAATACAGAAATTCTGATCACATTTCCATGTATCAGCTGTTAGATATTAGAAGATTCCTATCATGTCTCCTGGATCTTCTCTTTCATATTAAACATTCTTAGTTCTGTTGATCATTTTTTTGTTATATGATTTCCAGGGTTTCACCATCTTGGTCACCTTTCTTTGCTTAATCAACCTTTCTTCTATAGAAGAACTGAGTACAGCATTTCTGATGGATGACATATAAAGTGACTTGCTTTTAATATTTTAGTTTTTTACATCTTCATTTACCAATCTACTTACCAGTCACTGTACTTGCTGGTTAAAAATAGGAGTCTTGAAGTTATAATAAATATATAAACTGATTTTAAAAGATATGAAACAACCCTTGCCTTAATAATCAAAGACTTTATTAATAGGCCTTTTTCATTCTTATTTTGATCTTCCTGAAATCAGATATATTATTAAAATAAGTGTGTGTACTTAATTGGAAGAGTAAACAGATGTTGAACAAATGTGTGATCGGGGGCACTTTTGGAAGTGAAGTGCTACTTGAAGAAGGGATATTATAAAAGTTCTCTTTGGCAGTATTTAGGTAGTCGTGGTTGAGTGCAACAATGTTTTTGAGGATGTAGTATAGAAATGTGATATACAAATTTGAATTAATTAAATGAAATTTAAAATGTAGTTGCTGAGTCACACTAGCTACATCTTAGTTGCTCAATAGCTGTATGTAGCTAGTGGCTAACTGTATTAGACAGTGCAGATATAGAACATTTCCTTCATCTCTGGAAGTTCTACTGAACAGCACTGCTCTAGAGAATTAGGACAGCAATTAGGTTTGGCCTACCTGGAGGGCACTGTATCCCAGGTGACTTTCTGTGTGTTTTTAACCTATAGTGCAGAATACCTTTGCCACTTTAGGAAATACTCTCCAAGGGAGAGTGGGCTCTGGTTTAAACATATAACTGACAGCATTTTAATTCTTACAGACAGCAACACAAATTGGAATAGAATGGAACCTGTCCCCTGTTGGCAGAGTCACCCCAAAGGAATGGAGAGAACAGTGATCATCCCAGCTCGTTTAATACTGAATTGTTTCAAAATCAACTCATAATTGATGCCAAGTAAAAGCATTATGTACCCATTAAAATATGGCGTGATTGAAGAAATAAAGTACATTTGAAAACCTCATTGTAGGTTTGTTTGTTTCTTTTGTAAATGAAACCAAGCTTGATCATTTTTATTTATTTAACCTTTGTGTTAATATTAAAGTCAAAACACTGTACAACTCTTGAATAGCTGTTCTCTATTAGGTAGTGTGAAAGGAAAGTTTGGCTGTCACCTAGGAGTCAACTTTATAATAGGCTGAAATTACAGTTAATGAATAACTGATAACAGAGTTATTTTAGGGCATCTATGAGTTTAAAATTTGGTGTCCATATCTTGGTTATACCTACTACTTTCAGCCTCTCATATATGTTTGTATTTAGAATTGGCGTTAAGTCCTTTGTACTCCTGCCAAGAGAACTTAGGGTGTCACCAGACCCATAGGAAGAGTGGTCCTATCAAATGAACTCCTAGGATGTCTGAAGACTAGCTAGCTCCTTGGCTCCCTTGGTACATTTATCTTAGAGCTCTATTTTTTTTTTTTTTTTTTTTTTTTGCCGTACACGAGCCTCTCACTGTTGTGGCCTCTCCCGCTGCGGAGCACAGGCTCTGGACGCGCAGGCTCAGCAGCCATGGCTCACGGGCCTAGCCACTCTGCGGCATGTGGGATCTTCCCGGACCGGGGCACGAACCCGTGTCCCCTGCATCGGCAGGCGGACTCTCAACCACTGCGCCACCAGGGAAGCCCGAGCTCTATATTTTTCAGCATATTTATTTGAGATGTTTATGAGGTTATTAAAGAAAGGATCTGTTTTACTTATCTAACTACTAGTGACCTCTGCTGTTGGCTTTCTGTAACTGTACCAGTTTTTGGATTGGTGGATTATCCTGAATTCACTATGACATTGGATTTTATGTGTAAGATATTAACTGAAGAAAACACAGTATCTACACCATGTGCTTCTTTATTTCCTCAGCCAAAGGCTCTGAAGTAAGCCTCAAGTAGTGGCTTTTTAATAGTGCTCAAGCAGAAAATGAAATTTCAGTTGAGTAACCTATCTATATTGGCTAAATTTGAGATTTCTAAAATTCACTTACCTGATACTGTAGGTTATCAGGTAAGTGGCTTTTAGGACTCTCCAAATTTTCCTGATGTAGATAAGGATTTATACTTAACCAAACATTTGAAGAATGTTTACTCAATAGGTGAAATACTAGAATTGCTCTTATGGCAATATGTCCTGTTTTCTCATTAATGTACCAAAGCCAGTAATTTCATGACTTTTTAAAGTAGGAATAAGGATTTGAATGTCATTGCAGCACAGAAGGTTGCAAGATTAGTAACTACATAGTAGTGACACCATTTGGTAAAATTTGAACACTTTATATCATATTTAGAATGTTAAAAGAGGACTAAAGTATTCAAATGCACGTAACCCTCCAACATGATTAAGCAAAATAAACATGTCTTTAAGAAAGTTTCAACCTTCTGTTTTTGTTCCTGAGTTGGCACTGAGAATTTCTAATGACTGGAGGTAATTTTCAGTATGATTTATACCACTTCTGTCAGATAAGTAGTAATTGTCAGCTATTCTGATAGGCAAAAATAAATAGTATGGGGGCTTTCCTGGTGGTGCAGTGGTTGCGAGTCCGCCTGCCGATGCAGGGGACACGGGTTCATGCCCCGGTCCAGGAAGATCCCACATGCCGCAGAGTGGCTAGGCCCGTGAGCCATGGCTGCTGAGCCTGCGCGTCCAGAGCCTGTGCTCCTCAGTGGAAGAGGCCACAACAGTGAGAGGCCCACGTACCGCAAAAAAAAAAAAAAAAAAAAAAATAGTATGACTTTTTTTAAAAATAAATTCATTTTTTGGCTGTTTTGGGGTCTTTGTTGCTGCACGTGGGCTTTCTCTTGTTGCGGCGAGCGGGAGCTACACTTCGTTGCAGTGCTCGTTGCTGTGCGCGGGCTTCTCATTGAGGTCACTACACTCTTGTTGCTGAGCACGGGCTCTAGGCGTGAGGGCTTCAGTACTTGTGGCACATGGGCTCAATAGTTGTGGCTTGCAGGCTCTAGAGCACAGGCTCAGTAGCTGTGGCGCACAGGCTTAGTTGCTCCGCGTCATGTGGGATCTTCTCAGACCAGGGCTCAAACCTGTGTCCCCTGCATTGGCAGGCAGATTCGTAACCACTGCTCCACCAGGGAAGTCCTAGTATGACATTTTAAAATGTCTATTTGTCAGCATACGTGTTGCCTTGTGTGATAAAATCGTGGTGGTAGTCAGCATCTTTGAAAATACTTACAAAACTTAGTTTTATGATTAATCTTGTCCTGATGAGTAGTTATAAAACTACCATGGCCACTACCAGAAATGAAGCTGTGGTTTAAGTCGAAGTTATTTTGTGTCATCACAATATTCTGACCTTGCAGCTTGCTTAGTGTACTCAAAGTTTTCATCCTGTGTGAAGGTTGTCAAATTAGTCTCCCTGTAAAAATCTGTATGTTTGAAGAATTTAGATAAGTGACTTAATTTAGAAGCATTGCCAATCCTTCAAATGTTATTTATTGGGGGAGTTATGAAGTATTTTTTAAAAAGGGTGAATGTTGTAACTGCCATTCTTAATTTGACTCAAGCTATTTTAGTGCATGTGTTCTGTTCTTTTAAATTCATTAAACTTACTTAGAACTAGGTATCGTGGTAGTTGTAGAGGCACAGATGTTGTGTTCTCACCCTCCTGACTATCAACTTTATTGGTGATATTAATAAGCATTTTATAAGCATTTGGGGGGTACCTACTATCTGCTCAATGCCAGGAAACCTGATATACTTCTTGAAGACATTCCCTTCTATTTGAAAGCTCAGTTTAATATAGTAGTAATTTAAAAAGTGTTGGTATGCTCATGCATTGATATGGGAGATTAGGGATGATTCATTTAGAGATACGAAGTGGTTTATTTTTATTTTTTTATTTATTTATTTTTTGCGGTACGCGGGCCTTTCACTGTTGTGGCCTCTCCCGTTGCGGAGCACAGGCTTCGGACGCGCAGGCTCAGCGGCCATGGCTCACGGGCCCAGCCGCTCCGCGGCATGTGGGATCCTCCCGGACTGGGGCACGAACCCGTGTCCCCTGCATCGGCAGGTGGACTCTCAACCACTGCGCCACCAGGGAAGCCCGGTTTATTTTTTTTTAATTATCCAGGTTCTATTTTTTTCTAAATAAATATTTATTTATTTATTTGGTTGCACCAGGTCTTAGTTGTCTTAGTTGTGGCAGGCGGGCTCCTTAGTTGTGGCTCACAGGCTCCTTAGTTGAGGATCGCCAACTCCTTAGTTACGGCTTGCTTGCTCCTTAGTTGTGGCCGGTGGGCTCCTTAGTTGCAGCACACAGGCTCCTTAATTGTGGCATGCGAACTCTTAGTTGCAGCATGCATGTGGGATCTAGTTCCCTGACCAGGGACTGAACCCAGGCCCCCTGCATTGGAAGCTCAGTCTTATCCACTCCACCACCAGGGAGGTCCCTGAAGTGTTTTCTTTTTTTTTTTTTACATCTTTATTGGAGTATAATTGCTTTACATTGTTGTGTTAGTTTCTGCTGTACAGCAAAGTGAATCAGTTATATGTATACATATATCCCCATATCCCTTCCCTCTTGCATCTCCCTCCCACCCTCCCTATCCCACCGAGCTGATCTCCTGTGTGATGTGGCTGCTTCCCACTAGCTATCTATTTTACATTTGGTAGTGTATATATATCAATGCCACTCTCTCACCCTGAAGTGTTTTAAAGTCAGGGAAAGGCCCAGTGATTAAGAATGTAGAGGATGTTGCCACTCATAATGATAAACTTTACCTAAAAACTAGAGAGCCTAGTAGATTTGATATTCTTCTGATAAAGCTTTATTTCTGGTTTCTGCCTTTCAGTGAATTTCTTTGAAAGTTTAACACAGTGTTAATGTTGAAGTTAGAAAACAACTTGCTAATAATTGGAAGCCCACTTAAAACCCATCTTAATTTCATGTGATGTGAGTTAAGATTTTTAAATTTGGGGCTGAATTTATATCTTAATAGTTAAGGCTATGCACATTGATTGACAACTACAATTGAATGTCCAGGAAGGTAAGGAGTCCTGAAGTGAATTTTTATGTGGATGGGTGTAAAGCGGCAAAGAATAATTCTTTCTGAAATACTTAATTGTAGGCCTAAAATTTAAATCTATGGGCAGTGTTGCCTGTCAAGGCTTATTAGGGATTTCAAACAGGTAGGATGAAAATTATTAAACATATAAATATGCATACTGTGTGCCACTTTTCCAAGTCTTTTACAGTTTTACAATAATATTTGCACTTTGCTGACTGAGTTCTGCAACGTTATTTGACTTGATACTCTATGGTAACTGGGTTGAAATGGTTCCAGTTGAAAATATAAATAATCCTATGATTATTTTCCCCCTACATCTTACGACAGATATTTAATGAAAGGAAGTGTGAAAAGACCACATCTTACTTCAAAATTAGTGAGATGGAGCCCCTCCCTCTTACTGTTAATGTTTACAGTTTTAAAAATTCTAGGATTTTGCTGCTTTTTAAAATGACAAATTGGAAAAGGAATAAAAAATACACTTTTTTCTGAAATGCTTTCTGTACTGCTTATTTATTGCATTGTATTGCTACATTTTAGGCATCTCAATTCTGTCTAAACTCAGGATGATAGATACTTTAATATTCTTTGCATCCTTGGAATCCTGTAAGTTTTTAAGATCATGGACAAATGAATAAATAAATGGGGAAGTGTTTGAGAGTTTTAAATGGCGATGTGAAGGTAGTGTGAGGTGAGATCCCTGCCCCAACTCAAATACACTCATACATAAAGATTATGAATTTAAAAACATGAATTAAAAAAAATTTGAGATCACTATTTTGGGGGGATAGCTTTCCATTTATTTGTATCTTCAATTTCTTTCATCAATGTCTTGTAGTTTTCAGTGTACAAGGTCTTTCACCTCCTTAGTTAAGTTTATTCCTAAGTGTTTTATTTTTAAAAAATTTATTTTTATATTTTATTTTTTCATACAGCAGGTTCTTATTAATTATCTATTTTATCCATATTAGTGTATATATGTCAATCCCAATCTCCCAATTCATCCCACCACCGCCCCCCCCACCACTTTCCCCCCTTGGTGTCCATACGTTTGTTCTCTACATCTGTGTCTCTATTTCTGCCCTGCAAACCAGTTCATCTGTACAATTTTTCTAGGTCTAAGTGCTTTATTTTTTTATGCTATTGATTTTGTATCCTGCAACTGTACTGAATTAGGGTGGCAAAAATACACAATGGGGAATGGATAGTCTCTTTAACAAATGATGTTGGAAAACTAGGTAGCCACATACAAAAGAATGAAATTGGGCCTTTATCTTACAGCACACACAAAAATCAACTCAAAATGGATTAAAGACTTAAATATAAGACTTGAAACTATAAAACTCCTAGAAGAAAACATAGGGGAAAAACTTCATGACATTGGTCTTGACAATGATTTCATGGATATGACACCAAAAGCATAGGTAACAAAAGCAAAAATAAACAAGTGAGACTACATCAAACTAAAAGGTTTCCACACACCAAAGGAAACAACAGAGTGAAAAGGCAATCTAAGGAATAGGAGAAAATATTTGCAAACTATATATCTGATAAGGGGTTATGCTCCCAAAAATATAAAGAATTCCCACAACTCCACAGTAAAAGTAATAACTCAATTTAAAAATGGGCTAAGGGGGCTTCCCTGGTGGCACAGTGGTTAGGAATCCGCCTGCCAATGTAGGGGACACGGGTTCGAGCCCTTGTCCGGGGAGATCCCACATGCAGCGGAGCAACTAAGCCCATGTGCCACAACTATTGAGCCCGCATGCCTAGAGCCTGTGCTCCGCAACAAGAGAAGCCATTGCAATGAGAAGCCTGCGCACCTCAACAAAGAGTAGCCCCCGCTTGCCACATCTAGGGAAAGCCTGCGCACAGCAACAAAGACCCAATGCAGCCAAAAATAAATAAATTTAAAAAAATGGGCTAAGGACTTGATTAGACATTTCTTAAAGATACACAAATGGCAAACATATATATATATATACATGGAATTTAAGAAAAAAATGCCATGAAGAACCTAGGGGTAAGACAGGAATAAAGACACAGACCTACTAGAGAATGGACTTGAGGATATGGGGAGGGGGAAGGGTAAGCTGTGACAAAGCGAGAGAGAGGCATGGACATATATACACTACCAAACGTAAGGTAGATAGCTAGTGGGAAGCAGCCGCATAGCACAGGGAGATCAGCTTGGTGCTTTGTGACCGCCTGGAGGGGTGGGATAGGGAGGGTGGGATAGGGAGGGTGGGAGGGAGGGAGATGCAAGAGGGAAGAGATATGGGAACATATGTATATGTATAGCTGATTCACTTTGTTATAAAGCAGAAACTAACACACCATTGTAAAGCAATTATACTCTAATAAAGATGTAAAGAAAAAGATAATCAGCCTCACTAATCATCAGGTAAATGCAAATCAAAACCACAATATCACCTCAAACATGTTAGAATGGTTATGAACAACAACAACAACAAAAAAGCAAGTGTTGGCAAAGATGTGGAGAAATTGGTACTCTTGTACACTGTTGGTGCAGCTGCTAAGGAAAACAGTATGGAAGTTCTTCAATAAATTAAAAATAGAACTACCATATGATTCAGCAAACCCACTTCTGGGTACTTATCCAAAAGAACTGAAGAGACATTAGCACTCACATGATCACTGCAGCACTATTCATAACAGCAGGGATGTGGAAAGTCCCTAAATGTCCATCAGACAAATGGCTAACGAATACGCATATACATACAGTGCAATGTTATTCAGCCTTAAAAAAGAAGGAAATCCCGCAGTATGTGGCAACATAGATGAACTTTTAGAACATTATGCTAACTGAATAAGCTAGTCATAGAATGACATATACTGCATGGTTCCACTTAGATGAGGTATCTAAAATAGTCAAACTCATAGAAGCAGAGAATAGAATGGTGGTTGCCAGGGGCAGAGGGTAGGGGGAAATGGGGAATTGCTAACCAATGGGTATAAGGTTTCAGTTATGCAAGATGAATAAGTTCTAGACATCTGCTGTACAATCTGCCAGGGAATAAAGTAGCTTTTCCTTGAATGCTAACCATCATGTAAGTTCACTAGTTTCCTCAAAAGTAAATGGTGTGCTCTGCTTCCGTTTTTGGTTTTGCTCCAGTGTTTGGGTTTTCTCCGTGGCCGCCTAAGACGAACCAATTCTTCTGGAAAGCAAAACCCAAGGCTCCGCCGCCCAGCTTGACTGACTGCATTGGCACGGTGGACAGCAGGGCAGAATCCACTGACAAGATTTGTCGGCTGGAGGCTGAGTTGGGACAGACCCCTCAGTGTCCCCCGCATCTGTTTTGCAGAAAAGCTTTAGCCTTTTGGGCCTTCCAAGTTTACCTAAGTGGTATTCTCACTCAGAATCTAATGTCACTCCTCCAAGCCTCAGCCACCGATTTTTTTTTAAACTTTTGATGCACATCTGTTCACCTTTCTGTTGGAGAAACACGGAAGTGAAGCAAAGCGAATTCCATTTTGCGCGAATGAGCGCGGTTTCCCACGACCTCACCGGAGAGCGCGCAGAGATCATTTTTCAATTGAGGGATATGGGTAAATTCATCTGGAGTCAGGCTACACAGTCTAACAGGAGCACGTTAATGTCATGCTATGAGAGGCTGAACTATCCAGAAGAAGATTATAAGTAAGTCTAAGGTCCTTCTTGGCTTCAGGTTAGGAAACTGCAGGTTTTGGTGGTGGGGGGGGGGGGTTGTTTTGTCTTTGGTGAGCTGGGAAGAGGACTCGCTACAGAGCCAAAAAGGAAGATTTTCGCTGGCGGCTGTGTGTCAGGCCAGGCGCTGCAGGGAGAGGGAGAAGCTTGACTCGAGTCTGGTCGTTTCCCCTTTCACGTGACACGTCCCCCACCGCCTCGCCGGCTGCTTCCGGCCGGGGCATCACCCGGAAGTGGGGGGGGAAGGTGGGGTAAAAGCGGCGGCCGGGCGGCTCCGGGAAGAAGCGGAGGGAGGAGTTGGCGACGCCGCGGCCGTCGCGGTTGCCGCCACCGTCGCCGCCATCGCCGCCGCGGCTACTGTGACTTCTCCTGGTGTGTGAGATCGGAGCCTACGCGCCTGGATTTGTCGCCGCCACCGGCTGCGTAGATCCGGAGGTTTAACCACAGGACAGAAAAAACAGGTAAGTCCTATGTCGGCTTCCCGTCGTCCCCTTCTACAGAAGGGGTTTTCTGTACTGTCAGTCTGTACTACCGAGTGTGGCGAGAAGGTGATTTTAATCTGGGGGAGTTTCCAAACTCTTACTGCTTCACAACTCAGGTATGCATTACACTCTTGTTTTACCTCCCCTAACAGGGGATAGAGGAGGGAAGATTGGGTCCTGACCCCTGTCGCTTTCTTGTCCCCTCCTGAGGAAGTGTCCTGATCATCCATAGCCCATGTTACCTAATTAATTGAAGGTACAAGAAGGTCTGTGCCCGATTTTGGAGGTCACATGGACTGATCACCATTATTAATGAAATAATGTAAAGAAATTAGATATTTTGCTTCTTGTCTCGCTCTGGGAGCATGAAGTAAACTGAGAGAGCACTCTTGTTTCCATTTCATTTTGTTTATTCTGACCCTTCCCAGTAAAGTTACTCTCCATCCTTGTTGCACCCTGTGGCATCTTTTTCTTTGACACTTTTTCTTGTAGACGTTGAAGTTATTTATCCTAAGCACTGGCAACTCTTTCATCGTTTCGCAGGTTAATATTATTCAGCATCTGGTTTTTGTTTTAATTACACCCTCTTCATCTACAGTGGTATGACTTTGTATTGAGACTTAAGATGTGCAGAACAATGAATTAGGTGATATTGAGGTGTGGGGGGCGGTAGGGGGGTATACACAAGAAATAAGATGAAGTCCCTAGCCTCAAGAGAGTTTGCATTCAAGTTGAGTTCAGTTATGAAGACAATGGATTCTAGCAGCCCCACTTACTGAATAACTACATTGCTTATCTCATCCTTTTTAAAGGATATTTTGAACTGAAATTTTATTTTTTAATCTTTCAAACTTTCTTGTTTCTACAGTCATGACATGAGAGGGTTTTTTTCCTATTTGTACTGAAGGGTCTCACAATGTAGTAGGAAAGACAGATACACCCTTTTAATCTCAGTAATGTATATTAGAAACAGAAAGTGTTATGAGAGTGTAGGGAAGGGAGCTTTTGAGCTGGGCCTTGAAAAATGGATAGGATTTAGCTTTGCAGGAATGGAGGTAGGGGACGACAGCCCAGGTACATGAAATAATGTGAGCAAAGGCTTGGGGGGCAGGAAAGATGCCTCCAGCAATACATTGTACATCAACATCTTTAACACAGCCACATCTTCCAAAATGTCACTGTTTAAAAGAAAAAAATATAGAATTCAAAACTGGTAAGCTTACAACCATATCCGACTACCCTCCAGCCAATAAAAAAGCTTATATATAGGAAGAAAACCCATGAAGTGACAAAAGCAGTGTTAATGTGTGAGATTTAATTCTGATGTAAACTCAAATGTAAAAGAGAAAAAGTAAAGCTTGCTATATTTTAATTCTGACTGAGTGTCGTGTCTTAAATATAATTTGGAATCTTTTTTTAAAAATTGCTGGGAATGAATAACAACACTGTGTGAAGTCAGAAGGCGTTCCAGTTTTTCCCCAAGGAATTTCTGTATTTCCTTGTCTCCTACAAAATGACTTCTCTACTGGCCTTCTTAACCTGATAGAAACTATTTTTTTACAGTCATAGTCTTAGATCTTGATTCTTGACCTTTAGGTAGCGTTAGATTAAACACTAATTCCTCCAAAGGATAGGTTAACACCCCTCGTCTCTAATGCAGAAGGTTGTTTTTCTTTGAAAAATGCATGCAGAAGTGGTAAAATTTGTTTGAAAGTGAGAGTGAGAGAGCAAGCAAAAATAACCCTAACATACCACAACCTTTACTTCTGGGAGGGATCTAAGGCAACACATTCCTTTTTATAAATTCCTCATTATAACTGCTTTTTATCTACATGTTTAAAAATGCTTGGCAAACTTTAATCAAGACTTTTGACATCCCATTGAGTGAAAATAATTTTCTTTGGCCAGTTGGGAAAGTAAATTGTGAGGAGAGGTTTGTCTGACATGATACAGGCACTGGCATAAATGAGAATAATATTTGGGAGTTTTGTCTTAAAATTCCTTCTACTTATCTTTGTTAAAGGGAAGTTCAGCTTTTAAAGGTTTTACAGTTTTGTTTTTAAACAGAACTCTTTCTTAGGACATAAATCACAGTGAGGGTGGGGGGTGGGAGAGGCAGGCAACAGTTGGCCTATTTCAGTTCAGTCTATTGTCCCAGCAACCATGTGTTTCATTTATAAATCACAGTGTTCAGGTTGATTTCACGTGATATAACTTGCTTACTTACTTGCTGAGATAGTATGGCAGAAATAGTGTCACAATACTTTTAGAATGTGTTCCATTAAAGTGAAAGGGTAGGATGTTTCTGGTTTCATAAATATGTTTCTAGTTTCTCCAGCACTATTAGAAAATGGATTTCCTGGGACTTCCCTGATGGTGCAGTGGTTAAGAATCTGCCTGCCAATGCAGGGGACACAGGTTCGAGCCCTGGTCCAGGAAGATCCCACATGCCAAGGAGCAACTAAGCCTGTGAGCTACAACTACAGAGCCTGTGCTCTACAGCCCGTGAGCCACAACTACTGAGCCTGTGTGCCACAACTACTGAAGCCCGTGCACCTAAAGCCTGTGTTCTGCAACAAGAGAAGCCACTGCAATGAGAAGCCGGTGCACCACAATGAAGAGTAGCCCCTGCTCGCTGCAACTAGAGAAAGCAGGCGTGCAGCAACGAAGACCGAACGCAGCCAAAAATAAATTAAAAAAGAAAAAAGAAAATTGATTTCCTCATCTTTGTGGGCTCATATTTGTGTGGGATATTGGTAGATTGCATCAGTTTTCACAGATATTTCTGTCCTTGAAGGAAATGAGGATAAAATGAGCCAATTAGCTGTGCTTTGGCCTGCGTTTTCCATTTATATTTATAATTATACAGGTATGGCTGAAGGATTAAATTTTTTTTACCTGTTTTTACTTTATAATTCTCTAGTGTAGAAGTCCACTTTTCCAGACCTATAATCAGGAGAACGTTTAACAATTTACTAATTGGAATAAATGGATTATTCCACATCTTAGGGAAATTGTTTTAGGCTGACCATTTACCTTAGTTGATTTTGTTTGTAAAAAAGTTCAAGTGTTTTGTTTTATGCTCTAGTAATTGCTCCTGATCTGCTTGTGCATTTGATGTCACAACCAAAGCAGATAGGGAGCAAATAATACTGGAATTACTTCCTTCCCCTACTCCCACCTGAGTTTGCAGAACACTGTATATTTCTTATAATTTTGGAGAAATGGTTTCTGATCTCTTGAACGTTCACCTGAAGCATGCTGCCCACCACTCAGGAGAGGAGGGCATTAAAAGGGCTTCTGTTAAGACCTGAAACAGTGTCAACAGAGGTTGAAGAACAGAGAGGAAGAATTCCACAGCAGAGAGCCTGCTAAACAAAATTCTCAGGACTACTTAGGATAAATTTGTAGCTGATCTCTGGGGTCATGAGGATACTTAAGAGTTGATCCTTGGACTTCCCTGGTGGCACAGTGGTTAAGAATCCGCCTGCCAATGCAGGGGACATGGGTTCGATCCCTGGTCGGGGAATATCCCACATGCCGCAGAGCAACTGAGCTGGTGTGCCACAACTACTGAGCCTGTGCTCTAGAGCCCGTGAACCACAACTACGGAGCCCCCACGCCACAACTACTGAAGCCCGTGTGCCCTAGAGCCCACGTGCCGCAACTACTGAGCCCACGGGCTGCAACTACTGAAGTGCGCGCACTTAGAGCCCGTGTTCCGCAACAAGAGAATCCACTGCAGTGAGAAGCCCCTGCACTGCAACGAAGAGTAGCCCCCGCTTGCCACAACTAGAGAAAGCCTGCACGCAGCAACGAAGACCCAGCACAACCAAAAAATAAATTAAAAAAAAAAAGAGTTGATCCTTGAGCTAACAAAAGCTTAGAGAGCTTAGTTGTTACAGAGTTCCACGCGTAATTTCTTTTTTTTTTGTTTCCATGCGTAGTTTCCTTTGTTGATCCTTGCACTGAAAATGGTAGTGGAAAAAGGTGTCTAATTTTTTCGTGATGATGAAGTTTTTTGCGCTAAGAATTCTAATTGAATTATTAAATTAATCATTAATCTAATAGTATTAAATTAAAATAGAAAGTAATATTGTATTGATTATTGGTAAATATATTAATAATACCAAAACATTAATATTAAATTATTATTAATTTCAATTAATTGAATTTTATATTAATTATAATTATGCTTAATATAATTATAACTATATATAAATATAATATATATAATAAATATAATATATAAATATATATTTAATATATAATTATAATTTTATTATAATTAATAAAATTAGCTAATTTCATTTTGGCCAATAAATGCTTTCTCTTATTTTACTATACCATTTCACTGTTAGTTCTAAATATCACTTTTTAGTTCAAATTTATAGCCACAGTATCTTGGTATTAAGTACTAATCACAAATGTAAGTACTTTTTTATGTATTAACAATCAGATTGGTGTCATATGTCATTAAGTATTGTGCATCAAAAGCGAAGTATTTTGTCTTACTTATCTGTTTCTAGCTAGGTGATAACAGGATTAATTTTAGTCATAAAAACCTTCCTAGCCTTCAGAGAGTTTTAAAGCCTTAAATTCATCATAT
This sequence comes from Stenella coeruleoalba, assembly GCF_951394435.1. Taxonomy (NCBI): domain Eukaryota; kingdom Metazoa; phylum Chordata; class Mammalia; order Artiodactyla; family Delphinidae; genus Stenella; species Stenella coeruleoalba. Next base: position 60,145,278 of record NC_137152.1, read on the forward strand.
AATGATGGATAAAGGAATAAATTAATATGTGACCTTGAGTGTCAGGGTATGATTCAGATTGCCTAATGAGGATGTGGAGAAAAGGGAACCCTCATACACTGTTGGTGGGAATGTAAATTTGTGCAGCCACTGTGGAGAACAGTATGGAGGTTTCTCAAAAATCTAAAAATAGAACTACCATATGACCCAGAAGTTCTACTCCTGGGTATATACCTGAAAAAAACCAAAAGATACATGTACTGCAATGTTCATAACAGCGTTATTTACAATTGCTGAGATATTGAAGCAACCTAAGTGTCCATCAACAGATGACTGTTTAAAGCAGCTGTCTGTATGTATCTATATTTCTATAGATACATACAGACAGCTGCTTTATCTAGATATAGATATATACACACACACTCATACACACACACACACACACTCACACACACACACACACACACACACACACACACACACACGTACAATGGAATATTACTCAGCCATAAAAAAGAATGAAAATTTTGCCATTCACAACAACATGGATGGACTTGGAGGGTATTACGCTAAGTGAAATAAGTCAGACAGAGAAAGACAAATACTGTATGATATCACTTATATGTGGAATCTAAAAAATTCAACAAACTAATGAATATAACAAAACAGAAAAAGACTCACAGACATAGAGAACAAACTAGTGGTTACCAGTGAGAAGAGAGAAGAGGGGAGGGGCAAGATAGGGGTATGAGATTAAGAGCTACAAACTACTATGTATGAAATAAATAAGCTACAAGGATATTTTGTACAACTCAAGGAATATAGCCAATATTTCATAATAACTATAAGGGAATATGACCTTTAAAAATTGTAACACCTGAAACCTATATAATATTGTAAATCAACTATACCTCAGTAAAAAAAAAAGATTGCTTAAGAGTTTGTCTGCTGTGTTTATTATAAAACTAACCCGTTAATTCCTGTTTCTTAACTTTAGGGCAAATGGTAAGTCATGGGATTTTGAATCTTACATTTTTTGGAGGGGGGTGCACATAAGTAAAGGAGACCGGAACTGTTCCTTTGTCTGGTATGAAAAAAAATAAATCTGGTACTTTGTCTATTGTTTGCAGTTTGGTAAGTGTTGACATATTCTTTCATAGGGCCAAATTTTATTCCTAGACCTAGCAAGTGGCTAAACTGAGATTTAAAGCCAGTCAGTCTGGCTTTAGAACCTATGCTCTTATCTAACATAAAGGAACTGTATTTTTTAAAAAAATACATAGGGCTTCCCTGGTGGCACAGTGATTGAGAGTCTGCCTGCTGATGCAGGGGACACGGGTTCGTGCCCTGGTACGGGAAGATCCCACATGCCGCAGAGCGGCTGGGCCCGTGAGCCATGGCCGCTGAGGCTGCGCGTCTGGAGCCTGTGCTCCGCAATGGGAGAGGCCACAACAGTGAGAGGCCCGCGTACCGCAAAAAAAAAAACCCCAAAAAACCAAAAAAAACAGACATTTGAGCAAAATTAGGTCTATTGGAATTAAGTTCCTTGTTTGTCCTAAAGAGGGAAACACTCATTTATCTTATTTGAAAGTATGAATGAGCAAATAGATTTGATGATTAAAAATTAAAGTATCATTACCTCAAAATTTCCTTGGTACTTAGAAATGAAGTTCAAAAGTAAAGACCATAGTTTTGTTTTTAGCTAATTACGTTTTTTAAGGATAAGCTAAATGACCTAATACTTAAAATGGTGTTAGTCTTATTTGTATTCTCAGAGTCCCAGGAAAAGAAATGGACTATGCGTTTTTTTCATCTTTACAATAAACACATCTTTGCACTTGGCCAGACTTTGATATTTACAACATGCTTAGAACTTAAACTGTACTAAGAGAACATATAATGAAAGTTAATAAGCAAGCATAAATTGGGACATTGCTGGTTACATTTTCTGGATTATTGGATATTATTCTCTTGATATTTTCAAGGCATAACGTCACCATTTTATTGTGATCTACTGTTTTGGGGAGGCAGTATAATAGAGGGTTAAGAGTGGGCCCTCAGGCCCACACTGCCTGGGTTAGAACCCCAGCTCCTCTGTTTACTGCTTATATGACCCTGAGCTTGTCTCTTTCCTTTTGTGCCTCAGTTCCTTCAGATTTCCAAAATGGCAGCAATAACGGTGGGATTTCAATGAATTAATACATATAGAGCCCTAAGAGCAGTGTGTACTATATAGTGATTCACAATTTTTAAAGGTTGTACTCCATTTATGGTTATTATAAAGTATTGGCTATATTCCTTGAGTTGTACAATATATCCTTGTAGCTTATTTATTTCATACATAGTAGTTTGTAGCTCTTAATCCCCTACCTCTGTGTTGTCCCTCCCCCCTGCCCTCTCCCCACTGGTAACCACTAGTTTGTTCTCTATATCTGTGAGTCTCCTTCTGTTTTGTTATATTCACTAGTTTGTTGTATTTTTTAGATTCCACATATAAGTGATATAATACAGTATTTGTCTTTCTTTGTCTGACTATTTCACCAAGCATAATACCCTCCAAGTCCATCCATGTTGTTGCAAATGACAAAATTTCATTCTTTTGTATGGCTGAGTAATGTTCCATTTTGTATGTGTGTGTGTGTGTGTGTGTGTGTGTGTGTGTGTGTCTGTGTACACCACATCTTTATCCATTCCTCTGTTTATGGACACTTAGGTTGCTTTCATATCTTGGCAATTGTAAAATAATGGTGCTGTGAACTTTGGGGTGCATATAACTTTTCGAATGTGTTTTTGTTCTTAGTAGATATATACCCAGTAATGGAAGTGCTGGGTCATATGGTAGTTCTATTTTTAGTTTTTTGAGCCACCTCGATAATGTTTTCCACAGTGTATTCAGCTTTTTAAAATTGCGGCATATATATTGGTGATTAAAAGCACAGACTCTAGACTATGCTTGGCTTCGAATTTTGATTGTGTCCCTTAATAGCTGTGTGACCCTGGGAACGTTTCTTTCCCTCTCTGTGTCTCAGTTTCATTATCTGTAAAATGGAGGTAATAATAGTACATATCCCGTTGGGTTGTGAAGATTAAAATAGTAAAAAGTATTAGGTATTATTATATATTAATATTTACTGACATAGAAAAATGCTCATTATAGTGTTGTTGATCAATAATCAATAAACATTCTATAATAGGAATAGAGTTTTATTTGATCCAAACTGAGTGCTATAGCCCAGAGACAGCCTCTCAGATAACTCTGAGGAACTGCTCCAGAGAAGCATCATTTTCAGCATGGTTTTATATCTTGTCAGAATAAAGAACATCAAACAAATCAGGGATACATTCCTTCAAGGTTTCAAAAAAAAAAAAAAACCAAAACACCAGAACAGATCAGCATGTACACAACTAATCAGTATGGCATTGGCACCTGAAAAGGAGGCTTATCATTGAATGAGTACCAGCATTGCTGTCCAGGAAGGGAGGCATTTAATCTTTATTTTTAACATGGACATCCTTTACTTCCGGTCAGTGTGCTCTTTTCTTTAATAATCAAAGCAGATGTACAATGTATGTTTGATAGGCCACAAACAGGCTGTTTTAGTTAGCATAAGATTCGAGTTAAATCATATATAAGTCAGAATGACTTCCCCATACCTCGATATGTGGACATTTCTTTCATCAGTGTTGAATGAAAAGGAGCATGTTATAAAATAGAATAGCATATCATTTTTATTTAAAACGTGTGCTTATACATACATACACATAACCTCATAAACTTACACGTACACACATGTATACATCCCTACCTCAGAATTTTAACATTTGTTGTTTCTTGTTGGTGGACTGATTTATTGTTTATTTTTATATTTGCTTGTCTATATTTTCTCTTTTTATCCAGTTGATATTTATTTCTTATTTTTTTAAAAAAATATTTATTTATTTTGGCTGTGCCTGGTCTTAGTTGTGACACATGGACTCTTAGTTGTGGCATGCATACTTCTTAGTTGAGGCATGCGGACTCTTAGTTGTGGCATGTGAACTCTTAGTTGTGGCATGCATGCGAGATCTAGTTCCCTGACCAGGGATCGAACCGAGGCTCCCTGCATTGTGAATGTGGAGTCTTACCCACTAGACCACCAGGGAAGTCCCTTCCTTTTATTTTAAAGGAAGGAAAAAGACACAATTAAAGCATCTCTTCTGTGAAGTCTTCACTGAACTCCCTTCCTTCATCTCTGAGCCCCTTGAAAGCAGAGCCCATGTCATATTCATTCACCTTTGTATCCCCAGCTGGGCCTAGCGCAGAACCTAAAAAGATACTGGGCACTTAGCAATGTTTGTAAGGTTAAGAGGAGATGGAATTATGTGACAAGAACTTTACATATGTTATCTGATATACTCCTTTTAACAGTCCCATGAGTAAGAGTTATCTGTATTGTTCTGATGAGGAAACTGAGCGTCAGAGAGATCAAACAATTTGCTGGAGGTCACAGAGCTAATAAATAACAGAATTTGGATTCAAGTCCAAGTCTGTCTGATGCCAAAGATGTATGTCCAGTTAAAGAATTGCCTAATGAATATACCTGTTGTCTTCAAAAAATCTATTCATATATATATATAAATTTTTTTGGCTGCATCAGGTCTTAGTTGCAGCATGCGGGCTCTTTGTTGTGGTGCACAGGCTTCTCTCTAGTTGTGGTGCATGGGTTCCAGAACACGTGGGCTCTGTTGTTGTGGCACATGGGCTCTCTAGTTGTGGCACGCGAGCTCAGTAGTTGCGGTGCGTGGGCTTAGCTGCCCCACGGCATGTGGCATCTTAGTTCCCCGACCAGGGATTGAACCTGCATCCCCTGCATTGGAAGGCTGATTCTTAACCACTGGACCACCAGGGGAGTCCCTCCAATGAAATAATTTTTGAAAGATTTCTTTGTAAACAGAAATGAGCTATATGAATGTAAAGTTATGTTATTCTTATTTCCTGCTATAATCCTACCTGTACCCTCGATTCTGACTTGGCAAACCTGCTTTCCTGCTCCCATGTAAGACTTTTTCCTCTCTATTCAACTGGTGCTTTAGTTCTCCATATATGTCTTTTTATATTGCCCAAGTTCTACCCACTTTTTAGGAACTTGGCTTATAATTATGATATGAAGCTTTTCAGATTAATCCAGCCGTTTCCATCGAACTCAGTATTGGATGTGCATGTTGAAGAGACTGATTTGCGAGTATCTAGCCAGGTATTTGTTTCGCACCAAAGTATGGCAGTATCATCTTTGAACATAGATACTTATACTTTTCCTAATTTGATCTGTTCACTTTTCTCTGTGCTGTGTTCAACTTTAATGTCCCACATTCATAGCCATACCTTTTTCAAAAGGAGGTGTTGTCAGAATTAGTTTTTAGCTGGAAGATGTTAGTAAGTTCAGTCTGTGTCTTATGTATATGCATGTGTGTGTTTGTCCACATGAACCCTTGATCAGAAATAGAAAAAAAGGGCAGGTAAGGCAAGAGAAGGAGTGCTATAATAATTTATTTCAAAGACCCAACAGCATACACTAAACCAAAATTTAGGATTTAGTTATAGCTTGACTCCCCATGGCTTTTGAAGAATTAAGAAGGTGAACCCCCTTTAAATTATTAACTAACTAAAGGGAAGCATCCACTTTGTGAAAACTGCATGTTTTAAATGGGGGAAAAAATAGCTCCTTGTAGTAAAGAATATTTTTTTAGTCTACGAGAACCAACTTTCTAAAGATTTCAGCCTATTTTATTTTATTTTTTGAACATAAATCGCTCAATTAATTATTATTATTTAAAAATTTTTTATTTTATATTGGAGTAGAGTTGATTAAAAATGTTGTGTTAGGGTTTCCCTGGTGGTGCAGTGGTTGAGAGTCCGCCTGCCGATGCAGGCGACGAGGGTTTGTGCCCGGGTCCGGGAAGATCCCACATGCTGCAGAGCAGCTGGGCCTGTGAGCCATGGCTGCTGAGCCTGCGCGTCTGGAGCCTTGCTCTGCAACAGGAGAGGCCGCAACAGTGAGAGGCCCGCGTACCGCAAAAAAAAAAAAAAAAAAAAATGTTGTGTTAGTTTCAGGTGTACAACAAAGTGATTCAGTTTTACATATACATGTATCTATTCTTTTTCAAATTCTTTTCCTATTTAGGTTATTACATAGTATTAAGCAGAGTTCCCTGTGCTGTACAGTAGGTCCTTGTTGGTTATCTATTTTTAATATAGCAGTCCCAAACTCCCAATCTATCCCATCCTTCAACCCTTCCCCCCTGGTAGCCATAAGTTCATTCTCTAAGTCTGTTTCTGTTTTGTAAATAAGTTCATTTGTATCATTTCTTTTTAGATTCTGCATATAAGCGATATACAATATTTCTCTTTCTCTGTCTGACTTCACTCAGTATGACAATCTCTAGGTCCATCCATGTTGCTGCAAATGGCATTATTTCATTCTTATTTATGTGTACCACATCTTCTTTATCCATTGCTCTGTCGATGGACATTTAGGTTGTTTCCATGTCTAGGCTATTGTAAACAGCACTGCAAAGAACATTGGCGTGCATGTATCCTTTTGAACCATGGTTTTCTTCAGATATATGCCCAGGAGTGGGATTGCAGGATCATATGGTAGCTCTATTTTTAGTTTTTTAAGGAATCTCCATACTGTTCTCCATAGTGGCTGTACCAATTTACATTCCCACCAACAATGTAGGAGGGTTCCCTTTTCTCCACACCCTCTCCAGCATTTATTGTTTGTAGACTTTTTGATGATGGCCGTTCTGACTGGTGTGAAGTGATACCTCATTTTAGTTTTGATTTGCATTTCTCTAATAATAATTAGCGATGTTGAACATCTTTTCATGTGCCTCTTAGCCATCCGTATGTCTTTTTTGGAGAAAAGTCTATTTAGGTCTTCTGCTCATTTTTTTATTGGATTGTTTGTTTTTTTGATATTGAGCTTCCTGAGCTGTTTGTAAGTTTTGGAGATTAATCCCTTTTCTGCAGCATCATTTGCAAATATTTTGGCCCTTTCTGTGGGTTGTCTTTTTCTCTTTTTAAAAATATTTATTTATTTATTTGGCTGCGTCGGGTCTTAGTTGTGGCATACGAGATCTTCATTTCGGCATGCAGGATCTTTCATTATGGCGTGTGGGCTCTTAATTAGGTGCACGGGCTTCTCTCTAGTTGTGGTGTGCAGGCTCCAGAGCACACGGGCTCAGTAGTTGTGGCATGTGGGCTCTCTAGTTGTCGTGTGTGGGCTCTGTAGTTGTGGTGCACGGGCTCTAGAGCATGCGGGCTCAGTAGTTGTGGCATGTGGGCTTAGTTGCCCCGCAGCATGTGGGATCTTAGTTCCCCGACCAGGGATCAAACCCACATCCCCTGCATTGGAAGGCGGATTCTTAACCACTGGACCACCAGGGAAGTCCCTGTGGGTTGTCTTTTCATTTTGTTTATGGTTTCCTTTGCTGTGTAAAAGCTTTTGAGTTTGATTAAGTCCCATTTGTTTACTTTTGTTTTTATTTCACTTACTCTAGGAGATGGATCGAAAAAGATATTGCTGTGATATATGTCAAAGAGTATTCTGCCTATGTTTTCCTCTAAGAGCTTTATGGTATCTGGTCTTATATTTAGGTCTTTAATCCATTTTGAGTTTATTTTTGTGTATGGTGTTAAAGAATGTTCTAATTTCATGTTTTTTACATGTAGCTGTCCAGTTTTCCCAGCACCATTTATTGAAGAGACTGTCTTTTCTCCATTGTGTAGTCATTGCCTCCTTTGTCATAGATTAGGTGACCATAGGTGAGTGGGTTTACATCTGGGCTTTCTATCCTGTTCCATTGACCTATATTTCTGTTTTTGTGCCAGTACCATACTGTTTTGATGACTGAAGATTTGTAGTGTAGTCTGAAGTCAAGGAGCCTTATTCCTTCAGCTCTGTTTTTCTTTCTCACGATTGCTTTGGCTATTTGGGGTTTTTGTGTCTCCATTATAAATTTAAGATTTTTTTGTTCTATTTCTGTGAAAAATGCCATTGGTAATTTGATAGAGATTGCATTGAATCTGTAGATTGCCTTGGGTAGTATAGTCATTTTGATAATATTGATTCTTCCTATCCAAGAACATGGTATACCTTTTCATCTCTTTGTGTCATCTTTGACTTCTTTCATCAGCATCTTATAGTTTTGGGGTTATAGGTCTTTTGTCTCCTTAGGTAGCTTTATTCCTAGGTATTTTATTCTTTTTGATGAAGTGGTAACTGGGATTATTTCTTGAATTTCTCAGCCTATTTTAGAATGTTTGTTTTGTGAGATGACAAAATTCATCCTAGTGCTTCCTAACAAAGCACAGAATCACAGAACTAAGGAATGAATTCTGAAAAAAGACATCTTCTTGACAATCGTAATGAATTTGCACTTCAAATTCTAAAAATAGTAACTATTGTTGATGGCTATTTGTCTTGATTTCTGTTCAACAACTGTACATTGAGTTTAAAATAACATTTTTTCTCAGCAATTCAGTGGATTTGATATAGCCATCAGTATTAGGTCTTCTGCTTGTGATAACAAAGCACTTGAAAATTGCCAGTTAAAAACTCTTAAGGATGTGAAGTGATGTAGGCCTTCTCTGAATTTGTTCTCATTCATCTATATAAAAATACCTGGCTAGGGCTTCCCTGGTGGTACAGTGGTTGGGGGTCCGCCTGCTGATGCGGGGGACACGGGTTCATGCCCCGGTCCAGGAGGATCCCACATGCCGCAGAGCGACTGGGCCTGTGGGCCATGGCTGCTGGGCCTGCGCGTCCGGACCCTGTGCTCGGCAGTGGGAGAGGCCACAACAGTGAGAGGCCCGCGTACCGCACAAAAAACAAAACAAAACAAAAAAACCTGGCTAAACAGTTGTCCTTGACAATTTTGAATTGCTAGTTCCTTTTTATAAACTGAACTCCCATATATTTCCAGTACATAATTTTTCATCCTTATCTATTCTGATAGTGATTCAACTTTGAACAAGAGGCGTGTTACCATATTTTCACCTTTGTTAACCAGAGTCTGTAAAACAGGACATTAAAGGAATTGAGAAGTTGGGTGTGGATGGGGATATAGATCTGGGCTATCTTTATGGAGTATTTGATTACTTCATGATGAAAATTGTTCTTTGGACCTTGATCTGATAAAAACAAAATTTATGAGAAATATGGACGTTAGGAAAAGTCAAAATATTCTGAAAAATAGATATGTATTTTTTTTAGGTTTTAGTTATACCACATGAATGTTTCAACTATAAAAATTAAGACAAAATACTTTTTCTATCAACATATTAGCTGCTTTAAAAAAAAAGTACTGGCACAATTGATTATATTCTTACCTGATAGGGGAGATATCTTTGCTTAATCAGCAAAGTGGGTCACCGAGTTATACCACATATGCTGAGTATTACAGTATTCTCCAACATGAGTTGAATGCTGGCGTGTATGGGGTTGGTGGTATAAATCTACTTGGTACCTTTTTGGTTTGGCTGATTAAATAGTGTTAATGAAGACAGAGTTATAGTCTTCATCTCTGTGGGAGGCATTTGTCCTTTGGAGTCATTAGCTATACCTCTAACTCTGCTGCACAGTTATCTGAATGCAGTCTGTTAGTTAAGAGGGAGGGTAGTCCAGAGAAAAAATATCTCAGTAAAAAACCATCATCAATGGATAAAGCAGCTGTGGTATATATACAATGGAACGTTACTCAGCCATAAAAAAGAATGAAATTTTGCCATTTGCAACAACATGGATGGATTTGGAGGGCATTATACTAAGTGAAATACATCAGAGAAAGACAGTTACTGCATGATATCACTTATATGTGGAATCTAAAAAATACAACAAACGAGTAAATATAAAAAAAACAGAAACAGACTCACAGACATAGAGAACAAACTAGTGGTTACCAGTGAGTGGGAGGGGCAATATAACGGTGGGGGAGTGGGAGGTACAAACTATTGGGTATAAGATCTGCTCAGGGATGTATTGTACAACATGAGGAATATAGCCAATATTTTGTAATAACTGTAATTGGAAAGTAACCTTTAAAATTTGTATAAAAATTAAAATATATATATTTTGGTTAAAACCAAACAAACAAAAACCCCATTATCAATGCCAAAGCCCTTGTTCTGCTTATAGAAGAGTCTATAATATCCAGGCTTTCAAAGACATCATACATATTTTCATTGTATCACTCAACAGTGGAGGCTGCACTTAGAAACTTATTCCTTTGGATTTCTGGAATATTCTACTCATAATGTCTCTCCGGTTTCAACTCTAGATCCCTTTTTGCCTTTATCTCCAGACTCTTTGGTCTCAAAACTTTTCAGTCTCAGAGAACCAAAGGAAAACCTTGGCTCACTATATACATTTGTAGAAAGTAATAGAGCTTTTTTTTTTTTTTCCATCTCTGTAAAGTGATTTTAACAAATGCCTCCAGAGTTATAGATTTTTGGTTTTGGAATTAAAACGTAACAACTTTCGAGGGTTTAACAGGATCTTCTATATTGAGTAGAGAAGTTTTAGGTGAGCCTCTGGGAATCCCATGATATTGAGCCTCCAAGTGCAACCCATGGTCTTTTGTGATCTGTAGTACCTTTTATTGATCATTGTTGAGAAATGAGGCATTTTGCAGAAGTTAATTTTCCAGATAGCTGAAGTCTACCCTTTAAATATCATTATAAAAGTAATACATGGGGTTAAACATGGTCAGCTGACTACACATGTTTAGCTCTTATCCTTCTCAAACTCCACTAATATGTCAGTAAACAACTTTTTTTTTTTTTTTTTTTTTTGCGGTACGCGGGCCTCTCACTGCTGTGGCCTCTCCCGTTGCGGAGCACAGGCTCTGGACGTGCAGGTTCAGCGGCCATGGCTCACGGGCCTAGCCGCTCCGCGGCATGCGGGATCTTCCCAGACCGGGGCACGAACCCGTGTTCCCTGCATCGGCAGGCGGACTCTCAACCACTGCGCCACCAGGGAAGCCCAGTAAACAACTTTTAAAAGGCTTAAACCTGCAAGGACAAATAGAACAGGAGAGGGACATCAGCACAGGTGTGGTTTGAACACATCATTGGAAGGTAGGAAGCAGAGGAAGTGGGGGGGCCCTGCCTGCAGAAGGATATCAATGAGAAGTGAGTTCTTTTATCACACAGTACTCATGAGAGGCTTAGAACTTGAAGGTAGGTGGTTTTTCCTAAAAGGTAAGGAGGTGATCCAGGGCTAAAAATAAGGGAAATGTTTTAAAAACTGACAGAATGGGGTTGGACCCCTCAGGTCTCTTCCATTTTCTGCTGCAGTAAGGTGATCCACCTGCCTGCCCCCCACCCCCACCTGCCCTGGGTGGTAGGAGACCAGGAGGAGAGTCTCTGGCCTAAGTGAACCTGAAAGGCTCTGAGCTCTCAGATGATGGGCAGAGTGGAGGGCACTGAAACACAGGGCTGAGAACAGGGTGATTGAGTGGAAGGCTGCAGACTGAATGGTCAGCCCCTTCCCCTCACCTTGCTCCAAACATAGTGTCCTGGTATATGCTTCCCAGGCAGGAGATTGGAGAATTCTTCTCTTGAAAAACAAATGACCCTAGAGAAAAGAATTCCAGACACTAACATGTCAGTGTTCTACAGTGAAAAAGACAGCTAGCTGCTAAAAGCATGGGCTCTAGAACTAGACTTCTTGAGTTTGAATTCAGGCTTAGCTGCTTAGTAGCTACATGACCTTGCTAAAGTTACTTAACCTATTTGTGCCTCTGTGTTCCCATCTGTAAGATGGGGGTAATTGTAGTGTTTACCTCAAGGTTGTTGTAAGGGTTCAATTAGTTAATACATGCAAAGTACTACTCATAGTAACCACTCAATAAATGTTAGCTGCGGAAAGAGGTGGTACCCAGGGACTTCCCTAGCTGCCAAAGGTAGTTCTAGAATTTAGATGATATCCCATGGTGACCAGCGGCCTTTTTTACTTAGGGTGGAATATATGTTCTGAACAGAGGCTTTGACCCCACAGAAGGTACCTTACCCTAGTCTCTCTCCCTCATCCTTAACTCTTTCTTTTAGGAACACTTTTGAGCTATAAGGCTGGCTCAGCATTGAGCTCTTCTAATTCATTTATTCAGTAAATGTTTATTGGGTGCCTGCTCTGTGCCAAGGACTGTTCAAGCTGCTGGAGCGACAGCAGTGAAGTAGGTCGATAATAATAGTAGCATTTACTGAGTGCTTATTGTGTGCTAGGTTTTGCTAAGTGCTTTATATAAAGTCATTTAATTCTCATAACGACCCTATGAAACAAATGCTGTTACTATCCCTGTCTTACAGATAAGGAAACTGAGGCAGAGAGCTTCAGTAATATGCCCGAGGTCACACAGCTAGGAAGCCGCAGAGATTGGAATCATATCCAGTCAGTCTGGCTCTCGAGTCTGTCTTTTTAACCATTATGCCTCCCTACTCTCATGGAGCTTTCATTTTGGAAGGAGAAGACAGTAAATAAGTAAACAGAGAAAATAGATATCAAATAGCAATAAGTGGTATGATGAAATATAAAACAAGAAGATTGTGATCCAGAGGGACTGGCAGAGGGTAGCTTTTGACGAAGTGGTCTATGTTTATGAGCATCAGATGAGATAAGTTACAGTTCTCTAAGAACTGATTACTTAGCGTATTGGTGTCTCTGCAGATTTGCAAAATGCTCTTGCCATGATTTGATTCCTAATGCTACTTACACATTTTAATATTGCTAATAAAAAACAATAGCAGTTCATATGCACTGAGGGCTTACTGTGCATGGGACTATACTAAGCAATTTGCATAGATTGCCTCATTTTAACCTCATAGTAATGTTATAATTATTCATATTTTCAGCCATGGAAAACTGAAGCTTAAAGAGACAAAGTGACAGGCCCAGGGCTTAAAATGTGGCAAGTAGCAGAGCTAGGATTAAAACTAAGGTAGCCTGATTCCAGGGCTCTTGTTCTTAAATACTTACCATTTTATAGAAGAAGTGATATGTCCAAGGTAACTCTTTTTTTTTTTTTGGTAACTTTTTTTTATAAACAAGAATAGCTAAGTTTTATAGAGATTCAAAATACTATTCTAAGCATTACTGGGTCTTCACAATATCAAAGAGGCTTATGCATATTTTGGAGCTTTGAGATAGGATAAGTAACACATTTTGAGTGAATAAGCTTCTAGTGCTATATGATTTTATCACCCCAGTTGGAAATTTTATTCACATGAATTAATATGCATAAGTTATTTCAGCACAAAGCCAGAGCCAGGGTTTGACACCAAGCCATTTGACTTGAGGTGTAGAGCTGTTACCCACTCCACTGCAAAGTAAAAGATAGCATATAGCTTATCTTTGTTCAATGTACGTTGAGAAATCAATCTAGTGAAATTACATTTAACAATCCCCAAGGAATGTTTGTTAAATTATTTGTAATTTCCTAAAACTTTTATATATCTCAAAATAAAAGCTGAATAGAGAGAGTTTGTCTTCATGGATTTGGAAACAGTGTAAGGGAATGGTCTGGAGTGAGAGCTCTCAGGTCAGATTGTCTGGTGGTTTTCTCTCATCTTCACTCCTTGATTTACTGACTCAAACATGAACTTGAACAGGCAACTTTGCCCTCCAAGCCTCAGTTCCCTTAATTGTGAAAGAAGCATAGTATAGTTTCTTCCTTATAAGTATGAAGACTAAATGAGAAAACCTTTCTATAAAATGCTGGGCAATGTCCCTTTTGGCTGACTACCTCTCATCTTGGAAATGGACCCTCATTCATCATCCATGGGTCCAAAGTGAAGCTTTGGCTCCATTACCTTGGTTTCACCGCTGCCAAACAGTGTCCGTGAGCTTTAGAACAGAGACTTTCCTGACATATTGTTGCTCGATGGCAGTTTTTTCTTTTTATTATGGTAAAATTATATAACAAAACTTACCATTTTTAAGTGTACAGTTTGGTGACATTAAGTACATTCACATTGTTATGCAACCAACCATCACCACCATCCATCTCTGGACCTTTTTTTATCTTCCCAAGCTAAAACTCTGTACCCATTAAACAGAATTGATGGCAGCTTTTATTCGTTCTCAGCTTTATGTCCGAGGCTGCTAGTTAGGAGAAATGTTACTCTATATAAGGAAAGACATAAACAAAGAAATGTGATTAAAAATCTGTATTATCCCCAAAGCATAATCCATAAATGAAAAAATGGGTACATGGACTTTATTAAAATCAAAAACTTCTGTGAAACAAAATGAAAAGTCAAGTCACAGACTGGCATAAAATATTTGCAAAAAATTATATCCAGAATAAAAATTTAAAACCCTTAAATATCAACAATGAGAAAATAAACAATCCAGTGGGCAAAAGATCTGAATAGACACTTCACCTAGAAGATACACAAATAGCAAATAAAGGAAATGCAAATTAGTCAGGTGCAAATTAAAACCATTAGAGAAATGCAAATTAAAACCACAGTGGTGATTGTAACCAATGTACCAATCTGATTCAGGATGTTGATAGTTGGGGGAGGTTGTATGTGGGGGTGAAAGGAGTAATTGGGAAATCTCTGTACTTTTCATTCAGTTTTGCTCTGAATCTAAAAATGCTCTGAGAAGTAAAGTAAAAAAGAAAAAAATCACAATGAGATACTCTGATACACCTATTAGAATGTCAAAACAAAAAACCGACAATACCAAATGTTAGCAAGACAGAGCAATTGGAACTTTCATACATTGCTGGTGAGAATGAAAAATGGTATAGCCACTTTGGAAGACAGTTTGTTAGTTTCCTACAAAATTAAACATATTTTTACCATATTACTCAGCAATCTTACTTCTAGGTATCTATCCAAGAGAAATAAAACTTATGTTCGTACAAAAACCTGTTACATGAATATTTATAGCAGCATTATTCAGCGTTAATCACTCCAAATTGGAAACAACCCAGTTATTTCAACTGATGGATAAACAGATTGTTGTATATCCACACTGTGGAATATTACTTTATGACAAAAAAAGGAACTACCTGTTGATTCATGCAATAACATAGGTGAATCTTAAAATGCATTTAGCTAAGTGAAAGAAGCCAGACTTAAAAAGGCTACGTAATGTATGATTCCATTTATATGACAATCTGAAAAAGCAAAACTATAGGAAGGGACGGAGATCAGTGGGTGCCAGGGTTTGGGCGTGTAGGGAAGTGTTAGTTTATAAAGGAGCAGCACGAGGGAAGTTTGGAAGTAATGGGATGGTTCTCTCTCCCTCCCACCCCCGCCCTTTCTTGCCTGCTCTCACCAAATTAATAGACATGCTGTTGGTTAGTGTTAATATTTGTTCTCATCTGTCAGCTTTCACAGGCAGAAATAAAGGGAACTAATTATCCTTTTAAGACCTATATTATCAACTTGGTAGCATATAAAGTGCAATTCAATTAATGAAAGTAAATGTAACTTTATTAACTCTCGTATCATATGGAAAGTCATAGAAATGCCCTTTTCAGTTAAAAATGGGGAATCATATATTAACAAAACAAAACAAAAAAAAAAACCTTTTCACTTTGCTGGAATTTGCTGGTCATACGAGAAAAAGTTTTACTACTGCTAGGTCATTCAGTAGACAGTTTGTGCAAGTTAATGATAAATTTTGTGAGCATATCTACTTGAGCTTCTTGGACTCTTACAGAAAAGCATTTATCTTGCGCTCTAGGCAGCCGAAGATGGAAGGTGCTAACAAGAGATAAGTACTTTTCTTTCAAAAGTATCCTGAAATTTTAAATGTTATAGAGAACAAGATTTTAACATACATTTTCAGAAGGCTCATTCAGTTTTGGTGCCTCTTTTTCTAATAAACTTAAATCTTCTCATAAACATCAGGTATCATATGACCCTTGTGAAACAGCTTGCTAGAACTAGATGTATCCCAGGATTCTAACAGGATTGGATTAACCAAAGTGGAATTTGAACTTTTTTGAGGAATATACATGGGCAGCAAGCTGAATTTTCTAATTCCTAGGATTTATGGGTTTGATCCCACATGGGTTGCCAGTCACTCTCTTTCAGTAAACAACATATTCACTGTAGAAAACTTCATAAAGTACAGCAAAACATCATAAAACTGTCAGAATTACTACTCTCCAAGATAACTTTATATAGTCTTCCAAACTTTTTCCTATGCAAACATACATACTTTTTTCTGTCTCCTTCGAAAACAACAAAAAAGACTTATTCAGTATATTGACTGTCTTTGTATGTCAGAAAATTTAAATTTCATAGCTGTATAGTATTCCATTGAATACATGGGTCATCATTTATTTTACCAATCCTCATTTTTTGAGTCATTTAACTTGTATCCACTTTTTTGTGATGAATATTCTTGTGTTTATATCTTTGATTGTCTCTCCATTTATTTCCTTACAATATATTCCTGAAAGCAGTACTGCTGGGTCAGGGAGTGGTAGTTGTTTTAAGCTTATTTTTTTGTAGCAAAAGTAATATATATGTTCATAGTAATAAAAAGTCACAAGGTACAAAAATTACAATGCTCAGAATCCCAACCCCTCCTCAGAGAAAGTATTAGCACTTTCTTGCATATTCTAGAAATTTTCAGTGCATTTTCAAGCCTATGTAATACCTATCTCTTTTTATTTCTCTTTACACACATGGGATTATACTATACATATACTATTTTGCACCTTACAATTTTCATTGAACAGATCTTGTACATCTTGTATGAAGAAATATAGACCTACCTCATTTTATAAAATGGTTATATGATGTTTCATTTTGTGGGTATGCTGTGGTTTATTTAATTAGTTCCTTTTTGATTAGCATTTAGGTTGTTTTCAGTTCTGTGCTATAATAAACAGTGCTTCAGTGAATATCCTTGTATATGTATATTTATGAGCCTGTCTTCTAGATAAAATTCCTAGAAGTGGAATTGCTAGATCAAAGGGCATGTACATTCTAAATTTTGGTAAATAGTGCCAAACTGCCCTCCAGAAAAGTTGTACACATTTATACTTTCACTAACAGCATATAAAAGTGTTCAGTACTTTTAGAGACTTTTGATATATACTACCAAATTGTCCTCCAGAAAAATATCATTTCATGCTTCCACTAGCAGTGTAGGAGTGTCAGTCTAACCACACTTACAACAGATACTGTTAAGATTCTTTTTAAGCTTTGTCAGTCTGTTATGTGATTGCCCTTTTATGTTTATGTCCCGTGACTAGTGAGACTTTTTTGACCATTTCTATTTCTTTGTTTGTGAGTTGCCTGTTTATTTCCATTGTGCATTTTTCTTTTGGGTGTTCACCTTTTTATTACAGATATGGAAGAGGCCTTTGCCTGTCATATATATTGCTAGTCCTCTTTTACAGTTTTTTTAATCTTTTATCTGTTTGTATTTTTCCCTATACATAAGCTTTTGATTTTTTATGTATCATGCTTAGAAAGGCCTTCTCTATCCCAAAATTATACTCATTATTGCTTATGCTTTCTTCCAGTACCTTTTGTACTTTATATATATATATATATATTTTAAATTAATTAATTAGTTTAGCTTCATTTTTGGCTGCATTGGGTCTTCGTTGCTGTGCGTGGGCCTTCACTAGCTATGGCGAGCAGGCGCCACTCTTCGTTGCGGAGCATGGGCTCTAGGCGTGCAGGCTTCAATAGTTGTGGCATGCAGGCTCAGTAGTTGTGGCTCGTGGGCTCCAGGGCACAGGCTCAGTAGTTATGGTGCATGGGCTCAGCCGCTCTGCGGCATGTGGGATCTTCCTGGACCAGAGATTGAACCCGTGTCCCCTGCACTGGCAGGCGATTCTTAACCACTGTGCCACCAGTGAAGTCCCCATACTTTATATTTAAATCCTTAATTCATATAGAATTTGTTTTAGTTTAATTATATTATACAGGGAACTAACTTTATTTTTTTTTCAAAATGAGTAACTGGTTTTCCCAAAGCCATTTGTTAAGTGAACCACTGTTTCCTCACCTACTTGAAATGCTGTCACTATTTTATGTATAGTGATATAGAGAGTTGTGTATATATAGACACCCTCCTTATCACTCTTTCAAAATTTGTGTGTCCTCAAATATTTATTTTTTCATGTGAACCTTAGGAGCATTGTGTCAGGTTCTCCCTACCTCAAAATTCCACCGACTCTATTAAATTTATAGACTAATTTGGGTAGAATTAACCTCTTTTAACAATATCTTCCTACACATTTGTTATTAAGTTTATTACTGAGTATTTAAAATATTTTTTCAGGGAGATGTAGAGTGCTATATGAATGGGATGTTTTACCATTCTATTTTCTAGTTGATTATTGTCAGTGTATAAGCAATTGATTTTGATATATTTAACTGCCAGTCTTATTAAACTCACTAATACCTGTCTGTAGTAACTCAACCTTAATAAACTCTGTAGTTAGAGTGGAATTTCAGGAAAGCAAACATATCACCTAATACACATAAATTTTCTATAAAATGTATAAATTTATATAAACATCTCTGCTTATTTTACTTGCTTTTTTCATTAGATCCAAATAACAACTCTATGATATAGGTTAAGTAGCTATTCATTCCCATATTATTTAGGACTATGTTTATCAATGTATATAGTCTCTGTCTTTACTGCATTAGAATCTTCAGAGGTATTTGTTAAAAATGCAGATTCTTTGATATCATTTCTCTCCTAATTAATAAGATCTTTGGGTGTAGACCTTGCAAATCCAGAATGTAAAAATTCTCCCCTAGATAATTCTTAAGTACATTGAAGTGTGGGAACCATTGGAGCAAAAACTGTGGCTCTGAGAGCAATTAAATGACTTCCCCAAATTCATGTAGGTAATTTATTCTTGGCCACAGGTTTCCTGACTTCAGGTCTTCACCACATGTCTGTGTGTTCTGTCTGTGTGATTCCTAAAATAATAATAAAGTTTTCATTTGTATCCTTATGATATAATTCAGGAATAAGTTATTTTCACTTCTTTCCAGTTGTGTTAAAAGTTCTGTTGACTGGACATGAGAGCTAGCATCACATGCTCTCTAATCTAAATATAAAATATCTTTATATTAGATACCTTAAAGGTTATGAGAATATTAGAATAAATTACTGTATTCCTTTGCTTATCAATTAAGTATATTGCACTAAGAGAATTTGTTTCTCTGGGAACAATGTCAACCTATAAGTCTCAGGATGGAAATGATGTGACAGGGTAGAGATCCAGGTCTTTCAGCCTTTTGAGTAGAAAGAATGGTCAGAAAAGTGATTTATCAGTTTTACCATTTTTAGGCAGGTTGAAATGACTGTAATGTTTTAATTATCAAGGCAGTATAACCTCTAAAGTTATTTTGCCCAAGGCAGATTTATTGGTGTTATATGTTGTTGAGCCTAAAAAAAGAAATTCTCTCAAAATCAAACTACCATATTATCTCCTAATGTCAAAATTTTCATTTAATATGCAACCCTCTGTAACTGCTCATTCATAGGGTTTTATAAGTAATTTATATGCATCTCATTTCTAATTTGATAGACTTTCTATACTATTAGGTTTGAAGAAAACTTAATTCATTTTGCTTACGGAAATTTTACAAATTACTTTGTCCCAAATCCATCCCTAAAGTCAGATTATTAGAACGTGCTGTTTGTTTTCCTTGTTATCCCAAAGATTCTCAACCAGTTTGGGAACTAGTTTGTTCCTGTTTTTCTGAGAGTACGTATAATTTCCTGATCACAGTTGGATTTTTCTAGTCTTTTAAAACTGATTGTAGTGAGATTTATTGTTGTTGTTTATTTTAAACTCTCCTTCTGTGATTGAAGAAACCTATATCTCAGTTTTTCTTTTTTGCTTCTCTTTCTAATTTAAGATTAAAGAATTATATTCTGTTCATTATTTTCATGCCCAGCACTAAAAGAATTCCTTTTCCCACACTTCTCTATCAGCCCTCTCATACTCCTGTTTTCCTCACTTCCTTTATTTTCTGCAATCTCCTTTTTCTTCATCACCCTTACTTAACCTTTGCTTGTCTTTAAAACAGGAACTGTATGTGACCTGCTTCCTCTTGTGTTTGGGAAAAAGCTATCTGCAGATGTCTAAGGCTGTGGAAAAAAATAGATGCATCCAGTTCAAGCAAAGGCAGTATGTTTGGCCAATTGTAGCTTTTTCTTTATTATTTTTTTCTGAATACTAAAGTAACACATGCTTATTTTAATGAAATTATAATAATACAGAAGGATTTAAAGTAAAAAAGGAGAAATTCATCCCCCCAAAGGGTAATCACTTTTAATGGTTTGTCTCTTTCTAGACCTTTTTCTCTTTATACATGTGCTTCCATGTCAGTGTATACAGATTTAGCTTATTCTCTTTAACTGCTATGTAGTCTTCTATAGTATGAATGCATCATAATTTATCTATTTCTTTATTGATGAATGTTTAGAGAGTCTCCAAGTTTTAACTCTTTTAAGTATGCTTACCCTATACCTTTAAACATCTGTGTAAACATTTTCATAGGTTACAGTATTTTAAGTAAAATTGCTGGGTTAAGGGTTATATATACATGTGGTATCTTGATAGGCATTGCAGAATTGCCCTCCAAAAAAAGGCCATAGTGATTTACACTTGATTGACAGGATGGTAAAATATTTTTCTGCGTCCTTGACCATATTGAATAGATACATTGGTCTTTTAAGTTTTTGCCACCATGATAAGCAAAAAACATGATGTCACTCTTTTAGTTTATATCTAATTTGTATTCACCAAATTTGTATTTTTAGCTAGTTTAAACATCTTTTCATTTAACAACTAAATTGTATGTTAAATAAAAAAGGTTGTAAGCATACACTATAATCGTTCAGCAAGAAAAAAAATGTACATATTAGAAGAAAGCATGTAATCTTCCCTCTTTTCTTGCATATGCTTGGAATAAAGTAATGAATGTATGAATTTTGTATGAATTGGTCATCTTTTCAGGTGTATATAAAGAAATCCCAACTTGCAGATTTCAGCATGTGTTGGGCTAATAAACCAAGTGTCTCTTTCCTAGGCTGCTCTCTCTCCTGTTATCTCCCTGAACAGGCCGCCTCTCAAGTCTGTCAGTGAGAATGACTTAGCTTTGTGGATAATTATGTTCTTCCTGATAGTGGGCTAATTTTTTTGACTTTATAAATCTTTTTTAACCTGACTGATTAGCTCACTACTATTTAACATCAACCTGCCATAAGAACTCTTTATTTATTTTGTGCTTATAGGCCAAAGTCCCTGTAGGCATAAGCACTAAATTGATCAGAATTACACAATAAATCACAGAGTCATATGGAAGCAGAAGTGTAATTTGCCAAATTATCTCAGTAGGTCAACACTGAAATGATAAATTGTGAGTCACTAGGATATGTTATCTTCAATGAAACTTCAAAAACTGGGCAAATTCTTCTCTCTTCAGTGATTACAGTACAACACTGCCTTCACATGAGTGATTTTATTTGCTGACCTTTATTAAGACTTCTATTAAGATGCTATATTGTTATATTTCTAAGGCTACAAATTATATTTTTTTCAAAAGAACAGATATAGATTTAATTCTGATGTTTACTGTCCATCAAGAGGTGTGATTTAAAATAACTTTACAGGTATAGTAAGATGGACTGCAGGTAAGAGAATTTTTTTCTTAAAGGTTTATTGAGGTATCATTGACATACAACATTGTATAAGTTTAAGGTAGACAGCATAATGAGCTGACTTACATATATTGCAAAATGATTACTACAATAAGTTTAATTAACATCCATCACCTCTTATAGATACAAGAAAAAAAGAAAAAAAAATTTTTTCCTTGTGATGAGAAGTTTTAGGATTGACTCTTAGCAACTTTCAAATATATCATACAGCAGTGTTAACTATAGTCATCATATTGTACATTGCATCCCTAGTACTTATTTATCTTATAACTGGAAGTTGTACATTTTGACCACCTTCATTCAATTTCCCTACCCCTTACCCCCTGCCTCTGGTAACCACAACTCTTATCTCTTTTTCTGAGTTTTTTTTTTTTTAAGATTCCACGTACAGTATTTGTCTTCCTCTGTCTGACTTATTTCACTTAGCATAATGCCCCCAAGGTCCATTCATGTTGTCACAAATGACAGGATTTCCTTATTTTTTATGGCTGAATAGTATTCCATTGTATATATGTGTGTGTGTGTGTGTGTGTGTGTGTGTGTGTATACATCTCACATTTTCTTTATCCATTTATCTGTTGATAGACAATTAAGTTGTTTCCATAACTTGGCTATTATAAATAATGCTGCAATGAACATGGAAGTGCAGATCTGTCTTTGACATAGTGATTTCATTTCCTCTGGATATATACCCAGAAGTGGAATTGCTAGATCATATGGTAATTCTGTTTTTAACTTTTTGAGGGACTTCCACACTGTTTTCATATAGTGGCTGTACCAGTTTACATTCTTACCAGCAATGCACAAGGGTTCCCTTTTCTCTATGTCCTCGCCAAGATTTATTATCTCTTGTCTTTTTGATGACAAGTTATACTCTTGTAACCTCAAGATATGTTGATGGGTAGTTCCAACCCCCATATGTTCATATATGTTAAAGCTTTTTTTTTTTTTTTTTTTGCGGTATGCAGGCCTCTCACTGTTGTGGCCTCTCCTGTTGTGGAGCACAGGCTCCAGACGCGCAGGCTCAGCAGCCATGGCTCACGGGCCCAGCTGCTCCACGGCATGTGGGATCTTCCCAGACTGGGGCACATACCCATGTCCCCTGCATCAGCAGGCGGACTCTCAACCACTGTGCCACCAGGGAAGCCCCATATATGTTAAAGCTTTTATCCTTTAGATTTTGCATTTCAATCATAGACATGTTTGTCAAAAAAGATGAAGTAATCACTTATACTTGCATGTATTGATAAGAAAATAGTTTTGTTTTATAAATCCCAAAAGACATGGGTTTTTTATTCCCACATCCTCTAGTTTAATGCCTGTGTAGAGTAAAAATTAAGTAAATGCTGAGTGAATCAGCTTTATTATAAAAGCATAAATATTAGCTATTAAAATTTGTCAGTATGTTTCAAGAACTTTCAAAGTGCTTTTTTTCCCCTTTAGAATATCCTCCCATCCACACACAAACACAGAAAAATGTCAAATAATCATTACACAAGAGAATAAAAATGAGTGGTTAAGAAATGTATGAAAAGATCATCAACCTCATTTAATAATCTAAGAAACACATAAAAAATAAAATATTTTTACCTGCCATATTGCTAAACATTAAAAAGAATACTTGGTTATACAATTATCTGTTTGAGTCCTTGCTTTCTATTCTTGTTGGGTATATACCTAGAAGTAGAATTGCTGGATCATACGGTAATTCTATGTTTAACTTTTTGGGGAACTGCCAAACTTTTCCACAGTGAGTGTACCATTTTACATTCCTACCAACAAGTGTTCCAGTTTCTCCACATCTTCACCAATGCTTGTTATTTTTCGTGTTTTATTTATTTATTATTTTTATTATAGTCATCCTCAATAGATATGATGTGGTAGCTCCTTGGGGTTTTGACTTACATTTCCCTAATGGCTAGTGATGTTGAAATCTTTTCATGTATTTGTTGGCCCTTTATCTTCTTTGGAAAAATGTCTGTTCAAGTCATCTGCCCATTTTTCAACTAGATTTTTTGTTGTTGAGTTGTACCATTCGTTTATATATTCTGGATATTCAGTCTCTTATCAGATAAATATTTTGTAAATATTTCTCTCATTCTGTGGGTTGTCTTTTCACTCTCTTGATAGCATCCTTTGATGCATAAAAGTTTTTCATTTTGATGAAGTCCAGTTTACCTATTTTTCCTTTTGTTATTTGTGCTTTTGCTGTCATATCCAAGAAATCATTGCCAAATCCATGTCATGGAACTTTTCTACTGTGTTTTCTATTAAGAATTTTATAGTTTTTGCTCTTGAGTTTAGGTCTTTCAATCCATCTTTAGTTAATTTTAGTGTATGATGTAAGTGACTTTATTCTTATGCATGTAGATATCCAGTTTTCCCAGCACATTTGTTGAAGAGACTGTCCTTTCCCCATTGAGTGGTCTTGACACCCTTGTTGGAGATCATTTGACCTTATATGGGAGGGTTTATTTCTGGGCTTTTATTCTATTCCATTGGTCTATATGTCCATCTTTATGCCAGTACCACACTGTTTTTTTTAAATTTAATTTTATTTATTTTTTTATACAGTAGGTTCTTATTAGTTATCCATTTTATACATATTAGTGTATATATGTCAATCCCAATCTCCCAATTCATCACACCACCACCGCCCACCCCGCACTCGCTGCTTTCTCCCATTGGTGTCCGTACGTTTGTTCTCTACATCTGTGTCGCAATTTCTGCCCTGCACACCAGTTCATCTGTACCATTTTTCTAGGTTCCACATATATGCGTTAATATATGATATTTGTTTTTCTCTTTCTGACTTACTTCACTCTGTATGACAGTTTCTAGATTCATCCACATCTCTACAAATGATTCAATATCATTCCTTTTTATGGCTGAATAATATTCCCTTGTATATATGTATCACATCTTCTTTATCCATTCGTCTGTCGATGGGCATTTAGATTACTTCTATGACCTGGCTATTGTAAATAGTGCTGCAGTGAACTCTGGGGTGCTTGTGTGTTTTTGAATTATGTTTTTCTCTGGGTATATGCCCAGTAGTCGGATTGCTGGGTCATATGGTAATTCTATTTTTAGTTTTTTAAGGAATCTTCATACTGTTCTCCATAGTGGCTCTGTCAATTTACATTCCCACCAACAGTGCAAGAGGGTTCCCTTTTCTCCACACCCTCTCCAGCATTTGTTGTTTGTAGATTTTCTGATCATGCCCATTCTAACTGGTGGGCATATGATATGAGGTGATACCACATTGTAGTTTTAATTTACATTTCTCTAATACTTAGTTATGTTGAGCAGCTTTTCATGTGCTTCTTGGCCATCTGTATGTCTTCTTTGGAGAAATGTCTATTCAGGTCTTCTGCCCATTTTTGGATTGGGTTGTTTGCTTTTTTAATATTGAGCTGCATGAGATGTTTATATATTTTGGAGATTAATCCTTGTTGGTGGATTCATTTGCAAATATTTTCTCCCATTCTGAGGGTTGTCTTTTCGTCTTGTTTGTAGTTTCCTTTGCTTTGTGAAAGCTTTGAAGTTTCATTAAGTCCCATTTGTTTATTTCTGTTTTTATTTCTGTTACTCTAGAAGGTGGATCAAAAAAGAACTTGCTGTGATTTATGTCAAAGAGTGTTCTTCCTATGTTTTCCTCTAAGAGTTTTATAGTGTCCGGTCTTACATTTAGGTCTCTAATCCATTTTGAGTTTATTTTTGTGTATGGTGTTACGGAGTGTTCTAATTTCATTCTTTTACATGTAGCTGTACAGTTTTCCCAGGACCACTTACTGAAGAGACTGTCTTTTCTCCATTGTATATCCCTGCCCCCTTTGTCGTAGATTAGTTGACCATAGGTACATGGGTTTATCTCTGGGTGTTCTGTCCTGTTCCATTGATCTATATTTCTGTTTTTGTGCCAGTACCATATTGTCTAGATTACTGTAGCTTTGTAGTATTGTCTCAAGTCAGGGAGTCTGATTCCTCCAGCTCAGTTTTTTTCCTGCAAGACTGCTTTGGCTGTTCAGGGTCTTTTGTGTTTCCATACAAATTTTAAGATTTTTTGTGCTAGTTTTGTAAAAAATGCCATTGATAATTTAATAGGGATTGCATTGAATTTGTATATTGCTTTGGGTAGTATAGTCATTTTCACAATATTGATTCTTCCAATCGAAGAACATGATATATCTCTCCATCGGTCTGTATTATCTTTAATTACTTTCATCAGTGTCTTATAGTTTTCTGCATACAGGTCTTTTGTCTCCCTAGGTAGGTTTATTCCTAGGTATTTTGTTCTTTGTGTTGCAGTGGTAAATGAGAGTGTTTCCTTAATTTCTCTTTGAGATTTTTCATCATTAGTGAATAGGAATGCAAGAGATTTCTGTGCATTAATTTTGTATCCTGCAACTTTACCAAATTCATTCATTAGCTCTAGTAGTTTTCTGGTGGCATCCTTAGGATTCTCTGTGTATAGTATCATGTCATTTGCAAACAGTGACAGTTTTACTTCTTCTTTTCCAATTTGTATTCCTTTTATTTCTTTTTCTTCTCTGGTTGCCATGGCTAGGACTTCCAAAACTGTGTTGAATAATAGTGGCAAGAGTGGTCATCCTTGTCTTGTTCCTGATCTTAGAGGAAATGGTTTCAGTTTTTCACCATTGAGAATGATGTTTGCTGTGGGTTTGTCGTATATGGCCTTTATTATGTTGAGGTAGGTTCCCTCTCTGCCCACTTTCTGGAGAGTTTTTATCCTAAATGGGTGTTGACTTTTGTCAAAAGCTTTTTCTGTATCTGTTGAGATGATCATATGGTTTTTCTTCTTCAGTTTGTTAATATGGTTTATCACATTGATTGATTTGCATATATTGAAGAATCCTTGCATCACTGGGATAAATCCAACTTGATCATTGTGTATGATCCTTTTAATGTGTTGTTGGATTCTGTTTGCTAGTATTTTGTTTAGGGTTTTTGCATCTATATTCATCAGTGATATTGGTCTGTAATTTTCTTTTTTTGTAGTATCTTTGTCTGATTTGGGTATCAGGCTGATGGTGGCCTCATAGAATGAGTTTGGGAGTGTTCCTTCCTCTGCAATTTTTTGGAAGAATTTGAGAAGTATGGGTGTTAGTTCTTCTCTAAATACTTGATAGAATTCACCTGTGAAGCTATCTGGTCCTGGACTTTTGTTTGTTGGAAGATTTTTAATATCAGTTTCAATTTCATTACTTGTGATTGGTCTGTTCATATTTTCTCTTTCTTCCTGGTTCAGTCTTGGAAGGTTATACCTTTCTAAGAATTTGTCCATTTCTTCCAGGTTGTCCATTATATTGGCATAGAGTTGCTTGTAGTATTCTCTAAGGATGCTTTGTATTTCTGTGCTGTCTGTTCTAACTTTTCCTTTTTCATTTCTAATTTTATTGATATAAATCCTCTCCCTCTTTTTCTTGATAAGCCTGGCTAATGGTGTATCAATTTTGTTTATCTTCTCAAGGAACCAGCTTTTAGTTTTATTGATGTTTGCTATTGTTTTCTTTGTTTCTATTTCATTTATTTCTGCTCTGATCTTTATGATTTATTTCCTTCTGCTAACTTTGGGTTTTGTTTGTTCTTCTTTCCCTAGTTCCTTTAGGTGTAATGTTAGATTGTTTATTTGAGATTTTTCTTGTTTCTTGAGGTAGGCTTGTATAGCTATAAATTTCCCTCTTAGAACTGCTTTTGCTGCATCCTATAGGTTTTGGATCGTCGTGTTTTCATTGTCATTTGTCTCTAGGTACTTTTTGATTTCCTCTTTGATTTCTTCAGTGATCTCTTAGTTACTTAGTCACGTATTGTTTAGCCTCCATGTGTTTGTGTTTTTTACGTTTTCCCCCCTGTAATTGATTTCTAATCTCATAGCGTTGTGGTCGGAAAAGTTGCTTTATATGATTTCAGTTTTCTTAAATTTCCTGAGCTTGATTTGTGACCCAAGATGTGATCTATCCTGGAGAATGTTCCATGCGCACTTGAGAAGAAAGTGTAATCTGTTGTTTTTGGATGGAATGTCCTATAAATATTAATTAAATCTATCTGGTCTATTGTGTCATTTAATGCTTGTGTTTCCTTATTAATTTTCTGTCTGGATGATCTGTCCATTGGTGTAAGTGAGGTGTTGAAGTCCCCCACTATTACTGTGTTACTGTAGATTTCCTCTTTTATAGCTGTTAGCAGTTGTCTTATGTATTGAGGTGCTCCTATGTTGGGTGCCTATATGTTTATAACTGTTATATCTTCTTCTTGGATTGATCCCTTGATCATTATGTAGTGTCCTTCCTTGTCTCTTGTAACATTCTGTATTTTAAAGTCTATTTTATCTGATATGAGTATTGCTACTCCAGCTTTCTTTTGATTTCCATTTGCATGGAATATCTTTTTCATCGCCTCATTTTCAGTCTGTGTGTCCCTAGGTCTCTTGTAGACAGCATATATATGGGTCTTGTTTTTGTATCCATTCAGCGAGCCTGTGTCTTTTGATTGGAGCATTTAATCCATTCACGTTTAAGGTAATTATCAATATGTATGTTCCTATTACCATTTTCTTAATCGTTTTCGGTTTGTTTTTGTAGGTCCTTTTCTTCTCTTGTGTTTCCCACTTAGGGAAGTTCCTTTAGCATTTGTTGTAGAGCTGATTTGGTGGTGCTGAATTCTCTTAGCTTTTGGTTGTCTGTAAAGCTTTTGATTTCTCCATCAAATCTGAATGAGATCCTTGCTGGGTAGAGTAATCTTGGTTGTAGGTTCTTCCCTTTCATCACTTTAAATATGTCATGCCACTCCCTTCTAGCTTGTAGAGTTTCTGCTGAGAAATCAGCTGTTAACCTTATGGGAGTTCCCTTGTATTTTATTTGTCGTTTTTCCATTGCTGCTTTCAATAATTTTTCTTTGTCTATAATTTTTGCCAATCTGATTACTATGTGTCTCAGTGTGTTTCTCCTTGGATTTATCCTGTATGGTACTGTCTGCACTTCCTGGACTTGAGTGGCTATTTCCTTTCCCATGTTAGGGAAGTTTTTGACTATAATCTCTTCAAATATTTTCTTGGGTCCTTTCTCTCTCTCTTCTCCTTCTGGGACTCCTATAATGCAAATGTTGTTGCATTTAATGTTGTCCCAGAGGTGTCTTAGGCTGTTTTCATTTCTTTTCATTCTTTTTTCTTTATTCTGTTCTGCAGCACTGAATTCCACCATTGTGTCTTCCAGGTCACTTATCCGTTCTTCTGCCTCATTTATTCTGCTCTTGATTCCTTCTAGTGTATTTTTCATTTCAGTTATTGTATTGTTCATCTCTGTTTGTTTGTTCTTTAATTCTTCTAAGTCTTTGTTAAACATTTCTTGCATCTTCTCGATCTTTGCCTCCATTCTTTTTCGGAGGTCCTGGATCATCTTCACTATCATTATTCTGAATTCTTTTTCTGGAACGTTGCCTATCTCCACTTCATTTAGTTGTTTTTCTGGGCTTTTATCTTGTTCCTTCATCTGGTACATAGCCCTCTGCGTTTTCATCTTGTCTGTCTTTCTGTGAATGTGGTTATTGTTCCACAGGCTGCAGGATTGTAGTTCTTGCTTCTGCTCACTGCATTGTTTTGATTACTGTAACATTGTAATATTTTTTGAAACCAGGAAGTATGAGACTTCTAATTTTTTTTCTTTTTCCAGATTGTTTGGCTACTTAGGTTCCCTTGAGATTCCATATTAATTTTAGGATGAGTTTTTCTATTTCTGTAAAAATACCTTTGGGTTTTTATAGGGATTGCATTCAATCTGTAGGTTGTCTTGGATAGTATTAGCATCTTAACAATATTATGTCTTCCAGTCTGTGAACACAGGATGTCTTTCTATTTTTTGGTATCTTCTTTAATTTCTTTTAACAGTGTTTTGTAGTTTTTGGTATGCCAGTCTTTCATCTCATTGGTTAAGTTTATTCATATGTATTTTATGAAGAAACGTGCATTTCAAAATGCAAGCATAGTTCACAGAGTGAAGTTTAAATATGTAATGTATAACTCTAAAAATAAGATGGACATAACAGTTTTTGGTTACATATGATTGGGAGAATAGTGTCAAGAGGATTACTTGCCAGAAAGGTAACTCAGAGAAAAGTTCCAGGCACACTGATTTTTGCATGTTGATTTTTTACCCTGGAACATTGCTGAATTCTTTAATTTTTTAAAATATTTGTTATTTATTTATTTGGCTGTACTGCATTGTAGCTGCAGCACACAGGATCCTTACCGCCACATGTGAGCTCTTTGCTGCGGCATGCAAGATCTTTTAGTTGTGGCATGCAAGATCCCCAGCTGTGGCATGTGGGATCTCTAGTTGCGGCATGCAGGATCCTCAGCTGTGGCATGAGGGATCTTCAGTTGTGGCATGCGGGCTCCTAGTTGCAGCATGTGGGCTCCTAGTTGCGGCAGGCAAGATCCGGTTCCCTGACCAGGGATCGAATATGGGCCCCCTGCATTGGGAGTGTGGAGTTCCAACCAGTGCACCACCAGGGAAGTCACTGCTGAATTCTTTATTAATTCTAACTTTTTTTTTTTTTTGGTGTGGGGTCTTTAGGGATATAAGATCATGTCATCTGTGAACAGAGATCATTTTCCTTTTCCTTTTCCAATTTGGATGCCTTTTTTTCTTTTTCCTGCCTATTTACTCTGGCTAGGATTTCTAGTGCTATGTGAAACAGAAGTGGCTAGGGTCAGCATCCTTGTCTTAATCCTGTCCTTAGAGAAAAAGTTTTCCAGTGTTTTACCATTTAAGTATGATGTTACTTGTGGAGTTTTCACAAATACCCTTTATCAGATTGAAGTAGTTTCCTTCAGTTTTCCATTTTCTGAGCTTTTTTTTTTTTAATCATGAAAGTGTGTTGAACATATCAAATGCTTCTGCATCGATTGAGATACTTGTGTTTGTTGTCCTTTATTCTAATACCATGGTATATGTCACTGATTGATTTTTGTATGTTGAACCAACTTTGCATTTGCATGATAAATTCTACTTGGTTATGGTGTATAATCCTTTTTATATGTTGCTGGATTTGGATTACGAGCATTTTTTAGATGATTTTTCTGTCTACATTCTTGCAGATGTTGGTCTGTAGTTTTCATTACTTGTGGTACCTTTATCTGATTTTTGTATCAGGCTAACATTAGCTCATAGACTTAGTTAGGAAGTTCCCTCTTCTCCTATTTTCTAAAAGCGTTTGTGAAATTTCTTCCTTAAATGTTTGGTAGACTTTACTAATGAAGCTGTGGTGGGCCTGGAGTTTTTCTGAGGAAAGTTGTGTTTTGTTTTTACTGTAATTTTGATTCCTTTAATAGATTAGGACATTTAAGGCTGTTTTTTTCTTCTTGGATGAGCTTGTGTCTTTCAATGAAGTGGTCCATTTCATTTAAATGTTGAGTTCATTGACATAAAGTTGTTTACACTACTACCTTATTGTCTTTCTAATGTCTGTAGAATCTAATGATGTCACCTCTCCTGTTTCTGATAATGGTAACTTGTGTTGTCTCTCTTATTTTTCCTTATAAGTCTGGAAAGAGATTTATCAATTTTACTGATATACTCAAAGAACCAGCATTTACTTCTCTTTGTTTTCTCTGTTGTTTTTCTGCTTTTTCTTTTATTGATTTTTGTAGTCATCTTTATTATTTCTTTTCTTCTGCTTACTTTGGATTTAATTGCTCTTCTTTTTCTAGATTTTGGATGTGGTACCTGAGGTCATTGATTTGAAACCTTTCTTCTTTTCTCATATAAACATTTAGTACCATAAAATTTCCCATGACTACTGCTTTACTGTCATACTACGAATTCTGCTATGTCACATTTTAATTCTGTTCAAAATAGTTTTTAATTTCCTTTTTGATTTCGTCTTTGACCCATAGGTTATTTAGAAGTGTGTAGTTGGCTTCCAAAGAATTGTGGGTTTTCCAGAGATCTTTCTATTTTTTTATTTCTACTATAATTCCATTGTGGCCAGAGAACCTACTTACTTTGACTTGGATCCTTTTGAATTTAGTGAAACTTATTCTGTAACTCAGAATTTGGTCTATCTTAGTTAAGGTTCTATCTGCACTTGAGAGGAAAGTGTAATTCTGCTGATGTTAGGTGGACTATTCTGTGCTTGTCAGTCTAGTGAAATTGGTTGGTGGTGTTGATCAAATCTACTCTGTCCTTGCTGGCTTTCTGCCTACTTTTTTTTATCAGTCATTTAGAGAGGGGTATTTAGATGTCTGACTATACTTGCAGGTTTTTCTATTTCTCCTTGCAGTTCTTTCACTTTTTGCTTCATGAATTTTAAAGCTCTGTCATTAACTACATAAACATTTAGAATTATTATGTCTTCATTAATTGGCCCCTTTATCGTTATGAAATGCCTTTCTTTATCTCTGCTTTATAGTCTTTGCTCTGAAATATACTTATGTATTAATATAGCCTCTTAGCTTTCTTTTGAATAGAGTTAGCATGGTATGTCAATTTGTCTCATTAATTGTGATGATAATTTGTATTGTTTCTTTAAAAGATTTATTTACTATAAGGTTAATTAAGGAGTCTTTTATACTTATTTATTGCTAATTGGTAAGTATTTTGTAGGGTGGTACTTTGCAATAATGTAAGTGTCCTCTTTCTCATCAAGCTTTTTTTCACTAGTATTAGCATTCATGAATGATTTCTTCCTCAATCAGTTATTACCATGATTGAGGTAATAATGGTGCCAAATGGTGATTTTCTAACTTCATTATTTTGTCTATGTCTCTTGGCATTCTGAGAGGTAGAGCTTTCCTTTCTGAAGTGTTTGTAAACATATTGAATTAAAATATGTGTCACCACTAACACAAAATATAGGAGAGGTGTGGTACACAGAATGATAGCCCCACAGAGATGTCTATGTCTGAATCCCTGAAACCTCTGACTTCCTTACAAGGAAAAAAGGACTTTGCAGATGCGATAGAGTCGACCTTGAGGTGGAAGCATCCAGGATTATCTGGTTGAGTCCAATACGATCACAAAAGTCCTTGTAAAGTAAAAGAGTGTCAGGAGAGTGAGAGAATGAGATGTGCAGGTAGAAGCAGAGGTCAGAGTTGTGCAGTTGGGGGCTGGAGTCAAGGAATGTAGGCAGCTGAAAAATCAGAGAGGTGGATTCTCCCCTAGAGCCTCCAGATAAGATACAGCCTGTCAATACCTTGATCCTTTGTTTTCCCTTGGCTACAAGGTGATATCCTTTAGTTCCTATTATTTCCTGTATGTTGTAAGTTAGCTCTAAAACCTTGATTAGATACATGTTAAAGATTTTTGTTGAAAATGTTTCATAGGTGGTGCATAATATTCATGATTCTAAT
Source organism: Stenella coeruleoalba (assembly GCF_951394435.1). Classification (NCBI taxonomy): domain Eukaryota; kingdom Metazoa; phylum Chordata; class Mammalia; order Artiodactyla; family Delphinidae; genus Stenella; species Stenella coeruleoalba. The sequence goes on from NC_137152.1 coordinate 60,178,341, forward strand.
TTTTAAAAATTTTTTATTGGAGTATATTGATTTACAATGTTCTGTTAGTTTCAGGTGTACAGCAGAGTGAATCAGTTATATATGTACATATATCCACTCTTTTTTAGATTCTTTTCCCATATAGCCCATTACAGAGTATTGAGTAGAGTTCCTTGTGCTATACAGTAGGTCCTTATTAGCTATCTATTTTATATATGGTAGTGTGTATATGTCAATCCCAATCTCCCAATTTATCCCTCCCCCTGATTACCCCCTGGTAATCATGAGTTTGTTTTCTACATCTGTAATTCTTGTTTCTGTTTTGTAGATAAGTTCATTTGTACCCTTTTTTTTTAGATTCCACATATAAGCGATATCATATGATAATTGTCTTTCTCTGTCTGATTTACTTCACTCAGTATGATAATCTCTAGGTCCATCCATGTTGCTGCAGATGGCATTATCATAATACTAATACTGATCACTGAGTCAAGATGGACTTTGCTCCCTTCACTCCACTTCACCCAGTGAGACCTATTTTGGGTTACTGACCTCCAGAATTGTAAGATAATACATTTGCATTTGTGGCAATTTGTTATAGCAGCAATAGGAAACTGATAAAAGGGAGATGTTAAATGGAGTTAACATGTTTTAAAAGTTTTTCCACTATCCAGGCAGAGATAAAAGTTCTAATTTAAGATAGACTGTAATAAATAAAGACATGTTGTAATCTCTAGGGTACTAAAAGAGTGATGTTTAAAAACTATAACAAGCTATTACATGGGAAAAGGGGAATAATGAAAGGTATTTGATTAATGCAAAATAAAGCAAGGAAGGAGAAAAAGCCTCAAAGAATACTTGGGCCAAATAGGAAAACATCGAGAAGATAGGCATAAACCCCCAAATATTAGTAATTTTATTAAATGTAAGTGCACCCAATATTACAGTTCAGAGCAGAGCTTGTAAGAAGGATTAAAAAAAAACAGCTAGGGCTTCCCTGGTGACACAGTGGTTAAGAATCCACCTGCCAATGCAGGGGACATGGGTTTGAGTCCTGGTCGGGGAAGATCCCACGTGCCATGGAGCAAGTAAGCCTGTGTACCACAACTACTGAGCTTGTGCTCTAGAGCCTGTGAGCCACAACTACTGAGCCTGTGGCCACAACTACTGAAGCCCACGCACCTAGAGTCCATGCTCCGCAGCAAGAGAAGCCACCTCAATGAGAAGCCCACACACTGCAATGAAGAGTAGCCCCCGCTCACCGCAACTAGAGAAAGCCCATGCTCAACAATGAAGACCCAATGAAGCCAAAAATAAAATAAATAAAATAAATAAATTAAAAAACAACTAAGTGCTATTCCCAGATATAACATACAACTATATGTCATGCATAGAAAAGTTGAAAATAAATGTATTAAAAATATTTTATGCAAATACTTCCAAAAGATAACTGGTGTGGCCATACTACTGGAGAGGAGAATAATTCATAATAATGAAACGATTAATTCAACAGATAGACATAATATTCCTAACTTTTTATGTAGGTAATTGCATAGCCTAAAAATGTATGAGACAAAAAATGGAGAACTGAAAGGCGAAATAGGTCCATAATTGTAGTTGGAGATTTTAATACACCTCTCTCAATAACTGATATAACAGCCTTTCCACAAGGAAAACTTGAGGTCCAAGTGGCTTCTCTGGTGAATTTTTCCAGTTAGTAAAGAGCTAACACCAATCTAACACCAATCTTTAATAGAGAACTGAAAAATAATACTCTCCAACTCTTTTTATGGAATAAGTGTAACCTTTATAACAAAATCTGACAAGAACATTACATGTAAGGAAAATCTCTTTCAATAAGTGGTAGCAGGTCAATTCAGTATCCATATGGGGGAAAATGAGCCTTGCCTCCTACCTCATACTGTATACAAAATGTAGTTCCAGGTGGATCATAGACGTAACTTTAAAAGATAAAATAATGACTCTAGAACAGCACTGTCCAATAGAAATAAAATGTGAGCCACACATGTAATTTAAATTTTCCTAATAGCCACAATAAAAAAAGGAAATGGGAAATTAATTCTAATTATATATTTTAGTTAACTTAATATATACAAGTTATTGTCTTTTTAAAAAATTATTTATTTAAATTTATTTAATTTTGGCTGCATTAGGTCTTCGTTGCTGCACGTGGGCTTTCTAGTTGTGGCGAGCAGGGGCTACTCTTTGCTGCACTGCATGGGCTTCTCGTTGCAGTGGCTTCTCTTGTTTCAGAGCACGGGCTCTAGGCACGTGGGCTTCAGTAGTTGTGGCTCGCAGGCTTTAGAGCACAGGCTCAGTAGTTGTGGCACATGGGCTTAGTTGCTCTGTGACATGTGGGATCTTCCCGGACCAGGGCTCGAACCCGTGTCCCCTGCATTGGCAGGTGGATTCTTAACCACTGCACCACCAGGGAAGTACAGTGATACTAATATTGATCACTGAGCTAAGGTGGACTTGCTCCTTTGAGTTTTCATTTAGCAGTCAAGGGAAAAGTAAAGAATATCTGGAAAATATCTTAGAATGTTAGTAGTTTCCCACCATTTTTAGTCTTCTGACCAAGAAGAAATCACTTTCCCCCTTTCAGCTTTCTTATCTAGCAGGAGAATTCAGAGTTGGTTTGTCTGTCCATCCAGTCAACTGACCATCCACCCAACAACAAAAAAATGTTTATTGAACAACTGCTTTGGGTATCTCTTTCTCTCTTTGGGTGTCTCTCCTTCCAGTCGGTTTTCTCCCCAGTTCATTTTTGGAATATTTGAAATAGATTGTTTTCATCTAAGTAAGAGGGAAAAAAGTTGAGGCACATGTTTATGCTGTAGCCTTATCTGCCACTCGTTGGAGTCCCTATGGAGAAGCAAAAATGTGATTATCTTTGGATCAGTGTTTGGGTAAGTATATGTGATTTTGGCTCATGCCGTTAATCTCTGAGTTTTTATTGTATAGTAATAATACTATGTAACTATAAGTAACACTTATATAGCAATAACTAGTACTAGGTTGCTGTTTATGTACATTTGCCTAGTTTAAAATAGGCATAATTTCCTATTTAAATTTTCCTGAGATTTCATGCAGTTTCATTGGTCCTAAATATATTACAAATTATTTTATTCTTGTGTGGGAGACATTTATATAAACGCTTAGGTGAGTTGAGGACAAGTATTTGAATAAATAACTTCACTGTGTGACATGCAGGATCTTGAACCTGTGCCCCCTGCAGTGGAAGCTCAGAGTCTTAACCACTAGACTACCAGGGAAGTCCCTGAATAAGTAACTTTTAATGATAGAGTTCAGTTCCTCTGCTATTACTTTCCAAAGTAGGTAGAACAAACAAGTTGTTCAGGGTGATTGAGTAATATGTTCCTAGGGTCTAGATATTGCCCACATCATCTTTACTGGTCAATCTACTTTGTTATAGTAATTGTGGCTAGTATTGCTTCATTATTATTTGGCTATTCATTTATAGTGCTGAAAGCACAATATTGTACCCTTTAGTATACTCTACCCCTTTAGTATACTCTTACTAGCTTTAGGAAAAAAGTTAGAGAAATGTGCTTAAATCTGAAAGGTAAGTTTCTGAAGAACTGATGTAAATGAAATTCACAACAATTCCTCTTTTATATCCACTTTAAAAATAAGCACATGTTGAGCCAAGAACATTTACATGTTTTTTTTTTTGGCGGTGCTGCGCAGCTTTCAGGATCTCTGTTCCCCGACCAGGGATTGAACCCGGCCCACCCCAGTGAAAAAGCACTGTGTTCTAACCACTGGACCACCAGGGAATTCCTACATCTTCTTATCCTGATCCCTTTGAACTCATTCCAAGTTCTTGTGCTAACCTGTTAAACTAATCATACCTAAAATAGAGCTGAAAACATACTGTTTCACATTTAAAGTATATATTGTAACAAGTTCTTACCATAAAATCCAAATATAGAAGAAATTGTCAAGAAAAATTGTAAGAATACATTGTAAATGAAATAAAGTAACAGTGAAATGGCTAATAACGAAAGGTTATGGCTTTCCATCTATCTCATATTTTAGCTTTAATTCACTAATTCTTTATTGAAATTTCTGAGATGTAGAAAAGTGTGTTACCACTTCACACCCATTAGGATAGCTATTATTTTTTTAAAAACAGAAAATAATAACAAGTGTTGGTGAGGATGTAGAGAAATTGAAACCCTTGTGCATTGTTGGTAGGAATGAAAAATGGTACAGTTGCTATGGAAAACAGTACGGTGATTCCTAAAAAAATTAAATGTGGAATTACCAAATGATCCAGAAATTCCAAGTCTAAGTATATACCCAAAAGAATTAAAAGCAGGGACTTAAACAGATATTTGTATAACAGTGGTTATAACAGCATTATTCACGGTAGCACAAAGATAGAAGCAACCCAAAGGTGTATTAGAAGATGAGTAGATAAACAAAATATGGTATATACATACAATGCAATATTATTCAGCCTTAAGAAGGAATAACATTCCGGGCTTCCCTGATGGTGCAGTGGTTAAGAATCCACCTGCCAATGCAGGAGACACGGGTTTGAGCCCTGGTCTGGGAAGATCCCACATGCTGTGGAGCAACTAAACTTGTGCACCTCAACTACTGAGTCTGTGCTCTAGAGCCCTCGAGCCACAGTTACTGAGCCCACGTGCCACAACTACTGAAGCCTGCATGCCTAGAGCCCGTGGTTCGCAACAAGAGAAGCCTGTACACCACAGCAAAGAGTAGCCCCAACTCAACGCAACTAGAGGAAACCCATGTGTAGCAACGAAGACCCAACTCAGCCAGTAAATAAATAAATAAATTTATAAAAGGAAAAACAAATAAAAGGCCATATACACGTGTGTGCATACACACACACGGACACACACACTTTTTTTTAAAAAAAAAAAGAAGGAATAACTTTCTGCCATGTGATACAACATGGGTAAACCTTTAAGATATTATGCTAAGTGAAATACACCAGACAAAAAAGGACAAATGATTCTACTTATATGAGGAACCTAGAGTAGTCAAATTCATAGAGTCAGAAAGTAGAATGATGGTTACTAGGGGTTGGGTAGAGGTGAAATGGGTAATTGGTGTTTAATGAGTATAGTTTCAGTTTAGGAAGATGAGCAAGTTCTGGAGATGGATGGTGGTGATGGTTGCACAACAGTGTGAATGTACTTAATGCTACTAAACTGTACACTTTAAAAATGGTTAAAACGGCCCTGGCTCATATCTGGCTCCAGCCCTCTAATTCTAAAGGAATTAGAAAAAGAGCAAACAAAGCCCAAAGTCAGCAGAAGGAAGCTAATAATAAAGATGAGAGTGGAAATAAATAAAATAAAGACCAAAGAAACAACAAAAGATCAGTGAAACCAAGAACAAAGCTGGACATACCATACTCCCTGACTTCAGACAATACTACAAAGCTACAGTAATCCAAACAGTATGGTACTGGCACAAAACAGACAAGCAGATCAATGGAACAGAATAGAGAGCCCAGAAATAAATCCAGTTATATGGTCAGTTAATCTATGGCAAAGGAGGCAGGAATATACAATGGAGAAAAGATAGTTTCTTCAGTAAATGGTGTTGGGAAAACTGGACAGCTACATAAAGGAGATGAAACTCGAACAATTCCTTACACCATATACAAAAATAAACTCAAAATGGATTAAAGACCTAAATGTAAGATCTAAAACCATAAAACTCCTAAAAGAAAGTATAGGCAGTATTCTCTTTGACATTGGTCTTATGAATAGTTTTTGTATCTCTCTTCTCAGGCAAGGGAAACAAAAGCAAAAATTTAAAGATGGGAACTAATCAAACTTAAAAACTTTTGCACAGAGAAGGAAACCATCAACAAAATGAAGAGACAGCCTTGAATGGGAGAAGACATTTGCAAACAATATGTCTGATAAGGGGTCAAATCCAAAATATATAAAGAACTCATACAAATCAATATTTTAAAAAATCAATTCAATTAAAAAATGGGCAGAGGACTTGAATAGTCATTTTTCCCAAAGAAGACATGCAGACGGCCAACAGACATATGAAAAGATGCTCAGCATCACTAACCATCAGGGAAATGCATATCAAAACCACAGTGAGATACCACCTCACACCTGTCATAATGGCTATCATCAAAAAGACAAGAAATAACAAGTATTGGCTAGGATGTGGAGAAAAGGGAACCCTCGTGCACTGCTGGTGGAAATGTAAATTGGTACAGCCACTATGGAAAACAATATAAAAGTTCCTCAGAACATTAAAAACAGGACTACCATGTGATCCAGCAGTGCCACTTGTAGGTGTTTATCCAAAGAAAATGAAAACACCAATATTAAAAGATATATATATATATATATATATATATATATATATAGACCATATATATATGGACCTGGGTATTATGCTTAGTGAAATAACTCAGAGAGAAAGACAAATATTATATATTTTTACTTATATGTGGAATCCAAAAAATAAAGCACATGAACAAATAGAACAGAAACAGATGCACAGATATAGAGAACAAACTAGTGTTTACCAGAGGGGAAAAGGGTGGGACGAGGGGCAAAATAGCTCAAGGGGATTAAGAGGTACAAACTACTAGCTATAAAATAAATAGGTTACAAAGATGTAATGCACAGCACAGGGAACACAGTCAATATTTTATGACAATTTTTTATGGAATATATTCTGTGAAAATACTGAATTACTATGTTGTATACCTGAAGCTAATGTAATACTGTAAGTCAACTATACTTTAATTAAAAAAATAGTTAAAATGATTAATTTTATGTTATGTGTATTTTACACACACACCCCACACACACAAACTTTTACAAAGTACCTGCCTTTCTCAGGAAATAATAGTCTTCCTAAGCCCATAAATACTTTTAGAGGAAGAAGAAATGTCCTATAAAACTATGTGAGGAGAATCATCTCTGAATTCTACTGAGGATTCTGAATGGAAACAACTTAAAAAATAGCATAAAGTATTGGACATAGCCATTGTAATAGGCCATTGCAACATTTCATGGCTTTATAGGACAAACAGGAAATTCAAAGAAGGGAAGAAAATTCATTAAAGTGTAAATTTCAATGATGTCCTTGTTAGGAATACACATTCTCAATCCAACTATTTATAAAAGTTGGCTTATGACAGGTTTTAGTCAAGGCTGAAAATGTAAATTATCAGGGCCCTTTAAAACAAAATGAAATCAGGTATTTTTTTCCTCTTTGTTCTGTGGTATATTCTAGAGTCTTCCTTCGTAGAAGATGGAAACATGGTAGAAACTCTCCTGCACCATCCAGTGGTTGGTCAGTTGAAGAAAGGAGCCATAATAACTATATGTAGCCTATTCATTTTGTAAAAACCTAGAACATATATTCATTCATTCTCCAATATTTATATGTAGGGCCAAGGCCTTTTCCTTGTATATGGGTCCTTTGAAATTCCTCCTTTTCTTTCTGTATAAACCACATCCATATTGTTTCATTCCAGGTTTCCAGATTTCCAATTTCTAGTTTGCTTTCATGAAAGTAGAGAATAGAATTTTTAGTTTTTTATGATTTCTCTCCCCCCATTCTGTTAAAGTTGCTTATGTGCAGCTATTTCAGCAGTTTACTGCTCACCTTTATTGAATCTTTCTAAAGCATTCACCTTTGTTTTCACAGAAATAGTAACTCTCTTTTATACTCATGTTTCATCAGTTTACATAATATTTAATTAAATCACACGATTAAAAGAAGTTCAGTGGGCATAAAGAGGCTTGGGAGCAAACACAGATGAAACTAAGTATGTCAACACACTACTGGTAGGACAAAGAGTGCACTTAAGCATGCTGTGGGCATCTGAATATTTGGGTGATAGAATGGAGACCATTAGTTAACCCATTGGTGGTGGGTTTAGAGAACTTCTTGCAGTGAAAATTTGCTTTTTCTTACTTAATGTATCCTGAATATTTTCCCCGTGAGCAAATGGAGATCTACATCATTGTTTTTAATGGCCACATGGTATTTATTATACATGTATTATGCTGAGTTTTTGCTTGCAAACAACATGAAGCAGTTCAGCTCACTTACCCAGACAAGGAATTTATTGGTAGGCTATGAAGATTGTTTATAGAGTCAACAGGAAAGATGGTCAGCCAGGCTTGGAAAAATGGGCAGGAACCCAGAGAGGCTAAAACAGCCAAGGTCACACCCCCCATGTACAGTCTGGTGAGGACCTCTCCAGTGGCACTGGCTATCTCAGGACTTTTGCCACCACCACTGCTGGCATCTTGACTGTTGCTGAAGCTGCTGCGAATTCTCTTTAACTCTCACTGTGTATTTGTGTCACTTTCTCAGAATTTAAAAACCTGGGCAGAGGTATCTGCCCAGCCAGATCTAGAATCACTTAGCATCTTACCTTGAAGGATGAAGGGAAAGGGAATACCTCCTCCTTCCACTTTGGCTTCAGTAGTGGGGGTGGGTCCTACTGCCTATTACCAAGAAGCTCACTCACAGCAGGGGATTTCCTTAACCTAAGCTGTGTGTTTGGATGCTGGGTAGCCAAAAAATATGACAACTATCTGTAAAAGTGTGGATCTACTGGAGTTTATTTAACCAGTGCCCTACTGTAAAAAATGTAGGTTGTTTCCTGTTTTGTTGTTTTAAGCTATGTGGTAATAGACACGTTTTACTAATCTAGTAGGGGGAAAACATTGTATTTTAGTCGTTTTAATTTATAACTTTAAATGTAAAGTTTTATGTTTATTGGAATTTTGGATTTCTTATTTTGTCAATTGACATATATGTATTACATATATGGAGTTTTTTGAGATATAATTTACATGTCATAAAATTCAGTATAATTTTATGTAATTCAGGGGTTTTTAGTGTATTCGCAGACTTGTGCAACCATTACTACTATCTAATTCCAGAACATCTCATCACCCCAGAAGGAAACTCCATATGCATATATATTTTTGTAATTTGCTTACGTGGGTTTTTTATGGCACATGACATTTTAAAAATGCATAAAAATTAAATTTAAAGATCTTTTCTTTTATCGTTTCTGCTTTTGGCTTAGGCTTAGAAAGGCCTTCTCCATCCCAAGTTTTGTTGTTGCTGTTTTTGTTAATTATCCACTTTTATAGCATTAAACATTTTTTTTTTACATTTCAGTCTTTAACTCATTTAGAATTAATTTTGGAGTAAGATGGGATTTAAACGTGTTTACCTCACATGGTTAGCACATTATGGCAACACCACTTATTTATTTCCCCACTGATTTGAAATACTTCCCTTATTATATACTAAATTCTTTTTTTTAACATCTTTATTGGAGTATAATTGCTTTACACTGGTGTGTTAGTTTCTGCTTTATAACAAAGTGAATCAGCTATATGTACACATATATCCCCATATCTCCTCCCTCTTGTGTCTCCCTCCCACCCTCCCTATCCCACCCCTCTAGGTGGTCACAAAGCACCGAGCTGATCTCCCTGTGCTATGCAACTAAATTCTTATATATACATATATGTCTGTTTCTGGGACTTTCTGTTCCATTGCAAAGGATCTGTCTATTCTTTTTTTTTTTTTTTTGCGGTACGCGGGCTTCTCACTGTTCTGGCCTCTCCCATTGCGGAGCGCAGGCTCAGAGGCCATGGCTCACGGGCCCAGCCACTCCGCGGCATGTGGGATCTTCCCAGACAGGGGCATGAACCCGTGTCCCTTGCATCGGCAGGCGGACTCTCAACCACTGCGCCACCAGGGAAGCCCTGGCTGGTTTTCTTTGATACGTTTTGCAAACATTGCCCTATTAAGTCAATCCCTTTGAGGCTATTGTTAGCTCTAGACTTCAGCTTGAATTGGCTGTATGAGCAGAGGTAAGTCTGAGTGTTAGCTTCCTTAATTTTAAAAGGAGGCAAGTACCTCATTTATATTGCAGGATTGTTGTGAAATTATGTATATGAAATGCTATAGGAATCTGAAATATCTGTAGTTATCACAAGGACAGCTCTTTTGTAAGAAGCGGTGATTAGTCAAGGAGTCACAAAAATGGCCAGCAAAGCACACAGCCTTTTCCTAATTTGAGTGTTCTGGTCTTTTTTGACCTTACTAATATGTCTGAAGTACTGACTCCTAATCTTTTGGGAATGGTCAAACGAAAAGAACAATTATGTTTTGAAACATACACTAGTCTACTCCAGCTGTTTCATCTGAAATCTTAGTCTTCTGTTTGTATAGTGACAGTTGTGTGATGAAAGAGGTTAGACACTCAGTATTTTGAAAACAAGTTAAGGGATAAGATCAATGTTCATTTTAAAGGTTCACACAATTTAAACGAGATGTTTTATGTAAAATAATAAAGAAGCTAATGCTTTCCCCTTTTGTTTTCAATTCAGAGGTGGTAGATTTTAAATAAAAGCAAATGGGTAGGAAAAAACTAAAAAAATTAAAACTTTTAAAAAATTAAATTGATTTGGAAATATATATACTCTGAAGGCAACTAGTTGAGTGTTTGCATAGCTAGAAATTATTAATTTGCTTGACAAAACAGGGGTGTTTTTATAGCCCTGGTGTAATAGACTGGGTGATTTTTGTCTCTTTATATGTTTGAGTTTATCATTGGTCTCACTTATTGAATTATTTCAATTTTGGTAACTTGTCTCTTAATTTCTGCACATTCCCTATATATTTTTCTTCTTTATTTCCCCCTAAAGTGGACTGTGTTTCTTAAAAATCTTTTTTCTCCATCTTTATCGAGGTATAATTGACAAATAGAAATAGTATATATTTAAGTTGTAAAACGTGATATTTTGATGTACATATGCATTGTGATATGATTACTGCAATCAAACTCATGAACATATTCATCACCTTACATAGTTACCATTTTTTGTTGCTGTTGAGGACAATTAACATCTCTTTTAGCAAGTTTTAAGTAAACAGTTATTAACTGTAGTCATCATGCATACATTAGATTTCCAGAGTTTATTCATCCTTCATAATTGAAACTCTGTACCCTTTAACCAACATTTCCCCATTTCCCCCACTCCCCAGGCCCTGATAACCACCCTTCTAGTCTCTAAGAGTTCAACTTTAGATTCCACATATAAGTGAGATCATGCAGTTTTTGTCTTTCCATGTCTGGCTTATTTCACTTAGAATAATGTCCTCCAGGTTCATTCGTTTATTTTCCTTTTAAAAATTCTTACAGTGAAATAACTAAGGTCTACAAAGAGTATAGGGAACCCTATAACATATTTGTGCATCCACTACTCAGCCTAAGAAATTAAACATTACATATATAGTTGAAGTTTCCATTTATGTTCCAGTTGCATCCTTTCCTCCCTCGCCAAACTCCTGAATTTGGAGTTTATTATTCCCATGCATATTTTTATATTATATATATATTTATATATATTTTATATTTTTAAATTTTATTTTACTACTACATATGTGTGCATACAAAAAAAACCATATGGTATTGTTTTACATTTTTAGAATTTTGTATCCTTCTGAAACTTTTTATTTCCTCAACTATGTTTGTGAGATTTATCCATGTTGCTACCTGTAGCCCTAGTTTGGAGTTTCTCAACCTCTGTTTTGTTGACATTTGGGGCCAGATATTCTTTGCTGTGAGGAGCTTTGTTGTCCATTATAGGATGTTTAGTGATATCCCAGTAGCACTTTCCCCTCCACCCCACACCCCACGTTGTGATAACCAAAAATGTCTCCAGACGTTGCCTGATATCCCTTTCATGGTGAAATCTCCCCTCCTCCCAGTAAGAACCACAATTTTATTTATTTTTTAAATTTTTATTTTATTTTTTATACAGCAGGTTCTTATTAGTTATCTATTTTATACATATTAGTCTATATATGTCAACCCCAATCTCCCAGTTCATCCCACCACCATCACCCCCTCCTGCCACTTTCCCCCCATGGTGTCCACATGTTTGTTCTCTACATCTCTGTCTCTATTTCTGCCCTGCAAACTGGTTCATCTGTACCATTTTTCTAGGTTCCACTATTAGGCGTTAATATATGATATTTGCTTTTCTCTTTCTGACTTAATTCACTCTGTATGACCATCTCTAGATCCATCCACGTCTCTAAAAATGACCCAATTTTGTTCCTTTTTATGGCCGAGTAATATTCCATTGTATATATGCACCACATCTTCTTTATCCATTTGTCTATTGATGGGCATTTAGGTTGCTTCCATGACCTGGTTATTGTAAATAGTGCTGCAATGAACATTGGGGTGTATGTGTCTTTTTGAATTATGGTTTTCTCAGGGTATATGCCCAGTAGTGGGATTGCTGGGTCATATGGTAATTCTATTTTTAGTTTTTTAAGGAACCTCCATACCGTTCTCCATAGTGGCTGTGTCAATTTATATTCCCACCAACAGTGCAAGGGGGTTCCCTTTTCTCCACACCCTCTCCAGCATTTGTTGTTTGTAGATTTTCTGATGATGCCCATTCTAACTGGTGTGAGGTGATACCTCATTGTAGTTTTGATTTGCATTTCTCTAATAATTAGTGATGTTGAGCAGCTTTTCATGTGCTTCTTGGCCATCTGTATCTCTTCTTTGGAGAAATGTCCATTTAGGTCTTCTGCCCAGTTTTAGATTGGGTTGTTTGTTTCTTAATATTGAGCTGCATGAGCTGTTTATATATTTTGGAGATTGATCCTTTGTCTGTTGATTCATTTGCAAATATTTTCTCCCATTCTGAGGGTTGTCTTTTCGTCTTGTTTATGGTTTCCTTTGCTGTGCAAAAGCTTTGAAGTTTCATTAGGTCCCATTTGTTTATTTTTGTTTTTACTTCCATTACTCTAGGAGGTGGATCCAAAAAGATCTTGCTGTAATTTATGTCAAAGAGTGTTCTTCCTATGTTTTCCTCTAAGAGTTTTATAGTGTCGGATCTTACATTTAGGTCTCTAATCCATTTTGAGTCTATTTTTGTGTATGGTGTTAGGTAGTGTTCTAATTTCATTCTTTTACATGGAGTTGTCCAGTTTTCCCAGCACCACTTATTGAGAAGACTGTCTTTTCTCCATTGTATATCCCTGCCTCCTTTGTCATAGATTAGTTGGGCATAGGTGCGTGGATTTATCTCTGGGCGTTCTATCCTGTTCCATTGATCCATATTTTGGTTTTTGTGCCAGTACCATATTGTCTTGGTTACTGTAGCTTTTGTAGTATCATCTGAAGTCACGGAATCTGATTCCTCCAGCTCCGTTTTTTTTCTCTCAAGACTGCCTTGGCTATTCGGGGTCTTTTGTGTCTGAATACAAATTTTAAGATTTTTTGTTGTAGTTCTGAAAAAAATGCCACTGGTAATTTGATAGGGATTGCATTGAATCTGTAGATTGCTTTGGGTAGTATAGTCATTTTCACAATATTGATTCTTCCAATCCAAGAACATGGTATATCTCTCCATCTGTTTGTGTCATCTTTGATCTCTTTCATCAGTGTCTTACAGTTTTCTGAGTACAGGTGTTTTACCTCTTTAGGTAGGTTTATTCCTAGGTATTTTATTCTTTTTGTTGCAATGGTGGATGTGATTGTTTCCTTAATTTCTCTTTCTGATCTTTAGTTGCTAGTGTATAGGAATGCAAGAGATTTCTGTGCATTAATTTTGTATCCTGCAACTTTACCAAATTCATTGTTTAGCTCTAATAATTTTCTGGTAGCATCTTTAGGATTTTCTATGTATAATATCATGTCATCTGCAAACAGTGACAGTTTTCCTTCTTCTTTTCCAATTTATATTCCTTTTATTTCTTTTTCTTCTCTGATTGCCGTGGCTAGGACTTCCAAAACTATGTTGAATAATAGTGACAAGAGTGGACGACCTTGTTTTGTTCCTAATCTTAGAGGAAATGGTTTCAGTTTTTCACCATTGAGAGTGATGTTTGCTGTGGGTTTGTCATATATGGCCTTTATTATGTTGAGGTAGGTTCCCTCTCTGCCCACTTTCTGGAGAGTTTTTATCCTAAATGGATGTTGAATTTTGTCAAAAGCTTTTTCTGCATCTATTGAGATGATCATATGGTTTTTGTTCTTCAATTTGTTAATATGGTGTATCTCATTGGTTGATTTGCATAGATTGAAGAATCCTTGCATCCGTGGGATAGATCCCACTTGATCATGGGGTATGATCCTTTTAATCTGTTGTTGGATTCTGTTTGCTAGTATTTTTTTTTTTTTTTTTTTTTTTGCGGTACGCGGGCCTCTCACTGCTGTGGCCTCTCCCATTGCAGAGCACAGGCTCCGGATGCGCAGGCTCAGCGGCCATGGCCCATGGTCCCAGCCGCTCCACGGCATGTGGGATCCTCCGAGACCAGGGCACGAACCTGTGTCCCCTGCATCGGCAGGTGAACCCTCAACCACTGCGCCATCAGGGAAGCCCCTGTTTGCTAGTATTTTGTTGAGGATTTTTTCATCTATATTCATCAGTGATATTGGTCTGTAATTTTCTGTTTTTGTAGTATCTTTGGTTTTGGTATCAGGGTGATGGTGGCCTCATAGAATGAGTTTGGGAAAGTTCCTTCCTCTGCAATTTTTTGGAAGAGTTTGAGAAGGATGGGTGTTAACTCTTCTCTAAATGTTTGATTGAATTCACCTGTGAAGTCATCCGGTCCTGGACTTTTGTTTGTTGGAAGATTTTTAATCAAAGTTCCAATTCCATTACTTGTGATTGGTCTGTTCATATTTTCTCTTTTTTCCTGGTTCAGTCTTGGAAGGTTATACCTTTCTGAGAATTTGTCCATTTCTTCCAGGTTGTCCATTATATTGGCATAGAGTTGCTTGTAGTAGTCTCTTAGGATGCTTTGTATTTCTGCAGTTTTTGTTGTAACTTCTCCTGTTTCATTTCTAATTTTATTGATATGAGTCCTCTCCCTCTATTTCTTGATGAGTCTGGCTAAAGGTTTATCAGTTTTGTTTATCTTCTCAAAGAACCATCTTTTAGTTTTATTGATCTTTGCTATTGTTTTGTTTCTATTTCATTTATTTCTGCTCTGATCTTTATGATTTCTTTCCTTCTACTAACTTTAGGTTTTGTTTGTTCTTCTTTCTCTACTTCATTTAGGTGTAACGTTAGATTGTTTATTTGAGATTTTTCTTGTTTCTTGAGGTAGACTTGTATTGCTATAAACTTCCCTCTTACAACTGCTTTTGCTGCATCCCATAGGTTTTGGTTTGTCGTGTTTTCATTGTCATTTGTCTCTGGGTATTTTTCGATTTCCTCTTTGATTTCTTCAGTGATCTCTTGGTTATTTAGTAACGTATTGTGTAGCCTCCATGTGTTTGTACGTTTTTTCCCTGTAATGGATTTCTAATCTCATAGCATTGTGTTTGGAAAAGATGCTTGATATGATTTCAATTTTTTTAAATTTACTGAGGCCTGATCTGTGACCCAAGATGTGATCAATCCTGGAGAATGTTCTGTGTGCATGTGAGAAGAAACTGTAATCTGTTGTTTTTGGATGGAATGTCCTATAAATATCAATTAAATCTATCTGGTCTAATGTGTCATTTAATGCTTGTGTTTCCTTATTAATTTTCTGTTTGGATGATCTGTCCATTGGTGTAAGTGAGGTGTTAAAGTCCCCCACTATTATTGTGTACTGTTGATTTTATTTTATGGCTGTTAGCAGTTGTCTTATGTATTGAGGTGCTCCTATGTTGGGTGCCTGTATGTTTATAACTGTTATATCTTCTTCTTGGATTGATCCCTTGATCATTATGTAGTGTCCTTCCTTGTCTCTTGTAACATTCTGTATTTTAAAGTCTATTTTATGTGATATGAGTATTGCTACTCCAGCTTTCTTTTGATTTCCATTTGCATGGAATATCTTTTTCCATCCCCTCACTTTTAGTCTGTATGTGTCCCTAGGTCTGAAGTGGGTCTCTTGTAGACAGCATATATATGGGTCTTATTTTTGTATCCATTCAGTGAGCCTGTGTCTTTTGGCTGGAGCATTTAATCCATTCATGTTTAAGGTAGTTATCAATATGTATGTTCCTATTACCATTTTCTTAATTGTTATGGGTTTGGTTTTGTAAGTCCTTTTCTTCTCTTGTGTTTACCACTTAGAGAAGTTCCCTTAGCATTAGTTGTAGAGCTAGTTTGGTGGTGCTGAATTCTCTTAGCTTTTGCTTGTTTGTAACTCTTTTGATTTCTCCATCGAATCTGAATGAGATCCTTGCTGGGTAGAGTAATCTTGGTTGTAGGTTCTCCCCTTTCATCACTTTAAATATATCATGCCACTCCCTTCTGGTTTGTGGAGTTTCTGCTGAGAAATCAGCTGTTAACCTTATGGGATTCCCTGGTATGTTAGTTGTCGTTTTTCTCTTGTTGCTTTCAATAATTTTTCTTTGTCTTTATTTTTTGTCAGTTTGATTACTATGTGTCTTGGCGTGTTTCTCCTTGGGTTTATCCTGCCTGGTACTCTCTGTGCTTCCTGGACTTGGGTGGCTCTTTCCTTTCCCATGTTAGGAAAGTTTTTGACTATAATCTCTTCAAATATTTTCTTGGGTCCTTTCTCTCTCTCTTCTTCTGGGACCCCTATAATGCAAATGATGTTTTTTTAAATGTTGTCCAAGAGGTCTCTTAGGCTGTCTTCATTTCTTTTCATTCGTTTGTCTTTATTCTGTTCTGCAGCAGTGAATTCCACCATTCTATCTTCCAGGTCACTTATCTGTTCTTCTGCCTCAGTTATTCTGCTATTGATTCCTTCTAGTGTAGTTTTCATTTCAGGTATTGTATTGTTCATCTGTTTGTTCTTCAATTCTTCTAGGTCTTTGTTTAACATTTCTTGCATCTTCTCGATCTTTGCCTCCGTTCTTTTTCAGAGGTCCTGGATCATCTTCACTATCATTATTCTGAATTCTTTTTCTGGAACGTTGCCTATCTCCACTTCATTTAGTTGTTTTTCTGGGATTTTATCTTGTTCCTTCAACTGGTACATAGCTCTCTGCCTTTTCATTTTGTCTATCTTTCTGTGAATGTGGTCTTGTTCCACAGGCTGCAGGATTGTAGTTCTTGCTTCTGCTGTCTGCCCTCTGGTGGATGAGTCTATCTGAGAGGCTTGTGCAAGCTTCCTGATGGGAGATACTGGTGATAGGTAGAGCTGGGTGTTGCTCTGGTGGGCAGAGCTGGGTAAAACTTTAATCCGTTTGTCTGCTGATGGGTGGGGCTAGGTTCCCTCCCTGTTGGTTGTTTGGCCTGAGGGGACCCAACACTGGCACCTACCCGGCTCTTTGGTGGGACTAATGTTGGACTCTGGGAGGGCTCACGCCAAGGAGTACTTCCCAGAACTTCTGCTACTGGTGTCCTTGTCCTCACGGTGAGCCACAACCATCCCCTGCCTCTGCAGGAGACCCTTCAGCACTAGTAGGTAGGTCTGGTTCAGTCTCCTATGGGGTCATTGCTCCTTTCCCTGGGTCCCAATGTGCACACTACTTTGTGTGTGTCCTCCAAGAATGGAGTGTCTGTTTCCCCCAGTCCTGTCAAAGTCCTGCAATCAAATCCCGCTAGCCTTCAAAGTCTGATTGTCTAGGAATTCCTCCTCCCGTTTCCAGACCCCCAGGTTGGGAAGCCTGACGTGGGGCTCAGAACCTTTACTCCAGTGGGTGGACTTCTGTGGGATGTGTTCTGCAGTTTGTGAGTCACCACCCAGCAGTTATGGGATTTGATTTTATTGTGATTGCACCCCTCCTACCATCTCATTGTGGCTTATCCTTTGTCTTTGCATGTGGGGTATCCTTTTTGGTGAGTTCCAGTGTCTTCTTGTCGATGATTGTTCAGTTAGTTGTGATTCTGGTGCTCTCGCAAGAGGGAGTGAGTGCATGTCTTTCTACTCCACCATCTTGAACCAGTCCTCTGAGAACCACTATTTTAGTTCATTCATTTTAAGTACTGTGTCATGCTCCATGATGTATATATCCCCACTTATTTTTTCATTTTCCAGTTGATAGACTTTTAGATTATTTCCAAAGTGTTGGGTTTTTGTTGTTGTTGTTGTTTTGGTTTTTTTTGCAATGGGCATTCTTGTTCATGTGTCCTTGTACACATGTGAGATTTTCTCTAGGGTAATATGCCTAGGAGTGAAAATGTTGAGTTCTAGTATATGCATATCTTGAACTCTGCCAGATATTACCGAACAGGTTCCATAATGGTTGTACTAATTTATGTTCTCACCAGCTGAATACGGGAGATCCTGTTGCTCCACATTCTCATTAACACTTGGTATTGTCATATTTTGAAAGTTTTGTTTACCTGATGGGAGTAAGTGATATTCATTGTGGTTTTAATTTGCATTTTCTTGATTACTGTAGTGATCAAAAATTATCCATGTAGAGCTGTATCCAAAAAAAGAATTAAATTTTACCATATAATATATTAAGAATCCAGAAACCTTTCTCAAATTATGAGGCCTCATTATTTTAGGGTGATTTAAAAATAATGTTTGAGGGCGTCCCTGTGGCACTGGTTGAGAATCTGCCTGCCAGTGCAGATAACGTGGGTTCAATCCCTGGTCCGGGAAGATCCCATGGGCCACGGAGCAACAAAGCCCGAGCACCACAGCTACTGAGCCTGCACTCTATAGCCCGTGAGCCACAACTGCTGAGCCTGCGTGCTGCAACTACTGAAGCCTGAACGCCTAGAGCCTGTGCTCTGCTACAACAGAAGCCACCGCAATGAGAAGCCTGCACGCTGCAATGAAGAGTAGCCCCCACTCGCCACCACTAGAGAGAGGCTGCATGCAGCAACAAAGACCCAACACAGCCAAAAATCAATTAATAAAATAAATAAATTTAAAATACTAATAAAAAAATAAAAATAATGTTTGAGCTTCTTTGATCAGCTTTAAGAAGTGGTTTTGTGCAGTCAGACTTCGTATGTGTCATGTTTGTTTGTACTCAACTTATGCAGTTTCTGTTTCCAAATCAGAGATGATGATCTAGTCATAATACTGTTCTTCCTCTTAGAAAATGTTATTACTGATGGTGATTACCATCTGTGTTTAGGGAGTGGCTCAAAATACTTTAATAACTGGAAGTTATTTCCCTCAGTGTTGTTGGATGCTCTTTTTCTCAGAGTCACCTCATTGCTAATAGCTGCATGCCAGATTTGTTTCTCTGATATTGTCATCTCCCATAAACATACATTTTTTTCCACACCGTATGAAATTATTTACACTCTTACTCTGTTTTCTTAGTCATTTTGCTAAATGCAGTGGGAGATTACAAAAACTGTTCTTGACTTTGTACCTATCTTTGAGACATTTAAGATTCAAAAGATGGTTATACATATATTATAAAATCAATTAGAGTTGTGTGTGTTATATTTTATATAGAAAAATATATATATAAATAATATATGTAAAATAGAGTAGTATGAGGGGAATGGAATTCCTCTGAGGTTTTGAGTGTAAGGTCCAATTTAAGTATAGTTTTGAAGAAAAAATACAGGCAGATTATGAGGGCAGAAGAAATACATATTATTCATAGTTGATCTGACATGCTTAAATTAGGATGTAATGGGAAAAGTAGCTGTATTAATGTAATTTTCATTCATGCTCAGAATTTCTTTCCTCCCTAATACATATTTCCAGGGTGAATTATCCACTCACTTTAAAAGTGCCTTTCAGGGGCTTCCCTCGTGGCGCAGTGGTTGAGAGTCCGTCTCCCGATGCAGGGGACACAGGTTCGTGCCCCGGTCCGGGAGGATCCCACATGCCACGGAGCAGCTAGGCCCGTGAGCCATGGCCGCTGGGCCTGCACGTCCAGAGCTTGTGCTCCGCAATGGGAGAGGCCACAACAGTAAGAGGCCCGCATACAGCCAAAAAAAAAAAAAAAAAAAGTGCCTTTCTGCTTAACTAGTCTTTCTCAGTTCCTCAGTAAGCCTGAGAGATGCTCCAATACTTTGGTCTGGAGCATACCCGATAATAAAACTGTAGTTCAGTTTTACATTCCTAACTCACCAGGTAAACTAGCCTTCATCTGTTGAGTGTATTATATTCCAAAAGTTTGTTACCAATTCTGTTTTTTGAACTTGACAGTTTCTTATAAAACAATTTAGTCAGTTTTGGTAATGTACCTGAGTCAACCCTCAAAAGCCCCATTTTGACCCATAGCATATTTGAGCCATATAGGTACTAAGTCTGAAAATGTTCTGACCTTGAGGCAGGCAGCCATGTGCTACAAGAGGAAAGAGGAAGCAACTCCTTTTTTAGGCACAGGGCTAACAGTAGACAAAATATTGATAGGATCTGTTTGTTTTAGACATTATCACCTTCCCTTTTCATACTCATTACTGCTTCCCAGTGACCCTCTCCCTAGTTAGAGCCCCTAATGCCTTCATGCTTGCCTTAAGTACCCTGCCTTGGACTTTTCACCTAGACCTGTGAGTTCTTACATCCCAAGGATCCTTTGCTCACAATTACCTGCGTTTCCTGTCCCATTTGGGCTTCTGTTCTATTGTAGTAACTGATCATACCTAGATATTAGGAGGTGTAATGCCAGCTATCAGCCCCTTAACCTATCAAAGAGGAGATTGTATTTTAAAAAGAGGATACAATGTCTATTAAGACAACTGACCTAGATTCTTCAAAAAGTTACTTGGGGGAAAAGAGATAAAGGAGAGAGGCTGTTTTAGATTAAATGAGACAAAGGACACATAACCAAATGCAGAGTGTGAACCTTGTCTGGATCCTGGTTTGGAAAAAAATAAAAGCTGTAAGGGATATTCTTGGGACATTTAGGACAATTTAAATAGAGAACTTATATTAAAGGATGTACAATGATTAATTTTCTTAGCTGTGATCATAGTATTGTGGTTTTATAGGAGTTCTTATTGTTTGGATATGCATGCTGAAGTATTATGATCTCTAAAACTTAAAAATAGTTTAGGAAAAATAGAGCAAGTATAGCAAAATGTTAACAATTGTTGAATTCATACAGAGGGTATACAGATAGATGTTCATTGTATTATTCACCTTTTATGTGTGGTTGAAAATTTTCATAGTAAAGATTTGGAAAACAGGGAAGCTGTTCATTAGTATAATATTCTTTAGATTGTAAAATTTCATGCAATGGAGACTTCAGGCAATATGGAGAACTTCATTTTTTACTACTTCTTCCCTATTCCACTTATCGTTCATTCAAAGATTCACATATTGTCCTATTGACAGCAGCTGCTCTGGCTAGAGGAAGGAAGAGTTTCTCAGGGCAACAACAGCTTATTTTTACATATAGATTGTAAGTCATAGTTTACCAGAATGTGAAAATCTTTGGCAGTGTGGTTCATTAGAATCATTATTTTTTTTTGACTTTGAATAAAGGCTGTTTCAAGTCATTAAAATCAAAAGTTAGACAAAATGTATTCTTTTATATTGAATATATATTGTAAGTCTCTCTGTAAAAATAGACAGTAATTTAATAGTAATTTCATAAGAAGAATCAGTGGACATAACTGAATTGTTAAGTGTTGCATTTGGAATAACTTTAGATCTAACTTTAAAAGTAAATAACAAAAATAGACTAATAATTATGAGTCTATTTCAGATCAAATCACACTATAAGTTACAGTTGTTCCATAATTAATGCCATTTGAAGTTAAGACTGAGACTGATGCACCTAGGGATGAATTTTTCTTTCAACTTTTCTAAGATTTTTACATTTTAAAAATGGATATGGAAAACAGTATGGAGGTTCTTGAAAAAAATTAAAAAACAGAACTATCATGTGATCCAGCAATTCCACTTCTGGGTATTTATCCAAGGGAAATGAAATCACTATCACAAAGATATTTGCACCCCTCTATTCATTGAAGCATTATTTACAATAGCCAAGACATGGAAATAACCAATGTCCATCGATAGATGAATAGATAAAGAAAGTGTGATATACATATACACATTCTTCAGCCGTAAAAATGAAGGAAATCCTGCCACTTGTGACAACATGGATGGACCTTGAGGGCATTATGCTAAGTGAAATAAGTCAGACAGAGACAGACAAATACTGTATGAGCTCACTTATACGTGGAATCTGAAAAAACCTGAACTCATAGACACAGAGAACAGATTGATGGGTTGGTTACCAGAGGTGGGGGGTAGGGAGTGGGCAAAATGGATGAAGGTCGTTAAAAAGTATAAACTTCCAGTTATAAGGTAAATAATTCCTGAGGATATAATGTACAGCATGGTGACTATAATTAACAATATTGTATATTTGAAGGCTGCTAAGAGAGTAGATCTTAAAATTTCTCATCACAGGAAAAAAAAATGTAACTATGTATAGTGATGGATGTTAACTAAACTTATGGTGGTAATTTTGCAATATATACATATATCAAATCATTATATTGTATACCTAAAACTAATACACTATTATATGTCAATTATATCTCAATAAAATGGCAATTTCATGTGATTCAAACTAATTATCAGTGAAAAAAACAAAGATTCCTGCCTTCATGGAATTTTCGTTTTAGTGGGAAGTGTATTGCAGTGTAACAAATTATTCCAAAATTTAGTGGCTTAAAACAACCAACAATTATTATCTCACAGTTTCTGTGGGTCATGAATTTGGGAGTGGTTTAGCTGGGTGGTTCTGGCTCAAGGTCTGTCGTGAGGTTGTAAGTCTGTATGTCAGCTGAGGCTACAGGCATCTAAAGACAACTGAGTCTGAAGGATCAGCTTTCAAGGCAGTTAACTCACCTAGTAGGAGGCCTTATGTCTTTGCTGGTTATTGACAGGAGGCCTCAATTTCTCACCATGTGAACCTCTCCAAAAGGCTGCTTGAGTATCCTCATGCCATGGCGGGTAGCTTCCCCTAGATGGGGTGATTCAAGAGAGAGGACAAGGAGGAAGCCACAGTGACTTTTTTCCCCTCCTGCAGTGCCTTTTATGACCAATCTTGGAAGTCACACTTTGTCACTTCCACTATTGACTTGGAAGCAAGTCACTGAGTCCAGGCCACACTCAAAGAGAAAGGAGTTAAATTCCACCTCTTGAAGGAAAGGAGTAGCAAAGAATTTGTGAGCATATTTTAAAACCACCACAGGAAGACAGGTAATATGCAATAAACATAGTAAGTAAATTATGGAGTTTATTAGAAGGTTATAAGTTCTATGAAAATAAGAAAAAAATAGAGCAAAGGTAATGGGAATCAGAGTATCTGTGTGTGGAAGGGGTGTGGGATGCAATTTTCAACAGTGTGGTCATTGAAAGACTTATTAGTAAGGTTAGATTTGAGTAGACTTGAAAGAGATGAGGAAGTTTGCTAAGCAAATATCTAAGAGAAGAAAGTCCTAAATCAAGGGAATAGCTAACCCAAAGGCCCTGTGGTGGGGGTAAAATGAGGTGAGACAAAAGAATGTTAGCCATATTTTATTAGTAGAGTATTTTCAGCTGGGGAGGTGGGAAAGTTGAGGAAGGATAATTTATTTTTTTTAACTTAAAGTTTTTTGTTGTTTTTCGGTTTTTAAGTTTTTATTTTATATTGGAGCATAGTTGATTAACAATGTTGTATTAGTTTGAGGTCTACAGCTAAGTGATTGAGTTATACATATACATGTATCTATTCTTTTTCAAACTGTTTTCCCATTTAGGTTATTACAGTGTTTTGAGCAGAGTTCCCTGTGCTATACAGTAGGTACTTCTTGGTTATCTTTTTTTTTTTTTTTTTTTTTTTTGCGGTATGCAGGCCTCTCACTGTTGTGGCCTCTCCCGTTGCGGAGCACAGGCCCCAGACGCGCAGGCTCAGTGGCCATGGCTCACGGGCCTAGCCGCTCCGCGGCATGTGGGATCTTCCCAGACCAGGGCACAAACCCGTGTCCCTTGCATCGGCAGGTGGACTCTCAACCACTGCGTCACCAGGGAAGCCCAGTTTATCTATTTTAAATATAGTACTGTGTACATGTCAGCCCCAAACTTCCAATCTATCCCCCCCTGCCCTTCCCTCCTGGTAACTATAAGTTCGTTCTCTAAGTCTGTGAGTCTATTTCTGTTTTGTAAATAAGTTCATTTGTATCATTTTTTTTAGATTCCACATATAAGCAATATCATGTGATATTTGTCTTTCTCTGTTTGACTTCACTTAGTATGATAGTCTCTAGGTCTATCCATGTTGCTGCAAATGGCATTATTTCATTCTTTTTTATGGCTGAGTAGTATTCCATTGTATATATGTACTACATCTTCTTTATCCATTCCTCTGTTGATGGACATTTAAGTTGTTTCCATGTCTTGGCTATTGTAAACAGCACTGCAGTGAACATTGGAGTGCGTGTCAGAGGAAGGATTATTTCCGTGGCTGAAATTAACAAGTTCATTGTTTCTAATAGGAATATAAAGAAGAAATCAAAATGGATCCAAGTATGAGTGTGAATTCTGTCACCATCTCTGTTGAGGGGATGACATGTAGTTCCTGTGTTTGGACCATTGAACAGCGCATTGGAAAACTGAACGGTGTACATCACATTAAAGTAAGTTACTCCTTGGAAATCAGTGAAGTCAAATGCTGTTGACTGGAATTCTTCTGGGAAATTACTTCTAACACTGAGACAGATGCAGACACACTGACACGTACGACATAAAGACTATCACACTTTTAACCTTGAAGCTGAATAAGTTTTCTTCAGCCCATTAACTTATTTTTTTGTTAAAAAATAAGAAATAATACATTTTTAAAATTTAAAAACATCTGAAGATGGAATCTGGATGTTAATGTTTGTATATTTATCAATATATATTTTATAAGTATATAGATGCTGATATAATTTTTATTACTCTTAATCTCATGTTGATCTAAAATATATGTTCTCAGAGAAAGGACTGTGAGGTTTCTTTCTCTTTTATAGCATGACAGTTACTATGTTTAGTAATAATGTAGTCTTCTCTAAGAGCATGCATACAAAGTGTAACTAATTTTCTAAACATTTTCACTTCAATGTTATTTAATCAATAAATCATTTTATTTAAAAGAATACGTTACAATTAATTACATTAAGTGACATTACCAAACAGTTTTAGAGTGGTTAGCTCTAGAACAAGGAATGAAAGAAACACTGTTAACCATTATGTGTCTGTGTATTTTCTCTTCACATTTCTTAAATCACAAATAAAAAATAACAAGATACTGCAGTGAAGATACAATTAGTTTCTCGCAAATAAATGAAAAGTGTGTATGGTCTGGGGAAAACTGAAGCCCAGCTCACCGGCTTACAAAGGGGGTGTGATATAAAACTGGTGCCTCCACCCACATCACTCCCCTCTTCGATTCTGTTCTTCCCCAGAGCCCTAAGCTTCCCACACACCCTAGATTACTGCTGAGGAGTGAGCTGACAGCATCCTGTATGAGTGAGGCCTGGCATGATGCGCTCAGGTTTAGGGCAAGGGGAAGGCCGTAGGTGAAACTGGAAGATGGGGAACTAAAGACGTGCACTCACTGCCTCTGCTCTCTGAGTATTCAACCACATCACCCTCCCTCCAAAAGGAAGCTAATGTGACACAGTGACTCTGGAAGGAACCTAGCGGTATGTTGGAGTGCAACAGACCAAATGGTTTCTACAGCTGAATCAATCCAGCCAGAGAACATGAAGGAGAGAAGGGAGGGCACAGTTGTCCCTCTAGGTCTGGAGACTTTGGGTCACCCAGGATGCAGTCCCCTTTAAGAAAACTGCCTTCCAGAGCCAGGCCCCTAAGTTGGCAAATTCTGAAATGAAAGAGAGTGGTATCACCTGTTAGAGCCCTATGCTGCTGCTCCAAGCATTGGGTTTGCAAATATAAGAGGGGATAACCCGAAGCTAATGGCCTGGGTAACTAAAGAATGAAACTAGATGGGCTAGGCACGGGCATGCTGAACATTTATCTAATTCCTCCCTGAGAGCTGTCCAGGCCTAGGAGCTGCCCTGAGCACTCGTCTTTGCTGAGCTTAGACTTAGGGCAAGGGGAGGGCAGAAAAATGGAGAGTAAAATAAAAATATAAAGAGCCAGAAAACCCAAAGCATGGCCCAAGGGAACCTTTCTGCAGGGATAGGTTTCTCAGGGCCTGCATTTTCTCCTGATCCATAAAAACTCTGTGCTTTTATCAAAGAGGATAGAAATTCTCTGTTGGGGAGGGAGGACAACAGGAGATCAGGGAGATCCTGCTGGCTATCCTGGGGCAAAGCAGGGGGAAAGGGAGCCTCTCCATTTCCCAGAGACAAACTGCCAAAAAAGACTGTGTAGAAGCCTCCCTGGGCAGAGCCCAGGACTGAGAAAGGTGGTAGGGATTTGAGTTCACTTCAGTTTTTAATTGCAAAAATAAAATTGACTTTTGTTAGACTATCTTAACACATTCCTGCTATAATTCGTCTCAGAATCCTACTTAGTGGAAAAGAGTGGTTTATTTGTATATTCTAATTTTTCTGCAATGAACATGAATTGTTAATATAATTGTTATAAATAAATAAGAAAACCTAAACTTTGTTTAGCGCCTTCTAAACACAAAAGCCAAAAGTACTAAAGTCAACACAAAACTACCCCAAAGGGAACAAAATGATACTGTGCCCCCTCATATCCTGTAAAAAATGTATTTGAATGTGTCCTGTGCTCATTTTTTTGACATAGACATAGTATGTTAAAGCTGCAAGGGGTCTTAGATATGACTTAAGTCGTCTAGCCCCCTCATTTTACAGATCAACAGAGTGAAGCCCAGATAAGGAAGTGACCTGTGCTAAGTTACACAGCTACCTAATACCAAACAAAACTAGAACTCAAGTTCCATGATTCCTGGGCCAGTATGTTTCGTGGTCATACAGTGTCTACAGATGCAGTTTAATTTGTATATGGTTCTCAAACTTGTGATCTCCAATTTATTCTTTCACGTAACTTCTAAAAATAAAGGAACCTGGTATTTTCATCATAAAGGTGCCTCCTACCACCAAATTGCTGTTTTAGCTCTGTATCACTAGTCTCTATAAATTCTCCTCAGAATAGTTCTAGTATTTTTAGTATGAGACACCTTGAATTATATTTTATTTGTCACTACCTTTTTAATCTTTTTATTTCCGTGTTCGTAAAAATGTCTTTGATTTTAAAGGCTTTGGGGTTAAAAAAGTATGTTTTGATTAAGTCCACCTTTCTCAGCCTCAGCACTATTGACATTTTGGGCTGGATAATTCTTTGTTTTGGGGGGCTGTTCTGTGCTTTCTATGATGTTTAGCAGCATCCCTGGCCTCTACCCACCAGATGCCAGTAGCCTCTCCTCCCACTTGTGACAACCAAAAATGTCTCCAGACATTGCCAGTGTCTCCTAGGGGTGAAATTGCCCTCAGTTGAGGATCACTTCTGTAGTCCCTTCTCAGAGAACCTACTGTACACCCTTTGTCTGTTCAGTTAATATTTGATGATGGTGAATTGATATATCAAACAGGCTCATGTGCCCCTTTCTCTTCATATTAGCTTCTTATGGTTCTTTTTTTTGCCAGTTAGAGGTATAGTGAACAGTGGTTCTCAAACCATACCATGAGAATCACCTGGAGGGCTTGTAAAACATAAATTGCTGGTTCCATGCCCAGAGTTTCTGTTTTAGTAGATCTGAATGGGGCCTGAGAATTTGCATGCCTAATAAGTACCCAGGTAACTCTAAAGGTGCTGGTCCTGGGACCACAGTTTAAGAACCATTATATTGCATGAGCTATACTTACACTGAAGATTATTTATCATTTATCTGAAATTTAAATTTAACTGGATCTGTCCTGTATTTTTATTTGCTAAATCTGGTAACCCTTCTTTGAAATCATCCTTCCCCTTTACTTTTACTTTTTGTTCCTGTAAGTTTTGCTTTTTAAAAACTGCCATGTAAATGGAATCATATGTTATATAGCCTTTTGAGTCTGGCTTCTTTCACTTAGCATCATGCATTTGAGATTTGTCCATGTTCTTGCATGTATCACTGGTTCTTTCCTTTTCATTGCTGAGGAGTATTCCATTGTGTGGATGTACCAAAGTTTGTTTACCCATTCACCTTTTGAGAGACATTGGATTGTTTATACTTTCTTTTGTGATTATGAAAAGCAGTGCTCTGAATGTTCACATCCAAGTCTTTGTGTGGACATAAGTTTTAATTTCTCTTGGGCAAATTCCTAGGATTTGATTTGTTCCATCATATGATAAGTGTATGTTTAACTTTTTGAGACACTGACAATTGATTTACCACAGTGGCTATACTATTTTATCTTCCCACCAGCAATGTTTGAGGATTCCACTTTTCTCACATTCTCTCCAACACTTTGTATTAACAGTCTTTTTAGTTATAGACATTCTAGTGAGTATGTAGTGGTATCTCACTAATTTGCATTCCCTTAATAGCTAATGATATTGAGCATCTTTTCATGTGTTCATTAGGCATTTGTATACCTTTTTTGGCAAAGTGTCTGTCAAACCTTTTGTGAAATTTTTAGCTGGGTGTTTCGTTTTCTTATTATTCAATTTTGATTGTTTTCTATGTGTTCTGAATTGTCTTCTTTTAGATATGTGTTTTGCAAATAATTTTTCCAGTCTGTGGCTTGTCTTTTTAATCTCTTAAAAGTATCTTTCCCAGGGCTTCCCTGGTGGCGCAGTGGTTGAGAGTCCACCTGCCGATGCAGGGGACACGGGTTCGTGCCCCGGTCCGGGAGGAGCCCACATGCCGAGGAGCGGCTGGGCCCGTGAGCCATGGCCGCTGAGCCTGCACGTTCCGAGCCTGTGCTCTGCAACGGGAGAGGCCACAACGGTGAGAGGCCCACGTACCTCAAAAAAAAAAAAAAGTATCTTTCCCAGAGCAGCAGTTTTTACTTTTGATGAATTCCACTTTACCTACTTTTTTTCCTTTATGGAGCATGCTTTTGGTGTCATAGCTAAGAAATCTTGGCCTCACCCAGGATCACAAAGATTTTTCTCCTATGTCTTCTAAAAGTTCTTTCATTTTAGGTTTTGCATTTAGATCTATTATCCATTTTGAATTAATGTGAATACATTATGAGGTATGGGTTGAGGTTAATTTTTTTTAATATGGATGTCCAGTTTTCCAGGCAGCTCTATTTGTTGAAAAGTTTATTCTTTCTCCATTGAATTGCCTTTGCACCTTTGTTGAAAATCAATTTACCATATATTTATGGGTATATTTCTGTATGCTCTGTCCTATTCCATTGATCTGTATGTCTGTCCTTTGGCCAATAAATACCACAGAGTCTTGATTATTGTAGCTTTATAATAAATCTTTTCTTTTTTTTGGAGCAGAGAAAGATTTATTGCAGGGCCAAGCAAGGAGAATGGGTGGCTCATGATTGAAAAACCTCCTTAAGTCCCTAATGGTTTTCAGGGGGAAGTTTTTAATAGGAAAAATTTGGGGTGAGGGCTGCAGGGTGTGTGACTTTCTTCTGATTGGTGGGTGGTGAAGTAACAGGATGTTGCTCCAGGAATCTCATATTCAGCCTGAAGTTAGCATCCTCCACCTGGGTGGAGGCCTTAGTTCCTGGTCTCAGGACTTAATGAAGCTCAGGTTCTTTACGTCTTGTCACAGAAAGATTTCAGTGAGAGATAAAGTGATAGGTAAGAAGTGGATTTACTTAGAGAGATACACATTCCACAGACAGAATGCGGTCTGTCTCAAAAGGTGAGAGCAGCCTATGATAAATCTTAAAATCAGGTAGTGTAATTTCTCAACTTTGTTCTTTTTCAAAATTGTTTTGACTGTTCTATTTTCTTTCCGTTTACATATACATTTTAGAATCATTATATAGGTTTCTACAAAAATATTTGCTGGGATTTTGATTGCGATTGTGTTGATTCTGTAGATCCATTTGGATAGAATTAACATCTTAATATTGCGTATTCAACCCTGTGCACATGCTATATCTCTCTATTTAGGTATTTCTTGATTTCTTTTATCAGGGATCTATAATTTTCAGTCTTCAGATTCTGCATATATTTTGTTAGGCTTATATTCAAGTATTTTCTGTTTTTAGATGATGTTTAAATGGTACTTTTTTTTTTTTTGCGGTACGCGGTCCTCTCACCGTTGTGGCCTCTCCCATTGCGGAGCACAGGCTCCAGACGCGCAGGCTCAGCGGCCATGGCTAACGGGCCTAGCCGCTCCGCGGCATGTGGGATCTTCCCGGACCGGGGCACGAACCCGTGTTCCCTGCATCGGCAGGCGGACTCTCAACCACTGCGCCACCAGGGAAGACCCGGTACTTTTTTTTTTAATTTAAATTTCAGTTGTTCATTACAAACATACAGAAATGCAGTTGGTTTTTGTATGTTGACTTTGTATCCTGAACTTTGCTAAACTGACATTAAGTCTATTAGCTCTTTTTGTAGATTCTTTGGGATCTTCTACATAAGCAGTTATGTCATCAGGGCATAAAAATAGTTTTATTTCTTCCTTTCTAGTCTGTATGTCTTATTTCTTTTCTGTCTAGAACCTCCATTACAATTTGGAATAGGAGTGGTAACAGTGAACATCTACGTCTTGTTACTGGTTGTAGGGGGAAAACATTCAGTCCTTCACCATTAAGTATTGTGTTAGTAGAGGGTTTTTGTAGATGCCCTGTATCAGGTTAAGGAAATTCCTTTCTCTTCCTGGTTTTCTGAGAGCTTTTATTTGTAATCACGAATAGATGTTGCATTTTTTCAAGTGCTTTTTCTGCATCTCGATATGATCATATTATTTTTCTTCTTTAAGGCTGTTAATATGGTGAATTACACTGATTGATTTTCAAATGTTATACTAGCCACGCATTCCCAGGATAAGCCCCACTTGGTCAAAGAATACTTTTAATGAAAAATTTCAAACATACACAGAAGTGAAGACCTAGTACAAGGAACCTCCCTGTACCTGTCACCCTTGCTACTTATTTTCATGATATCCTTGCTACTTATTTTCATGACATTCTCATCATTTGAATTTGATAATGTATTTTGCTGATGCTTTTAAGAGTTGATCTGGACCTTCCTACCTGTTGTACTTTTTGACTAGTGGATTGGAATTTCCTAGTATATCTCCATGCCGTTTCCAAGCCTTTTTGCTGCCCCCTGCCCACCGTTTTCCTTGTCACTCTTCAGGATTCTCAGCACTGTTTGGAGCACAGCACTCTTTCCCATGCTTCATTCAGTTTGGTTCCCCACCTGTTCTCTCCTATTTCTCCACAACTTGTATCTAAGGGC
This sequence comes from Stenella coeruleoalba, assembly GCF_951394435.1. Classification (NCBI taxonomy): domain Eukaryota; kingdom Metazoa; phylum Chordata; class Mammalia; order Artiodactyla; family Delphinidae; genus Stenella; species Stenella coeruleoalba. The sequence continues at coordinate 60,209,568 of NC_137152.1, forward strand.
CCAAAGAAATTAACAATATCTCCTTGCCAAAAGATTGGGGATTTCTACTATAATGATGGTAATATATGAATGGTTTTTCTTAAATATTTTACTGTGAATTGCTGACTCTTCAGCATGTTTATTTTCACTGCCAGGGCTTAATGAGTTAATGTGTAATTTTAACTGGCTTGTGTCTTCATTTGTATAATGTACTTATTATTTTAATATATTTAAGTTTTCAGCATCATTAAAACAACTTTATATTGGCAGTGGTTCTATAATATTTACCAGAAGTTTTCTATAATTTTGCTTTTATACAATATTCATTATAGTGATGATGGAAAGTTAATGCAACTTTGGAATTTGATCAGCTTGCATCAGTCCTAAAATGCTTTTCTTTTGACTAGTTCATATCCACATGTAAAAGATAAATTTTAGACACACTGCCCAGAGTAGATGTTAATATTCTAAAGGGAGCTTTGTCTAACTGGACATCAGATTTAGTGCAGGATTTAAAATTAGGAATCTGATGGATTCTTTCTAATAATCAGAAGCTCATTATATATTTTAAGTGCATGAATCATTAAATTTGAAACAGAATTTTTTTTTACTTTTTATTTTATATTGGAGTATAGTTGATTAACAATGTTGTGTTAGTTTCAGGTGTATAGCAAAGTGATTCAGTTATACATATACATGTATCTATTCTTTTTCAAATTCTTTAGGTTGTTACATAATATTAAGCAGAGTTCCCTGGGCTATACAGTAGGTCCTTGTGGGTTATCCATTTAAAATATAGCAGTGTGTACATGTCAGTCCCAAACTCCCTAACTATCCATCCCCCCCACCCTTACCCCCGGTAACCATAAGTTCCATTCTCTCAGTCTGTAAGTCTGTTTCTGTTTTGTCAATAAGTTCATTTTTATCATTCATTTTTAGAATCCACAGACAAGTGATACTATGCAATGTTTCTCTTTCTCTGTCTGACTTACTTTACTCAGTATGACAATCTCTAGGTCCATCCATGTTGCTGCAAATGGCACTATTTCATTCTTTTTAATAGCTGAGTAATATTCCATTGTATATATGTACCATATCTTCTTTTTCCATTCCTCTGTCAATGGACGTTTAGGTTGCTTCCATGTCTTGTCCACTGTAAACAGTGCTGCAATGAACATTGGGGAGCATGTATCCTTTCAGACCATGTTTTTCTCCAGATATATGCCCAGGAGTGGGATTGCTGGATCATATGGTAGCTCTATTTTTAGTTTTTTTAAAGAACCTCCATACTGTTCTCCATAGTGGCTGTACCAATTTACATTCCCACCAACAGTGTAGGAGTGTTCCCTTCTCTTCACACCCTCTCCAGCATTTACTGTTTGTGGATTTTTTGATGATAGCCATTCTGACTGGTGTAAGGTGGTATTTCATTGTAGTTTGGATTTGCATTTCTCTAATAATTAGCGATATTGAATATCTTTTCATGTGCCTCTTGGCCATCTTGTATGTCGTCTTTGGAGAGATGTCTGTTTAGGTCTTCTGCCCATTTTTTGATTGGATTGCATTTCTGTACACTAACAATGAAAGATCCGAAAGAGAAATTCGAGAAACAATCCCATTTGCCATCTCATCAAAGAGAATAAAATACCTAGGAATAAACCTACCTAAGGAGACAAAAGACCTGTACTCTTAAAACTACAAGACACTGATGAAAGAAATTGAAGATAACACAAACAGATGGAAAGATATATCATGTTCTTGGATTGGAAGAATCAATATTGTCAAAATGACTACACTGTCCAGAGCAATCTACAGATTCATTGAAATCCCTATCAAATTACCAATGGCATTTTTCACAGAACTAGAACAAAAAATCTTAAAATTTGTATGGAGACACAAAAGGCCCCAAATAGCCAAAGCAATCTTGAGAAAGAAAAACGGAGCCAGAGGAATCAGGCTCCCTGCCTTCAGACTATACTACAAGGCCACAGTCATCAAAACAACATGGTACTGGCACAAAAATAGAAATATAGATCAAAGGAACAGGGTAGAAAGCCCAGAAATAAACCCACACACTTATGGTCAATTAATCTATGACAAAGGAGGCAAGACCATACAATGGAGGAAAGACAGTCTCTTCAATAAATGGTGCTGGCAAAACTGGACAGCTACATGTAAAAAAAAAGAAATTAGAGCATTCTTTAACACCATGCACAAAAATAAACTCAAGATGGATATAGACCTAAATATGAGACCAGACACTATAAAACTCTTAGAGGAAAACATAGGCCAAACCCTCTCTGACATAAATAACAGCAATATCTTTTTTGATCGCTCTCCAAGAGTAATGGAAATAAAAACAGAAATAAACAAATGGGACCTAATTAAACTCAAAAGCTTTTTCACAGCAAAGGAAACCATAAACAAAACAAAAAGACAGCCCACAGAATGGGAGAAAATATTTGTAAATGATGTGACCGACAAGGGATTAATTTCCAGAATTTACAAACAGCTCATACGGCTTAATTTCATGGAAGCAGAATATTTTGTGTATCTCCAGATCAAATACTTTTGATCTGTCTTTTAATCTTAATCTAAACATTAATCTTTTACCTGTTTATTCTTCAGAGATTTCAAAATGGGTTTTAGCTTTTCTGTGAAGTACAGGATTCATGCTTTCTTGTCCTTACAGTATTCTTTTTTAATTTTTTTGGCTGTGCCGCACGGCATGTGGGATCTTAGTTCCCCGACCAGGGATCGAACCCATGCCCCCTGCCTTGGAAGGGTGGAGTCTTAACCACTGGACCCCCAGGGAAGTCCCCTCCTTATGGTATTCTCGTCTGTGATTCAGACGTCTCATGAGATCTTGAGCAGATTGGCTTCAGTTTGTCTTGTTTTTATTACAAAACGTTGGCTAATTGGCGCATAGTGATTCTTACCACATGTGACGTGTGGTGCCAATATGTGGGCAATTCTTTTCTATATCTGAAACTCTTGATTTTTTGCATGTCTGAGTTTCATATTCATCTTGGCCAGAGAGCACAAAGTAAACTTTGTATCCATTTTACATGTATGGGAGGGAGGAAAGCAGTGTTTCTCATTTGCTTACTAAACTACACACTCTGGTCAGTTAAGACTATGTTGATGGTTGTGGCAGGGAAAGCTTTCTTTACACAGTGTAATATGCCTTCTGCTAAGTTTTCTGTCCTGTAGGCATCCATGTGAATACTTGGATATGAATTTTTCCCTTTCACGTTCTCCAAAAGTAGGATTTTCCTTTGTATTCACCATCTACCTTGGCATAACTACACTTCAGAGGCTTCCTCATTGCCTCCTCCCCTCCTCCCCCCAAGGATGCTCCTGCCTTTAATTTGCTTTGGGGAGAGAGCCAAGTTGGAAAAGCTGAGAGATGACAGGTAACTTTTATTAACTATACTGCAGGTTTTCTCAAATGTGTTTATATTTAAAATACATTTATAAAAACATTTTGTAATTTTTTTCACTAATTGTAACTGTCTGAAAATCAAATGGATGTTTTTTCAATTTGCTAATTAGAAAAGAGGATGGCAAAGTAGTTCTGCAACCCGCAGTCCCAAACTTTAAAAATGAATAATTTAATTTCAGTGAATAATAAATATGGCACTTCTACTTGATTTATCCTCAAATGAAACCAATTAAACTTCCTCTGCTTGATCTAACATGGCTGGTGCTGAAGGCCAGAATAGAAGCTAAATCTTACTAATTAAGTGTCTGTGCTGATTGAAGTAAAGCTGTTTTAACCATCCAGAAACTAGTTCACAAAGTTTCTCCAAGTGATTTAGGTTCTTATTGTCTACTGACAACTAATGCGTTTTCCAAAACCCCCAACTCTCTGACAAACTATTTTTGATTATTAATTTTTTGCCAGCATATCTATGTATAACTAAAGGACTAGATTCTGTTTTGACATTTGCAAGTACATTCCTGTATAAATTTTCCCCAAAGACTGTTGCACCCCACTCATATGTAAGGCTTCTATGTTTACCGCATCTTCCCAGAATTCACCACTGCTTAATATGACCTATTTAAGGTCAGAAAAATGCAATTAAATTGGATTAAGTTGTAAAGGAAGAGTAGCAGAAATATAATATGAAAGCACTTTGTGTTATCAACAGTGATTTATATGGATCGCAGTGACAGATACTTAAGGCTATACTTTCCAGGGCACAGTCATAATTTGTTTGCTGAAAATGAAAGGAAACACACTTTTTCTGCCTTTTCCAGCTCTGCCTCTCCTTCTTTAGTCAAAAGCCCACATGATATAGAGTATACTAGTGATCTTTCCTCTTTTCTCATTCCTTTAAAAAATATTTTACTGAGTGTTGTCTTCTAGGCCCAGAGACAGATTTATGGTGATGTTAATGAAGTTTAGGTTTCAGAGCCCCTCACTGGCATTGACCAGTTCTGAGACCCTGGAAAGAGTCTTAGCAGTGTGTTCACATGGTTATCTGTTTTTGCAAAAGTAAAACATTTTGACCACAGTCCTTTAATTAAGTCCACAAAAGGTGGATTCACCTCTTTCTAGGCACCATATAGAAAATTGTCCTTGGGACTTCCCTGGCAGTCCAGTGGTTAGGAATCTGTGCTTCCACTGCAGGGGGCCACAGGTTCAATCCCTGGTCAGGGAACTAGGATCCCTCATGCCCTGCAGCGTGGCCAAAAAGAAAAAAAAAAAGAAAGAAAATTGTCCTTGTCCAAACATAATTTATAGTCATAATGCAGCCTAACATGTTAATATATAAATATTGATCACTTTTCAAGGACTGTTAAGGTTTGAAATTTCTGGATCATAGTTTGTGAGATTATAATTAAGACCAATGTGCAGTCAGTTTAGAAACCAGATTTGAATAGGACATTGTTTCGACTAAGTCAAGGAGCTCTTGTAGTGTTTGGAATAAAACTCTGATATGAAGTAATGTAATTGTGATGTTAAATTGAGTGGGGTTGCTTTATTTAAAAAATGTTACAGCGGAACAGATTAGAGCTTTAACAGAATTCAAGGAAACTGAATAGTCAAGAAGTCTCTAATTTTGGAAAAGTAGAATGAATATGATTATATGTCTTTGCAGTTTCAGCGTTTAAATACATTTTGGGAATTGTGTCTTAAATTGTGAAGTTTATAAATGAGTGTAATACTCTTGTTCTGCCAGTGTCAAGACTGTAGACTTTAAAGGGATTAACCTGAAGGTTTATTTAATCACCCCAGTGGTCTGTTCAGGGGAAAAATAAAATGGGCAGATAATGTGAAGGTCTTTCTCTGGGATTGTCTGGCCTTTTGAAAGTGGTAATGTAAAATAAATTTAATTAGATATAAGTACTGAATGGCTCTAAAGGTTAATGCCTTATTAACAAATTACTTTGTCCTTGAAATTTAACTGCATTTTGAGTGCTTTTTCCCTTTACTCAGTTAAAGGCTGCAGTCCATTTTCCTAATACAGACTATCCTTTAAAAAAATGACCACCTAGGGAATTCCCTGGTGGTCCAGTGGTTAGGACTTGGCACTTTCACTGCAGAGGGCCAGGGTTCAATCCCTGGTCAGGGAACTAAGATCCCACAAGCTGCACAACATCGCCAAAAAACCCCTTAAAAGTAACTTTAAAAAAATTATTGGAAAAATAACACATGTCCAGAGTAAAATCCCCTTCCCAAAAGAAACCAGTTATCAGTTTAGTATGTATAGATTCTTCCAGAAATAGACTCTGAATATAAAATGATTTACATGTATATATCTATATGTGTGTGTTTATACAGTTGACCCTTGAACAACACGGGTTTGAACTGCACAGGTCCACTTATACATGGATATTTTTCAAAAAATATGAACTGTGGTACTACATGATGGATGGTTGGTTGAATCCGAGGGTGTGGAACTGAGGATACAGAGGGCCAACTGTAAAGTTATACACGGATTTTCAATAGCCTCAGGGGTGGGGCGCCCTTAATTCCCCCAATTGCTTGTTGTTTAAGGGTCAACTGTATATATGTGTGTGTGTTTGTGTATGTGTGTATCCCCTTTTTATATAAATGGAAGCATACTATATACACACTGTTCTATACTTTGCTTTTTTCACTTAGCAAATACATCTTAGATACTGTTCCCTATCAGCATATAGAAATCAATCTTTTTGTTTCTATTTGGAACTTTCTCCCCCTAACTTTTGCTATGGCAAATGATGATGGCACACTGAACATTTCTTTTTTCAAACACCATGTTAGAGTGATATAGGCATTTTGCCTTATATAAATTCTTAGGTAATACTCGTCCATCCATGAAGATGCAGACAGTTATTCAAAGAGGCTTATGTTTCTGATTTAGTTGAACTTTATCCCAAGGATCAAAGAAATGTCAAATCCAAGGTAGAAACTAGCAGTGGAGGAATGATGTAAAGAGGGACTTTCACTATTTCCTTTCTTTGTATTTAAATTGTTATAATGAATAATCATGCATTGGTTGTATAATTTTTAAAAAAATTAACATATTTATTTATTTATTTTGGCTGCGCCAGGTCTTAGTTGCAGCACGCGGGATTTTTAGTTGCGGCATGCATGCGGGATCTAGTTCCCTGATCAGGGATTGAGCCTGGACCCCCTGCATTGGGAGCGAGGAGTCTTACCCACTGGACCACTGGGGAAGTCCCAGTTGTATAATTTTTGAAGCAAAATAAAATTATATTAGCAATGAAAATTCTGACAAAGCACTCAGTTTACAGAAAAACAATGCTACAACTTAAACTAACAAAATCTCCACATCTTTTTCATTTTCAAGCATTTGGCTTTTAAATTTTTAGATTGGTTTTGGGCTATTTTCTTAGTCTCTTAAGAAATTGTCTTTTGCTAGTTCATACATTGATTTAATAATTTTAAGTGGTAACCTTTATTTAGGTTGGTCAAATAGGATAAATATTAATATAACTTGATGGCTTACTCTTATCTTACTTTAATTTTCAGTATGCTATATTGAAGCATCAAAGTAGAGTGTTAATATATATACATTATTTTTTCAACAAACAATAATAGAATTTGTATTCAGACATATGTAATATAAATAAGATTCCTATTATGTATTTTATATAGTTTTTAGTTGTCAAAATTCTGGGAGGAGAATCAAACATATTAGAAAGTCAAGATTATTGTAAATCATTTTACTTTTCTGACTTTAGTCTGAAAAATGACAGAATCCTTTCAAGCTCTCAAAAACCTCTGAATCACTCTATGTTGAGTTGTTATGAAAATGTTAGAAAGTGGGCTTTAAACCCTTTGAAGACACCCCCACTGGCTGAGTAGCATGCTAATCTGAATTTATGATGACATATAAATTAATTCCTGGGAGGATAAAAAGGAATTTCAGTGTGCTGAAACTTTAGCAAAGGACCTTTCCCAAAGTGGTTTTTGAAAATGGGGAAATGTTAGAATGTAGTAATTGTCAAATCCTGCTGAAAACCCAAAGAAATATATTCTCTAAATTATTTTTTATTTAAACTGGTATGGGAGTAGACATGAAATGTGTGGGGGGAAAGTAAACATAGAACTAAAATTTGGTTCACACACTAGAAATATTTCATACTTTTCAGGTGTTTTTATTTATGTCACACATTGCTCAAAGCATAGGCATAGAATTTTAGTTTTTCAAGGAAATTGAAGATCATCTAGCCTCACCATTTATAGATGGAAAGAACATGGACTTTGGAGTTAAATCGACCTACGTTTGAATCCTAGCTCTTTCGTTTTCTTGCTGGGTTTCTTGGGCAATTTATTCAATTTCCTAGCCTTCAGATAGGAAATTGGATCACTTTTTATAATCTGTAATTATAAAAGTATACAGAAAACACATGCAGATAAAGTATACGGTGCTTGACTTGCAAGGTTTAGACATTTCAGCAGACAAAGAGCTCCATTAAAATAATGGATCTTTACAATTCCTATGGACAATGAGCACCCTTTACACCACTGTTAATGCTATTGAGGCCACAGAGTACGTTTGATTTGTTCTCTTCAACTCCTACCTTCATCTAAATATAGTGAACAGTCCTCCATCTTGAGTCCTTCATAGGAGCCACATTCATAACTTGTAGACTGTTAGATGTTTATTTTCAGAGGAACTATTGATAAAATAGAAAAATAGTTTCTCTGGGGAAAAAAAACAGAACAACAACATTGATTCCTAATGAAAGATTCTGAGAAAGAGAAGCTGTTGAAACTTTCGAGCACTGTGGGGAATAGGCGAAAGTGGTTTACATTGGTGGGGATCATGTGAAAGGAGAGTGGCACAGACCCAGAATCAGACAGACTGCTGCCAGCAATTCCTGGCTCTACGGAGTCTGTGCCTGCTTTTGCTCACCGTTGGACCCCTAGCAAGCTAGCACGGTGCTGGGAACATAATAGGTACTCAGTAAATATTTGTTAAATAAATAAATGCTATTTTAGCTTCTTGCCCAAGGATTTGGCATCCAGAACAGTATTGTGATAATCACTATGTGAATTTCCTCTTAAAAGAAGCAAAGGTGCTGCCTGTTTTTGTTTCCTTTGAGACCTTAGGCTTGAACAGTCTCTTTGATATCTAAAATTCAGAGGAAAAGTTGAGTGCTGTTATCCCAAAGGGGAACATTTTTGTGCTAGGTGTGGTCGATCCAGCTTTAAAACACACAAATGGAAGCTACTAAATAAGGAAGTGTTTTCTGGTTTGCAGCATGAAAACAACATAGGATAATACAACTTTTTTGTGTAGTATTTTATATACATAGTTTCCTTACTTTTTTATGTCTTTTATAAATAGAAGACAGGCTATAGCAGTAGAAAGTATAGCAAACCATGTAGTGACAAAGTGATTTTTGCTTTAAAAATCAGCTTTAAGAACAGTTTCTCATAGCTAGTGGGAAGCAGCCACATGGCACAGGGAGATCAGCTCTGTGCTTTGTGAGCACCTACAGGGGTGGGGTAGGGAGGGTGGGATGGAGACGCAAGAGGGAGGAGATATGGGGATATATGTATATGTATAGCTGATTCACTTTGTTATAAAGCAGAAACTAACACAACAATGTAAAGCAATTATACTCCAATAAAGATGTTAAAAAAAAACTTTCTTATTGCGTATGTTGGTAAATTGAAATTGTGAGGGGAGGATAAGCTCAAAACCAGGTCTTGTTTAAAAGATACCAGATACAATGTATTTAAACATAAAGGGAAAAAAAATCCCCTTCCCTTTTTTAAAAGTTTGGCGATTTATCATAAAAAGTATAGTAGTACATAGAGTAGTACTGTCCAATGGAATATTCTGTAATGATGATAATGTTCTGTATCTACTCTGTCCCATATGGCAGCTACATTGGCCACTGAACGCTAGAAATGTGGCTAATGCAATTGAGGAACTGAATTTTTAATCTCTTAATTTTTTTGTTTTTAAAATTATACCAAAATATTGACTTCTTTTTGGTATATAGTTCTATCAGTTTTGTTTGTTTGTTTTTAGGTTTGGTAAATTTTAACACATGTATAGATTCTTTTAACTACCCCCACAACCAGGACAGCACAGTTCCATCACTCACGTCACTCCAAAATGATTCTTCACTAAATGCAAATATAACTATATCATTCCCCTGCTTAACTTTTCCATGGCTCTCTATTACCTACAGGATAAATTACAGACTATTATTGGCATACAAGAGGCCCCATAATAAAGCAGTTGCCTAATTCTGCAAGCCTGTCATCTTTCTCTACTTTTGTGTTTCCATTTGTCATAAATTTTCTGCTTCATGTATCCTTGCTGATTTCTGGTTTTCCTTTAACACTCAGGTATTATCTCCTCTAAGAAGCCTTTTTTGACACATATTCCTAGGAATGAATGGGTGTCCGTTTTCTCTATCCTCTATTCTAGTATTGCTCCCTGTGACTGTGTCATGATCAGCTTTGTATCATGAGAATCTCAGTTCCTGGCACATATAATAAGTGCTTGATAGGAACTTACCTGGTGGTGCAGTGGTTAAGAATCTGCCTGCCAGTGCAGGGGATTTGGGTTCGATCCCTGGTCCGGGAAGATCCCACATGCTGCAGAGCAACTAAGCCCATGCTCCACAACTACTGAGCCTGTGCCCTAGAGCCCGCGAGCCACAACTACTGAGCCTGTGTGCCACAACTACTGAAACCCTTGCACCTAGAGCCTGTGCTCCGCAACAAGAGAAGCCACCACAGTGAGAAGCCCGCTCATCGCAACAAAGAGTAGCCCCCGCTTGCTGCAACTAGAGGAAGCCCGTGCGCAGCAATGAAGACCCAATGCAGCCAAAAATAAATAAATGCTTGATAAATATTCATTGTTCAGTGTTTACTTTTATATGACTTGCTGCTGCAAAGAACTACTTTCCTGTCTATTTACTCATATGATCCTTATAACAACCCTGGAAGATAATAGGGCACATTTCTTCATTTTTCAGACTGTAGAACTAATGAGTGTGGTTGACTAATTGGCGAATTGACACTGGAGCTCAAACCTTCTGACTCCCAATCCAGTTTGTGTGTGTGTGTGTGTGACTACTTCATAAATCTTTGTAACCTGTTAGCAAAAGAGATGCAGGGTAAGATGTCCCGGTAGTAGTTAAATTTATATACAGTTGCTGAGCTTTAAGAATACAATCATTGTTTTTATAATCAAATCAGGCAGAACAATAAAGATGTTCTTATTTTGAACAAAAATAATACTAGACTGTAGTGACTTAGAAGGTTATAGAAATATTTGCTGCAAAACCCTATGAATGTTGCCAGCATGTTTATACCTTTTCTTGCCAACAAAGTTGTCTTAATTGAACATTTTAAAACTTTAAACTTAATATCAAATTTGTTTTCTGTAGCTGATCCTGTTTCCTATATTAACTTTTGAATTGGTAGAGTGTGGAGTGTTGGAATAAGTTGTGAAAGGAGATGGAAGAAAGAGTACTTTGTTCTCTGTTATGAAATTCTAGGGCACGTTTTGTCTATGTACGTTTCAAATGCCTGATCAGTACATTAGTCACGTATACCTACATAGAGCTTTACCATTCCTGTAGGTACACAAGACATTTTGTGTTTCTTTCCAAAGAGAATAGTAAAGATAAGAACTATTAGAGAACCTCCATTTGAATTATTTGTTTCGTTCCTTTTTTTAATATGGTTTTTATTCTTCAATTTGTTAATATGGTGTATCACATTTATTGATTTGCATATATTGAAGAATCCTTGCATCCTGGGATAAATCCCACTTGATCATGGAGTATGATCCTGTTAATGTGTTGTTGGATTCTGTTTGCTAGTATTTTGTTGAGGATGTTTGCATCTATATTCATCAGTGATATTGGACTGTAATTTTCTTTTTCTGTAGTATCTATGTCTGGTTTTGGTATCAGGGTGATGGTGGCCTCATAGAATGAGTTTGGGAGTGTTCCTTCCTCTGCAAGTTTTTGGAAGAGTTTGAGAAGGATGGGTGTTAGCTCTTCTCTAAATGTTTGATAGAATTCACCTGTGTAGCTATCTGGTCCTGGACTTTTGTTTGTTGGGGAGATTTTTATTTACAGTTTCAATTTCATTACTTGTGATTGGTCTGTTCATATTTTCTCTTTCTTCCTGGTTCAGTCTTGGAAGGTTATACCTTTCTAAGAATTTGTCCATTTCTTCCAGGTTGTCCATTTTATTGGCATAGAGTTGCTTGTAGTAGTCTCTTAGGATGCTTTGTATTTCTTCACTGTCTGTTGTAACTTCTCCTTTTTCATTTCTAATTTTATTGATTTGAGTCCTCTCCCTCTTTTTCTTGATGAGTTTGGCAAATGGTTTATCAATTTTGTTTATCTTCTCAAAGAGCCAGCTTTTACTTTTATTGATCTTTGCTATTGTTTTCTTTGTTTCTATTTCATTTATTTCTGCTCTGATTTTTATGATTTATTCCCTTCTGCTTACTTTGGGTTTTGTTTGTTCTTCTTTCTCTACTTCCTTTAGGTATAAGGTTAGATTGTTTATTTGAGATTTTTCTTGTTTCTTGAGGTAGGCTTGTAGAGCTATAAACTTCCCTCTTACAACTGCTTTTGCTGCATCCCATAGGTTTTGGTTTGTCGTGTTTTCATTGTCATTTGTCTCTAGGTATTTTTTGATTTCCTCTTTGATTTCTTCAGTGATCGCTTGGTTATTTAGTAATGTATTGTTTAACCTCCATGTGTTTGTGTTTTTTTCCCTGTAATTGATTTCTAATCTCATAGTGTTGGGGTGAGAAAAGATGCTTGATATGATTTCAATTTTCTTAAATTTACTGAGGCTTGATTTGTGACACAGGATGTGATCTATCCTGGAGAATGTTCCATGTGCACTTGAGAAGAAAGTGTAATCTGCTGTTTTTGAATGTAATGCCCTATAAATATCAGTTAAATCTATCTGGTCTATTGTGTCATTTAAAGCTTGTGTTTCCTTATGAATTTTCTGTTTGGATGATCTGTCCATTGGTGTAAGTGAGGTGTTAAAGTCCCCCACTATTATTGTGTCACTGTTGATTTCCTCTTTTATAGCTGTTAGCAGTTGCCTTATGTATTGAGGTGCTCCTATGTTGGGTACATATATATTTATAATTGTTATATCTTCTTTTTGGATTGATCCCTTGATCATTATGTAGTGTCCTTCCTTGTCTCTTGTAACATTCTCTATTTTAAAGTCTATTTTATCTGATATGAGTATTGCTACTCCAGCTTTCTTTTGATTTCCATTTGCATGGAATATCTTTTTCCATCCCCTCACTTTCAGTCTGTATGTGTCCCTAGGTCTGAAGTGGGTCTCTTGTAGACAGCATATATATGGGTCTTGTTTTTGTATCCATTCATCAAGCCTGTGTCTTTTGGTTGGAGCAGTTAATCCATTCATGTTTAAGGTAATTATCAATATGTATGTTCCTATTACCATTTTCTTAATCGTTTTGGGTTTGTTTTTGTAGGTCCTTTTCTTCTCTTGTGTTTTGCACTTAGAGAAGTTCCTTTAGCATTTGTCGTAGAGCTGGTTTGGTGGTGCTGAATTCTCTTAGCTTTTGGTTGTCTGTAAAGCTTTTGATTTCTCCATTGAATCTGAATGAGATCCTTGCTGGGTAGAGTAATCTTGGTTGTAGGTTTTTCCCTTTCATCACTTTAAGTATATCATGCCATTCCCTTCTGGCTTGTAGAGTTTCTGCTGAGAAATCAGCTGTTATCCTTATGGGAGTTCCCTTGTATGTTATTTGTCATTTTCCCCTTGCTGCTTTCAATAATTTTTCTTTGTCTTTAACTTTTGATAGTTTGATTACTATGTGTCTCCGCATGTTTCTCTTTGGGTTTATCCTGTATGGGACTGTCTGTGCTTCCTGGATTTGAGTGGCTCTTTCCTTTCCCTTGTTAGGAATGTTTTTGACTATAATCTCTTCAAATATTTTCTTGGGTCCTTCTCTCTTTCTTCTCCTTCTGGGACCCGTATAATGCAAATGTTGTTGAGCTTAATGTTGTCCCAGAGGTCTCTTAGGCTGTCTTCATTTCTTTTCATTCTTTTTTCTTTATTCTGTTCCATGGCAGTGATTTCCATCATTCTGTCCTCCAGGTCACTTATCTGTTCTTCTGCCTCAGTTATTCTGCTATTGATTCCTTCTAGTGTAATTTTCATTTCAGTTATTGTATTGTTCATCTCTGTTTGTTTTTTAATTCTTCTAGGTTTTTGTTAAACACTTCTTGCATCTTCTCGATCTTTGCCTCCATTCTTTTTTGAGGTCCTGGATCATCTTCACTATCATTATTCTGAATTCTTTTTCTAGAAGGTTGCGTATCTCCACTTCATTTAGTTGTTTTTCTGGGGTTTTATCTTGTTCCTTCATCTGGTAAGTAGCCCTCTGCCTTTTCATCTTGTCTATCTATTTGTTTCATTCTTGTCGGTGGTGAGATGATTGATATTTTTAAGTTCCATGTCATGTAATTTAATTAAACTGACTTCTGAAATTTCCTTCTGAAAGGTTTCACTGGAAGAAAAAAATGCAGCCATTATTTATGACCCTAAACTGCAGACTCCAAAGACCCTACAGGAAGCCATTGATGACATGGGCTTTGATGCTGTTCTGCACAATCCTAAGCCGCTCCCTGTTTTAACTGAGACCTTGTTTCTGACTGTTACTGCTTCACTGGCTCCGCCATGGGAGCATATCCAAAGCACATTGCTCAAGACGAAGGGTGTGACAGACATTAAAATTTCCCCTCAGCAGAGAACTGCAGTGGTGATAATAATCCCTTCTATAGTGAATGCCAGTCAGATAGTAGAGCTGGTTCCGGCTCTCAGTTTAGATCCAGGAACTCTGGAGAAAATGTCAGGAATTTGCGAAGATTTCAGTATGGCTCAAGCAGGCGAAGTCATGCTGAAGATGAAGGTGGAAGGGATGACCTGCCATTCATGTACTAGCACCATTGAAGGAAAAATTGGGAAACTGCAAGGTGTTCAGCGAATTAAAGGTAGTATGCCTAATGTTATTTGTTTGATTGATTTGCGAGGCTTAGTTTTCTGTTTTGGCCTTTTTAACTTTTGCTTTTTTTTTAAGCATGGGTTTTAAATATGTGGTACTAGAATGTTACTGCTTCATTGAAGTCTGAGGTAGTGTATTCCCAGCATTAATGTTGGTAAAGTTAATGGTTATAAATAAAAGTTATGTGAATCTTGAACTAGCATAAAAGGCAGCCAGGGTGGTGATTCATGAAGTTCAGGGTTCTTAACACAACATGCCGAGGGTCCTCTTGACCTCTAATATGTTTCTATTCAGGCATGCAGAAACTTGGAGACCACAAATGTAGTGGTCATATCTTTTACTTTCTTACTATTCCATATCATTAACATTTTCTGAAAAGAACAGAATTATTTTAAGAAAGGATAATGAGAACAATGAGAGAAACTGTTGTATATGGTATTGATTTGGTCGACAGAATGTTTTCTGAAGTGGCCCAGGAATGACTGAAGTAAATAATTATTTTCCTTTTATTAACTAGTTTCCCTGGACAATCAAGAAGCTACTGTTGTTTATCAACCTCATCTTATCACAGCAGAGGAAATAAAAAAGCAGATTGAAGCTGTGGGCTTTCCAGCATTCATCAAAAAACAGCCCAAGTACCTCAAACTGGGAGCTATTGATATAGAACGTCTAAAGAACACACCAGTCAAATCCTCAGAAGGATCACAGCAAAGGAGTCCATCATATACCAATAATTCAACAGTCATTTTCATCATAGATGGCATGCACTGTAAATCATGTGTGTCAAATATTGAAAATGCTTTATCTACACTCCAGTATGTAAGCAGTGTAGTCGTTTCTTTAGAGAATAGAACTGCCACAGTAAAGTACAAGGCAAGTTTAGTCACTCCAGAAACTCTGAGAAAAGCCATAGAGGCCATATCACCAGGGCAATATAGAGTTAGTAGTACAAATGAAATTGAGAGTACTTCAAACTCTCCCTCCAGCTCATCTCTTCAAAAGAGTCCTTTGAGCATAGTTAGCCAACCTCTGACTCAAGAAACCGTGATAAACATTGATGGCATGACTTGTAATTCTTGTGTGCAGTCTATTGAGGGTGTCATATTAAAAAAGGCAGGTGTAAAATCCATACGAGTATCACTTGCAAATGGCAAAGGGATTGTTGAGTATGATCCTTTACTAACCTGTCCAGAAACCTTGAGAGAAGCAATAGAAGACATGGGATTTGATGCTTCCTTGTCAGGTAATATCATTTTTTTCTTTGATTCCTTTAATGTTCTTTTATTAACACTTTGCTGGTTCTTTTGGCTTTTATCAATGAGAAATGAGTAATAGGCACTGCTATTCCACTTTTTGGAAATAAGACATATGGAAGTAGTCAGCAGTGTATACAAGGATGCATAAGGATGTTTGCCTAATTATTTATAATATTTAAAAACTAGAAACATTAAATAAAGCATGATACCTTCATATGATGAAATGCTAAGCAGCCATAAAAAATTATGGTATTGAAGATACTTAATGCCACGGGAAAGTGTCTGAGATATTTTGTTAACTGAAAAAAAAGCAAGCAAAAAAGCTGTATGTTCAGTATGATCAAAATTTTATAAACACATGTATAAGGATTTATACCATGTATACGTTATTTATGTATATGAATGAATAAAATTCCTGGTAGGACATGAACTAAATTTTAACAGTAGTTATTTGTGAGTGTAGTTATTTGTGAGTGGTAGGATAAAGGTGATATTTTGTTTTCAATTTGCTTTCTTATGTATTTTAAGTTTGTGTGTGTGTGTGTGACAAGGATGTATGTATGTTTGTTTGTATGTATTTTTGTATATATAATATAGGAGAAGCAAATGTTATTTTAAAAAGAAAAAAGTAGAAATAAATAATAGAATTTTAACTGTAGTTTTGAATTTAGGCATTCAAATGAACCTGACTCTAGAACTGGCCCAAAGTCTTCCTGTTTCCTGGCAGCACTTACTTTGAACTAAAACCAAAGACGTATATCCAATGGAATTTGCCCATGTGAACTTGTTTTAAACTAGAATTGAACCTTGCCTTGAATTAAACTGGAAATTCCCTAAATGAAATTTCTTGCTGTAAATAACAATGGAAAAGTTGAATAACTAATTTCTAGACAATGTCATTAACCTTTGCTCTTCTGATCAGAATGAAAGATATCAAATAGCAGTGTTCTCTTTTCAAGCTCACTAAAACTGAGAAGCATAAAAAATTAGTCACATGCTCAAATTATTATGGTAGATAAGTGTCAGTGGAAAAGGACCCAGAGATGTAAACATTCTTAATTTTCATGTTCATGACAAATGGTAGAAATTATAGAACTGTCATTTCTTAAAGTCAAGATGTAGTTCACATACCATAAATTCACCCTTTTAAAGTACACAATCCAGTGGTTATTAGTATATTCATAGGAATTTGCAGCCATTACCATTATGTAATTTTAGAACATTTTTATCAGCCTCCCAAAGAAACCTCATACTGGTTAGCAGTCACTCCCCATTTCCCCTTCACCTCCCCCTAGCCCAGCCCCTTTTATCTACTGTTCTGTTTTCTGGCTTTATGAATTTGACAACTCTAAGTACCATATAAGTGGAGTCAGAGTATTTGTCCCTTTGTATTTAACGTATTTCACTTAGCATAATGTTTTCAAGATAACAAACGTTCATCCATGTTTGTGATATGTATCAGTACTTCATTCCTTTTTACTGCTGAATAGTATACCATTGTATGCATAGACCTCATTTTGTCTCTCCATTCATCAGTTGATGGAGATTTGGGTTGTTTCCACTCCTTGGCTATCATGAATAATGTTGTGATGAGCATTTGTTACAAGTTTTTGCATGAATATATTTTTTTATTTCTCCTGGGTATATACTAGGAGTGGAATTTCTAGGTCATATGGTGAATATGTTTAACTTTTTCAGTAACTGCCAAGCTGTTTTCCAAAATGGCTGCACCATTTTATATTCTCACTTAGAAGTCTCACTTTGATAAAGAAGATCTCAAAAGACCAAGATTCTTGTGCCTTAAAAAAGATACACACACACACATGCGCAAATATGTGTGCACACTGGAATACTACTCAGCCATAAGAAATGAAATAATGTAATTTGCAGCAACATGGATGGACCTAGAGATTATCATACTAAGTGAAGTGAGTCAAAGACAAATATCATATGATATCATTTTTATGTGGAATCTAAAAAAAATGATTCAAATGAACTTATTTACAAAACAGAAACAGACTCACAGACATAGAAAACAAACTTATGGCTACCAAAGGGGAAATGGGGGGAGAGATAAATTAGGAATTTGGGATTAACAGATACACACTACTGTATATAAAATAGATAAACAACAAGGACCCCTGTATAGCACAGGGAACTATATTCAATATCTTGTAATACCCTATAATGGAAAAGAATCTGAAAAAGATGATATATATCTGAAAAAGAATATATATATCTGGTTGATAACAAATGACTGCATTGTGTGTTTCTACTAGAGATCAGAGTTTAAGATACCACCAGAATTGTGGCTACCCATTTTCTGAATGCCAGTGTCAGTGCTGATCCAGGCTTCACAGTCTGCCACTCTGACCTGTTCCTAGAGGTACAGGGATCAGTGCATTTTGCCTTCATGTTATACCAGTCCTGGGTGGGCCATAAATGTTAAAGGAGGTAGTGAGAAAAATGGGAGGTGTTTTTTTATCATGACCATCAATCTCATCATTCTCTTAAAAAGACATAGTATATGAAATTGTCTTCACTAACCAATGAAAGCAAACACAATACTCAAATTCCTTTTCCTTTTTTGTAACTTTTTTATCTTTAATTTCAAACTTACAGAAAAGCTACAAGAATAGTACAAAGAATTCCTGTTTACCAATTTTACTCAGATTCCACAGTTGTTAATATTTTGCCACATTTGTTTTATCATTCTCTTTCTCTGTCGACAGACAGAGACATATATTCAAACACACATTACCCACACACGTATATACCATTTTATGAATCATTTGAGAGTAAGTTGCAGACATGATGTTTATAACTGTTTTTAAGCCATTTTCTGATTATGTATTTATTCTTCATATTACTTTAGACTGAACCTGCCAGTTTTGAGGATCAGATTGGAAACCCTTTCTTGAAATTTTTGGAATCTTTTCTGATTGTTGCCTCAAGTGCAGGAGAGTCAGCCTTCCTTTTGAATTCATTTAAGCATAAGTAGTGTGGCTACAGCTTATAGAAAAGCTAATTTAAAGAAACTAGCCATTTAATTCATTGTGGCTTTTTAACACCTGTACTGCCTCTGTGGCAGATGGGAGGTTTTGCTCTTCTTGCCACACTCACTGGGGTAAAGGTCACAATTTTATGAATCTTTGTTGAGAAGTCATGCCAATGTAGCTAAAAGGGATCACCTTGGGGCTTCCCTGGTGGCGCAGTGGTTAAGAATCCGCCTGACAGTGCAGGGGACATGGGTTCGAGCCCCGGTCCGGGAAGATCCCACATGCCGCGGAGCAACTAAGCCTGTGGGCCACAACTATTGAGCCTGCGCTCTAGAGCCCGTGAGCCACAACCACAACAAGAGAAGCCACCGCAATGAGAAGCCCACGCACAGCAACGAAGAGTAGCCCCCGCTCACCGCAACTAGAGAAAGCCCACGCACAGCAACAAAGACCCAATGCAGCCAAAAAAAAAAAAGGGGGGGTCACCACTATGACTTATTTTAATTTAATACTGTACTTCTAGAGTGTGAAAATTGTAGATGGTATTTAGGTTACTTCTGGTACCTGAAAGAACTAAATTACTCTGGAACAAGACTTAAAGTAATTGGTAGTATAAACTTTTTTTTTCATTGTCCAAGTTCAACATTAAGTCTTGATAGTAATAATTATGAGAGAATGAATAAGCTCCTGGCTAGATTAAAATAATGTTTTTTTTCAAAGCCAAAGCTATTTCCTTTGGGCAAATGAGCCTCCTTTTTGAATTTTTGGTACTATTTGGTAAATTTTTCCTCTTTGTTCTAAATAATACTCTCGTAATCTTAATGAATATCGTTTTCTGAACTGATCCACTTAAGACCAGAGACTGACTCATTTCGGAATTGGGAGAATCTTGTCCTTTGCTATTCAGAGTGTCCTTTGCTCTACTCAGACTGACAGTACTGCCGTCACCTGGAAGCTTGTTGGAAAAGTAGAGTCTCAGGCCCCACCCTAAATGTACTAAATCAGAACCTGCATTTTAACAAGATCTCCCAGGTGATGGTATGTGTGTTAAAATTTAAGAGCCATTATTATAACTGATTTGAGAAGTCTAGATCATTATTCATTAGGGAAATGCTAAGGCTTTTGTTAAAGTTTCTTCAAAAGATGCCCTTCTTCAGCACCCTAAAAACCAACTCTGCTATGCAAACTTTCCTCTGTCGGCTAGCCAAACAGACCTGAACCAGTTTTTTGCCCAAGGGGAAGAAATAACAAGTTAGGTTAGTGGAAATTTCCACATCACTTCTTTTCCTCCTTATCTGTGCAGGAGAGTAGAAACTCTAGCTTTTTTGCATGTATTGATACATGGATGTGCAAAAGGGAATACTTTCTCCCTTCTTGGGAGGTGATTGATACTGCAGTGGATAAAGTAAAGCAGAATAACAACTTTTCTGAGACTGCAGGGGAGCTTCTTGGATGACAGAAGCTTTCCACTGTTTCACAGTCCATAAACATTCTATGGAAAGAGTCTCTGAACACTCCTTTGCGAAAAATGAATATTACTGCTGACTTACTCTTTGCCTCTTCTTCCATTGTCCACAAAGGCATTTTAATTTTAAAAATACGATATATTGGTGTTAAAAGTTCAAACATACAGAAGTGTCTGTAGAGGAAGTTTGTTCATCTGTCTGTTATTCTGTTCCTGCTTTAACCCCATTCCCCAGAAGGAGCCACCATTAATAGTTTGGTATGTACCCTCCTAGGCTTTCTTTTGCAGGTTCTCATATATACACTAACAATTTTTAAATGACATTATACTTCAATGCTGTTTTGCCGACTGCTTTTGGTTCCACTTACTATATCACGAATTGCTTTACTGCCAGTATGTAAATTGTTAACATAATGATAAAAATTCATGATAAAAATAAGAGCTATCTATTAACAAACCATTGTCTACTCGGGTTTGGGGTAGAGATAATGGCTTGAAGATATTGATGTATAGTTTTGTTTATTCAGTTAGTTCAGATTTTCCCGAGAATTGGGATGGGCAGTGTTGAACTTGGAAGTCACTTCCTAGAAAGTGTAGAGATAACATTGCACTGGGCTCTAGGTCCATTACAATTTTAAAGGAGTGGATTGACAGTGCCAGGTGGTGTGGATTGTGATGAGTGACGAGGATGCAGCTGGAGAATACCTCAAATGAAAAGAATCTTTTCCTGTCCACCAGATACAAATGAGCCACTGGTAGTAATAGCTCAGTCCTCATCGGAAATGCCACTTTTGACCTCAACTAATGAATTTCATACCAAAATGATGACACCAATTCATGACAAAGAGGAGGCAAAGACTTCATCTAAGTGTTACATACAGGTCACTGGTATGACTTGTGCTTCCTGTGTAGCAAACATTGAACGGAATTTAAGACGAGAAGAAGGTAAGACACTCTTAAAGCCTGTTGTTTTATGTATTAGTTTGAGGGCTCTGTCCTTTTTGTCCTCTTATGTGTTTTGTAACCATGTTTATGACTCCTGCCAAGGCCTCATAAAGACTATCAGTGACTTTCAGGACAACCTTGACTTCCTGACAACCAGTTTTTGTTAGTGTTTTGTTCCCTTAGATATAGTTCCTGTCTTGTTTACCTCATGGCCACATTTTAATATCAATGAAGTTTGTAGTCAAATAGCAAAAGGAAATACATAAGATTACTATTCTTTATGGACCTTGGCTGCAATGGATGTTAAGAAACATGAATTTTCTGATAAAGTTATGCTTAAAACTAACAACTACAATCCATAAGTTTCAATATTACTATATCCAGGCCAAGCACTGGACCAAAGCCAAGTTTGTTTAGAATTGTTCTCTTCCAACAATTTGATCACTGATCTTTGCTTGCAGTAAAAGTGTTCAAAAGTTACTTAATATTGTGTACAAGTTGTCATTTTAGGTTACAAATTCTTAGAATAGCTATAATACATATATATATTTAATTTTTGAATTTTATTTTATTTTTTATACAGCAGGTGCTTATTAGTTATCCATTTTATACATATTAGTGTATATATGTCAATCCCAATCTCTCAATTCATCACACCACCACCCCCTCACCACTTTCCGTCCTTGGTGTCCATACGTTGTTCTCTGCATCTGTGTCTCAACTTCTGCCCTGCAAACTGGTTCATCTGCACCATTTTTCTAGGTTCCACATATATGCATTAATATACGATATTTGTTTTTCTCTTTCTGACTTACTTCACTGTGCTTGACAGCCTCTACATCCATCCATGTCTCTACAAATGACCCGATTTCATTCCTTTTTATGGCTGAGTAATATTCCCTTGTATATATGTACCACATCTTCTTTATCCATTTGTCTGTTGATAGGCATTTAGGTTGCTTCCATGACCTGGCTATTGTAAATAGTGCTGCAATGAACATTGGGGTGCATGTGTCTTTTTGAATTATGGTTTTCTCTGTGTATATGCCCAGTAGTGGGATTGCTGGGTCATATGGCATTCTATTTTTAGTTTTTTAAGGACCCTCCATACTGTTCTCCATAGTGGCTATATCAATTTACATTCCCACCAACAGTGCAAGAGGGTTCCGTTTTCTCCACAGCCTCTCCAGCACTTATTGTTTCTAGATTTTTTGATGATGGCCATTCTGACTGGTGTGAGGTGTTACCTCATTGTAGTTTTGATTTACATTTCTCTAATGATTAGTGATATTGAACATCCTCTCATGTGTTTGTTGGCCATCTGTATATCTTCTTTGGAGAAATGTCTATTTAGGTCTTCTGTCCATTTTTGGATTGGGTTCTTTGTTTTTCTTGATTTTTTTTTTTTTTTTTTTTGCGGTACGCGGACCTCTCACTGCTGCGGCCTCTTCCGTTGTGGAGCACAGGCTCTGGACGTGCAGGCTCAGTGGCCATGGCTCACGGGCCTAGCCACTCCGTGGCATTTGGGATCCTCCCGGACCGGGGCACGAACCTGTGTCCCCTGCATCGGCAGGCGGACTCTCAACCACTGTGCCACCAGGGAAGCCCTGTTTTTCTTGATACTGAGCTGCATGAGCTGCTTGTATATTTCGGAGATTAATCCTTTGTCACTTGCTTCATTTGCAAATATTTTCTCCCATTCTGAGGGTTGTCTTTGTGTCTTGTTTGTAGTTTCCTTTGATTTGCAAAAGCTTTTAACTATCATTCGGTCCCATTTGTTTATTTTTGTTTTTATTTCCATTACTCTAAGAGGTGGATCAAAAAAGATCTTGCTGCGATTTATGTCAAAGAGTGTTCTTCCTGTGTTTTCCTCTAAGAGTTTTATAGTGTTTGGTCTTACATTTAGGTCTTTAATCCATTTTGAGTTTATTTTTGTGTGTGGTGTTAGGGAGTGTTCTAGTTTCATTCTTTTACATGTAGCTGTCCAGTTTTCCCAGCACCGATTATTGAAGACACTGTCTTTTCTCCACTGTATATCCTTGTCTCCTTTGTCATAGATTACTTAACCATAGGTGTGTGGGTTTATCTCTGGGCTTTCTATCCTGTTCCATTGATCTATATTTATGTTTTTGTGCCAGTACCATATTGTCTTGATTACTGTCCCTTTATAGTATAATCTGAAGTCAAGGAGCCCGATTCCTCCAGCTCCGTTTTTTTCCCTCAAGACTACTTTGGCTATAAGGGGTCTTTTGTGTCTCCATACAAATTTTAAGATTTTTTGTTCTAGTTCTGTAAAAAAAATGCTATTGGTAATTTGATAGAGATTGCATTGAATCTGTAGATTACTTTGGGTAGTATAGTCATTTTCACAATATTGATTCTTCCAATCCAAGAACATGGTGTATCTGTCCATCTGTTTGTATCATCTTTAATTTCTTTCATCACTGTCTTATAGTTTTCTGCATACAGGTCTTTTGTTTCCCTAGGTAGGTTTATTCCTAGGTATTCTATTCTTTTTCTTGCAATGGTAAATGGGAGTGTTTCCTCAATTTATCTTTCTGATCTTTTGTTGTCAGTGTATAGGAATGCAAGAGATTTCTGTCCATTAATTTTGTATCCTGCTACTTTACCAAATTCATTGTTTAGCTCTAGTAGTTTTCTGGTAGCATCTTTAGGATTCTCTATGTAGAGTATCATGTCATTGGCAAACAGTGACAGTTTTACTTCTTCTTTTCCAATTTATATTCCTTTTATTTCTTTTTCTTCTCTGATTGCCGTGGCTAGGACTTCCAAAACTGTTGAATAATAGTGGCAAGAGCGGTCATCCTTCTCTTGTTCCTGATCTTAGAGGAAATGGTTTCAGTTTTTCACCATTGAGAATGATGTTTGCTGTGGGTTTGTCGTATATGGCCTTTATTATGTTGAGGTAGGTTCCCTCTCTGCCCACTTTCTGGAGAGTTTTTATCCTAAATGGGTGTTGAATTTTGTCAAAAGCTTTTTCTGCATCCATTGAGATGATCCTATGGTTTTTATTTTTCAATTTGTTAATATGGTGTATCACATTGATTGATTTGCATATATTGAAGAATCCTTGCATCCCTGAGATAAATCCCACTTGATCATGGTGTGTGATCCTTTTAATGTGTTGTTGGATTCTGTTTGCTAGTATTTTGTTGAGGATGTTTGCATGTATATTCATGAGTGATACTGGTGTGTAATTTTCTTTTTTTGTAGCATCTTTGTCTGATTTTGGTATCAGGGTGATGGTGGCCTCATAGAATGAGTTTGGGAATGTTCCTTCCCCTGTACATTTTTGGAAGAGTTTGAGAAGGATGGGTGTTAGCTCTTCTCTAAATGTTTGATAAATTCATCTGTGTAGCCATCTGGTCCTGAACTTTTGTTTTTTGGAAGATTGTTAGTCACAGTTTCAATTTCATTACTTGTGATTGGTCTGTTCATATTTTCTCTTTCTTCCTGGTTCAGTCTTGGAAGGTTATACCTTTCTAAGAATTTGTCCATTTCTTCCAGGTCGTCCATTTTATTGGCACAGAGTTGCTCGTAGTAGTCTCTCAGGATGCTTTGTATTTCTGTGGTGTCTGTTGTAACTTTTCGTTTTTCATTTCTAATTTTATTGATTTGAGTCCTCTCCCTCTTTTTCTTGATGAGTCTGGCTAATGGTTTATCAGTTTTGTTTATCTTTTCAGAGAGCCAGCTTTTAGTTTTATTGATCTTTGCTATTGTTTTCTTTGTTTCTATTTCATTTATTTCTGCTCTGATCTTTATGATTCCTTTCCTTCTGCTAACTTTGGATTTTGTTTGTTCTTCTTTCCCTAGTTCCTTTAGGTGTAAGGTTAGATTGTTTCTTTGAGATTTTTCTTGTTTCTTGAAGTAGGCTTGTATAGCTATTAACTTCCCTTGTAGAACTGCTTTTGCTGCATCCCATAGGTTTTGGGTCATCGTGTTTTCATTGTCATTTGTCTCTAGGTATTTTTTGGTTTCCTCTTTGATTTCTTCAGTGATCTCTTAGTTAGTAACATATTGTTTACCCTCCATGTGTTTGTATTTTTTACGTTTTTTTCCCTGTAATTCATTTCTAATCTCATAGGGTGGTGGTCAGAAAAGATGCTTGATATGATTTCAGTTTTCTTAAATTTACTGAGGCTTGATTTGTGATCCGAGATGTGATCAATCCTGGAGTATGTTCCATGTGCACTTGAAGGAAGTGTAATCTGCTGTTTTTGGAGGCAATGTCCTATAAATATCAATTAAATATATCTGGTCTATTGTGTCATTTAAAGTTTCTGTTTCCTTTTTAATTTTCTGTTTGGATGATCTGTCCATTGGTGTAAGTGAGGTGTTAAATTCCCCCACTATTAGTATGTTACTGTCAATTTCCTCTTTTTTGGCTGTTAGCAGTTGCCTTATGTATTGAGGTGTTCCTATGTTGGGTGCATATATATTTATAATTGTTGTCTTCTCCTTGGTTTGATTTCTTGATCATTATGTAGTGTCCTTCCTTGTCTCTTGTAACATTTCTTTACTTTAAAGTCTATTTTATGTGATATGAGTATTGCTACTCCAGCTTTCTTTTGATTTCCATTTGCATGGAATATCTTTTTCCATCCCCTCACTTTCAGTCTGTATGTGTCCCTAGGTCTGAAGTGGGTCTCTTGTAGACAGCATATGTATGGGTCTTGTTTTTGTATCCATTCAATGAGCCTGTGTCTTTTGGTTGGAGCATTTAATCCATTCACGTTTAAGGTAATTATCAATATGTATGTTCCTTTTACCATTTTCTTAATCGTTCTGGGTTTGTTTTTGTAGGTCCTTTTCTTCTCTTATGGTTCCCACTTAGAGAATTTCCTTTAGCATTTGTTGTAGAGCTCGTTTGGTGGTGCTGAATTCTCTTAGCTTTTGGTTGTCTGTAAAGCTTTTGATTTCTCCATCCAATCTGAATGAGATCCTTGCTGGGTAGAGTAATCTTGGTTGTAGGTTTTCCCCTTTCATCACTTTAAATATATCATGCCACTCCCTTCTGGCTTGTAGAGTTTCTGCTGAGAAATCAGCTGTTAACCTTATGGGAGTTCCCTTGTATGTTATTTCTTGTTTTCCCCTTGCTGCTTTCAATAATTTTTCTTTGTCTTTAATTTTTCTTTGTCTTTAATTTTTGATAGTTTGATTACTATGTGTCTCGGCGTGTTTCTCTTTGGGTTTATCCTATATGGGACTGTCTGTGCTTCCTGGACTTGGGTGGCTCTTTCCTTTCCCATGTTAGGAATGTTTTTGACTATAATCTCTTCAAATATTTTCTTGGGTCCTTCTCTCTTTCTTCTCCTTCTGGGACCCGTATAATGCAAATGTTGTTGAGCTTAATGTTGTCCCAGAGGTCTCTTAGGCTGTCTTCATTTCTTTTCATTCTTTTTTCTTTATTCTGTTCCATGGCAGTGATTTCCATCATTCTGTCCTCCAGGTCACTTATCTGTTCTTCTGCCTCAGTTATTCTGCTATTGATTCCTTCTAGTGTAATTTTCATTTCAGTTATTGTATTGTTCATCTTTGTTTGTTTGTTCTTTAATTCTTCTAGGTGTTTGTTCTTTAATTCTTCTCGGTGTATGTTAAACATTTCTTGTGTCTTCTCGATCTGTGCCTCCATTCTTTTTCCAAGATCCTGGATCATCTTCACTATCATTATTCTGAATTCTGTTTCTGGAAGGTTGCCTATCTCCACTTCATTTAGTTGTTTTTCTGGGATTTTATCTTGTTCCTTCATCTAGTACATAGTCCTCTGCCTTTTCATCTTGTCTGCGTTTCTGTGAATGCGGTTTTTGTTCCACAGGCTGCAGGATTGTAGTTCTTCTTGCTTCTGTTGTCTGCCCTCTGGTGGATGAGGCTATCTAAGAGGCTTGAGCAAGTTTTCTGATGGGAGGGAGTTGGGTGGGTAGAGCTGGGTGCTGCTCTGGTGGGCAGAGCTCAGTTAAACTTTAATTCCCTTGTCTGCTGATGGGTGGGGCTTCGTTCCCTCCCTGTTGGTTGTTTGGCCTGAGGCGACCCAACCCTTGAGCCTACTGGGCTCTTTGGTGGGAGCAATGGCGGACTCTGCTAGGGCTCACACCAAGCAGCACTTCCCAGAACTTCTGCTGCCAGTGTCCTTGTCCTTGCTGTGAGACACAGCCACCCCCTGCCTCTGCAGGAGACCCTTCAACAGTAGCAGATAGGTCTGGTTCAGTCTCCTATGGGTTCACTGCTCCTTCCCCTGGGTCCCGATGCATACACTATTTTGCGTGTGCCCTCCAAGGGTGGAGTCTCTGTTTCCCCCAGTCCTGTCAAAGTCCTGCAATCAAA
This sequence comes from Stenella coeruleoalba, assembly GCF_951394435.1. Lineage (NCBI taxonomy): Eukaryota > Metazoa > Chordata > Mammalia > Artiodactyla > Delphinidae > Stenella > Stenella coeruleoalba. Next base: position 60,237,064 of record NC_137152.1, read on the forward strand.
TCCCGCCAGCCTTCAAAGTCTGATTCTCAAGGAATTCCTCTTCCCATTGCCGGACCCCCAGGATGGGAAGCCTGACGTGGGGCTCAGAACCTTCACTCCAGTGGATGGACTTCTGTGGTATAAGTGTTCTCCAGTTTGTGAGTCACCCACGCAGCAGTTATGGGATTTGATTTTATTGTGATTGCTCCCCTCGTACTGTCTCATTGTGGATTCTCCTTTGTCTTTGGATGTGGGGTATCTTTTCGGTGAGTTCCCGTGTCTTCCTGTCGATGATTGTTCAGCAGTTAGTTGTGATTCTGGTGCTTTCACAGGAGGGAGTGAGGGCAGGTCCTTCTTGTCCACCATCTTCAAGCCATTCTACAATATTGGTTTTTAATCAGTCACACTCAGATGTTTTAGCTTAAAATTTTGCACTCACATTAATGGACTTCGCAGTATGCATAGTAGATTTGTTAACCGTAGAGATACATGAGTATGTTTAATGAGCCTGAAGTCATAGGTTTGGTACTCAAACAGCCCTCGCCCAAGATGTCTTAATGATACATGCTGTTACTCAGAAGGGCTGAATAAATATGATTATTATAAGCTTATCCCCACTATTGGGGAAATAACTCAAAGTATACACTGTAATAATGGAATTCTGTAGCCAGTGGAATCACCTTATATGTAAAGGCCAGAACATTATTGTAACAAAATGTATGTTATACACTAGAGTCATCTTCAGTTCAATATTATCTTGTTTGCATTCTTTCATTTCTGCGTCCTTCATTTCAGCCTCCATTATATCTAATTATAATGCAGTCAGGGCTAAATTACACTTTGAGTGATTAAAAAAGAACAGGAGGGAAGTTGCAAGCAAATGAAAGCAAAAAGAAGTTTTCAAGGGGTCTGTTTAATTTTAGAACAAACTCTTTTGGGGCAGTTCAGAAATAGCCTTTCTCATGAGACAAGCAATGCCTGTTACAAATTACAGTTACAGATCTTTTTTCTTCTTTAATCCATTAAGCTGATACTTCCAGTTACCTTCTACTACCCCTTTACTTCCTCCTAACCCAGTTAGGCATACCGTTGCCCTAGCTGGGGTCACTACATTCACTTTTGTTTTTTTAATTAAGTGACACTGGTCTTCCCTCAGTTTCATCTGCATTATATTTTTAAAAATGAATTGATAGAGTTCTAATTATATTTTGAAGTAAGAATTTTAAAAATTTTCCATAATTTATATAAGTATGAAACATGTTTTTGAAACTTGAAAAACCAGATTTTCTCTTTCTCTTTGGCTGTAGATTACATTCAACTGAAGCAAGAAGATTTTTTTCCTACTTTCTCTACACCTTCTCTTATTACTGATACTTTCCTGTGATCTGATCTTCTGAATTATTTGGTACCCACAAAACCCAGTGTGTAACCATTATTTTTTCCAAAGAAAAGAATAGTATTTTATTTTTTAACCACTTTTATACAGAAAACTTAGATTATATTAGATACTTTGTCTTCTTATTAAAAACTATTATTAAATTAATATTTGGATATTTTTTCTTTTTTTCAAAACCCAGATCTAACCTATGGACTGTTGATAGGAATAGGGATTCCCTGTCTGGTAGCCACCAAGGGTTGCTGATTCCTAGAAAGAACTGCCGTTTCTACTTCACGTTATTAATTTTCTTCCTGGCAGTTACAGCAATAGCTGGTCTAGAGAAGTGGGATGGTTGTTAACAAAATGCTTACACCAGAGAACAGCATGACTGCCATAAAATGAACTTCTTTGTTAAGTTGTGTGGCACTTTTTTTTTCTTAGGAATAAGAGCATTTTAGATTAGTGTATGTCAGACAATAAAACTTGAGAAAGAAATTACTGTTATTTGGCAATATTGTAATGTGTATGTTGGTATATTCTTGGGTTCTTTGCTACAACTGCAGTCATTTCCTAAGTACACGAGTTACTTTCTCTAGGACTCTGTCTTACGAGTTTCTAAAAATACTTTATATTTACATGATAAGGTCTCAATGGATTACAATTCATGGGCATTATTTGGATCCCAATTCAAGCAAACAAACAAAGAGTGTTAAACAGTTATAAGACAGTTGTGGAAATGTGAACATTGCCTGGATATTTGATGATATTGAGGAATTATTTTAGGTTTGATAATGGTATTATGGTTCTTTTTTAAAGAAAAGAGTCTTATCTTTTAGTTATATGTATTTAAATATTTACATATGATACGATATCTGGGATTTGCTTCAAAATAATCAGGGTAAAGGGCAGAGAGTGAGTGGGTAGGAATATATATGAAACAAGAGCAGCCCAGTGTTACTGATAATTACTGAAGCTGAGAGATGGGTACATCAAGTTTATTATGTTTTCTCTTTTGTGTGTGTGTGTATGTATTTGAAAATTTCCATACTAAAAAGTTTTTTAAAATGAAGCCTTCTTTTAAAATAGTTTTGATTTTGGCTCAATACTGTATAAAAGTTAAGAAATAAATTTCTCCAGATTCACTTAATCCTTTCACAGTTAAATGAAAAAAAACTATTATAAGATTATTATTTTTATGAGAAATGTTATCTGAATTGTTTTTCTTATCAATATTCCTAGGAATATATTCTGTACTTGTGGCTCTGATGGCTGGGAAGGCAGAAGTAAGATATAACCCTGCTGTCATACAACCCCCGATGATAGCCGAGTTAATCCGAGAGCTTGGATTTGGAGCCACTGTGATAGAAAATGCTGATGAAGGGGATGGTGTTTTGGAACTTGTTGTAAGTAAGACATTTTGTGTGGTTAATAGAATTTGCAGGAAAAACTTGGCAAGAATTCAGAAAAGAGTTTGAAAAATAATTAAAATGTGGGGACAATAAAACATAAAATGAAAATTAAGGAAACTGGAAAGATATGACAATGGTGGCCTTCAAGCATAGAATGTAAAAGATAATCATCTCAGGCTTCCCTGGTGGCACAGTGGTTGAGAGTCCGCCTGCCAATGCAGGGGACACGGGTTCGTGCCCCGGTCCGGGAAGATCCCACATGCCATGGAGCGGTTAGGCCCGTGAGCCATGGCTGCTGGGCCTGTGCATCTGGAGCCTGTGCTCTGCAATGGGAGAGGCCACAACAGTGAGAGGCCCGCGTACCACCAAAAAAAAAAAAAAAAAAAGATAATCATCTCTATTAAGAACCAATAAACAAGAATTGGGTTTGAATGAATAAATGAAAATCAACTTCTAAAATATAGTATGATTCCTACATGAAATTACTAGAAGAAATATTTGGAGCTTTTTTCAATATTCTATTTTAAAAATTTCAGACATCAGGAAAGTCAAAAGAATTGTACAGTTGAACATTCTTACACACACTGCATAGATTCTACAATTAACATTTTACTATATTTGTTTTATCATACATCAGTCTATCAGTCCATTGTGGAAATAATTTTAAACTCACAAAGAAATTGCTAAAATAGTACAGAGGATTTCCCTGTAGCCTCTACCTAGCTTTTCCCAGTGATAACATCCAATCTATCATTTAAAAAATAATATTAGAGTAGGAAGAGTCTTTCTAAATATCATACAAAATCCATAAAAGACAAGGTTGATAACTTCAGGTACATAAAAATTTCTTCTTGGGAGAAAAACACCATAAACAAAGTCTAAAGGCAAGTAAAATAATTGTAATTCATGTCATAAATGAAGGTTAATTTCCTTAATATATGAAGAAGTATTGTAAATCAATAAGAGCCATCAAACCAAAAGAAAGATGGTAAAGGATATGAACTAACAGTTCACAGAAAAACCAAAACAATACCTCTTTAAATGAAAAAATGTTCGATGTCACTTTTAATAAGAGTAAAGCAAATTAAAACTGCACTGAAATGCCATTTTCCACCTGTGAGATTGGTAAAGATAAAAAGCAATTTTGTTAACACTGTGTTTGATCTCTCATATATCGCTGGTGGAATGTCAATTGAGACAAGGACTCAACAGAAGAATTTGGCAATATCTATCAAAAGTAAAATTGCGCATAGCCTTTGCCTCAGAAGCTCCACTTGTAGGAAATTATCCAGCAGACATATTTGGATATGTATGAAATGATATGTGCACAAAGGTGTTCATTATAGTATTTTTTTTTTTGCCTATGCCACACGTGGCATGTGGGATCTTAGTTCCCTGACCAGGAATCGAACCTGCGCCCCCTGCATTGGAAGCACAGAGTCTTAACCACTGGACCACCAGGGAAGTCCTATTATAGTATTTTTATAATAGCAAAAGATAGGAAACAAACTAAATGTCGGTCATTGGAGACTGATACATACATCCATACCATGGGATACTAAGCAGCTATTACAAAGAATGGGTTGGTTTGTACTTTTTAAAGACTTCTAAAAATTAATAGCTTTATCGAAATATAATTTACATACCATAAAACTCACCCTTTTAAAGTGTACAATTCAGTGGTTTTTAATATATTCTCAGAGTTGTACAACTAATCACCACTATCAAATTTCAAAACATTTTCATCACCCCAAAAAAGAAACCCCATACCTATTAGCAGTCAGTCCTCATTCTTGATATTAATCATTTGAGTCTTCCTTTTTTTTTTCCCTTCATCACTCCAGCCAAAAGTTTGTCAATTTTGTCAATCTTTTCAAGTAACCAACTTTTGGTTTTGTTGATTTTCTCTATTCTCTCTTTTGTTAATTTTCACTCTAACCTTTGTTATTTCCTTCCATCTGTTTGCTTTAGGTTTAGTTTGTTTTACTTTTTCTAGTGTCTTAAGGTAGAAAGTTAGGTTATTTATTTGAGATCTTTCTTACTTTAAAATATTGGCACTTATAAATTTCACTATAGGCACTGATTTCATTTCAGTTATTGTACTTTTCAACTCCAAACTTCCATTGGGCCTTTCTAATAATCTCTGTCTTTATTGATACTCTCTGTTTGATGGGATATTGTCTTATACTTTCCTTTAATTTTTTAGACATCATTTCCTTTAGTTCAGTGAATATATTTAAAATAGCTGATTCAAGATCTTTGCCTAGTAAATCCAATGTCTGGGCTTCATCAGGGAAAGTTTTTTCCTGTGTATAGGCCATACTTTCTTGTTTCATTGTATGTCTGACAGTTTTTGTTGAAAATATAATGTAGTAACTCTGGAAATAAGATTCTTCCCCTCTCCTCAGGGTTTGTTATTTGTTGCTGTTTGTCATTGTTATTGTTTGTTCAGTGACTTCTGAACTAATTCTATAAAGTCTGTGTTCTTTGTTGTGTGTGGCCACTGAAATCTCTGTTTGGTTAGCTCAGTTGTCAGCTAATGATCAGACAGTGATTGCCTTAAACATCTGGAATCAATAAGTCTCCCAGTCTTTGCTAAAGAGCTCTTTGTAAATGTTGGGGCATGCCTTGAACACTCAGCCATGCAGCTGTCAGTTTTGCCTTACCCTTCGACTCCTGCTTCTATGGAGCCTAAAGGTCAGCCTGAGGTGAGAAGTTAGGGCCTTTTCAGTTCTTTTTTGAACATACACACAGCCCTGGACATATGCATAACCCTATGCATGTGCATGGCCTTCTAGATTCCTAGGAATATGTTGCAGCGCTTATGGATGTCTTGCTTCCTGGCTTTCCTTTTTAGGCTTTTTTGTTAGTCTATTGTTTGCTCCAACTGTTATCCATTGGCTCAGGCAGCCACAAGGTTAAATAATTTCCTCTAATTGTTTCTGACAAATTCTCCTGGGGAAAAGGCTTTTTGTATTCACTGGGTCATCAGGAAAAACAGACATCTTTGCAAGTGGGATATTTCAGAGAACCATCAGACAGGCCAAATAATGACAGTTGTCTGGGAATGAGGCTTTGAAGGTACTCCAATCCTTTTCTGTCCTCTCTGGTAGCTTTCCTGATGCTGTTTTTCACCATGATTGTGGCCTATCGGTCTTCATGGCTACCCCAGAGCTGGAGGAGAGGGGATGGGAATATGGCAAACTGTAATGCCATATAGCTTGACGTTTTATTGGAATTTATCTGATTTTCTTGAATAAATGCTTCCTGCATTGCTGTAAGCTTTTGTTTAATTTTCAGATTTCTTTTTTAATCAGTTTTTTAAATTGAGGTTTAGATGATTTACAATATTAGTTTCAGGTGTACAGCATAGTGATTCAAAATTCTTACAGATTATATATACTCCATTTAAAGTTATTGTAAAATATTGGCTGTATATCCTGTTCTGTACAATATATCCTCATAGCTTATTTATTTTGTACAAAGTAGTTTGTACCTTTTAATCCCTACCCCTATCTTGCCCCAACCCCTTTCCCTTTCCCCATTGGTAACCACTAGCTTGTTCTCTATGTGTAGGTTTCTGTTTATTATATTCATTTCTTTGTTTTATTGTTTAGATTCCACATATAGATGATAAGATACAGTATTTGTCTTTCTCTGTCTGACTTATTTCACTAAGTATAATACCCTCCAAGTCTATCCATGTTGTTGCAAATGGCAAAATTTCATTCTTTTTTATAGCTGAGTAGTATTCCATCGTGTGTGTGTGTGTGTGTGTGTGTGTGTGTGTGTGTGTATCACATCTACCTTATCCATTCATCTATTGATGGAACTTAGGTTGCTTCCATATCTTGGCTATTATAAATAATGCTGCTATGAGCATTAAGGTACATGTATCGTTTTAATTAGTGTTTTTGCTTTCTTTGGATATATACACAGGAGTGGAATTGCTGGGTCATATGGTAGTTCTATTTTCAGTTTTTTGAGGAACACCCATACCATTTTCTATAGTGGCTGCAGCAATTTACATTCCCACCAACAGTATACAAGGGTTCCCTTTTTTCCAACTTTTCTGAAAAAGGTGGTTCCAACTTTTGCCAGTTTTCTAATTGCTTTTGTGGAGGAGAGAATTTTCAGAAATCCTCACTCCACTATTAATGATATTCTTTTGGTGGATATTCTTGAATAAGTACTTTGTAATTTGTTGTGTACTCTTTTTGGTTACTTCCCATAATCTTTCAGTGGTTGGTTTTTGAAACTTTTGTCCAGTTATATCATTGCTCTTTGGGGAAAGGATTTGCTGAGCTTCTCACACAGTCATTCCAGAAGTCCTGCCCCTCCATTTTAGAATTTAATACCCAACTAAAGTATAACCTCACTCAAGACATAGGGCAAAATACATTTTTGGACAAAGGTAGAACACTTTTGTTATCCATTAACCTTCACTAGAAGTAATACTAAAGGATATATATATACACACATACATACTTATATACATTAGCAGGGTGAAAAAAATCTAGAGGGAAGCAAGACATTGAATACAAGAAGCAATGATAGTTGTCAAATCCTCTATCACTGAGTAATAACAGGAAGACCGGAGACTTAATGAGATCCTTAATGTTGCAGCTGGGACCATATCTTTGTTCAATGTGATATAAAGACAGTGATCTAATGATCATAATCTAAAACATATTAATAGTGCAGATAGGATCTTGTGTGTTAATCCCTTGTTACAAGAGTTCTTTTAGTTTAAAGTAACAACACACATTTAATGGAGGAAAAAAGTATATTTCTGAATAACAAAGCCTTTGTCTTTAACAGGTGAGAGGAATGACATGTGCCTCCTGTGTACATAAAATAGAGTCTACCCTCACAAAACATGGAGGGATCTTCTACTGCTCTGTGGCCCTGGCAACCAACAAAGCACATATTAAATATGATCCAGAAATTATTGGTCCCAGAGATATTATTCATACAATTGAAGTAAGTGCCAAGACTTTGCATTTCTGTGTTCTTACCTATCTAGCTAGTCAGCACTACCTTGAATCACTTCTGGTTTGTATCAGATAGAGATGATGAGAAAAATCTGATTCCTTTGTTTACCTCTATAGACAACGTCTGTCTCAAAATTTAATGTAAGAGTGTCTGCCTTTTTCTTTCTTTTTTTTTTTTTTTGGTCTTCGTCAGGAAGAATTAGGTAAAGGCACATTGGCACTATTAATTAGGAGCAGACTTAAGGCAGAACCACAGATCATTTAAAAATATTTAGAAAATGTAAGCAAAGTACAATTTGTTATGAGTAAAATTCATGTTAATCACTAAGAAAGTGAAGCATCTTGCTAGATGCTGTATTGTTTGTTAGGTCAAAGCAAATGATATCATAGTTAAAGTAAGAAATTTAAAAGACCAAACCTTTTTCTCTGTGACAAATTCATCCTGCAGTCTTCAGTAAATCTTAAGTGGTAATACATGTTAAAGTGCTTTAGAAGTTTCACTGTGATCTAGCATTGGTGTTCTAATGATCTAAAAAGCATATTAATCATTCAGGTAAGATCCTGTTAATGTAGATAGTAACACCATTAACATCTTTGTGAAGCTAGCATTATTGAGTATCTACTATGTGCCAGTTACCAAAATTGCAAAGCTTCAACTCTTGATTTAATTCTCACAACAGTGCTGTCATCTTCATTTTGGAAGTGAGGAAACTCAGGTTATGAGATGTTACTTCCTCAAAGTCACATAGGTAGTAAGTGTCATAGCTGGGATTTGAGCCTAATCTTTCTGACTCCAATGCTCATGCTTGCTCTTTTCACTGTGTTATACTGCCAAGAAATGTAAGATGGCAGCATTTTCCCTAGCAGTTCGAAATATAGTGTATGTTACTGTCTATGTTCATATGAGTCTTACTTAGGTGTAATTTTCTTTCAGTACTTTATTTTATTGCAGAAAATTTTCGTTCGTGTTCTTTTTTCGGGTACAACAAGAATAAAGACTGCATATGCAAACCCTTGAATAATATATTTAGTATGGTGCTAGCTTTTGTGGCCTATTATTCAGTTTTCTGTACTTTCAGGGGATGGATGGATCAATGACTTGATAGATGTCAAAGCTAAAATTAAAAATAAAGTGATTAATATACATCAGTACTAGTAGATGCTTGTCTAAGTGTACGATTTATGATTTTACTGCTGAATTCTCTTCTTTTTATTGGAGTATAGTTGCTTTACAATGTTGTGTTAGTTTCTGCTGTACAGCAAAGTGAATCAGTTATACATATATCCACTCTCTCTTTTTTTTTTTTTGCGGTATGCGGGCCTCTCACTGTTGTGGCCTCTCCCATTGCGGAGCACAGGCTCCGGATGCGCAGGCTCAGTGGCCATGGCTCATGGGCCTAGCCGCTCCGCGGCATGTGGGATCTTCCCGGACCAGGGCACGAACCCATGTCCCCTGCATCGGCAGGCGGACTCTCAACCACTGCGCCACCAGGGAAGCCCTCCACTCTTTTTTAGATTCTATTCCCATATAGATCATTACAGAATATTGAGTAGAGTTCCCTGTGCTATACAGTAGGTTCTTATTAGTTATCTATTTTATACATAGTAGTGTATATATCTCAATTCTGTCTTTATTAGGTCATCATACACTCTGTCGGCCTGACCAAGTAATAGATTCTGCTTTTTTCCAAAATTACTTATTGGAGGCTTTAGTTGACTTCTTGATATAAGAACTTCTACTGAGGACAACTGCACTTGAGTTAAATCAGTAGTTTGAGAACAGTAGGATAGACATCAAATAGAGTTGAGAAAATACTCATTTCTTTGATGAAAGATTAGAAACAAAGGTAATTAAGAGAAGGAAGCACATCTTCATCTTTATATTCCCCAGAATGACTTGCACTTAGTAATTGAATTGAGTTGTTCTTAATGACAATACCACAGCTTAGAATTTCTGTAGGTAATATTTATACATTCAGTGAAATAATTGTTTTCTCATGAATTTCCTTAGAGCTTAGGTTTTGAAGCTTCTTTGGTCAAGAAGGACCGGTCAGCAAGCCACCTAGACCATAAGCGAGAGATAAGACAGTAAGTACTTTTGGAATGTCAGTGAAAAACAGATTTTGATTCCTCTTTACAAATTTAATAAACTGTTAGCATGTCAGTTTTTTCAATATCATCCTTACACTGGGTGGGAATTGGTCACAAGTTATATTTCCTTATAGTGCATAGAATCTTTAACCATTACCTATTTACTCAAATGATTTTTCTCTTCTATATTAGATGGCGACGGGCCTTTCTTGTGAGCCTGTTTTTCTGTATTCCTGTAATGGGGCTGATGATATATATGATGGTTATGGACCACCACCTTGCAACTCTTCACCATAATCAGAACATGAGCCAAGAAGAAATGATTAGCATTCATTCTTCTACGTTCCTGGAGCGCCAGATCCTGCCAGGATTGTCCATTATGAATTTGCTATCTTTTTTATTGTGTGTACCTGTACAGGCAAGTGAAATGTTAGCAAGTATATTTGTTAATAATGAAAAATAGCCAAAATGTGATAGGTGAGGCTATTTTCAATCGTACAACAAATATTGGCCAGAAGTACGATCATTTTATGCTGGATGCTTTACAAAAATAATCTTAAACTGAGTGGTTAAAGTAGATAATAATAAATTCCATTTTAACCCCGAAGGATACTGTTTAATGACAAAGCAGAGAATAAGAGTTCAATTCATCTTCAGTTATGAATTTGGTATTCATATCTGCTATTGTATGTAACTTTATATTTAAAGTTATTATAATAATAAAATGTTATACTTTATTTTATTTTTATTGTCTTTTTTTAACTTTTTATTTTATATTGGAGTACAATAGATTAATAATGTTGTGTTAGTTTCAGGTGTACAACAAAGTGATTCAGTTATACATATGCATGTAGGAAGTCTGGGATTGACATGTACATGCTGCTATATTTAAAATGGATAATGGCCAACAAGGACCTACTGTGTAGCACAGGGAACTGCTCAATATTCTTTTTTTTTAACTTTTTATTTTATATTGGAGTGTAGCCGATAAACAACGTTGTGATAGTTTCAGGTGCACAGCAAAGTGACTCAGCCATACATATACATGTATCCATTCTCCCCCAGATTCCCCTTCCATCCAGGCTGCCACATAACATTGTCTGCTCAATATTCTGTAACAACCTAAGTTGGAAAAGAATTGATAAAATGTTGTATTTTATTTCTTTATATTTATATTTTATATTAAATGCATTAAAATTCTCTTTATATAAATTATATTAAATATATTTTATTTTAATATATTTATTATTAATTTATTCTGTAAAATAATCATAATAGTTATATTATTTCTCCATGGCACTTAAGTTCATTACTCTCTGTATGTTTTTTTTTTATTTTATTTCTTTTTTTTGTACAGCAGGTTCTTATTAGTTATCCATTTTATACATATTAGTGTATATATGTCAATCCCAATCTCCCAATTCATCATCCTCCCCTGGCCCCCACTTTCCCCCTTGGTGTCCATACGTTTGTTCTCTACATCTGTGTCTCCGTTTCTGCCTTGCAAACCGGTTCATCTGTACCATTTTTCTAGATTCCACATATATGCGTTAATATACGATATTTGTTTTTCTTTTTATGACTTACTTCACTCTGTTTGACAGTCTCTAGGTCCATCCATGTCTCTACAAATAATCCAATTTCATTCTCTTTTATGGCTGAGTAATATTCCATTGTATATATGTACCACATCTTCTTTACCCATTCGTCTGTCAGTGGCCATTTAGGTTGCTTCCATGACCTGGCTATTGTAAATAGTGCTGCAATGAACATTGGGTGCATGTGTCTTTTTGAATTATGGTTTTCTCTGGGTATATGCCCAGTAGTGGGATTGCTGGGTCATATGGTAATTCTATTTTGTTTCTTGAGGAACCTCAATACTGTTCTCCGTAGAGACTGTATCAATTTACATTCCCACCAGCAGTGCAAGAGGGTTCCCTTTTCTCCACAGCCACTCCAGCATTTATTGTTTGTAGATTTTCTGATGATGGCTATCTTGACCACTGTGAGGTGATACCTCATTGTAGTTTTGATTTGCATTTCTCAAATAATTAGTGATGTTGAAAATCTTTTCATGTGTTTCTTGGCCATCTGTATGTCTTCTTTGGACTTTTCAACTCTTCTTTTGAGATAAACTTTTACTGTGGAACACTTCCATCTAATAGATCTATTCCTTTTTCTGATCCTTATAAAAAGCAATAAGTATTTTTAAAACATCTTAGTATGTTTCTCTATACTAATGAACAATAAGCTTTTCGGTTATGTTTCCTAACGAAAACAGTGGACAGATCCAATAGCTTGTGATAGGTTGAATTTGAAAAGAGGGAGGTGAGTTTTATATAAAAAATCATTCTCAAAAGAATGTAATTCTTTTCCTGGTTCTTGTTTTTGTTGGCTTCAAAAAGAAGAATCCGAGAACCACTTGACTTTCTTTATATTATGGAATATCAATTGGATCATAGCAGAGAGCTGCCAAGGGCTTGTACAGCAATTTGAATCCACCCCCCCACACGCACACACACACGTATCTGCTAAAATACAAGCACTATTGTTTCAGCTTAAAAAAAAAAAAAAAAAACTCTCCTTAGGGGAATTTCCCATGGCCCAGGTTCGATCCCTGGTTGGGGAACTAAGATCCTGCAGGCCGCATGGTGCAGCCAAAAAAAATAATCTCTCCTTAGTTGTTTATGGATTAAATAAAAGCCAAAGGAAATTAACATTGATACTATATCTTAGTTATTGAGGTATATATGTGAATTTCAGCTTTTTGTAAAAGCACTAATCACTGTTTCTATATTACAGTTTTTTGGAGGCTGGCACTTCTACATTCAGGCCTACAAAGCACTGAAACATAAAACTGCAAATATGGACGTACTGATTGTGCTGGCAACTACCATTGCATTTGCTTATTCTTTAGTTATTCTTCTGGTTGCAATGTATGAGAGAGCCACAGTGAACCCTGTTACTTTCTTTGACACACCTCCTATGCTATTTGTGTTTATTGCACTAGGCCGGTGGCTGGAACATGTAGCAAAGGTAAAGTAAGAAAGGGTGACATTTATTAAAATCTTGGGTGGGTAAATGACCATAATATTTTCTAGACCAATTATTGGAAATATACATTGATTTATGTAGTTAACGATGTACTAAAAGAAGTATTTTTGTTTTGGCAGTATTTTAGGTTAAATATTCCTTTAGAAGATTTACCAAATTTATGGAATTAATACTTTAGATAATATAGTGTGTCCTTGTTTATTTTAAGAGACATTTAAGAGTACTTATTTTACTTATATCACATTATTAATGGAAAAATTGATGCGACCACAGATTTAAAATAATGATGGAAAAAAATTCACCCACAATCCCATGGTATAACGGAAATCACTTTCTAATCCTGTTCTACATACGTTTATATTTTACGGTGTGGCAAACATGGTATCCATACCACTTTGTGCCCTTAACACTCTAAAGTTTTTTCCCCATTTTTGCAGTCTAGATAATTACTCAGTGTTTCTGAATAATATTCTCTTAAATCAATGTGCTATAATTTACTAAACCATTCTGATTTTATTCTCAATTAGATTGTTTCCAGAGTTTAATTTTAGGTAATCCTGCATTAAACATGGTTAATAGTTATTTCTACTGAATTACTATCTTAGGATAAATTACAAAGGATATGATTAAAGGGCATAAATCTTTCTATGGCTCATGCTACTAATCTTAACAATTTTTGCCATCAAGGGTATGTTAGTGAAGTAGTTTTACTACAACTTCATCAGCACTGACTCCTATCTAAATTTTTGCTAAGTTAGTAGGCATTAAATGGTATCATAGAGTTGCTTTAGTTTGCATTTCTTCCATTAATAGCAGAGGTAAACATTTTCTACACAGCAGGTATTATATTTCTTCTTAAATGAATTGCCTATTTATGTCCTTTGCTCATGTACCTATTGGGTTCTGATGTTTTTCTTATTAATTTACATTATTTATTTATAAATTATACCTAATAATACATTTTATATTTTGTGTACTTCATATTTTCAAAGTGAAACATTTTCTGATTTGAATTAATTAACATTCCTAAAGCTGTCTTTTAAGTAAATGTTAAAGATTATGCCTTTATTTTACATAAGACTTTTTCTTCCTTAGCATTGTTAACGTATGTGTTTTAATTTATAGGGCAAAACATCAGAGGCTCTTGCCAAACTAATTTCACTACAAGCTACAGAAGCAACTATTGTAACTCTCGACTCTGATAATATCGTCTTGAGGTATTTACCTTCATTATTCTTCCTTCTCTTTTTAACTTCTTAGGAAAAATATCAAATATACACAGAAGTAGAGAGAAAGGTATAATGAACTCACATAACCTATCTCCCAGATTTAACAATTATTCACATTTTGCCACACTTTACTTCGTCTATACAATCTATTTTTCTTTCTGTTGTTGCAGGAGAATTTTAAAGTAAATCCCAGTTATATGGTTATATGGTTATATGGTTTTACTGCAGATATTCCTGTTGTATTTCTAAAAAAGGACATAGTCTTATATAATCATAATGCCCATACTGCATCTAACAAAATGAACAATTATTCTTTAATGTGATCTAATACACAGTCCATATTAACATTTCTCCTGTTGTCTCCAAACTGTTTTAAGTTTCTTTGTTTGAAATGGAATTCAGAAAAGGTCCATGTGTCACTGCATTTGACTGATATGTTTGTTTGTTTTAAGTTTTGAGTTTTTTGTTTTGTTTTGTTTTGTTTTGGCTGTATTGGGTCTTCATTGCTGTGTGCGGGCTGTCTCTGGTTTCAGCGAGCAGGGGCTACTCTTCGCTACAGTGCACGGGCTTCTCATGGTGGTGGCTTCTCTTGTTGCAGAGCACGGGCTCTAGGTGCACAGGCTTCAGTAGTTGTGGTGCATGGGCTCGGTAGTTGTGGCTCGCAGGCTCAGTAGTTGTGGCGCATGGGCCTAGTTGCTCCACAGCATGTGCAATCTTCCCGGACCAGGGATCGAACCCGTGTCCCCTGCATTGTCAGGCAGATTCTTAACCACTGCGCCACCAGGGAAGCCCCTGTTTGGGTTTTTTTTTATTTTTTAATTGAGTTATAGTTCATGTACAATAGTATATAAGTTACAAGTGTACAATGTAGTGATTCACAATTTTTAAAGATTATACTCCATTTATAGCTATTATAAAATATTGGCCATATTCCCCATGTTGTACAATATATCCTTGTCACTTATTTATTTTATACATAGTAGTTTGTACCTCTTAATCCTCTACCCTATATTGTTCTTCACCGTTCCCTTTTCCCACTGGTAACCACTAGTTATTTCTCTACATCTGTGAGTCTGCTTCTTTTTTGTTGTACTTACTAGTTTGTTGTATTTTTTAGATTGCACATATAAGTGACATCATACAGTATTTGTCTTTCTCCTGACATGTTTGTTTTAATGTAGAATAGCTCCTCTCTCCAGTTCTCCCTCCCTTGTTCCTCCCTGCTCCTCCCTCTCCATACATTTGACTTGGTAAAGAAACATCTATCAGTAGTCCTTTAGAAAATCCCACAGTCCAAATTTGTCTCTGTTTCTATCTGGAATCATTTAACTTGTTCTATAACTCCTATATTACCTGTAAACTGGAAGTTAGAGCTAAAAACTTGATTAGATTTCATTCTTTTGTATTTCTCATTCCTTTCCTCATAAAATTATTTAGGCAAATGCATACAATAAATTAGTTCTTTTGTTCAGTAAAACCCATTACATTCTTTCTAAAGCTTTCATTTATTAGTTCAATGACTATTCAACAAATATTTAGAGTGCTTCTTTGTGCTAGCTACTGAGCTATTCCCCAACAGTGAAAAAGACTGACACTGTAGTTCCTAACTTAAATGTTGGTTTTAACTTCCATTGGTAGCAATTATGGGGCCACAAGCTTGATGTCAACTAAAAAGCTTGCATGGAAAGATCAGGGGGAGAAGCATACTGTCATGGTGCTTTTTATTTTAACTCATATCCAGTGAAGAGCAAGTGGATGTGGAGCTTGTACAACGTGGAGACATCATTAAAGTGGTTCCAGGAGGCAAATTTCCAGTGGATGGGCGTGTTATTGAAGGACATTCTATGGTAGATGAGTCCCTCATCACAGGTATGTTCTTTCAGAGGATCATGACATGAAAGTGAAGTGAATCCAAAGTGTTAATTAAAAATAGGCATGAAAGAAGTCCAAAAGATGGCATACTAGGAGGATGCAGAATTCGCATCTCCTCACAACTAGGGCACCTACCAGGCACCAGTGGGGAACCACAGACACCTAATGGGATGGCAGGAACCCCCAGCCACCGGGTAGGACATGGGGCATGGGGGGAGTGAAGGGGGAGGAGAAGTGGAGGTGGGATGGGACTGGCGCCCCTGAGGGGCAGGGATCCCACACCCGAAGGAGGAAATTAGGGAACCACTGGGAGGACAGAGGATCAAAAGGGAGCATGGCCAGGCTTCCCCTGCTCACTTGGGCCCTGGAACCTCCTGAGATCCCGGGCCTGATTCTCTGCCCACCTAGGCCCCCTCCAGCCGTGCAGGTCCTGAGGGAGTGGGAGGGAAGGGGGAGCAAAAGTAAAGTCCGGACCTCTGGGACTGGCACCCCTGAGGGGTGGCTGGGGGAGGGGAGGCGTTCCTACACCCAGTGGGACCCACCCACGTTAGGAGTCCATCAGGAATGGGGGAGACCCTGGGGGAGGCAGTGGGGGAGGGGCAAGAAGGAACGGAAGGGAAGGGGCCAGTGCTTTCCCTGTCCACTTAGGCACCGGGGCACCTGTTGGGCTCCCAGGCCTAATCCTCTGCCCTTGGAGCCTCCCTCCTGCCACACAGAGCCCAAGCCCTGCCCCCCACCCCCACCCAGGGCCCTAACTCTACACTCGGAGACCCCCTCCAATGAGCTGGGCCTAAACCCCACCCACACACCCTCACCCAGGGCCCTACCTCCAAACCTGGGAACTCCACACTCCAGAGGCCCTCATTTCCACGTGCTGCCTGTCCCCTTTAGCGCAGGTCCTAAGCAGAGGCCCCTCCCCATGCTTGAATGTCTCCCCGTCTAGGCCCCACCCCACGCTCAAATGTCACTTCCCCACCCGCCTAGGTCCTGCCGCACCCTAAACCCTGCACCTGCCTAAGTTCCACCCCCCTTAACTCCACCCCCATAGCCAAGTCTTTTTTATTTTTTTCTTTTATTTTTGTAATTTTATTTTATTCTTTATACTTTGTTAGTGATCTCTCCTTTTGGCTTCTTCCCTGCCCCCCACCTTGTTTTTTTTTCTTTTTTCTGTTGTGGTTTTATTTTACCTTGTTGCAGTTGTTTCAATTATAATTTTATTTTTCCTAATACAATTTTTATCTTTCTAATTTTATTTTATTTTTTATTCGTTGATATTGTACTGCTCCTTTTTTTTCTTTCTTTCTACCTTTTTTTTCTTTTTTTACCACACCACAAAGCTTGCGGGATCTTGGTTCCGAGGCTGGAGGTTTGGCCTGAGCTCCTGTGGTGGGAGCTCAGAGTCCAAGCCACTGGACTAACAGACAACCTCAGACCCCAGGGAATATCAATTGGAGTGAGGCCTCCCGGAGGTCCTCATATCAGCACCAAGACCCAGCTCTATCCAACTGCCTGCAAACTCCAGTGCCGGATGTCTCAGGCCAAACTACCAGTAAGACAGGAATACACCACCACCCATCAAAGAAAAAAAAATGAAATGACAAAAAAATATGTTACAGATGAAGGAGCAAGGTAAAAAACTACAAGACCAAATAAATGAAGATGAAATAGGCAACCTACCTGGAAAAGAATTCAGACAAATGATAGTAAAGATGATCCAAAATCTTGGAAACAGAATGAAGAAAATACAAGAAACATTTAACAAGGATCAAGAAGAGCTAAAGAGGAAACAAACAGTGATGAACAACACAGTTACTGAAATTAAAAATACTCTAGAAGTAATCAGTAACAGAATAACTGAGGCAGCAGAACGGATAAGTGACCTGGAAGATAAAATGGTGGAAATAACTGACAGGGAGCAGAATGAAGAAAACAGAATAAAAAGAATTGAGGACAGTCTCAGAGACTTTGGGGACAACATTAAATGCACTAACATTTGGATTACAGGGGTCCCTGAAGAAGAAGAGATAAAGAAAGGATCTGAGAAAATATTTGAAGAGATTATAGTCGAAAACTTCCCTAACATGGGAAAGGAAATAGTCAATCAAGTCCAGGAAGCACAGAGAGTACCATGCAGGATAAACACAAAGAGAAACACGCTGAGACACATTAAATAACTATCAAAAATTAAATACAAAGAAAAATGTTAAAAGCAGCAAGGAAAAAGCAACAAATAACATATGAGGGAATCTCCATAAGGTTTA
Source organism: Stenella coeruleoalba (assembly GCF_951394435.1). Lineage (NCBI taxonomy): Eukaryota > Metazoa > Chordata > Mammalia > Artiodactyla > Delphinidae > Stenella > Stenella coeruleoalba. The sequence goes on from NC_137152.1 coordinate 60,255,331, forward strand.
CAGCTGATTTTTTGGCAGAAACTCTGCAAGCCACAAGGGAGTGGCAGGACATATTCAAAGTGATGAAAGGGAAAATACTACAACCGAGATTACTCTACCCAGCAAAGATCTCATTCATTTTTTTTTCTTTTGTTTTTGTGGTACGCGGGCGTCTCACTGTTGTGGCCTCTCCTCTTGTGGAGCACAGGCTCCGGACACACAGACTCAGCGACCATGGCTCACGGGCCCAGCCGCTCCACGGCATGTGGGACCTTCCCAGACCAGGGCACGAAGCGTGTCCCCTGCATCGGCAGGCGGACTCTCAAACCACTGTGCCACCAGGGAAGCCCCCTCATTCAGTTTTGATGGATTAATTAAAACCTTTACACATAAGCAAAAGTACAGAGAATTCAGCACTACCAAACCAGCTTTACAACAAATGCTAAAGGAACTTCTCTAGGCAGGCAAAAAAAGAGAAGGAAAAGACCTACAAAAACAAACCCAAAACAATTAAGAAATGGGAATAGGAACATACATATCAGTAATTACCTTAAATGTAAATGGATTAAATGCACCAACCAAAAGACATAGACTGGCTGAATGGATACAAAAACAGGACCCATATATATGCTGTCTACAAGAGACCCACTTCAGACCTAGTGACACATACAGACTGAAAGTGAGGGGATGGAAAAAGATATTCCATGCAAATGGAAATCAAAAGAAAGCTGGAGTAGCAATTCTCCTATCAGACAAAATAGACTTTAAAATAAAGACTATTACAAGAGACAAAGAAGGACACTACATAATGATCAAGGAATCAATCCAAGAAGAATATATAACAATTGTAAATATTTATGCACCCAACATAGGAGCACCTCAATGCATAAGGCAAATGCTAACAGCCATAAAAGGGGAAATCGACAGTAACACAATCATAGTAGGGGACTTCAACACCCCACTTCCACCAATGGACACATCATCCAAAATGAAAATAAATAAGGAAACACAAGCTTTAAATGATACATTAAACAAGATGGACTTAATTGATATTTATAGGACATTCCATCCAAAAACAACAGAATTCACTTTCTTCTCAAGTGCTCATGGAACATTCTCCAGGATAGATCATATCTTGGGTAACAAATCAAGCCTTGGTAAATTGAAGAAAATTGAAATCGTATCAAGTACCTTTTCTGACCACAGTGCTGTGAGACTAGATATCAATTACAGGGAAAAAAATGTAAAAAATACAAACACATGGAGGCTAAACAATACACTAGTAAATAACGAAGAGATCACTGAAGAAATCAAAGAGGAAATCAAAAAATACCTGGAAACAAATGACAATGAAAACACAACAACCCAAAATCTATGGGATGCAGCAAAAGCAGTTCTAAGAGGGAAGTTTATAGCAATACAGTCCTACCTCAAAAAAAAGAAAAATCTCAAATAAACAAACTAACCTTCCATCTAAAGCAATTAGAGAAAGAAGAACAAAAAAACCCTGTAAGTTAGTAGAAGGAAATAAATCTTAAATATCAGATCAGAAATAAATGAAAAAGAAATGAAGGAAACAGTAGCAAAGATCAGTAAAACTAAAAGCTGGTTCTTTGAGAAGATAAACAAAATTGATAAATCATTAGCCAGACTCATCAAGAAAAAAAGGGAGAAGACTAAAATCAACAGAATTAGAAATGAAAAAGGAGAAGTAAAAACTGATACTGCAAAAATACAGTGGATCATGAGAGATTACCACAAGCAAGTCTATGCCAATAAAATGGACAACCTGGAAGAAATGGACACATTCTTAGAAAAGCACAACCTTCTGACACTGAACCAGGAAGAAGCAGAAAATATAAACAGACCCATCACAAGCACTGAAATTGAAACTATGATAAAAAATCTTCCAACAAGCAAAAGCCCAGGGCCAGGTGGCTTCACAGGTGAATTCTATCAAGCATTTAGGGAAGAGCTAACACCTATCCTTCTCAAACTCTTCCAAAATACAACAGAGGGAGGAAGACTCCCAAACTCATTCTATGAGGCCACTGTCACCCTGATAGCAAAACCAGACAAGAATGTCACAAAAGAAACTACAGCCCGATATCTCTGATGAACATAGATGCAAAAATCCTCAACAAAATACTACCAAACAGAATCCAACTGCACATTAAAAGGATCATACACCATGATCAAGTGGGGTTTATCCCAGGAATGCACGGATTCTGCAATATACACATATCAATCATTGTGATACACCATATTAACAAATTGAAGGAGAAAAACCATATGATCATTTCAATAGATGCAGAAAAAACTTTTGACAAGATTCAACACCCGTTTATGGTAGAAACTCTCCAGAATGTAGGCATATAGGGTACCTACCTCAACATAATAAAGGCCATATATGACAAACCCACAGCCAACATCATTCTCAGTTGTGAAAAACTGAAACCATTACCCCTAAGATAGGAACAAGAAAAAGTTGTCCACTCTCACCACTATCATTCAACAAAGTTTTGGAAGTTTTAGCCACGGCAATCAGAGAAGAAAAAGAAATAAAAGAAATATAAATTGGAGAAGAAGTAAAACTGTCCCTGTTTGCTGATGACATGATACTCTACGTAGAGAACCCTAAAGATGCTACCAGAAAACTACTAGAGCTAATCAATGAATTTGGTAGAGTTGCATGATACAAAATTAATGCCCAGAAATCTCTTGCATTCCTATACACTAATGATGAAAAATCTGAAAGAGAAGTTAAGGAAACACTCCCATTTACCATTGCAACAAAGAGAATAACATACCAGGAATAAACCTACCTAAGGAGACAAAAGACCTGTATACAGAAAACTATGAGACACTGATTAAAGAAATTAAAGATGATACAAACATATGGAAAGATATACTATGTTCTTGGATAGGAAGAATCAACATTGTGAAAATGACTATACTGCCCAAAGCAATCTACAGATTCAGTGTAATCCCTGTCAAACTACCAATGAAATTTTTCACAGAACTAGAACAAAAAATTGCCCAATTTGTATAGAAACACAAAAGACCCTGAATAGCCAAAACAATCTCGAGAAAGAAAAACGGAGCTGGAGGAATCAGGCTCCTGGACTTCAGACTATGTTACAAAGCTACAGGAATCAAGGCAGTATGGTACCGGCACAAAAACAGAAAGATAGATCAATGGAACAGGATAGAAATCCCAGATATAAACCCACACACCTATGGTCACCTTATCTTTGATAAAGGATGCAAGAATATACAATGGAGAAAGGACAACCTCTTCAATAAGTGGTGCTGAGAAAACTGGACAGCTACATGTAAAAGAATGAAATTACAACATTCCCTAACACCATACACAAAAAATAAACTGAAAATGGATTAAAGACCTAAATGTAAGGCCAGACACTATTAAACTCTTAGAGGAAAACAGAGGCAGAACACTCTGTCACATAAGTCACATCAATATCCTTTTTGACCCACCTCCTAGAGAAATGGAATTAAAAACAAAAATTTAAAAATGGGACCTAATGAAACTTAAAAGCTTTTGCACAGCAAAGGAAACCATAAACAAGACGAAAAGACAACCCTCGGAATGGAAAAAATATTTGCAACGAAGCAACCGACAAAGGATTAATCTCCAAAATATACAAGCAGCTCAATATCAAAAAAACAAAGAACCCAATCCAAAAATGGGCAGAAGACCTAAATAGACATTTCTCTAAAGAAGATATACAGATTGCCAACAAACACATGAAAGGATGCTCAACATCACTAATATTTAGAGAATTGCTGATCAAAACTAAAATGAGATATCATCTCACACCGGTCAGAATGGCCATCATCAAAAAATCTAGAAACAATAAATGCTGGAGAGGGTGTGGAGAAAAGGGAACACTCTTGCACTGTTGGTGGGAATGTAAATTGATACAGCCACTATGGAGAACAGTATGGAGGTTTCTTTAAAAACTACAAATACAAGTATCATACGACCCAGAAATCCCACTACTGGGCATATACCCTGAGAAAACTATAATTCATAAAGAGTCATGTACCAATATGTTCATTGCAGCTCTATTTACAATAGCCAGGACATGGAAGCAACCTAAGTGTCCATCATCAGATGAATGGATAAAGAAGATGTGGCACATATATACAATGGAATATTACTCAGCCATAAAAAGAAACGAAATTGAGATATTTGTAGTGAGGTGGATGGACCTAGAGTCTGTCATACAGAGTGAAGTAAATCAGAAAGAGAAAAACAAATACTGTATGCTAACACATATATTTGAAATGTAAGAAAAAAAATAAAAGGTCATGAAGAACCTAGGGGTAAGACAGGAATAAAGACACAGACCTACTAGAGAATGGACTTGAGGATATGGGGAGGGGGAAGGGTAAGCTGTGACAAAGTGAGAGAGTGGCATGGACATATATACACTATCAAACGTAAAATAGATAGCTAGTGGGAAGCAGCCGCATAGCACAGGGAGATCAGCTTGGTGGTTTGTGGCACCTAGAGGGGTGGGATAGAGAGGGTGGGAGGGAGGGAGATGGAAGAGGGAAGAGATATGGGAACATATGTATATGTATAACTGATTCACTTTGTTATAAAGCAGAAACTAACACACCATTGTAAAGCAATTATACTCCAATAAAGATGTTAAAAAGAAAAAAAACTACAATGAGGTATCACCTCATACCGGTCAGAATGGCCATCATCAAAAAATCTGCAAACAATAAATGCTGGAGAGGGTATGGAGGAAAGGGAACCCTCTTGCACTGTTGGTGGGAATGTAAATTGATACAGCTACTATGGAGAACAGTATGGAGGTTCCTTAAAAAACTAAAAAGAGAACTACCATATGACCCAGCAATCCCACTACTGGGCATATACCTCAGAAAACCATAATTCAAAAAGTCATGTACCATAATGTTCATTGCAGCACTATTTACAATAGCCAGGACATGGAAGCAACCTAAGTGTCCATCGATGGATGAATGGATAAAGAAGATGTGGCACATATATACAATGGAATATTACTCAGCCATAAAAAGAAACAAAATTGAGTTATTTGTAGTGAGGTGGATGGACCTAGAGTCTGTCATACAGAATGAAGTAAGTCAGAAAATGCAAAACAAATACATATGCTAACACATATATATGGAATCTAAAAAAAACCCAAAAGCTTCTGATGAACCTAGGGGCAGGACAGGAAGAAAGACACAGACATAGAGAATGGACATGAGGACACAGGGAAGGGGAAGGGTAGGCTGGGACGAAGTGAGAGAATAGCATTGACATATATACACTACCAAATGTAAGATAGATAGCTAGTGTGAAGCAGCTGCATGGCACAGGGAGATCAACTCAGTGCTTTGTGAACGCCTAGAGATGTGGGATAAGGAGGGCGGGAGGGAGATGCAAGAGGGAGGGAATATGGGGATATACATATGCTTATAGCTGATTCATTTTGTTATACAGCAGAAACTAACACAACACTGTAAAACAATTATACTCCAATAAAGATGTTTAAAAAAATAGACATGAAAGGTGAAGAACTTTTTGTAGAAACTATGGACCGAGTAAATAATGAGCGAAGAGAATATGAGTTTTTTTAAGAATGTATTAAATCACTTTCTGCAGATTTTCTTTGTGGTTTTATTTATGCTACTGAAGGCTCTTTTCACTGAGGATTGTTAATTACTAGAATGTATAACCAGAGGAAGTTGTCACATTCTGCTGTAGAGCCCAGTAGACTTTGGCAAAGTTTCCTGAGCAAATGCCTATTGGGTCTTCCTGCCCTAAAGACTGGTCTAGTCTGAGCTGGGATAGGACTCCAGGTTTTCCACATCAGGGTCAGCTCTAAAGAGAATAAGCCTGGAGTAATTTTAGAGATCTTAGATAACTAAGGCCAATACAGAGCAGAACCAAAATAACACCTTTCCTACCTCAGTCCTTACGATAGTGGCTCAGTTTATGAATTGTGTGGAAATAATTTAGGATTCTGTGTTTCTCAGTAGGGGTGCTATTGCTAGTTTGGATGGGACAGTTCTTAGTTCTGACTGACTATCCTACACATGGTACATTTAATATCCGTGACCCTGACCTACTAAATTGGAGTAGCAGTACCCCATGCTCCACCTGTAGTTATTACAGGCAAGAACTCTCTCCTACATTTATAAAGGCTCCTTGGGAATAGGTTGAGAAGCAATGATCTAAGACTAGGGTGGAAGTCCAAAAGTACCTGCCAATAAGAGTTAACACAGTAGGTTTTTCCAGTTTAAATTATATATCCCTGGGTTTGGCCCAGAACTGACATAAAGAAAAAGAGAGGGCAACCTTCACCTAGGCATTTGTCCAGATTCTATTTCAGGAAATAAGAATCTCCTTTCTAGATATTGACAATTGACAAATAACTGTATATTTCAAGATAGTATTTATTTATGCTCCCTAAATGTATCTTTACTCCTTATATAGGGGAGGCAATGCCTGTGGCTAAGAAGTCTGGCAGCACAGTGATTGCTGGTTCCATTAACCAGAATGGGTCACTCCTTATCCGTGCAACCCATGTTGGAGCAGACACAACCCTTTCTCAAATTGTCAGACTTGTAGAGGAGGCACAAACATCAAAGGTAAATTAACTCCCTAGGAGAAACAAAGTATTTTCATGAAAGCCCACTCAGTATAAATCTTGATCTAGTTTTTATGTGTTCCTTTGATTAATTCTAGCTGTATTAATATGGAGTTTATTAAAATATTTGTGCTCAATACCAAATATGCTCTGTATTCATTATCAAAAAAGGAGACTTTGATATACATATCGTTATTTTTTTTTTTTAATTCTAGGCTCCTATCCAGCAGTTTGCAGACAAACTCAGTGGCTACTTTGTTCCTTTTATTGTCATTGTTTCCATTGCTACCCTTTTGGTTTGGATTATAATTGGATTTCTGAATTTTGAAATCGTGGAAACCTACTTTCCTGTGAGTGACTTATAACACCTTTTTTCATATGTAAAACTGTGTGAATCTTTTGCATAAGTAAGTAATTGGAAAATAACTAATAATTACTGGTATCTTTAACAGACTGGAGTGAGAGGGTGATAAGAATAACATTTGCATTTCTGTAAATATAAAAGAAAACATAAAAGGTTTTTTTCATTATGACTTGTGATTTTCCAAAAGCAAGTACAGGCATACCTCGTTTTATTGCACTTTGCTTTATCGTGCTTTGCAGATATTGTGTTTTTTACAAATTGAAGGTTTGTGGCAACTCTGCGTCGAGCAAGTCTATCGACGCCATTTTTCCAACAGCATTATTTTTTAATTAAGGTATGTACATGTTTCTTGAGACATAATGATGTTGCACATTTAGTAGACTACGGTATAGTGTAAACATAACTTTTACATTCATTGGGAAACCAAAGAATTCTTGTGACTCACTTTATTTTGGTGGTCTAGAACTGAACCCACAATATCTCCGAGGTATGCCTATAGTGACCTTTCACATTTTATACTTAGTCTGAGTCCCAGCATGATTTTGCTTTCATAAAGGACAATGGATATATTGAGGAAAATCTTGGGATCTCAGCTCTGCCACATACCATCAGTGTGATCTTAGGTCAACTTGATTTCTCTTTGAGCTTCGGTTTCCTCACCTCTCAAGTGAGATTTTAATAATGCTCATCCAACATAACTTGCAGTTGTAAAAGTTAGATAAGATGATATATATTAGACACACTTTGTAATTTATTAAGTGCTTTATAAATATAATATTAGTGTCTGCTTTTCTCTAGTTCTATGATGTTCTCTAACGTATGGTGTCATAAAGTGGTAAAGTAGAGCTGGACTGTACCTCATGTTAGAGATAAAACCTTTAAGTCACTGAATTTCTCTTATCTTCAGTTTTGTGATCTGTAATATAGTGATAATAATACCTAAATTTCAGGGTTGGAATTAGTGTAGGTGAAAACATACACTTACGACATATATGAAAGCATAAGCTTAGATGTCTATGAAAATCCCTTCCAACTCTGTCTCTCTCTATATATATAACTCTTAGATGATCACTTAGTTTAAGTATTTGAGAACTTAGTAAGAACATAGCACTGTAAAACCATTATTACTAAGAAAGTCTTACTTTGTTGTGTTTCTTTTAAAAATGCCATGCTGTACACTGTTTCATGCTGTTTTTCCCTTCAATTAAAGAACAGGTAGAATCATAACATCTATGTATCTATTACATGATATGGTCATTAGTATAATATTAAAAAGTTTCTTTAAATGATTCATATTGGTTGAGTACTCATTGAACAAGAGGATTGCTGGGAAGTATTTTGGAACGTGTCTCCTTCAGGAATTTTTCTCATGAGTTCAGGGAGTCCTTAGGAGATTTCTCCTAATACTATCGATCATACTTAACCACAGAAGCAAATACTCAATGTCACTAAGAGCTATACTACCAGATATACTCAGTTCACGTTGTTTTGTCCAAAAGAATTTTATTGAAATGTGGTGAAGCAACCTTTGCAAACTGGGTGATTTTTTTCATTGTCTTTAAAGAATAGTGTGAAAGACAGCTTTATGGTGTTAGTATACAGAAGTACAGAATTATTTTTGTTCAGGATCAAATATGTTGAGAATTGGGTCGTATGTTTGCAGCTATATTTGAAAGTCCCTAATAAAACACTTATTCTCTCAATATGGGGGGGGAGTTGACTTTTATTATGTTCCTTATATTCACTCCATAGTTTGTAACTCTGGAATCAGCAAAATTGAAATCTTGATTTTAGGACTGTAACTTGTTTACCAGTTATGTCAACAATATCTTATATTCATAAAAGAAAAAAAGTGTTTTCTTACTAATAGCTAAAACATATGTTGGTAGCTAAGCAGGATTATGTGTGACTCCAAAATTTTGGTTTTATTTAAATAGAGTTAAGCTTTGTTCCTTTTGTTTTATCCAGCTCTGAATCAGTAATCAAAATTCATGCATTTCTTCTCAAGGGCTACAACAGAAGTATCTCCCGAACAGAAACAATAATACGCTTTGCTTTCCAAGCCTCAATCACAGTTCTGTGCATTGCATGCCCCTGTTCACTGGGATTGGCCACTCCAACTGCCGTGATGGTGGGTACAGGAGTAGGCGCTCAAAATGGCATACTAATCAAAGGTGGTGAGCCATTGGAGATGGCTCATAAGGTAAGATACTCCCCAGAACTAAGAGTTGTCTCATTCAAACTGGCAATAGCACCCGTATTGAAAAATAGAGTCTTAAATTATTTCTACATAGCCCATAAGCTGAGCCTCTTCTGGCACTGTCGTGAGGGTTGAGGTAGGAAAGGTGTCAGTTTGGTTCTGCTCTGGATTGGCCTTAGTTATATGAGACTTCTAAAACTACTCCAGACCTACTCTCTTTAGAGTAGACCCTGGTGTGGAAAACCTGGAGTCCTATCCCAGCTCAGATTAGACTGGTCTTTAGGGCAGGAAGACACCATAGATATTTGCTCAGGCAATTTGCCCAAGTCTGTCAGGCTTCTAACCCGTTTGTGTGTGGCTCCATGTTTGTGCTGTTCGCCGTTAGATAGGGCTTGCTGTTCCTCTGCCTTTGCTGCCACCAGCTGACAGTTTGCAACTATGACTTGAGGAATATAATCCTGTCCCTGATCTCCTATTAGAATTTCCATCACAATCTCAATCAAGGCTATTTGACTTAAACTAAAACCATGTTCCTTCTAGTATGTTCTTATTATGAGGATATAAACTATAAAGAGATGCATGTAGTAAACACAGAACACAACTTAGAACAGATTTGGAACCTCATCTAGCCAGTGAATACAGGCTACTAATTTTTATAGTAATTTTAAATTTTGATATGATTTCAAACTTAAATAAAAGTTGAAAGAATAGTATAAAGAACTCCCATATACCCTTTACTGCAGATATGAAGCCCCTTTCCTAAGAACAAGGGCAGTCTCTTACATACCACAGTACAAAGATCAAAATCAAGAAGTTGATATTGATATAATACTCTTGTTTAATCTGTTGTCCATATTCCAGTTTCCTCAGCTGACTCCATAATCCTTTATAGCTGTTTTTAATTTCATCCAGAATCATGCTTTGTACTTAATTGTCATATCTCTTTTCATCTCAGTTCCTCAAGCTATTCATTTCTCAAGTTTCATTATCCGAGTTTACTGTGAGGTGACTGTTCTTTAGTTCCAGACTCTTCCTTTTTCCTACCTGGTCTGAGTTTCCCTCGTTGGTTCCCTGAGCTGTCTCTTCTCAGGGCAGGCTTCTCATCTAGACCCAATAAAGTCAAAGCAACCCAGAAGGTCTTATCTGGCGCACACTTCAACTTAATTACTTACTTATAATCATTTGCCTACTGCCCAGATTTCCCCTACAGATCTATTCATTAGTACTGAAAGCCTTTCTCTTTCCCTAGAAGCACTAGAGGCATCTCTTAATTACCTATTAACAGTCAACTCTTAACAAGTAGTTCTAGTTATTTAACATATGTCCACAGTACGTTGAACATTTGCAAGGGAGGGCTATTAGGTGTAACTAAGGATATTTCTTCCCTTTTTCTCCCTTCTTTTTATTCTCCCAAAGACAGTTTATTTAGTCCAATTAAATCAGAGGTCAGCTTATTATGAAACAAGATAGTAATGTGTTTGTCAAAGTAAACCTTTTTCTCATTTCTGGAAAGCTGATACTAAGAATTATCAAGCCATATAGGTGCATTGTATTTTGATTTTCTTACAGGTAAAGGTAGTGGTATTTGATAAAACTGGAACCATAACCCATGGAACCCCAGTAGTGAATCAAGTAAAGGTTCTAGTGGAAAGTAACAGAATGTCATGCAATAAGATCCTGGCCATTGTGGGAACTGCTGAAAGTAACAGTGAACACCCTCTAGGAGCAGCAATAACCAAATACTGCAAGCAGGTACAATTTTTCCCTTGTTTATTCATGATTTACATATATATAGTTGGTATGAAGCTAGAGAGACTCATGTTTTCTCATTTTATTTTGTATGTCTTAATTTCTTCATGCAGGAAAATATAAAGATAAAAACAAAAATTAACTATAACCCTACCACACAGATAACCCCAGTCAACTAAAAACTTAATATAGAAGTAATACATATTTATGGTAGGAAAATTCAGATAGTTCAGCATTACATAACGAAAAAGGAAAACCTCATTCCCTGCCCCCTTCCATAATTCCTCTCTCCAAAGTTTAACAAGTATTAACCTGTTAACAGTCTTTTTAAATAACAGCTTTATTGAGGTAAAATTCACATACCATAAAGTTCACCCTTGTAAAGTTACAATTCAATAATTTTTAGTATATTCACAAAAGTGTGCATCTGTTAACCATTTTTAGTTCATATACCACCATTTATTATTTTTTAAACTTTACATAGAAAGGTGATACAATGACCAATCTTTGGTACCTTTTAAAAAGACTTTATTAAATGATTTTTCCATATCAGGACATATAGATCTGCCTCATTGTTTTTAATGACCATATTGTATTCTATTGTATGATTGGTTTTTTGGCCCTTACCATGTACAGTTAACATCCTTGTCAGCTTTTGCACATTTATCTCTAATGTTCAATGCCTATCAATGCAACTGCTAGATCAAAGGATACATGCTGTTAAATTCTGATGAATATTACCAATGCTCAAATGACAAATATTATCAACACCCACACAAAAAGGTGTACCAGTTTATATTTTCACGAGAAGTTGAATGCCCATTTCCCCACATTCTCACCAACAGTTTATTTTTTCCAATTCAATAAGTAAAAAATATTTATTCATTGATGGTTTACTTTGCATTTTTTAATTATGAATAAGGTTGAGCATCTTTTCACATGTGTATTGGCCATTTGAATTTCTTTTTCTATACCCTGTTTGCTTGTATCCTTTGCCTATTTTTTCATAAGATTGTTTACCTTTTTCTCATTGATTTGTATAAGTTCTTTGTAAATTATCTCACATAGTTTTTCAGTTAGAACATGGCAGTTTCACCATTGGTGTTGCCATTTCTTTATTTGTTCTTTCCTTTTTACCTATTAACTATTACTGACCTGGCTTCTTTACACCCAAATCAAATAACAGAGAGGATGAAGATATAAAGAGACAGGAAACAGTGATGGTCACCAGAATTCTTTGGCTCACTAAGGACACAGAATCATACTAGAGAGACCCTCTGGTAACTGAAGGCCCTGTTCTTTGTTACCCTTTTCCCTGTACCGAATAGAAAATCTGACTTGAAAATAGAATTAAATATGTAACTTGTAATTCTCTACTGGAAAGGACAGAGAAAATTGATAAACCTTCCACATTTTCTTTCCTTAAAGTTGGTATAAATCTTATAAAGTGGGGTTTAAAATAAGTATTGTGAGGTTCTCCTCTAACTTTGAACATTATACGCAATGCTCTGTTCCTTCGTCCTTATCAAAAACCCACTGTCAAATAGGCAATGAGAAGTGATAGTTTTATTCTAAACATTCAGAATTAACCAGGCATGTAGATTGTGTCTAAACATTTAGAATTAACCAGCAGTAATCTTTGATCTTGCTAATGAGGACCTTGGATTATTAGAACAGCAGAGGAAATCCTTCTGTTTCTATCCGTTAGGAGCTGGACACTGAAACCTTGGGTACCTGCATAGATTTCCAGGTTGTGCCAGGCTGTGGTATTAGCTGTAAAGTCACCAATATCGAAGGCTTGCTACACAAGGATAACTGGAAGATAGAGGAAAATAATATTAAAAATGCATCCCTGGTTCAAATAGATACAAGTAATGAACAGTCATCAACTTCATCTTCCATGATTATTGATGCCCAGCTCTCAAGTAAGCTAATTTTCTTTGTAGTACCAATTATGGGACAGTTATTAACAGATGTCTAACTTTATAATCTGAACTGTTATATAAGAAACAAGATTGGTGTCATGGTTTCATTTTCGTAAATCAGTTTCACTGTAGGCCTTCTAATTATTTTACTCAGTTACTCAAGAACATTTTTCAGCTGTGCTCCTTGATTACAGTAGAGGGTGATAAAGTCTAGCCTTAGCTGATCTTCCATCTTTTAGTTCAGCTTTCTTTCTTTTATTTCTCACCACAGCTGCTCCAAACCTTTTGTATCCTTCACAAGCTCCTGTGGCCTTCCCCCTAGTTCCCTAAGTAAATTGTCCTGCTTATTTTTCACACAGAAATTTAAGGTTCTCAGACATGTGTTCTTTCAGGTTTTTTTGCTCAGAATGTTTCCTTTTTCAGGGAAAGAAGTATCCCTCATCTTGCCTAATGAATCCCCTCATCTTTGCCCTAGATCCCACCCTCTCTTGATTCCTCAGGAACCTCATGCTCTGTTATGTCCCCTTGTTTCTTTTTTTTCCAACACACTGTCGTAGCTCCTTCTCCTAAACATATAAACATTTCTTCCATCAAAATCACTGTATTCCCATCTAGATTTTATCCTACCTTTCTTTTCCTTAATATCCAGGCTTCTAGAAAGAGTAGTCTAGGCTGGCTGAATTCACTTCTTCACTGCACAGTTTGGCTTCTGCCCCATCCATACTAGTGAAACTGTTTTAAGTCTACTGGTGATCTCATTTAGTCCCCTCTCCAGTGGTCTTTTTTTTTTTTTTTTTTTTGCGATAAGTGGGCCTTTCACTGTTCTGGCCTCTCCTGTTGCGGAGCACAGGCTCCGGACGCGCAGGCTCAACGGTGGCTCATGAGCCTAGCTGCTCCGCGGCATGTGGGATCTTCCCGGACTGGGGCATGAACCCGTGTCCCCTGCATCGGCAGGTGGACTCTCAACCACTGCGCCACCAGGGAAGCCCTCCAGTGGTCACTTTTCAGTCTTCATTGCTGTATGACCTCGCTAAGGCATTTGACAATGTTGACCATTTCTTCTTTCCTAAAATGTTTTTCTCCCTTGATTCCGTGACCCTGCTTTCTCTAGATTCTCCTCTCACCTACCTGGCTGTTCTTTCTAATCCTCTTCTGATTCCTCTTTTCTCCTGGCTCTCACATGTTGGGTGTCCTCAGAGTTTTGTTCTTTGTCTTTTGTTCATTTTACATACTCTCTCTGTACAGTCTTTTTTTAAAAATTTTATTTATTTTTTGGCTGTGTTGGGTCTTCGTTGCTGTGCACTGGCTTTCTCTAGTTGCAGCAACAGGGGGCTACTCTTTGTTGTGGTACACAGGCTTCTCATTGCGGTGGCTTCTCTTTGCTGCAGAGCACGGGCTCTAGGCATGTGAGCTTCAGTAGTTGTGGCTCGCGGGCTCCAGAGGGCAGGCTCAGTAGTTATGGCGCACGGGCTTAGTTGCTCCATGGCCTGTGGGATCTTCCCGGACCACGGCTCGAACCCATGTCCCCTGCATTGGCAGGCAGATTCCCAACCACTGCGCCACCAGGGAAGTCCTCTCTGTACAGTCTTGTTCATGCTTATCACTTATTCTACCACCTGTAGGTTTCCACTGCTCCTCTAAAATCCATATCTGCAGCCAAGGCCAGTTTCCCGAGTTTCCTGTTGGTCTATCCATCTGACCAAAAACATGCTATACATACCTAAGTGTGCCAGGAACCCCCCTACCCATCTGTGCTTGAGTAATTTTTCTAACATGCAAACCTGAGTATATCACTTTCTGACTAATAGCTTTTATTGCAGTGGTTTATAACCTATTTTTGAATCATGAACCTTTGGAGGAAGGTGGTAAAAGCTATGCCCACCACTCAGAAAACTTCTGTTTTGGACGTTTGTATGTATCCAAAAGCCCCTCCATGGAAATCTGTTAAGGACCCTGGCTTTACAGGCTCTCCATCTCCGACAGGACAGAGTCCAGTCTCTGTGGATTTTGTTCAAGATCTGTTCCCCATGATACATCTCCTGCCTGCCTGCACCACCCATCTTGTCTTTTTCCACTGTCACCCACGTACACTGTGTTTTGTCCATATGGAACTACTTAGAGTTTCTCCTTACATCGTGTCATTTCATGCTCATTAGATCACCTCATTTGCTATTTTCTCATCTTTGAAGACTTAGCTCACATCTCTCTTTAGTGAAGCCTTCACTGACTGACATACATAGGCAGAGATATTTGCTCTTCTTTTTTAGTCATAACTGTACTTAATCTCTAGATGTGCTAGGCACGCTGCATGAGAATTCTTTATTTGCCTGCCTGTTTCTACTAAACTGTGATTTTTTTATTATCTGTCTGTGAACTCACAGTATCAAGCACACTGACACACAGTAATTTCATTCACCTGACAGGTTTTATTAAGCACTGTTCAAGACACTAAAGAATGAGCAGTGAGCAGAATAGACGAAGTCCCTATGTCATGGAGTTTACATTCCTGGTGGGAGAACACAAGACAGTGAGCAAATAAATAAGCAAATATAGTCTGTCTGATGGAGATAGTGCTGTGAAGAAAATGAAGAAGGGCAAGAGATATAAGGAATGCTGGGAGTAGCAGGTCCTGTTGATATAGGCTGGTCAGGGTAGGCCTCATTGAGAAGATGGTGTTTGAGCAGAAACCTGAGGAGGGGGAGGGAAAAAGTTATGTGAATATCTGTGATGAGAGCATTCCAGGAAGGAGGAATGTTAAGTACAAAAGCCTTGAGTCAGGAGTGTGCTTGACTAGTTTAAGGAACAAAGTGGCCAGAACAGAGTAAATGAATGGGAAGGACGTAAGGGATGAGGTAAGGACATTGAAAGGACTTTGGTGTTTACCCTGAGATGGAAAGCCGTTGGAGAGTTTTGAGCATAGGAATGACAGAATCTGACTTAATGTTTAAAAAGTATTATTTGGGCTGCTCTGGGAAAAATACACTGTTGCAGGGGGTAGGGGGAAGGGCAGAAGCAGGGAGATAAGTTAGTGGGCTATTGCCATAATCCAGGTGAAAGATAATGGTGGCTTGGACCAGTATAATAACAGTAGAAGCCATTAAGAAGTGGTCAAATTCTGGACATATCTTTTTTTTTTTTTGGCTGCGTGACATGTCTTGTGGGATTTTAGTCCCTGACCAGGAATCGAACCCGTGCTCCCTGCAACAGAAGCTTGGAGTCCTAACCACTGGACCACCAGGGAATTCCCCTGGATGTGAGCTGGCTGACAGATCTCACAGATTGGAAATGGGGAATTAGGCCAAAGTTTGTGGCCTAAGCAATTTAGAAGGATGGAGTTACCATTTAAACAAGATGGAGAAGATCACAGGAGGGGCAATATTGAGGAAAAGTGATCAAGAGATCAGTTTTTGATATGTTAAGTTTGAGTGCCTGTTAGGTATTCAAGTGGAGATGTCGTATAAATGGAACTATCAAGGAGGCAGGTGGCTGCACAAGTCTGGAGTTCCAAGGAAACAAACTGGGTTGGAGATGTAGACTTGGGAGTCATCCACTTATAGATCTGTGCTGGCCAATATGGTAGCCACTAGTTACGTGTGACTATTTAAATTTAAATTAATTAAAATTTAATTTAATTTAAAATTCTGCCCTTCAGCCATACTAGTCACATTTCAGTGCTCAATAGCCTCATGTTGTTAGTGGCTACTGTATTAAACAGAGCAGATGTACAACATTTCCATCATCACAGAAAGTTCTGTTGGACAGCGCTGATATAGATGGTATTTAAAGCCATGAGACTGGATAAAATCATCAAGGAGTTGGGAATTCCCTTGTGGTCCAGTGGTTAGGGCTTGGCGCTTTCACTGCCATGGGCCTGGGTTCCATCCCTGGTCGAGGAACTAAGCTACCACAAGCCGCGAGGTGTGGCCAAAAGAAAAAAAATCATCAAGGAGTGAGAGTAGATAGAGGGGGAATGAGATTAAACCTGAAGAGGTTTAAGGACTGAGCCCTGCAACACTACAAATTCAGAGGTCAGGGAGATGAGGAAGGATCAGCAAAGAAGACAGAAGAAGTGGTGAGTGAGGAGGTAGCTCATAAGAATGTGGTGATCTAGAAGCCAAATGAAGAAAGTATTTCAAGGCGGGAATGATCAACTGTGTTAAAATGCTACTAATAGGGCAAGTAAGATGAGGATGAAGAATTACCCATTAGATTTATTAATGATCACTGGTGTACTGTATGAACAATTCTTTGGAATAACAGAGACAAAAGCTGTATTTGAGTGGGTTCACAAGAGAATGGGAAGGTATGAATTGGAGGGCAGCCGATAGAGACAACACTTTTGAGAAGTTTTGCTATGAACAGAAGCAGAGAAATGGGGTAGTAGCTAGAGAGGTAAATGAGATCAAGAGAGGGTTGTTTCATTTTCTTTTTTAAAGATAGGACTATGTACAGCAGAAGTAGAAAATATGATTATGCAAGAGAGAGAGGGGAGAATTGTTGGAGAGACGTTCTAAAATAGGCAAAGGGGGACTTCCCTGGTGGGCCAGTGGTTAAGACTCCGCACTCCCGATGCAGGGGGCCTGGGCTCGGTCCCTGGTCAGGGAACTAGATCCCGCATGCTGCAACTAAAGATTCTGCGTGCTGCAACGAAGATCCTGTGTGCTGCAACTAAGACCCGGCACAGCCGAATAAATAAATATAAAATAGGCAAAGGAGGGGGATCTAGTACACAAGTGGAGAAGTTGCCCTTAAATAGGAGTAGGGGCAGAAGAGAGGCTAGATCAGTATGTACACAGGCACAGGCAGTTGGATAGATGTGGCAATAAGAGCTTGTGGAAGTTCTCTTCTGATTGCTTTTATTTTCTTCCTGAAGTAAGAAGCAGAGTCATTATCTGGTATGAGAATGGGAGAAGAGAAGGTATAAAGTAGCCATCTAGAAGGAATGGAGAATGAATGGACTAGGGAAATGTAATAGAATAGCCAGGCATCACTAAGGGCCCACTTAAAGTTAGTGGTCACACGTTTAAAATGAGACATCAGTATGGTTGTGTGTTCTTGTCCAACACTGATGGTTGTACTGATGCACAATAAATATTTTTAATTTAATTCAGTTCCTATGGAAGATCATAAGGAAGGGTCACATGGAAAGCGTCACCAAGAAAGTAACGTTTGAAATGGCTCTTAAAGAATATATATGATGCAGTTTGGTATTTGAAGAGGGGGGATGAGGACCTCCAGGTGGTCCTCACTCCTCATGTGCAAAGGCCCAGAGGCATGGAAGAGCAGAGTATGTTCCTTGAACATTTGGAAATCACTGTTGTAGGCTGTTTTCTACCAAAAAACCAACGTAGTGACTGTGCAAGATTAGAGAGGAAGACTGTCCCTAAAGGGTTGTTATAAATATTAAACAAGTTCACTAAATGTCATTTCTGTACTTTCTTCAGATGCTCTTAATGCTCAGCAGTACAAAGTTCTTATTGGTAACCGGGAGTGGATGATTAGAAATGGTCTTGTCATTAATAACGATGTAAACGATTCCATGACTGAACATGAGAGAAAAGGTCGGACTGCTGTATTGGTAGCAGTTGATGGTAAGGTTTTCCTTAAGTACACTATGACTCAGTGTCATGATTTCACTTGTTTTCTGTGTATTTTTGAGAGACATCTGAACTATGAGGGTTATTCAAAAGCAGCCTGAATGCAAAGTAAAAATGTCAGCAATACATAATTGTTACTGATTAATTTAAAATTCTCTTGCATTTGCCTGGCTTTGTTATTTTCCTCCGTAGCCTGTGGTTCTAAAAAAAGCTAATCAAGGATTTTTTTTTAAACCTAAAAATAACATTATAGCAAAGTAAAAGAATATTCATAATCTCATCATCTAAACACAATGTCAGTTTTAATTGACATTTCTGGATATATATTCATACACATCACACAGAATTACAATATTAGTACATATACTGTTTATAAATGGGTGCATTTTATTGTATGTAAATTTTACCTCAAAGTTGAATAAAAATTTAAAATTCCTTGTACACATACTGTTTTATTTTGTCTTATTTTATTTAATAGTAAATATTTCCAATCGTAGTTTAATGTGGCACCATTTGTCATACTTATACACTATGACTAACTTAATCATTCCCCTGTTGGAAATTTAAGCTACTCCTAATATTTTATTGTTGTAAGTAACACCACAGTAAACATCTTTGAGGTTTTAGGTATTTTGTTAAATTATTTCTTAGGGTACATTTCTAGCTGTGAGATTAATTAGTCAACATTTATAATCCTTGCTAAGTATGAAGGCATTATCTTACTATGGCCTTTTTAGGCCCAGGAAGAAGCAGAAAATACCATTTATTTTTGTTTTTAAAATAGCTACTTGTAGTGATTTTTTCCCAGTATAAAATGCCAGTTTTGTTTCCATCCACCCCTTCACCTTAAAAAGGGTGAAGTATGAGTTTTCAGTTTCATTTGCCTTTAAATTAGCTAAAGTGTTTGGGGCTATTGGCCAATACTTCTCTAAAGAAAGAAAATAAGTATTTTAGTATCCAGTAAAGTCTCTTCAGTTTCCTATCATTACCTTCATTAGTAAGCCCTACCTCACTCTGAAATTTTCACAACCAAGTATGGAGGCTTGTTGCAGGGTTTGTGGTATAAAGTCTATGTGGTCTTGGAGATATTTTGAGTTAAGCCAAGTCCTGAACAACTTCACTTAACAAAATTCATTTCTTTCTGAAATTTTAAGTCAGAATATTATTCTGCTTTCACCATATTCCAAATTCTATCTTCTGGTGCTCCTATATTAGATGAGCTGTGCGGCTTGGTAGCTATTGCTGATACAGTGAAGCCTGAAGCAGAATTGGCAGTCCATATTCTGAAATCTATGGGCTTAGAAGTAGTTCTGATGACTGGAGACAACAGTAAAACAGCTAGATCTATTGCTTCTCAGGTAATGGGTTTACTTAGTTGTTGGGGTGGGAGTATGTGGTAACTTCTCATTCTTCACATACATTTCCTTTCTTGCCTTCAGCTGCTAAAGAAGTAATTTAACTATTATTTTCATTATCCCTGAGTAGCCATATCTGGTTCCTTAAAGAAAAATTGGCATACTATGCAGGAAGGACTTTGGGTTTTGTCTGGAACTGTTATAAGTAAAAAGCTATTTGCTTAGTTCATGGGATGCTTGAGTGACATTGTACACAGTTTCTGTTGATGCTTCCTTTGAAATGTTGCTGATAGTCTCCACCGGTGCTACCAGCCTAAGCCAGGCTCTCATCCTCTCATGCCTAAAGTACAGCAGTAGCTCCACGCACGTTCCTCTCTAGTCCATCCTGGATACCACTGATAGAACCATCTTCCATAGCATTCTTCTGCTACTCACCCCCACATTTGCCTTCCCTCTAAAACTTTTCTCATATTAGGCTTTTCTATTTTGCAATGCCTTCTCCCGTCTTCTATTAAATAATAAAGATAATATATAAATACATTCTTGTATAAAAAATACAGAAGGCTGTAAAGTAGAACGTTTAAGTCACCATTTTCCCAAGCCTCCCTGTCCAGCCCTACCCCCTTACACTTTTTCATATGGTTATATGTTCATATACAGATGTATAGTTCTGGTACTTTGAACATAAATTGGATCATTTTTGTACAACTTGTTCAGCAGTTTGCTTTCTTTCAGATAGCAATATATATGCCTTGGAGCTTTGTCCATGTCTGAACATATAAACTTATTTCATTCTTTCTACATCATTGCATTGAATTCCATAGTACAGATGCGTCACAATGTACTTAACCATTCCTCTAATAAAAAAAATAATTTATGTGGTTTTGAAAATTTTGTTTTACAAATAAGGCAGTAATATACATCCTTGGACATACTTATTTTTATACATGTACAGGTATGTCCAAAATATAGCTAGGGGTGGAATTGCTGAACCAAATGACATGCACACTTTGATAGATGCTGCCAAGTACCCTCCAAAAAGACAGTACCAACTTACACACCCACCAACAGTATATAAGAGAGCTCATTTCCCCATATCCTTACTATCCCTGGATATTATTAGTCTCTTACAATTTGGACATTTGGTAGGTGGAAACTGATGGCTCATCATTGCCGAGTTATATTTCAGGTACTCAGTAATATTTCTTGAAATGAATGGAGTTTATTTTTGCCCATGTAGGTTGGCATTACTAAGGTGTTTGCTGAAGTTCTACCTTCCCACAAGGTTGCTAAGGTGAAGCAACTCCAAGAGGAGGGGAACCGGGTAGCAATGGTAGGAGATGGAATCAATGACTCCCCAGCTCTGGCGATGGCTAATGTTGGAATTGCCATTGGCACAGGCACAGATGTAGCCATTGAAGCAGCCGATGTGGTTTTGATACGGGTAAGTCCTATGGTCTGACCTTTGAGGAGTGTGAGACTGCTCTACATGGTCAGGGATAGTGTCGTATATTGAACAAAATGATTGTGCCCTTCGAATTCCCATGCTCCTAGCCATTGAGACTGGGAGAGTTCAAGATGGAAGTATGAGAAGTCTTAGTAATTACTTCCAGACTTTCTCATTTCAGCGAAGCAAATGAGAATGACAAGCTTCTAAAGTGAAGCATTAGATTTGGGAATATACGTATGATACTCTTATCTTCAACAAATACTTGCTGAGGTTATTTTAGTGGGATTTAGTCCCTGTACCAGCATACAACCCTAAAAGTATTTTCAGAACCCTGAGAAAAATTCCTGAAAACCCCCTTCCAAGACAGCCTCAAATTTTTAGCAATATCTCAGATTTGTAGTTAATTCACATATTACCGTAAGGTACACATCATCTTCGGTATACACAGTATCAAATACAAGTTACTGGTCAAGTTACAGTCTCTTGCTAATATCACAAATATTTCTGTTCTCAGAATGATCTTCTGGATGTAGTGGCAAGTATTGATTTATCAAGGAAGACAGTCAAGAGGATTCGGATAAATTTTGTCTTTGCTCTAATTTATAATCTGATTGGAATTCCCATAGCTGCTGGTATGTGACAGTTAACTTGTATTGCTTTTTTCATGAAGTCATTAGAGGCCTACCGTATTGGAAGTTTTAGTCTTCTTATTATTAGTTTTGAGCTCAGTTTTGTATGTAGCCTGCTGGTATGGTGAGAGGTAATATTAAAATCAATAATTTAAATTTTCAGCATGTTCATTATGGCCTAGAATGTATAAGCCTTCTGATAGGTTTATTTTATTTTTACCTTATTTTTACCTTCAACTTTGTATTTTGAAATTTTCAAATGTACATAAACAAGGAGAAAAATGATACAATAAAACAAAATGCCCTTCACCGAAATTCACCAGTTAATAATATTTTGCCACATTGCTTCATCTTTTTCTCCATATACTCTCACACACGTACGTACTTATTTGCTTACTCATTTAGTTTTTGCTGAAGAGAATAAATTTAGCTTTAATCTCACTACCCGAATACAACTACTGTTGGTATTTTAGTATACATCTTTCTGATCTTTTTTAGTCTGTATTGGTTTTTGTCTTGTTTCATTGTTGTAATTATAGCATGCAGAGAATTTTCTTAATGTTCTAATAGCCAACAGTTTTTTTTAAAGTTTGGGAACCAGATGTGAGAAAGACAGAGAGAGAAATTGAACAAAGGAATACGACCAAGAAAAGGCAGTTTAGAATTATTTAATAAGCATCCGATCATCCCCATTACTTAGGGGCTTGGTAGATGTTAGTATTAGTAATAACATAAGAAAAATAGTTATCACTTTCTTCTTGTTCTCTCTGGTTTTAGAGCCAAAGAAGGACATGAGATAACATGAGAACAATTACAAAACTGCTTATCAACAGGGACACACAGATGGAGAGACAAAGAGTAAAAGAACAAAGTCCAGAGAGATTAATTCATGGAGCAAGTTATTTTTAAAAAATTATACAAGCAATATACGGTCACTGTATAAAAAGTAGAAAAAATACAGATAAGCACATAAAAATTACAAGTACAGTAAGTCTGTCTCATCCCCATCATATGCACAAATTTTAAAATGTCTGTCAAAACCAAGTGTGGATGAGTTTGTAGAATATGAACTCTCATACACTATTGGAGGGTTTGTGATCTGGTACAGCCACTTTGGAGAGCAACTGAGAAATATCTACCTAAAGTTGAAGGTGTGCCTATGTTATAATCTAGCTGTTTCACCTCTAGGTATATACCCTAGGGAAATTCTCAAGCACATGCACAGGGCGGCATGTACAAGAATGTTCACAGCAACACTCTATTA
Source organism: Stenella coeruleoalba (assembly GCF_951394435.1). Taxonomy (NCBI): domain Eukaryota; kingdom Metazoa; phylum Chordata; class Mammalia; order Artiodactyla; family Delphinidae; genus Stenella; species Stenella coeruleoalba. The sequence continues at coordinate 60,278,496 of NC_137152.1, forward strand.
GTGAAAAATTGGCAACGACATAAATCTCTACCAACAGGAGGATAAATTGCTGAATAAATATCAAAGAAGGAAATTATTTGTATATATGTATTAGGAACACAGTGGTAATCTGTTTAGTACTGTTTGGTCTAACTAATCCAAAATTGTTTTCTAGGAGTTTTTATGCCCATTGGTTTGGTTTTGCAGCCCTGGATGGGATCTGCTGCAATGGCTGCTTCATCTGTTTCAGTAGTACTTTCTTCACTCCTCCTTAAACTGTAAGTATGATAGCTCGCTCACGCTTCTCACCCACAGTCAGTCTTGCTAGGTTTTATTCTTGTATTGGTCAATGATAAGCCCAAACTGTTCTTAATAATAAATGTTAACTACATAATTATCACCTTATGTAGTATATACAGAGCAACCACAAGCACTGAGTGGGGTAAAATCTAGTACACTGGCTCTCAGAAGTAGGATTTCTGATCATGTGACCTCACACAACTCCTTTTGACCACCTTTATACATTTCAAACCAGGTTAATCTCTTTTCATTTTTGAATGTAACAAGCGGATAGTTCGCGTTTGATTATTTCAAACTAGTATACTTTTGCATCTTTTCAGTTACAGGAAACCAACTTATGAGAATTATGAACTACATGCCCGAGGCCAGATGGGACAGAAAAGTCCTTCAGAAATAAGTGTTCATGTTGGAATAGATGATACCTCAAGAAATTCTCCTAAACTGGGTTTGCTGGACCGGATTGTTAATTACAGCAGAGCCTCCATAAACTCACTGCTGTCCGATAAACGATCACTGAACAGTGTTGGTACTAGTGAACCTGACAAGCACTCACTCCTGGTGGGAGACTGCAGGGAAGATGACGACAGTGCGTTGTAACAGGCCACAGAGAGTGCTGCTAGATGATGTTGTTCTGCACTGACACAGCATTCATGGTCACCTTAGCTTTTTAAAATATTGCAGGGCTTTATGTTGGTCTCATGCTCTTATGTTAGGGAATCTATTTAAATTGCATTTGTCTAATGGCAAAAATATCTTTTTCAGGGCATCAGCTTGGAACCTAGCTTTATTGAAAATGAATTTCCAGTATTTTTTGTTTTCACTAGCAACAGATAAGGTAGACCAGGGAGGTTTACAAGTCCTACAACTGAAGATTACTGAATTGCTGCTAAGGTCATAGATAATTTTTATTTGACCCAAAAAAAAAAAGTTCAAGAAAAGATCATTGAAAATTTGAAGATTTGAGCGCATAATCTTGAGGAGATTCTCGAGCCCTCCTCCCTGCTAGATTGGGGAGTAATGGCTTTCAAAGCACTGTATAAAGAATCCTGTTTTAGAAGCAAAATAGTAGAAACTGTTTAAAAATAGACAGGCCTATTTATTACAGGCTTTCTTTCCCCCTTCTTCTCCCTGCATCTTTGTCTTTGCCGTTGCTTTCTTTTTTTTTTTTTTTTTTTACAGCTTTATTGGAGTATAATTGCTTTACAATGGTGTGTTAGTTTCTGCTTTATAACAAAGTGAATCAGTTATACATATACATATGTTCCCATATCTCTTCCCTCTTGCGTCTCCCTCCCTCCCACCCTCCCTATCCCACCCCTCTAGGTGGTCACAAAGCCGTCGCTTTCTTAGATGCCCCAATGTGTTTTCTTTTATTAGGTTCTTTCAAGTGAGCTAAGTGTAGGTGATTTCTCATTGACAAAAATAACTGACAACTTTTCCAGTAACTTGTTTGTTTCTTTATCTTGTAGCTCAAAAGACTTTCAGGACCTATATGGTTCCCTGCTTCCCACCTTTCCATTGTTGTAAAAAATATATCAGATTCCTCCTTCAGTGACTCCCTAGCTCTGTGCAAGCTTTCAGTTCACTCCTGCTGGGTTCAGCTATAAGTTGTTCTTAGTATCATCTATCAGCCTCAGTTCAGAAACTTAAGATTTTGAGCCACTTCTACAATTGATTTTTTTCCAAAGATTGACACTACCATGTTTAACATGTACCGGTCATATAAAATTACCTGGATTCACTAAATTTGTCCTTTTCTGGAGAGAATGCAAGACATTAGCTGATATTTATAATTTAATAGATTTTAATTGTCTTTTATTGTTTTAGATAATCTCTCAAAATGACTTTAAAATAATGCTATTACACGAAGCCACTTTTACCAAGAAATACAGTAAATTGTAATACAGAAATGAGAATTTCCCTAGGTTGTGATACCTTTTAGCTAAATCTATATTTTTCTCTAGTTTAAAACATTTGCACTTGCTAGTTAGTGTGGTTGGCATATTCACGGGCTTGTTCTCATCAACATATAAATTTAGAAATCCCCCTGTGAGTGCCTGGGAGTTAATACACTGGTCAGAGATCTGGTACTTGTATCACTATTTAAATTAACTTGTTAACTGCAAGGTGGATTTCAGATGCAGAATGTGTAAGTGAAGAAAACTCATACGTAAATTCCTAACATCTATTCCCATTGTCATATGTAAAGCTGCTAGCACAATTCCTAGCACATAGGATTTGTGCTCAGTAAATGTTAGTTCTTATTTCCCCTTGAGGTCAGTGATAAATATCAAAAATCGCTTTTACAGAGCAGAGTCTAAAATCAGGTGGGAGTGGGGGATGGGGTTCTTCCCTCCTTTCCAACTTCCTTTTTCTCTTGTTCTTTCATATGCACTCAAAAAAGTTTACAACATAATTCCATGCTGACTTTTCAGATTTGGAAAAGATTTCATTTTTATCTCAGCTATCTTAAAGACAGAGCTGAAACTTGATGAAGGTGCTATTAATCTAGAAAAGCAAACCAATTTTAATGAAATATGAATGAGTTTGTAGGTCTAGGCTCTTTTTTAGACCAATGCCTGTGCCATCTTCCATGCTTTCAATTTGAATTTTAATATTTGTTTTTTATTTTAATTCCAGTGGCCCGTCATACCACAACTTGTTTCTTCTAGAAGAAATAGCTAATATGGCAAAGGTATAATATAGACTTTTGAAAAAGAAACACTTTTCTCTGTGTCTCTCTCTCTCCCTCCCTCCCTTCCTCCCCCTCCCCCTTCCCCTCACTTTCACTCTTCTATCTCTCTGAAGCACTTGAACATAGCCAGTTACTACTTTTATTATTCTGTGTGTGTTAGAGTTGTCCACTTGGCCTCACATGCCAAGGGATCCACATGTCATAGGGCAATGAGAAGAGCAGCCTATATAATCTGGGAAAAATCAAGGATGTAATTTCAGCCCTTAGTACAGGAACAGAAAACATGCTGTTTATAAAGAATCCTGCTTTAAATATCTATAGCCATCTTTGAATTCTCTACCACAAGTCTCTTGCAATTCTGAACTCCCATTAGCTTCATAGAGCAGCTGTAGTCACTGGGAGAGAGACATATGGAGGAGATCAAAAACACTGCTTTCAGTTAGTAACTAGCTTTAAGTAATTAGTTACTAGTGAGAACAAATTTTATAAATGTGTGTGTATGCATCTGTGTTTATTCATATAATACACATATACATATATTACCCATATAGAAGGAAAATGGATTTATATTTGAATTTGATATTAGAATATTTGAAGTTCTTTATTTGTTGTTCCTTTGTCACTCTTTTGTATTCACTCAGCAACCACGCCCTCAGTCTGAAGATAACAAGGATGTTTTAATATCCAGTGCTGGTTCAGACTCAACTAAGGGGCACCTTTTATCTTAAATATCCAAAGATGCCTTTTAAATTTCAACGGTTAAAACATAACTGTTTAGTGTTATAGTCTAAAGAAGTATGGTTGTCAGTTGTGAAAATAGAAATGTTATTTTTCATAGTTTAGTATCAACGTTTTAGGTGTTAGATTTGATGCCTTGTGAACAAATAATTTTATATTGTGCTTCAAATTTTTAAAAGTTATTCTTTTATTGAATGTATTCTTTGTTCAAAATGCTTAAATAGCATTGTAGGCAAGATGTTTCCAAACATTTAAGTGTGCGTATCTTTTATGTACACAGCTGAAAATCAAGAATGTATGTTCATTGAGAATTTTTTCCACTACTTATGGATCTTGCTTTAAAATTATTTTTCTTAGTATTTATTTTACTCTATTTTATTATTTTCTTTGGCTGAGGCATCTGGTTACTGGTTGTTTTAATAAGGTAAAAACATTCCTGGAATCACTCCTTTTGGATATTTTTGTTTCTTTTCTCTATTTTAAAAATATTATTTTACCAAATATAAAAAAATGCAGATTCGTGCCAAATTATTAGCTATTTTTACGCTAACTTTCTGTAGTCCTTCTGAAAGTTTATCTGGTATGAGTAACCAGATAAAGCACAAAAGCATGAATTCTTGTTCTTCAATTAAAAGAGCTTCTCTAATGGCACTGATAGTAAATGCCTTTTGTAGCCAAAACCAGGCGTCTCAAACTTATGCTTTTAGTTAAAGAAGTGTTTAACTAACCATTGTTGAACATTGATTGTTTGATACCCAAAACAACAGTGGACGATGTTGTGCAATAATCATCTACTATAGTCAAGATATTCAGTAGTTTGTTTCTCCATAAGCATGTAATTGAACATATATCTGCCAAGGATGTGCCTTCAACTTTATAATTATAGTATTGTAAAAAAAATGATTTTTTTTGTCAGTGTCTCTTTTGTTAAATCATCCAACTCCTCTACCAGCAGTTCCAAACTACCCTGTGTTTTTAGGTGTTGTGTTCTGTTTTATTTTGTTTTTTTTTTTTAAATCAAGAGTGGGGCAGGATTGGAGGCAGCACCACACATTCACTAAGAGTGGGAGGGAAGAAATCTATTTTCCTTCAGACTTCACCTGCTGGATCTTTTAGTGCGGATGAGAAACAAAGGAATATAATTGTCCTCCTTTCCTTTATAGTCTATAATACGTTCTTTATAGATTGTCTACCCCAAATGAGCTAAATGGAGGCAAGAGCTTTTCTTGCCTTTGGGGAGCCATATACAGTGTGTATGAGGATCCCACCCAAAATGCATCCCCGTACCCAAACACTGCTTCAAGTTAAGGAAAGGGTTTTAAACCTATTTGTAAGGAAAAACGAAGTTTTACTTCCCTCCCAAACTTTGGGATTATTCAGGGTACTGAAATAGGATTAGAAATGGAAATATAATAGTAAAATCACTGAGGTATCCACTTAGCTGGCCAGCCTCCCTTTCCTATTGGCGCCTTGACTAACCTCTGAGAAGGACGTACAGTGATGGTGACATCCCAGGTGAGGTTTCAAAACCTTCCAGACAAAAACTAAACAAAAAGCCAGAAACCTTCCAGTTGGGGAAGGCTTTAAAGGCCTTGCTAAGATTCAAATAGAGATGAGAGAGGTGAGGCTGCCTCTTTCACAAATTTCACCTCAGGCCAGCCAGCCCTACTTGCTTAACAGCTTCATTTTCATAGATGTGACCACTAGTTGTGGAAATGAGTTATGAGTAAAGTATGAAAGGCAAGGCTCTTGAGGACAAGGTTTAAGTGAAATTGCTAGTATAAATAGGATCTCATGCAATTTAAGAAATCTGAAAACTTCCATGGCAGGCATGACAGGCAGTTCTCTCTGTGGAGAAGTTTGAAATAGGCTGAGTCGTCTTTGGCATATTGTACCTGTTGTCCTCGAATGGCCCCCAGCTTTTCATTGTCAGCACCCTTCCCCCAGCCCCCAGGCCTGTCTGTAAACTGAAGTGCTGCCATTACTTCAACATTACTTGCTTCACCCTCACCCAATCAAAACTTCAATTTCTTCATTGCAGTTATTATCACCACATAATAAAAAACTGAGATTAATCCATCCTAAAGTACCAGTGACCTTTAGATCTAGCCAGAAGTACTAGCAATTACTTGAAAAGATTATTTTTTAAATCCAAATAACTTTATAACTATTGAAATGAAAAACAACAGGCCATGTGGAAGAGGTTATTTGGTAGAGCCCAGGATCAGCCCTCCCAAGCTCTTCCTTGCAGCTTTTTACCTTCCACTGTCGCATCCACCATTTCTTTAAAAGCACCGCATCTCCATAGTGATGGAAAGAGCAATGATTTTGGAGCCCACCAGACCTATCTGCAAAATTCCAGTTCTGCCACATACCAGCTGGTGACTATATTAGTTTCCTATTGCTGCTGTAACAGATTACAACAAACTTCATATCCTTTTCTTAAATTTAATTTTATATTGGAGTATAGTTGGTTTACAGTGTTGTATTAGTTTCAGGTGTACAGTAAAGTGATTCAGTTACACATATACATGTATCCATTCCTTTTAAGATTCTTTTCCATTGTAAGTTATTACAGAGTATTAAGTGTATTTTTCTGTGGTATACAGTAGGGCCTTGTTGGTTATCTGTTTTATATGTAGTAATGTGTATATGTTAATCTCATATTCCTGATTTATCCCTCCCCTGCCCTTTCCTCTTTGGTAACCATAAATTTGTTTTCTATGTCTCCCCTGCCCTTTCCTCTTTGGTAACCAAAAATTGGTTTTCTATGTCTGTGGGTCTGTTTCTGTTTTGTAAATAAGTTCATTTGTATCATTTTTTTAAGATTCCACATATAAATGATATCATATGATACTTATCCTTCTCTGTCTGGTTTACTCCACTCAGTATGATAATCTCTAGGCCCATCGATGTTGCTGCAAATGGCATTATTTCATTCTTTTTTTTTATCAGTATGTAAGTATCGGGCTGATAAAAACAACTTAAGATTTTAAAGAATTTTTCAGTTGTTTGCATATGTACATATACACATAGATGTTTGCATATTATATACACACACACATACATTATATGTTATATATTGGTTTAAACTCCAGTTAATATAAACTCCTTCCAGCTATGCTAACTAATTCTTTTTTATTTTTGAATTTTATTTATTTTTTATACAGCAGGTTCTTATTAGTTATCCATTTTATACATATTAGTGTATATATGTCAATCCCAATCTCCCAATTCATCACACCACCACCACCACCACCCGCTGCTTTCCCCCCTTGGTGTCCATATGTTTGTTCTCTACATGTGTGTCTCAATTTCTGCCCTGCAAACCGGTTCATCTCTACCATTTTTCTAGGTTCCACATATATGCGTTAATATACGATATTTGTTTTTCTCTTTCTGACTTACTTCACTCTGTATGACAGTCTCTAGATGGGTGATCCCTTCTTGAGACGTGTGTTTCAATTGCTATGGAAAGAGTTGCACTAATTTTTCCTATAGAATCTTACAGTGCCTATTAACCATTGATAGGAAGAGGTGGAAGGTCATTCTTCCAGCCTCATATAACAATAGAGGTATGTCTACAATCTACAAAGTAATAATAGCATCATTTGTTTATCATGACACAGTTCCATTAGGCAAAATATATCGCAGGAAAAGATCCCAAAGCAGCTTTGGTACTATGGGTTTAAGTAGGGCAATTGCAACAAGAGTACCCCCAAACTTCTTGACTATAATTTCGAACTATTAGGGCTATTTGTAGATATCAAGGAAGCAACAGCAGACTGATTGGCTTAGTGTCCAGCAATCATGGATGCGGCAGCATAAATGATCATAGCATTGAGTTTAGCGTGGTGATTACACATCAAAGTATCATACCAATGTTGAGAGAAGAAATATGGAATATGTAACTAAATGCATACTTATTTTCAGCTAGATCTTATTTTTCATTTTTTTCCCCAAAGGTCAAGGTTTATTTATTTTTTTAAAAATTTTTGAATGTTATTTAATTTATTTTTTTATACAGCAGGTTCTTTTTAGTTATCCATTTTATACACATTAGTGTATATATGTCAATCCCAATCTCCCACTTCATCACACCACCACCACCACCACCCCGCCACCACTTTCCCCCCTTGGTGTCCAAACGTTTGTTCTCTACATCTGACCACAGTGCTCAGACACAGCTAGGATCTAGATGAAGAGGAAGCGCACCAGTTCCAGTGAGGAAAATGGGGAAGAGAGGGCTCCCTACCAATCCACACATGCAATTCCAGGCATTGGCTGGAGTTGCTGCCAACAAAGGGCTGGAACCAGCTGAGCAGCCCCAAGAGCTCCCAGGGAGCAAAGAAATCTGGAGGAGCTTGTGATGGGAAAAAGGTGAAATCTTCTCACTGAAAACCTGTTTGTTTCACAACACATGCCAAGCAGGATTTGAAACTCCCTCAGTTATTTCTAGATCTTGGCTATTGTGAATAGTGCTGCAATGAACGTGGGGGTGCATGTATTTCTTCCCATAATTCCTTGTATATTGCTGGGATGCAGTCAAGGGTCAAAGGAAACAACATACCTGTGAGAAGCTCTTGGTACATGTTCCTGCTGCTCATCTTTCTGTAGTCGATTTCTCTAAAATAAAAAAAACTGCTCTCTTGTGAATCTTAAAAACCTCAAGATGGGGCTTCCCTGGTGGTGCAGTGGTTGAGAGTCCCCCTGCCGATGCAGGGGACACGGATTCGTGCCCCGGTCCGGGAAGATCCCACATGCCGCGGAGCGGCTAGGCCCATGAGCCGTGGCCTTTGAGCCTGCACGTCCGGAGCCTGTGCTCCGTAAAGGGAGAGGCCACAACAGTGAGAGGCCCGCGAACCGCAAAAAAATAAATAAATAAATAAAAACCTCAAGATGATTACTGAGATCTTAGGACATGTGACCAAAAGCAGAAAACATTTTCTTCCTCTTCGGATCTCATCTCTCTTTTTTTTTTTTGCATCCCAGCAATATACAAGGGATTATGGGAAGAAATCCTTTCCCAGAATGGTAGCAAGAGATAGACGGCATTATTAGAGACTGAGGGCTCAAGAAAATAATGTTTTCTTAAAGTAATTCATTCACAAATTCCACCATAGACAGTGGTATTATTACGTGGAGGTGGCATAGCATTTCTTTTCATATCACCCAACAAGCCTTATTCCCTACTGCTTACACCTTTCTACCTGTACCCAATGACCTAAGAGCCTCTAAGAATTTGGGATCTGAAGAAATATCTGCACCCCCATGTTCATTGCAGCACTATTCACAATAGCCAAGATCTAGAAATAACCTAAGTGTCCAACAGCAGATGAATGGTTAAAGAAAATGCGGTATGTATACGCATGGAATAAAACTCAGCCATAAATAATAGGGAGATCTTGCCACTTGCAACAACATGGATAGACATTGAGGGCTTTATGCTAAGTGGAATAAGTCAGACAGAGACAGACAAGTACTGTATGAGCTCGCTTATATGTGGAATCTAACAAAAACAAACTAATAGAAACAGAGATCAGATTTGTGGTTGCCAGGGGCAGGGGGTGGGGGAGAGGAATTGGGCGAAGGTGGTCAAAAGGTACAAACTTCCAGTTATAAGTTCTGGGGATCTAATGTACAGCATGGTGACTATAGCTAAAAGTACTGTTTTGTATATTTGAAAGTTGCTAAGAGAGAGGTCTGAACAGTTCTCATTACAAGGAAAAAAAAATTTGTAACTATGTGAGGTGATGGATGTTAGCTAAATTTATTGTGGTAATCATTTTGCAGCATAGACAAATATCACATCATTGTGTTGTACACCTTAATCTTACACAATGTTATATGTCAATTATATCACAATAAAACTGGAAAAAGAAAAGAATTTGGGATCCCCAAGTACATCCTAAATTAGGTGCTGCTATGACTGCTGGGCAGAATATGCTGTGCAAAGTATCATAGTGCTTCAAAAATGCACTTCTGCTCTCAGTCTAATAAACTCTCTAAGATAACATATTTAAGTTTAGAGCTAATTTTCATTTTGACCACCGCAGTGATTCTTTTTTCTTTTAAAGCATTTATTGTATGTTTGTTTCCATTTCTTTATAGCAAGTTGGATATTTTTTTTAATTAAAAAAAAATTTTTTTTTGCTGCATTGGATCTTTGTTGCTGCGTGCAGGCTTTCTCTAGTTGTGGTGAGCGGGGGTTACTCTTCATTGCGGAGCACGGGTTCTGGGTGCACGGGCTTCAGTAATTGTGACACGCGGGCTCAGTAGTTGTGGTGCACGAGCTTAGCTGCTCCGCGGCATGTGGGATCTTCCCAGACCAGGGCTCGAACCCGTGTCCCCTACATTGGCAGGTGGATTCTTAACCACTGTGCCACCAGGGAAGCCCCGCAGTGATTCTTTTTTTTTCTTTTAGTATCTTTATTGGCACATAATTGCTTTATAACATTGTGTTAGTTTCTGCTGTACAACAAAGTGAATCAGCTCTATGTATACATATATCCCCATATCCCCTCCCTCTTGAGCCTCCCTCCCACCCTCCTTATCCCACCCCTCTAGGTGGTCACAAAGCACCGAGCTGATCTCCCTGTGCTATGCATCAGCTTCCCACTAGCCATCCATTTTACATTTGGTAGTGTATATATGTCAATGCTACTCTCTCACTCTGTCCCACTTCCCCTTGCCCCACTGTGTCCTCAGGTCCATTCTGTACATCCCGCAGTGATTCTTGATTGGGTTTCACCACACCTCAGAAGTACCAAGAGTAAGCAGTTAGAAGGACGGAGGAGAATCCTAGATAGCACTCTGAGCCCACATTACCCACAGTCCCTGCAGTAGCACTTGGGGAGAAGACGTCAAGATCTCTGTTTGCATCACCTGTGCTGAGGTGGTAACAGCACTGGATTGGAGGTGAAGAGACCTGGATTTGTTTTATTTATTTATTTATTGAAGTATAGTTGATTTATATCATTGTGTTAGTTTCTGGAGTACAGCAAAGGGAGTCAGTTATACATGTATATATATATATATATATATATATATATATATATATATATATATATATATATATATTCTTTTTAATATTCTCTTCCATTACAGGTTATTACAAGATATTGAATATAGTTCCCTGTGCTATACAGTAGAACCTTGTTGTTTATCTATTTTATATATAGTAGTTTGTATCTGCTAATCCCAAACTCCTAATTTATCCCTCCCCCCTTCCCCTTTGATCACCCTAAGGTTGCTTTCTATGTCTGTGAGTTTCTTTCTGTTTCGTAAATAAGTTCATTTGTATCATTTTTTTAGATTCCACATATAAGTGATATCATATGATATTTGTCTTTCTCTGTCTGACTTACTTCACTTAGTATGATAATCTCTAGGTCCATCCATGTTGCTGCAAATGACATTATTTCATTCTTTTTTATGGCTGACTAGTATTTCATTGTATATGTATATATATATATATATTATATATATATAATATATATATATATCACATCTTCTTCATCCATTCATCTGTTGATGGACATTTAGGTTGTTTCCATGTCTTGGCTATTGTGAATAGTGCTGCTATGAACATTGGGGTGCATGTATATTTTTGAATTAGAGTTTTCTCCAGATATATGCCCAGGAGTGGGATTGCAGGATCATATGGTAATTCTAGTTCAGCTTTTTAAAGGAACCTCCATACTGTTCTCCATAGTGGCTGCACCAATTTACATTCCCAACAGTGTAGGAAGGAGGGTTCTCTTTTCTCCACACCAAGAGGCCTGGATTTGAATCTCAATCATACATAACCATTTACTAGCTGAGTGCAAAGTCATGCTACTTGCCTGGGCCTCCTTCCTCTTCTGTAAAACTTCACAGAGAATTATGTGACAGGATAGTAAATTGGAAAGTGCTAAGTAATTCCAAGGTGTCTTTTCTGGGCATCAAGCCCAAAGACCCCTCAGACTAGAGCATGCACTGTGGATCACCTCCTCTCTCATCTCCCCTATCCTCAGCTGAATTTTCAAATAATAGCACTGTCAAGAAACTTCCAAGAGTAGAAATAAAAACATCCACTCTTCCCAATTTCACAGAGAAAGCATAGAATATTAACAAAATAATAGTAATAACAAGCTATGAACACTTTAATTTGTAGCAAACTTTCAACCAAGACTGTTAAAGTGCCTTTTTGCAGATGATGTGGAGTGTTATTTGAAGGAGTGTCATACTCTCAGGTTCTGTGTGAGTCATGAAACCGTGTTTTCTAAAAACCCTCACCAGGACTTTCTCCACATGTTACAGGGAAATGTCCTTTAGTCCCTACCCCCTTATACAAGCTTAGGAATGTCTCTGAAGGACACGGTGGTGAAACACAATGTGGTCATCAGCCTTGGAAAAGAACCTCAAGGGTCCTCCTGAGGTATGATAACCCTTGTAAATGTGACAAGATTTGTCTTCTGTTCTCGGAGTTACACATATCTCCTGCTGGGAAATGTCTTGATTTGGGCGCTGACATATTTGCACTGAGTCTCAGGTCCCCAAGTTGCACTCTGTATTAGGTGGACCCCCACAAGACAGCGACGTCCGAGACTGCTGTTCCCTGCTGGGCCAGTCCTGCCTTTCAGGGTCCAGGCGTCGTTGGGGGGAAATTTTACAATATGAAGCAGGTGGCTTGAGGTGCGTGCATGTGTGTCACTCTCTTCTTAGCCTAGGAGACCTTGGCAGGGTTGTGAGCTGATTGTTTCTGCAGTGATACACAGGGTAAGTAGAGATTGACTTGATAACTGCAGGTTGGGGCTGGTTCCATTTTCCTCAGCAATTATTTGGTGCAGGGGTAAACTGAGGAAGAGGCCATGGGAATTTTTTGATATAGAGGCCAAACTCAGATAAGCATGCAATGACAGTTGTTCACAGACTGTGGTCCCTGGACCAGTAACATAAACACTACCTAGGAACTTGGGAAAAATTCAAATTCTTGGGCCCCTCTCCAGACCAAATGAATCTAAAACTCTGGCGGTGGGGCCCAGCAATCTATATTTTGAAATGCCTTTCAGGTGATTCAGACTCATGTTCAAACTTGAGAACTACTGGATTAAGGGCTTCTCATCTCTGGCTGCACACCTGAGGCATTTGTTTAAAATACAGATTCTGGAGTGGGGCCCAGGAAATCCCTGTTTTTAATCCCTATGTGATACTGTTGCTCAGGCAGGATTGAGAACCACAAGTGCATTCTATCCATAGGAACAAGTTTCTCAGACTGTGCTGAGTTTTTGTCATGGGCTTTCCAGTCCATCGTCTGGACTATAGGTTGTAGTTTTAGGATTAGATGGTATTTTCTGGCTTAGGGCCTGTCTCTGTGATGGAATCAAGGCCTAGGCAGAGAGTGATGCCTGTGTTTCTTGGTAGGGAAGCTAGAGTGCCTCTTCCTATTGGTCCCCTCTCTCCTCCCTTAAAGGTCTAGAAGAAGCAGTTTGCCCTATAGAGTTCCTGTATAGAGGCCTAGAAGAAGAGGCTCTGCAGAAAATAGTGACCCGGGACAGTGGTTGCCAAAATACAGCTACTGTAGTCCATGAATATTCTACATTTCAAACTAGACATCTCTAGTCCCTTCAATTCTTTCATCATCTCCCCATTACTCCCAGCTCCCCTAGTCACATACTCTTATGACCTCAGATCAGGCACTTCTTTTGCTTTTATTTCTCCATTTTAGAAAGTGGGACTAATACCTGTCATCATCCAAAAGTGTGAAGGGGGCAGGCAGGGCTGAGAGAAGGACCAATGAGCTAAACTACCCACATTTGACAATGTGTTAAATGCACAAGACAATGATACCACCTCCATTACACAGTGAAATTTTTGTGGGGGAAAGTCTGTACTCATCGTACTTATTTTAAAACTGGTTTAAAAGTAGTTTGAAAGTTTTCAGAGGCAAAAATTATTTCATTCATGTAAATATTGAATCCTGGAGCAGCAGTGAGATAATATGAACTTCTGTTTGCAGTTAAGTCAGTCCATTATTTTACATCTTCTCTTGGCTTCCTGTCATAATAGGGGTATATAGAAACAGGGTAATGTTTACATACATGTGGGCAAAAGTATGTTGGGCACAGGCAAATATGGTTACATTAATTGAGGGTCTATGTGCTAAACATTTTACTTATATCACCGTATTTAATCCTTTCAATAATCTTGTGAGATTCTTACTGCCTTTTACAGAAAAGACTGAGCTTATGTGATCTGACTTCCCAAAGGAGACACAATGTCAGGCAGGATTTGAACTCAGGTATGTCTGATTTGAGGGAGCTTTTGTTCTTTTACAATCACCAGACTTCCTGTCATTTACGTAGGCTTCACAGTAATGCTGTTGTTTAAGAAGCCAGCCAGGCTGCAGTGACCTCTTTCTGATAGGTTTAGATGCAGGGGAGGTATACGATTTGTTCCAGATGATTCACTGAGCTAAGACTAAAATCTAAGTTTTCTGACTGTCTGCCAAACTGGAAAGTGCATCTTATGTCCGAAAGATAAGCAGTCCCTTCTTGCTACCGCAATGCCAACACTGACCAAGAAATCAAGAAAGGACCTAGGATGTCCCTATTACTCTCTGGGTTCTGAAATAGGGTCTTGACATTTCACATTGACAAAAGAAGGCCCTTGGAGATTCGCCCAAAAGGCAAGCATGATATGGGGGTCACATTATCAGATATATATCACATATAACCAGAGTTGGGAGGTCAGCCTTCCTTTGGGCTATACTTTGGTCCAAACTTTTTAAAGCTTCAGCTCTGGATTTCAAACTATTATTTTTATATATATATATATATACACACACACACACACACACAAAGTGAAGGGGGGAGAAAGGAGCAATCATAAATATAATTATTTTATTTATTGAAAAAACATTTGTATGGCTCTACTCTGTGCCAGGTGCTGGTAATTGCCATATATTAACTCATTTAATCTTTAACAACTTTATGCTGAAGGTACAATTATTATCCTAATTTTACAGGTGAAGAAATTGAGACTGAGAAATTAAATATTTACCCAAGTCCAGGGGGAGAAAGGAGCAACATGTTATACCACATGCTATTGTGTGTGTGTATATATATATATATATATATAATAGAATACAAATAAAATAAAGATGAGCTGCAGGAGTACAGAAGAAGGTGAAACCAATTCCAAGGATGGGAGTTAGGGAAGGCATCATAGAGTTGGTAAGAACTAAGCTCTGTCTTGAGTCTTGGGTAAGATTTCAACAAGCCCAGCTGAGGCAGAAGGGCAGGAGAGAAACATCAAATAAGCACAGAAGTACTTTCTTATGGCTGCTGTTCAGATAGCTGACGACAGTCATGTGATGCTCTGAGTCTGCCTACTTCCTGTTCCCTCAGCTGTTTAGCTTCTCATTTAGTGTTTAAGAGCTTGGGCGCTGGGTTTGGATCCTTGTTCTGTCACTCATTACCAGGGCCACATTATGACTTTCATGGGCCCTAGGTGCCTTTACCTTGTGGGCCCCTTCCATTAAAGAAAAAACCTACAGAAAATTAGACTTTCCCACTCTTGGTATAAAGACAAATAATATTATATATGAAAACATTTCCTTCAACCTGAAAGTTCATTTTTTTAATCTGATCTTTTTTTTGTGGTACGCGGGCCTCTCACTGCTGTGGCCTCTCCCGTTGTGGAGCACAGGCTCCAGGCGCGCAGGCTCAGCGGCCATGGCTCCCGGGCCCAGCCGCTCCGCGACACGTGGGATCTTCCCTGACCGGGGCACGAACCCGTGTCCCCTGCATCGGCAGGCGGACTCTCAACCACTGCGCCACCAGGGCAGCCCTTTTCATCTGATTTTAAAAAGACAATAAAACACTTGTGTGGACCCCTGAATGCATTTTGGGCCCTAGACACTGTATCTACTGGGCCTAATTGATGTCAGCCTTGTTCATTGTAATCTTGGGATATATACTTAAATTCTCAGAGACTCAGATTCCTCATCCACAAGATGGGAATAATGATATAACACCTATATCACAGGTTTGTGATAAGGATTAAGTGACATCTTGCATGACAAAAATTAGCACACAATAAATGGCACTAATAACTATTAGCTATACATATGTAGGGTGACCATGTAATTTATCATTCAAACCGGAGTACTTTTTTTTTTGGCTGCGCTAGGTCGTCATTGCTGCCCGCGGGCTTTCTCTAGTTGCGGCGAGCGGGGGCTACTCTTCGTTGCAGTGCCCGGGTTTCTCATTGCGGTGGCTTCTCTTGTCGTGTAGCACGGGCTCTAGGGCGCGCAGGCTCAGTAATTGTGGCGCACGGGCTTAGTTGCTCCACAGCATGTGGGATCTTCCCGGACCAGGGATTGAAGCCCTGTCCCCTGCATTGGCAGGCAGATTCTTAACCCCTGCGTCACCAGGGAAGTCTCCCAGAATACTTTTTTTTTTTTACATCTTTATTGGAGTATAATTCCTTTACAATGGTGTGTTAGTTTCTGCTTTACAACAAAGTGAATCACTTATATATATACATATGTTCCCATATCTCTTCCCTCTTGCGTCTCCCCCACTCCCACCCTCCCTATCCCACCCCTCCAGGCAGTCACAAAGCACCGAACTGATCTCCCTGTGCTATGCGGCTGCTTCCCACTATCTACCTCAAGTTTGGTAGTGTATATATGTCCATGCCTCTCTCTTGCTTTGTCACAGCTTACCCTTCCCCCTCCTCATATCCTCAAGTCCATTCTCTAGTAGGTCTGTGTATTTATTCCTGTCTTACCCCTAGGCTCTTCATGACATTGTTTTTTCTTAAATTCCATATGTACGTGTTAGCATACGGTATTTGTCTCTCTCTTTCTGACTTACTTCACTCTGTATGACAGACTCTAGGTCTATCCACCTCATTACAAATAACTCAATTTCATTTCTTTTTATGGCTGAGTAATATTCCATTGTATATATGTGCCACATCTTCTTTATCCATTCATCCGATTATGGACACTAAGGTTGTTTCCATCTCCGGGCTATTGTAAATAGAGCTGCAATGAACATTTTGGTACATGACTCTTTCTGAATTATGGTTTTCTCAGGGTATATGCCCAGTAGTGGGATTGCTGGGTCATATGGTAGTTCTATTTGTAGTTTTTTAAGGAACCTCCATACTCTTCTCCACAGTGGCTGTATCAATTTACATTCCCACCAACAGTGCAAGAGGGTTCCCTTTTCTCCACACCCTCTCCAGCATTTATTGTTTCTAGAATTTTTGATGATGGCCATTCTGACTGGTGTGAGATGATATCTCATTGTAGTTTTGATTTGCATTTCTCTAATGATTAGTGATGTTGAGCATTCTTTCATATGTTTGTTGGCAGTCCGTGTATCTTCTTTGAAGAAATGTCTATTTAGGTCTTCTGGCTATTTTTGGACTGGGTTGTTTGTTTTTTGTTATTAAGCTGCATGAGCTGCTTATAAATTGTGGAGATTAAGCCTTTGTCAGTTGCTTCATTTGCAAATATTTCCTCCCATTCTGAGGGTTGTCTTTTGGTCTTATTTATGGTTTCCTTTGCTGTGCAAAACCTTTGAAGATTCATTAGATCCCATTTGTTTATTTTTGTTTTTATTTCCATTTCTCTAGGAGGTGGGTCAAAAAGGATCTTTCTGTGATTTATGTCATAGAGTGTCCTGCCTATGTTTTCCTCTAAGAGTTTGATAGTTTCTGGCCTTACATTTAGGTCTTTAATCCATTTGGAGCTTATTTTTGTGTATGGTGTTAGGGAGTGATCTAATCTCATACTTTTACATGTACCTGTCCAGTTTTCCCAGCACCACTTATTGAAGAGGCTGTCCATTCTCCACTGAACATTCCTGCCTCCTTTATCAAAGATAAGGTGACCATATGTGCGTGGGGTTATCTCTGGGCTTTCTATCCTGTTCCATTGATCCATCTTTCTGTTTTTGTGCCAGTACCATACTGTCCTGATTACTGTAGCTTTGTAGTATAGTCTGAAGTCAGGGAGCCTGATTCCTCGAGCTCTGTTTTTCGTTCTCAAGATTGCTTTGGCTATTCGGGGTCTTTTGTGTTTCCATACAAATTGTGAAATTTTTTGTTCTAGTTCTGTGAAAAATGCCAGTGGTAGTTTGATAGGGATTGCATTGAATCTGTAGATTGCTTTGGGTAGTAGAGTCATTTTCCCAATGTTGATTCTTCTAATCCAAGAACATGGTATATCTCTCCATCTATTTGTATCATCTTTAATTTCTTTCATCAGTGTCTTATAATTTTCTGCATACATGTCTTTTGACTCCTTAGGTAGGTTTATTCCTAGATATTTTATTCTTTTTGTTGCAATGGTAAATGGGAGTGTTTTCTTGATTTCACTTTCAGATTTTTCATCAGTAGTGTATAGGAATGCCAGAGATTTCTGTGCATTAATTTTGTATCCTGCTACTTTACCAAATTCATTGATTAGCTCTAGTAGTTTTCTGGTACCATCTTTAGGATTCTCTATGTATAGTATCATGTCATCTGCAAACAGTGATAGCTTTACTTCTTCTTTTCCAATTTGGATTCCTTTTATTTCCTTTTCTTCTCTGATTGCTGTGGCTAAAACTTCCAAAACTATGTTGAATAAGAGTGGTGAGAGTGGGCAACCTTGTCTTTTTCCTGATCTTAGTGGAAATGCTTTCAGCTTTTCACCATTGAGGACGATGTTGGCTGTGGGTTTGTCATATATGGCCTTTATTTTGTTGAGGAAAGTTCCCTCTATGCCTACTTTCTGCAGGGTTTTTTATCATAAATCGGTGTTGAATTTTGTCAAAAGCTTTCTCTGCATCTATTGAGATGATCATATGGTTTTTCTCCTTCAGTTTGTTAATATGGTGTATCATGTTGATTGATTTGCGTATATTGAAGAATCCTTGCATTCCTGGAATAAACCCCACTTGATCATGGTGTATGATCCGTTTAATGTGCTGTTGGATTCTGTTTGCTAGTATTTTGTTGAGGATTTTTGCATCTATGTTCATCAGTGATATTGGCCTGTAGTTTTCTTTCTTTGTGACATCCTTGCCTGGTTTTGGTATAAGGGTGATGGTGGCCTCGTAGAATGAGTTTGGGCGTGTTCCTCCCTCTGCTATATTTTGGAAGAGTTTGAGAAGGATAGGTGTTAGCTCTTCTCTAAATGTTTGATAGAATTCGCCTGTGAAGCCATCTGGTCCTGGGCTTTTGTTTGTTGGAAGATTTTTAATTACAGTTTCAATTTCAGTGCTTGTGATTGGTCCGTTCATATTTTCTATTTCTTCCTGATTCAGTCTTGGCAGGTTGTGCATTTCTAAGAATTTGTCCATTTCTTCCAGGTTGTCCATTCTATTGGCATAAAGTTGCTTGTAGTACTGTCTCATGATCTTCTGTATTTCTACAGTGTCAATTGTTACTTCTCCTTTTTCATTTCTAATTTTATTGATTTGAGTCTTCTCCCTTTTTTTCTTGATGAGTCTGCCTAATCAATTTTGTTTATCTTCTCAGAGAACTAGCTTTTAGTTTTATTGATCTTTGCTATCATTTCCTTCATTTCTTTTTCATTTATTTCTGATCTGATTTTTATGATTTCTTTCCTTCTGCTAACTTTGGGGTTTTTTTTGTTCTTCTTCCTCTAATTGCTTGAGGTGCAAGGTTAGGTTGTTTATTCGAGATGTTTCCTGTTTCTTAAGGTAGGCTTGTATTGCTATAAACTTCCCTCTTAGAACTGCTTTTGCTGCATCCCATAGGATTTGGGTCATCGTGTTTCCTTTGTCATTTGTTTCTAGGTATTTTTTAATTTGCTATTTGATTTCTTCAGTGATCACTTCGTTATTAAGTAGTGTATTGTTTAGCCTCCATGTGTTTGTATTTTTTACAGATCTTTTCCTGTAATTGATATCTAGTCTCATAGCATTGTGGTTGGAAAAGATACTTGATACAACTTTGAATTTCTTAAGTTTACCAAGGCTTGATTTGTGACCCAAGATATCATCTATCCTGGACAACGTTCCATGAGCACTAGAGAAAAATGTGTATTCTGTTGTTTTTGGATGGAATGTCCTATAAATATCAATTAAGTCCATCTTGTTTAATGTATCATTTAAAGCTTGTGTTTCCTTATTAATTTTCATTTTGGATGATCTGTCCATTGGTGAAAGTGGGGAGTTAAAGTCCCCTACTATGAATGTGTTACTGTCGATTTCCCCTTTTATGGCCGTTAGTATTTGCCTTATGTATTGAGGTGCTCCTATGTTGGCTGCATAAATGTTTACAATTGTTATATCTTCTTCTTGGATCAATCCCTTGATCATTATGTAGTGTCCTTCTTTGTCTCTTCTAATAGAGTCTATTTTAAAGTCTATTTTGTCTGATATGAGAATTGCTACTCCAGCTTTCTTTTGGTTTCCATTTGCATGGAGTATCTATTTCCATCCCCTTACTTTCAGTCTGTATGTGTCTCTAGGTCTGAAGTGGGTCTCTTGTAGACAGCAAATATATGGGTCTTGTTTTTGTATACATTCAGCCAATCTGTGTCTTTTGGTGGGAGCATTTAGTCCATTTACATTTAAGGTAATTATTGATATGTATGTTCCTATTCCCATTTTCTTAATTGTTTTGGGTTCGTTATTGTAGGTCTTTTCCTTCTCTTGTGTTTCTTGCCTAGAGAAGTTCCTTTAGCAGTTGTTGTAGAGCTGGTTTGGTGGTGCTGAACTCTCTCAGCTTTTGCTTGTCTGTAAAGGTTTCAATTTTTCCATCAAATCTGAATGAGATCCTTGCTGGGTAGAGTAATCTTAGTTGCAGGATTTTCTCCTTCATAACTTTAAATATGTCCTGCCAGTTCCTTCTGGTTTGCAGAGTTTCTGTTGAGAGATCAGCTGTTAACCTTATGGGGATTCCCTTGTGTGTTATTTGTTTTTCCTTGCTGCTTTTAATATGTTTTCTTTGTATTTAATTTTTGACAGTTTGATTAATATGTGTCTTGGCATAGTTCTCCTTGGATTTATTCTGCATGGGACTCTCTGTGCTTCCTGGACTTGATTAACTATTTCCTTTCCCATATTAGGGAAGTTTTCAACTATAATCTCTTCAAATATTTTCTCAGTCCCTTTCTTTTTCTCTTCTTCTGGAACCCCTATAATTCGAATGTTGGTGCATTTAATGTTGTCCCAGAGGTCTCTGAGACTGTCCTCAGTTATTTTCATTCTTTTTTCTTTATTCTGCTCTGCAGTAGTTATTTCCACTGTTTTATCTTTCAGGTCACTTATCCGTTCTTCTGCCTCAGTTATTCTGCTATTGATCCCATCTAGAGTATTTTTCACTTCATTTATTGTGTTGCTCGTCATTGTTTGTTTCATCTTTAGTTCTTCTAGGTCCTTGTTAAATGTTTCTTGCATTTTGTCTATTCTATTTCCAAGATTTTGGATCCTCTTTACTATCATTATTCTGAATTCTTTTTCAGGTAGTCTGCCTATTTCCTCTTCATTTTTTAGGTCTGGTGGGTTTTTATCTTGCTCCTTCATCTGCTGTGTGTTTTTCTGTCTCTTCATTTTGCTTATCTTACTGTGTTTGGTGTCTCCTTTTTGCAGGCTGAACGTTCGTAGTTCCTGTTGTTTTTGGTGTCTGTCTCCAGTGGCTAAGGATGGTTCAGTGGGTTGTGTAGGCTTCCTGGTGGAGGGGACTAGTGCATGTGTTCTCATTGATGAGGCTGGATCTTGTGTTTCTGGTGGGCAGGTCCACGTCTGGTGGTGTGTTTTGGGGTGTCTGTGGACTTATTATGATTTTAGGCAGCCTCTCTGCTAATGGGTGGGGTTGTGTTCCTGTCTGGCTAGTTGTTTGCCATAGAATGTTCAGCACTGTAGCTTGCTGGTCGTTGAGTGAAGCTGGGTGATAGTGTCGAGATGGAGCTCTCTGGGAGATTTTTGCCCTTTGATATTATGTGGAGCTGGGAGGTCTCTTGTGGACCAGTGTCCTGAAGTTGGCTCTCGCACCTCAGAGGCACAGTACTGACTCCTGGTTGCAGCACCAAGAGCCTTTCATCCACACGGCTCAGAATAAAAGGGAGAAAAAGTAGAATGAAAGAATTAGTAGAGGTAGAAAGAAAGACAGAAAGAAAGAAAGAAAGAAAGGAGGGAGGGAAGGAGGGAGGGAGGAAGGAAGGAAGGAAGGAGGGAAGGAAGGAAAAAAAGAAAGAAAGACGATAAAGTAAGATGAAATATAATAAAGTTCCTAAAATAAAAATATAATTATTAAGAGAAAAAACAAAAAAAACAAAAACGGATGGATAGAGCCCTAGGACAAATGGTGGAAGCAAAGTTATACAGACAAAATCTCACACAGAAGCATACACATACACACTCACAAAAAAGGAAAAGGGGAAAAAATCATAAATCTTGCTCTCAAAGTCCACCTCCTTAATTCGGGATGATTCGTTGTCTATTCATGTATTCCACAGATGCAGGGTACATCAAGTTGATTGTGGAGCTTTAATCCGCTGCTTCTGAGGCTGCTGGGAGAGATTTCCCTTTCTCTTCTTTGTTCTCACAGCTCCCGGGGCTCAGCTTTGAATTTGGCAGTGGCGTGCCGCACAGGCTCTCCGGAAGGGGGCTGTAGATAGTGACCTGTGCTCGCACATAGGCTTCTTGGTGGCGGCAGCAACAGCCTTAGCGTCTCATGCCCGTCTCTGGGGTCCGCACTTTTAGCCGTGGCTCACGCCCATCTCTGGAGCGCCTTTAAGCAGCGTTCTTAATCCCCTCTCCTCGCGCACCAGGAAACAAAGAGGGAAGAAAAAGTCTCTGCCAGCCGTGGCACACTAACCCCCAGCAGGCTGTGTTCACGCCGCCAACCCCAGTCCTCTCCCCGTGCTCCAACCAAAGCCCGAGCCTCAGCTCCCAGCCCCGCCCGCCCCGGAAGTGGAGCAGACAAGCCTCTCGGGCGGGTGAGTGCCGGTCGGCACCGATCCTCTGTGCGGAAATCTCTCCGCTTTGCTCCCCGCGCCTTTGTTACTGTCTCCTGCGCAGCTCCGAAGCTTCCCCCTCCGCCACCCGCAGTCTCCGCCCGCGACAGAAACCTTTCCTCCTTCACAGCTCCCTCCCACTGGTGCAAGTCCCATCCCTATCTTTTTGTCTCTGTTTATTCTTTTTTCTTTTGCCCTACCCAGTTACGTGGGGGGTTTCTTGCCTTTTGGGAGGTCTGAGGTCTTCTGCCAGCATTCAGTAGGTGTTCTGTAGGAGTTGTTCCACGTGTAGATGTATTTCTGATGTATCTGTGGGGAGGAAGGTGATCTCCACGTCTTACTCTTCCGCCATCTTCCCCCCAGAATACTTTTGAGAGTGGAAGGGGGTAATAATTGGATGGGATGACAATAGGCATAAACTGAGACATAATGGTCACTATATATATATATATATATATATATATATATATATATATATGAATGACCTGCTTTTCTGATCCTTCACCATGATAGTCACCCTCTTGTAGATACCCATCGCATTTTGTCAATGGCTCATTTAAAATATGGTGAACAGGGACTTCCCTGGTGGCGCAGTAGTTAAGAGTCTGCCTGCCAATGCAGGGGACACGGGTTCGAT
Source organism: Stenella coeruleoalba (assembly GCF_951394435.1). Taxonomy (NCBI): domain Eukaryota; kingdom Metazoa; phylum Chordata; class Mammalia; order Artiodactyla; family Delphinidae; genus Stenella; species Stenella coeruleoalba. Next base: position 60,301,815 of record NC_137152.1, read on the forward strand.
CCCTGGTCCGGGAAGATCCCACATGCCGCAGAGCAGCTAAGCCCGTGCACCACAACTACTGAGACTGCACTCTACAGCCTGCGAGCCACAACTACTGAGTCTGTGTGCCACAACTACTGAAGCCCATGCACCTAGAGCCTGTGCTCCGCAATACGAGAAGCCACCGCAATGAGAAGCCCGCACACCTCAACCAAGAGTAGCCCCCGCTCGCTGCAACTAGAGAAAGCCCGCGCACAGCAAGACCCAATGCAGCCAAAAAGAAAATTAATTAATTAAAAAATATATGGTGAACAGGAAATTGCTAAGTATGATTTGACCAGGGGAACAATATTTCATTCATTTAATCCAAGATTGTGTTAACTGCTTGAGCAGCTCTGTAACATGGTTGATCTGTTGAACAAAATCTTTAGCTTGTTATAATTTCTTAAAGATTACCAGTATCAATTTTTTTCAAAATTATGTCTATAAAGTCTTTAAATATCTTAGAATGTTACTGATCTGGGCTTGGAAACTTCCAACTCCTATAACATTTTATTTATTCCTATATTGAGTGTTTACTTCTGTGTAGTATAACTTACTTGTGTATGTGAATCCACCTCTCTGTAAATTATTGCTCAAGGGCAGACACCATGACCTATACATCTTGTCTTGAGCATCACCTTGCATAGTAGCTGAAACAAAGTAGGTACTCAACAAATGTGTAGGAAATGCATTAACACATGAATGCATGAATTTAAAACAGCTATACATTCTTTTACCAATACCTCAACTATTTTGGCATTCAGCTCCCTCTTAGTCATATTTATTCTATCCTCTCCAACTTGAAAATATTGATTGCTGTTGTTTTGACTTGGAAGCTATAAATAAAATATAATTCAGTAGTCTGGGTTTCTCTTTGTTATATTATGTATGTTATATTCAGGGTGACCAGATGTTGCAGCCTGTACAGCTCAATTAATGCCTGTTATGTTTAATGCCACTTTCACTCTCAAAAGTGTCCTGATTTGCTTGATAAATTATGTGTAGTCATCTTTCTTATGTCATTTTCCTTCTTCTTTCTGTTCAGAACATAACCTAAGATTCCCTCAGGTTGTCCTGTTGTCCCTAGTATGTCTTATCTTATAGGCATGTGTCATTTTTACATTTATCCTAGCTAGGTACTGTCTGCTACAGCTTCTCTTCACTTCTAGAAAAGCCAAAAGGAAGAAGTTTAAATTGCAGAGAATAAGGCTGGAAGATCAGGACTACAAGGAACCACTAAACAAATACTTGTATAAACTACTGAGAGAGTTGTGGACTCTCTTTCCCTGGACCTTGACAGATCAGCTCAGCATTCGTCTGTTGTGTATTATGCATGCAGAGGCCTGCTTGATGGCCTTTGGAAGTCCCTCTCAGCTCTGAGATTCTCTAAATACTTTTTAAAGCTAGATTAGCAGTAAAGGTCAGTGACCTATATCTGGGGCTAAAATCAGCATATGATCCCTGGATGGATTAAGGCACAGCGCAAGAAAATCTCTGTTAGGAAAGGAGCAGATGGGTGGCAGTCTAGACATCTCTTAGTGGAATTTCTGGGTCCATCTTTCTCAAGCTGGGTTCCCAGCCTCATCCACAGAAGTCAGGGGCAGTAGTAGCCTGTGCCCTATGCTGCCTGAGTCATGTTTCTACTCCTCACTTTCCCACTTAGGAGCAGCTGGCTTAGCTTCTGGGATGGGAGAGGGCAGGGTGACCAAAGCCCCATCTGCTCTGAAAGCTCCCTAATGACTGGGAACTAAGTAAACAGCAGTTTTCTGAATCAGCCTCTTGCATAACTTTGTCATTTAAGGTCAAACTTTTCCAGTATTAGTGAGTTACAGTTCTCCTCTCCAACCCCCATGCTACCCCACTTTCATTTCCAGCTCCACCCAGCGCTGGTTCCTGTTGCCCAAGTAAAATAATGCCTCGGTGAACTACAGAGTAGCTTTCAGTCCCCTCTTGGGTTTTGCTGAAATGGCCCAGGAATTCAGAAATGGTTCTTGCCCCCCTGCAGGGTCAAGATGATCTCTGCAGCCCCCTCAGCAACACAGAAACTTTCTTCCTCTGCCCCTCTCCATTGGGTTCCATGGCCCCTCATTTCAATTCTGCTTCCCCTGAGGAGGAACTCCAGCCGGTGGGTAACATATCAAGAGGCTGTGGGCTGACCAGGAGCCTGGTGGCTCAGTGCTCAGCAACAAGCTTTTGGCTTGAGTTACAGTGGATATGAGGCCATTGATTGAACTCTAGCTTACAGATGAGGAAACTGAGACTGAAACAAGTGTATAACTTGAGCATAGCTGGTAAGTGACAGAGCTGGGACTTGAAGCCAGGTTTTGCAGATTTCAAAGCTGAGCCTACTTCTGGTCAGGTCAGCCTAAGAGCTTCCCACCTCTTTTCCTTACTTCCCAGGAATGGGATGGGTTGAGGAGATCAGGTGCTCCCTGTAAGACTTTTTAATGGTTTTAGAGCATGCAAAGGCTTCAGGCTTCTTAGGGTCCAGGCAATATGCAATCAATTAGCAATCCCTCCTGCTGAGAGACGCAATGGAAATGAACTTGCATTAGGCCTGTGTAAACTGTTAAAATTAGGTCTTCTTGTGGTACAGTCTTGGCACGAGTCAAAACACAAATCCAACTTCAATAGCTTTTTCTTAAAGAGAATCTTTTCTGCAGATTTTCTTAAAGGGGCAGCACATGGGTTTACACAGCACGGCAAACAGTGAGGCTTGATAAAATCCCTCTTCTCTTGTCCATCTCCACAGCCACAGTTCAAATCTCTGTCTCTTTCTGCCTCCCCCTTCACACTCTTTCTTTCTCACTCTGTGTTGCTCTCTCCACTTCTTCCTTTTCAACACACATAAAAACTTGTTCTCTGGCTTCCCTGGTGGCGCAGTGGTTGAGAGTCCGCCTGCCGATGCAGGGGACACGGGTTCGTGCCTCGGTCCGCGAAGATCCCACATGCGCAGAGCGGCTGGGCCCGTGAGCCATGGCCGCTGAGCCTGCGCGTCCGGAGCCTGTGCTCCGTTGTGGGAGAGGCCGCAACAGTGAGAGGCCCGCGTACCGCAAAAACAAAAACAAACAAACAAAAAAACTTGTTCTCTTTGCCTTCAGGCTTCTGGGACGTGTAATGCCCTGGGACGTCTAATCTGTCTCTTGCTCTGGATGTTTTTCACCCGCAGGGAGAATCCCCACCCTTAACGCTAGTGAATTCTGAATTCTGGTTTCCTTCTTGTTAAAGCTGTGTGATGCAGAAATGATCATTAGATTATGCAAATCCTGAAAAACTGATGATATTATCAATGAACATGATGTTCTTAATATTTCAGAACAAATTTAAAACACTTAGGCTTGTCTTTTATGGTCTTCTTGTATCTGAGATATCAAAAAAGCCTAAATTCCTGCTTATCAAGAATTGACATTTATTGAGCACCTGTGACATGCCAGTCCCTGTGCTAGGCAATTTCATCCATGTTATCGTATGTAAACTTAGCCAGGTGTGGTGTGGATTTTTAACTCTCACTTTATAAATTTTCCAAAACTAAGGTTCTCAGGGGTTAAGTCCAATGTTACACAGAGCGAGGGTTGAAATCTGATTCTGAAACCCATATCCTTTCCACTGTATCAAATTACCCCTTATAGCTGAAGTGAGATATAAACAATAATAACAGTTACTTTATGCCTAAAAATATTTGAGGCCACTTCTTAATACTACTCTGTAATTATTAAACATAATTTTGCCATTGAATTAAAAACAATTTAATGATAACCAAATTTGGTGTTCTCTACACCATAAACTATAAAGTAAAAAGCTAGTACAATTTTTATTATAAATGTTTGACTAATCTACAGATATACTGTCTTTTTAACACCCCCCCCAAAAATCCTTAAGCCTTCCCTTTTGGAAAATGTTTGCTAAACCTTTTGGTCAATGGAGATTTCGCTGAGAATATGATTGGATCAACATTAAATATATGAGTCATGTGGCAATGATATTTTTAAGAGAGGATTATCCCTTTGTTTCCTTTTACTGTTTTTTTAAAATTAATTAATTAATTAATTTTTGGCTGTGTGGGGTCTTCGTTGCTGTGTGCGGGCTTTCTCTAGTTGCGGCTGGGGGGGCACTCTTTGTTGCAGTGCGTGGGCTTCTCACTGTGGTGGCTTCTCTTGTTGGAGCACAGGCTCTAGGCACATGGGCTTCAGTAGTTGTGGCATGTGGGCTCAGTAGTTGTGGTTCACAGGGTCAGTTGCTCTGTAGCATGTGGGATCTTCCCAGACCAGGGATCGAACCCATGTCCCCTGCATTGGCAGGTGGATTCTTAACAACTGCGCCACCAGGGAAGTCCTCCTTTTACTGTTCTTATCCTAAAGAAATCCCTGTATAACTGTTTGTGGGATAGCCATCCAACTAGCAAAATAACATCCTTTCTAGTGGGATTTTCATTGTCCTTTCTGCCAGCTATGGGACTAGAACCTACGTGGACAAACTGGTGGAAGATAAAAGCAACTTGAAATCAGGAAACTTGGGTTCTTCTCATGGCTTTTCTTTTGACAAGTCACTTCACCTCTCTAAACATATTATTTTTTAAGGATTTATACTGAGTCATGAGAGAGATGGGCTGGTCTTTCGCACAAATGGTTTGGCAAGTTAATTCAGTGTATGTGAAATTCTTTCATATTGCTTGTCTTTCTTAGTCAAAAAGGCTGAGTTGAAAAGTGAATTAACATTTATCTCTGAGAAATGAAAACATATGCCCACACAAAAACTTGTACATGAATATTCATAGCAACTTTATTCATAATAGTCAAAAATTGGAAACAATCCAGGTGTCCATCAACTGATGAATGGATGAACCAACTCTGGAATACTATGGAATACATACCATGGAATACTACTAAAATAAAAAGGAACAAACTAATAATATACACAACGATCTGGATGAATCTTTAGGGAATTATGCGGAGTGAAACAAACCAACTTAAAAGGTCATATACTATATGTTTCCAACTATATAAGGTTCTTGAAGTGACAAACTTAAAGAGGCAGAGAACAGATTAGCAGTTATGTGTTGTGATAGAATTGTTCTGTATCTTGACTGCAGTAGTGGATATACAAACATACATAGGTGATAAAATTTTATAGAGCTAAATATACCACACATAAGTACAAGTAAAACTGGGGAAATCTGAACAAGATTGGTGGATTGTATCAATGTCAATGTCCTGGTTGTAATGCTGCACCATAGTTTTGCAAGAGGTTACCACTGGGGGAAACTGGGCAAAATGTATAAGACATCTCTCTGTATATTTCCTACAACTGCACGTGAATCTACATTTATCTCAAAATAGAAAGTTTACTTTAAAAACAAAGTAAGTAAATAAGGTTTCCTTTTGTCCATTAAAATGCCCTAACCTGAAATGAAGTGTTGAGGCTAAAGAGAAAGAAATTCCAAAGGGTTTAGAATCTCCTGGGTGCTAATTTTAGGCACAGTCTTGTCTGTGCAAATACAGCAGCAGCTGCCTTGAAAAGTCTTTGTTGAGCAGTTTTCTGAATGGCTCCTTTGATCCTGTCAGTTTCTGCAGTGGGTATATCATGGGTAGACTTGCAAGTTGGTTAACTTGGCTCCAGGGTGGAGAGAACCACAGCTCCTCCTTTACTCTGTGGGTACCCCACTTCGAGTTCTATGGGCTGGCTTGACAGGGTCCAGTCCAAAAAATCAGCTGCATCCTGTGGGAAGGGGGAAGGGGTAAATCTGGCTGTCAAGCACCAATGCATAGCAAAGGACACAGAAATGTTGACTTAAGAGTATATAGTGCTTGAACCCGTGTCCCCTGCAGAAGCCCGTGCACCGCAACAAAGAGTAGCTCCTGCTCACTGCAACTAGAGAAAGCCTGTGTGCAGCAATGATGACCCAACACAGCCAAAAAAGAAAAAAACGAGTATATAGTGGACAGAGGAGGATCAGGAATGGAATCTGGCAGCTAAGGTAGAAAACACTCAACTTTTTGTTTTTCCCTAAAAATGAACTAGCTTATATGTTCTGTATTTGTCAATAATTTTTTCCCTTTTCTTCTCACATAGTTTGCTCCTTAACTAGGAGGAAGCCAGGTTCCAGGTGTTTTGAGAAGTGGAGCTTTAGAATTTCTATAGCAGCTTCGTGCTAGATTGCATCCATACATTTAATTTTGTGCTAGTTTTTTTAATCATTATTTTGGAGGAAAACATATTAAGGAACCTGGAATCAGATGCTCAGCTTTTAGATGCTTTTGGTATAGCAAGTTTGCTACAAGAAAGTAAAACTTTAGGCTAGGGGCTCTCTAAACAAGGGTGAACTAATGACAAAGTTATAAACTAGTCAAAGTTGTCTTTCACGACTCCTGCCTTCACCCTTTGTGTACTCTTTTTTCCCCTCATTGGGACTCCTTCCCTCCTTGCCCCACACCCAACTGTCCAGTATCCTCATAGCCTCTCCTTACAGACATTTTAGAGATTTTCTGTCTGGAAGGACACAGGAGAAGCTGATAACAAAGGAGGAGGGCTGAGGAACTGGGGTGAGGAGACTTACATTTTTACTGTGCATCATTTTGTGCTGTTTGAATTTTAAATATCTGCATGTACCACCTATTGGAAATTTTTTTTTTAACTTTTTTCAGTAAAGAATTTGCTATCTAGGCAGTCCATGGCATATAATATTTTGGGAAAAGATGGTCTAGGTTGAAGTGATGTAGATCAAACCTTATTTGCTTATAAAAGTTTTCGAAATAAGTGTTTGTGTTCTAAACTGAAAGCCTGATGCCAATTTTTTAAAAAATTAAAATGATTACAAATATCATTTTTAATCAAATGCTAAATGCTATGCTTTAGACTAACCTTTACAAATATGGTAAAAATACATCCTGAAATTTTAAATCTAGTTCCAATGAAAAATATTCTAACCCAATGTAAGAATAGCATGTCTTGACTTTTGGTTCATAAAATATGGTCAGCATAGATATATTTTTCTAATATAGAAATTAAGTAGGGCAGCACAGTGACAATATCATAAAATTGTATTACATAGTATACAGACATCTAGTTTACTGTAGAAATTTCTTTTTTAATTGAAGTATAGTTGAATTACAATGTTGTCTTAGTTTCAGGTATACAGCAAAGTGATTGTTTATATATATATTTTTTTCAGATTCCTTTCCATTATAAGATATTATGAGATGTTGAATATAGTTCCCTGTGCTACACAGTAGGACCTTTGATGTTTATCTATTTTATATAAAGTAGTGTGTATTTGTTAATCCCAAGCTCCTAATTTATGTCTCTCCCTCCTTCCCCTTTGGTAACCGTATGTCTGTTTTCTATGTCTAGGCTCTGTTTCTGTAAATAAGTTCATTTGTACCTTTTTCTTAGATTCCACATATGAGTGATATCATATGATATTTGTCTTTCTTTCTGTATCTGACTTACTTCACTTAGTATGACAATCTGTAGGTCTATCCATGTTGCTGCAAATGGCACTGTTTTGTTCTTTTTTATGGCTGAGTAATTATCACAACTTCTTTACCCATTGATTTCTTTATGGACACTTAGGTTGCTTCCATGTCCTGGCTATTGTACATAGTGCTGCTATGAACATTGGGGAGCATGTATCTTTAGTCTACTATAGAAAGTTCTTATTTCTTCACTATCCTTGCCTCATTTTGAATACCACAACCAGACGAGTTTGGCTCTCTGCCCTGTTCCAGTACTTTGAAAAGTTCAGTGTGACAGGCCTAAACTCAAGCTGCAAAAACCAGTGCTGTTTGGGTCTTTGCACAGATTCTTTCCTATTCACTTTCTTGACTGCCTACTCTCTGCTCTCATCTCCCTGGCATGCTGAACCTAGTTCCACAACTGCTTCTAGAAGTCGTTCATTTTGGTTACCTTTAAGTACTTTTCTTCTATGGTTTATAGGCCCCAGCTCCCTGCTCTGGTATTGGCTCTGAATGCTCCTTTGATTGCAGTAACACCAGCAGTTCCAGGTAAAAGAAACCTCCTCCACTAGCCCTGTCCCCATGGAAACTTTATTAACAAAGCTTGTCCCTTTCTGTACCTTGTCAGGGTGGGCAATTTGGATGTTTGGAGCTTTACAGTTTTCCTTCATTTAAAATTTCCTGTGACAAACAGGGATAGATTTTAGGGGTCATATTGGTAACCCTTGTCATCTGTGAGAGCAGAGAACACATTCATCTGGCAACGCCATCTTGTTCAACCCAGTTTCCTTGAGTCACCTCACACTTATGCAAGACATATTTACTTATACTACTACTTTTTCTTCCTCTTCTGCTCCTTCTCCTCTTTGCCCTTCTCCTTCTTCTTATATTTACTTTTGCAATGAAATCTCTCATCCTTTGATCCATTTCCTTCCTGTTGCCTAACAAACTTAAAATGCCTTAAAGCATTAGCCTCCTAGCACTGAATAAATCTACTCATCTCAGTCCTAATACCAGTGGGCTGACTTAAAATTGAAACTATCATTAGATCATTGTTTTTTTCATTTTCTCTGTCATTGACATGGATATAAAGTGTAAGTATAAACTTAGGACACCATCTTTTGTGGAATATTCTAGAATTTATACACCAAATTAGCATTCTTCAAAGTGACCACTGAGATAAAGTTGTTACAAGTATCCCTGTGATGTAATCATTGTTACAAATGGTTGGGGGCTGCTCTTTTGGAATTAAGGGGCGACAGAAGGTAGTGGAAAGAACATGAGGTTCTGAGATGATATAGCCTTTGCTTTTTTTTTTTGCCACATATTCTGTGTTTCTATTTATATGAAATGTCCAGAATAAGCATACCCATAGAGAGAGAAAATAGGTTAGTGGTTGTCAGGGCCTACATAAAAGCAAGAATGGAGAGTGATTGCTAATGTGTGCAGGGCTTTTTTTTGGGGGGGGGCGGTGAAGACAATTTTCTGGAATTGGATAGTGATAATTGCAAAAACTTGCAACTATATTAAAAACCACTTCATTATATACACTTTAAAAGAATAAAGTTTATGGTATATAAAATATACTTTAAACTGCTATTAAAAATGTATGTAAACTTACATCTGATTTCCACATAAATAAGATATAGCCTTTTCTTTGAATTGCTAATCTGCCTCACATTAGCTGTACAATATTTGTGTCTCAGCTTCCAGTTCCCCATGTATACAGTGGGGTTAAGACTGTTTATCTTGCTGAGTTTTGTAGTGAGTCATTCATGCCTATGAAAATGCTGGACACATAGTAAGTGCTTGATATTTTCACACTTCTGTACTTACTGCCAATTTATCATCTGTGCAAGAAGTTTGTTGCCCCTGTACACTCTTCCTTAGTTGATGGCTCTATTTCCCCCTCTCTCTTTGTGTTCTGGTCAAACTCAACTATATTCTTCCTTAAAAAATTAGGAGTATGAGGGAAATTTTCTGACTTGATATATATTGAAACTTACAGCAAATAAAATAATTAATTGAAAATCTATAGATGTCATCCCATTAACAAAAAAAAATCTATCATCACTATGATTTAATATAGGGAGGTTGTGACCAATATTATGAGACCAACATAAAAAATGCATAGGAAATGTATGAATTTGAAAAAGAGATATATAACTTCCATTACCTACAGAGAACATAATCATTAACAGATAAACCTAATAGAATAAACAGTCATATTTTAAAAACTATTAGGAGTTCACAAAGCTTTCTATGCTTATGATCAACAAGAACACAAAAAATTAAAAAGTTATGGCACCCTTGCTATACTTAACTAGAAAATTAAATAGGAAAAAATAAGATATTTCTCAATATCTCAATAATAAAATCTAAAAGTTTCTAGGACATACCCTAACACAGAAACACAAAAATTTACAGAGAATATTTTAAAACTTTTAAAAAATATAAAGGAGATTTTGACTAAATGAAGATATACCAAGTCTATATTTGGTGTCGCCTCCTCTGAAATTTACCTGTATTAGAGGCTTTGGTTTTTTGGGAAAATGCCATTAATGCAGAGGGCGTAAAGCGCCTTGCCAACTGTACCAGGCTTTTGTCCCTTGACCTGAGCCAAAGCAGTGATCTCGTTCACCTCAATGACAGTGAGTTTGATGCTATGCCCAGCCTCCAAAGGCTGAATCTAAACACGTGTCAACTTTCCTTTGTCAGCAACAGGACCTGGAATGCCCTCCAGAACTTGAGAGCCCTAGACCTGAGCCACAATAAGTTTAAAAGATTTCCAGAATTTGCATTTTCACCCTTGAGGTACCTACAATCTCTCTTTCTCTCTAGAAATCCCATCACAGTACTCAATAATATGGCCTTCTATGGGCTGTATTCATTGAAGGAGCTCAACTTGGCTGGGTGCTGGATAGTAAAAATTGACAAATACTCCTTTCCTCAATTTCCAAATTTAGAGAGTTTAGACCTTGGATACAACAATATTCGGACACTGAAACGCAGAACATTTCAGTTTCTGAAGAAGCTCCAAGTTCTCATTCTCTCCCAGAACCGCCTGAAAGACATAGAGGAGAATGCATTTTCTGACCTCAATTACTTCTATAAACTTGACTTGGCATACAATATCTTGTCAAGTTTTCAAGCAGGCCTTTTCTTGGGCCTGGAAAATCTAGAAGTTTTGAATCTCAGTTTTAATAAAATTAGTTATGAAACCAGTAGGACCTTGCCATTTCCTCCATTTATGAACCTCAAGTCTTTGAAACGACTCAACCTAGAAGGACAAATACATGGAATTCAGGTTGTTCCAACCAACTTCTTCCAAGGGCTGAATGGCCTGCAGGAGCTACTCCTAGGGAAAAATCCCATGGTATTCCTAGACCACCTTCAGTTTGACTCCCTGCTTAATCTCACAAAGTTGGATATCTCAGGAACAAAATCTGGAGACTGAAGTCTCAGTTTAAATATTTCCTTATTCCAAAGACTCAAAAGACTAAAAATGCTGCACCTGGAAAACAACAACTTAGAGTCATTGACTCCTGGCATGTTCTCTGGATTAGAAAGCCTTCAGGACTTCTCTTTAAGATTCAACAACGTAAGAGTCATTAATCAAAGTCATCTGGAGAATCTGAAGTCTCTGAAGTACTTTGATCTCTATGGGAACAAACTTCAGTGCAGCTGTGACAATGCATGGTTCAAGAATTGGTCAATAAACACAGCAAATGTCCATATCCCCTACCTCTGGAGCTATACTTGTCAGCAGCCAAATATCCAGAGTTTGTTGATAGATTTTGATGATTCTATGTGTAATTTTGACCTAGGAAATGTTTGCTTCTTCTGCTCCTTCAGTCTGGTCCTCACAACCATGGTCTCCTCTTGGTTCATTGCCAAGATGACTCTGTCTCTATGGTATGGGCTCTACATATTTTAAGCCTGGTACCTGGCCAAGTGGCAAAGGACAGAGAAGGATTTCATCTATGATGCCTTTGTCTCTTTCACTGCCACTGATGAGCAGTGGGTATATGAAGAGCTTGTTCCAGCCCTAGAAGAAGGTGGCCAGCCCACTTTTAAGCTCTGTCTTCACCACTGGGACTTTGATCCAGGCATAGGCATCTTTGAGAACATCCAGAATGACATCAACACCAGCCGGAAAACTTTGTGTGTGGTCAGTAACCACTACCTGCACAGTGAATGGTGCCAACTTGAAGTACAGCTGGCCAGCATCAAGATGTTCTATGAGCACGAGGATGTCATCATCTTGATCTTCCTGGAAGAGATCCCAAACTATAAGTTATCCAGCTACCACCGACTCAGGAAACTTGTGAATAGGCAGACATTTATCACCTGGCCAGACAGTGCCCAAGAGAGGCCACTCTTCTGGGCTTGTATTAGAAATGCATTGGGCAACAAATCTGTGGAGAAAGACAACACACAGCTGATTGTGGCCCAGTGACTAGAAGTCTTTGTGACCTCAAATCCGATGTTGCCCAAGGTGTGTATCGACTAAGAGTGTGACTGAATGTACCTGCTCTGCAGGGAGAAGGTTTCTCATGACCATTATTTGGTTAATGTCCATCAGGCAACTGGAAGAGTGAAGGGAGCTGCCTGAGGAAGCTTCAGGAACAGTGTTAGGGGATGTAATCCCACTATTAGGGGATTAGATATTCGGAAAGTAGGGCCCTCATATGTGCTTGAGAACATTGCTCAGCTAGTTTATCCAAATCAGTTCCTGTCAAGATAGATTGAACTATACTCCTTCTAAGAACCTATAACAACATATACACCACACACAGGGTTTAATAAAAGCAAAAAAACAAAAGTTAGGATTCTGGTGTATTCTCCTTTAGGGCATGAAATTCCAAAGGCCAGCTTCTGTTTAAGTCAGAGCCCAAGTGTTAGGAGAGTCCTAGTCTGGATCCATTGATTTACTCAATGGGAAGCAGCCTTGATGATCTAGCAGTGCAATGATGACTGCAGGAACTATCACCTAGCTGTGATAAAAGACTTCATAGAGCAGTTTCTGGCAGCTATTCATAGGGTTGTAGCCCCAATGGCTTCATGCTTCAAGCACCAGATACAGACCAGTGTCCTGTAGCAGGCAATATCTGTAGGGAGCAACACCCAGCATAGGGGCCATGGCTCTGGTAGTAGGCAAAAGCGCTACAGATTCCTGTAGGAAGGAATTTCTTACAGGAAAAGTACTATAAATTCCTGGAGCAAGAGGGGCCATAGGGATCTAGAGGAGATCAGCCTATAGTGGGATTAGTAGGGTACCAACACTGTCCTTTTCTGATTGTCTCTCCATGAGGACTTGGTCTTTGCCCTTTATCCCTAAGACTCTGAGAGGAGTTTGTTGAGGAAGAAAGACCCTGATGGGCAGAATCTTTAGCAGCTGAGGTAGTCAAATGTCTACCTCAGTGGGCCCTTGCCAGGTCTCTCTGTACTACACATGACTCCCCTGTGTGAAGAGAGGTCGGCATGTTTGGGACAGGACTTTTGTTAAATTGTTAGGGAAAAATCCAAGGGCATTTGTGTGGGAAATTGTGAGTTATCAGCTGGATGTTTGTGGGTTAAATATTACATTGTTGCAGGAAAGGTTTACAACTGCCTCATGGGAGATGAAAGAAATATGACATTACTTAATTTTCTTTAAATCAAATGATATCTGATTTTGAGGCCCTGTTCTGCTAGATTGTTAAAAATTCTATCTTAGTCATTATGGGCTCCTCACCCTCACCCACTAACCCCTCATGTTCTTGCATAAAGCAAAAAAAGAAAAAGTTGGTGGAGGACTTTTGTAGAAAGGAAGTGCTCAGGAGTGAAAAACAGCTCTTTTTTTTTTGCATCCTGAAAAAAATGGGGGGCAATTTCTCCAGTCTTTGGTCCACATTACCACTTGTATTGTATGCCCATCATCCAAGCTGGATCCCTGGAGTCTGAGGACTCTGCTGCCTCTGGGCTATGCTTGGCACTGCAGTTTTTGCTGAAATTGGAGATAGCCATTCACCTCCCTGGAGATGAAAAGGGTCTTGGATCCCACCACTCAAGGAAACAGCAAGTAGACCTCTGTTCTTTTCCTGGTCTTACGTAAACTTCACCTCTCTGGGTGCTTCAGTCACCATTCTGTGCCCTGTCCTCCTCTCATCTCACACACACACACACACACACACACACACACACACACACACACACCCTGGCATGATTAAATAAACTAAGACAGGAAGACAACTTCCTGTCTTCAGACAACTTCAACAGGCATAGGAGTATATTCCCTTTGGATGGAGGGAGCTATATTTCTCTTCTTCTTCCTGATTCTTCCACAGCAGGAAAAATAAAACAAAAACATCTCTATACATTGTTCTGCCATGAAATTAATAAGTGAAAATGACTAGCAGACTAAGATCATTGGGCAGCATGCCAATCAATGGCTGTATAGGATTCTTTGAAATTACAGTGTGTGACATGAGGGGCACAATACCATGAAGAGGGTGATGGCTGTAGCCTAGTAGGAAAGTACACATTGGTGCATGTGTGTGTAGTCCTTCTTGGAAGGAAAGGTGGATAATTAATAACTTGAACTCGTTTCATTTTCGAAACGATGAGGCAATCATGCTGGAACAGAGACTAAATTTTATACACATATTCCAGGAAACCAGATGAACAGCAGTGTTCACCCATGTACTTGGGACCAGCTACATAATTGCAGGGCCTAATGTAAAATGAAAATGCGGGGCCACTTGTCCAAAAGTTATTCGGAATTTCAAGACAGTGATGGCAGAGCACTAAACCAAGTACAGGGACCTTCTGAGTGTGGAGCCCTGTGTGACTGCACTGGTCACATGCCCATGAAGCTGGTCCTGCTTGTGACTATCAGCCAGGTGAATAGGATTTTCTCCTCACAACTTAAATCTCCAAATAGGAAAACAGTGTGTATTTTCCCACAGAACATATTATTTAATCCAGTAAAGGGATGATTATTTCCTTGAACGAAACTGTCTCGCCAGTCTTTGAGGTCATCTTAAAAAAGAAATGGAATTGTCTTTTGTATTAAAAAAAATGCCATCACACCACCACAGATAAAATGGTGCCATTGTCATTCCTGTTGTTTTAGTCTTGGAATGGACTGGGGCACTAACTCAAGGCATACCCATTATACAAAGGTTTGCATTATGTTTTTACATGTATCAAATATTTACTTAGCTGGGATACAGGGAAATTCATTTCCTAGACCAAATTACTAAAACTATAGGCACTTTAAAATGAAACCATTGGAGCTGTAATTATATAAAAAAGATATTTGGAAATGATTATGTAGTTAATTTCTCTATCATCAATCAATCTGCAGTAACAAGTGGTTTAAATTGGAACAGAAAAAAATTTAGATGAGAAAAAGAGAAATGTTCCTGCCAGTAAAGCTAAAAATATATTAAGCTTAATTTGTTAGAAAGATCTGAATTTTTTCCCCTACAGATACTGAAAAAAGGGATAGAAATCTCTCTGTTTAGAATTATTTATATGGGCCTACCTGGATGATTTTGCAAAATTTATTTAATTAATTTATTTTATTGTTGGCTGTGTTGGGTCTTCGTTGCTGCCTGCGGGCTTTCTCTAGTTGCAGAGAGCCGGGGCTAGTGGGCTTCTCATTGCGGTGGCTTCTCTTGTTGCGGAGCATGGGCTCTAGGCGCACAGGCTTCAGTAGTTGTGGCGCACAGGCTTAGTTGCTCTGCGGCATGTGGGATCTTCCCGGACCAGGGCTCGAACTCATGTCCCCTGCATCGGCAGGTGGATTCTTAACCACTGTGCCACCAGGGAAGCCCCTACCTGGATGATTTTTAAGCTCATCTTCCAAACCAGAGTTTCAGTGCCAGCTCTGTATTTATGAGAAAGGGATGTCTCCACCTATTGAATATATGTTTCCTTGCAACCACACATTTGCCCTTAATAATAGGATTAGTGATTGAGTTTAAGAGGCAGAGCCAAAATTATTCCTTGGCACACACAGTGTGGTCCAGAGATCAGAAGCATGAGCATCACCTGGGAGCTTGTCAGAAATGCATACTCTCAGGCCCAGCCCAGAGTCTGCATGTTAACTGAACCAGAATCTGCATGTTAACAAGATCTCCAGAGGATTCTTATACACATTATAGCTTGAAAGGCACTGGGTTAAGCAATTATTTACATTGAGAAATCTCTGGGAAGGTTCTCCTATCTTCAAATATTAACTCATCTTAGGTTACACAGTGATCAAAATGTAATCATTAAATATTCTTTGGATTTCTCTTCTTGTAATATTTCTCAAAAGAGTAACAGTAACAATACTATAATTTTACGTGTGTGTTGTTAATTACCATTTCCAAAGCACTTTCATACCTGTGATGTCACTTGATAACTTTGTGATGGGTAGCCCATTAAACTAATGCACCCTTATCATTCTACCAGTAAATATGAAGGTAGGTCAATATTGTATTGCTTTTGCCTAAGACCATTAAAAAATCAAAGAATACTTTGATGGTAATCATTTTGCAATATATAAATGTATCAAATCAACACATTGTACACCCTAAACTTATACAATATTATGTCAGTTATATATCAA
Organism: Stenella coeruleoalba; assembly: GCF_951394435.1. NCBI lineage: Eukaryota > Metazoa > Chordata > Mammalia > Artiodactyla > Delphinidae > Stenella > Stenella coeruleoalba. Next base: position 60,317,889 of record NC_137152.1, read on the forward strand.
TAAAGCTGGGAAAAAACTGCAAGAATAATATATAGGTACAGTGAAATCCAACTAAATGAGTGCAAAATTGACATAAGAGTTTTGAGATAAAAGATAATATAGTGAGGATATATTTCTAAGCGTGAAAATATAGAAGGGTTCATAGAATCCCAGAAAGAATCTTCATCATTGGGTAGATTTAATTATTATGTCTAAAATAACATTCATTCTAATTGTTCAAGTGAAAAGAAGTGGCTCTGGAAGCTACATATGTGTTCATTTAAATCAGGTAACAACTTGAGTTAGAATTAGCCTAAGAAAATGCAGATATACAATGCAAAAAGGAGAATAGAAGATCTATTAACTTGGGAACTATAAAAACAGGTTTGTAGATATATCTGGACACTGCTGTAAAGTTTTGTCTGCAGATTAAGAAGGTGACATTGACCCAATAATGTCACTTACTATAATCATCTTTGATTTTATTATATTGTACCTGTAGGAGGAATTTAAGCTTGTAATAGGTGGCCTATTGCATCCTAAAACATTTAGGAGGAACTGAGATAAAGCTATTGTGGATTATGGTGGCTCTAAGTCCAGTCCTAACAATTTTGTAGTTTCCAAATAAAGTTCTCAATGGAATCTTTCTAAATTGAAAATCATTAAATAAAGTGACAGAGACAGGGGTTCTAACTGGGGGGAACTGTTTCCCAAGATGAGAAATGTTAAGCATCTAGTGAAAAGCTAAAACTTTTAGGCTCACTGTCACAGGTGATACGTGGCTGCAAACACAGCTTAAGGTGTAGTCCCTGGCTTAATGGAGTTTGCGATCTAATTAGGAGATAATATATATTTGTGTAACAGATAATTAAAATGCTAGTCAAATGAGTGATACAGACAGTAAATGTTAAATTAGAGAAAGATGGCCAGAAGCCGAGTTGCACTAAGATATGGCAATTAATATCAGATGATCAAGGTTTGAGGCGTGACTCAACCACTTAAGAACTGTAACCCTGTTAGTTGACCGCTCTAAACTCCAGTTTTCCACTCTGTAAAATCAGGATAATTACAATAGCTTTCTCTAGGCTGTGTTAAAGACTAAGTGGTCTTGGGAGGATGCCTGGCCCATATGTTAGCTAAGAAATTCACCTTCCTCATGACTGAAGGACCTGGGGCAGAAAGAGCATTGGGTGTCTGAGGATGGGCTTACTGAAAAGGAGTAGCTAGAAACATAGAGGCCACCAGCTTTGTCCACTTCACCATTTGCTAAAGGTCATCCCTAAAGGGAGACCTGGGTTGTTTCCCTCAAAGGATACAGCTCAGATTTGACGGTACTTCAAGCTTTGTAGAGTACTAAAAGATCTCATTTCATTGCTTACCATCCCCTGACATGCCCAACCTAATCTCTATAATCTAAAGTACCTGTGGATGCCCAAGGCCCAAGCCAGCAGCTTTTTAGGGTTAGAAAGAAGATTGGCATCAGTGAGTTGCAGTGATGAAAGGAAAGGGGACCGGGGAGAACGTGAAGTAGCAGAACCGGTTTCCTTGCTAGCCTCTGCACAGTACTGCCACCTGGTGGTTATTTAATAAACCACACTATCTCTTCCTCCCATAGTGTTGTCCTAAAGTACAGCCTTAGTGTTAACGGAGAGAACGTGGTGATGCACTGTATTCGTTTCTGGTGACTACTGTAACAAATTACTACAAAGATGGTGACAACAGAAATTTATTCTCTCATAGTTCTGGAGGCTAGAAGTCCAAACTCAAGGTGTGGGTGAGGCCATGATCCCTCTAGAAGTTCTAGGGGAGAATCTGTTCTTTGCCTTTTCCAGCTTCTGTTGGTTGCTGGCCGCTGTTCCTGAGCTTGTGGCTGCATCACTCGAATCTCTGCCTGCCTCTTCACATGGTCTTCTCCTGTTCTGTGTGCCTGATCTTCCTTTGCCTCTCTCTTAAAGGGACACTTGTAATGGCATTTAGGGCCCACTTGGAAAATCAAGGATTTTCTCTTCATTTTAAGATGCTTAATTCAATGGACATCTGCAAAGACTCTTTTCCAAATAGGGCAGCATAGACAAGTTCCAGGCATTTGATGTGAATATCTTTTGGGGACCATTTTTTGGCCTAACACATTTATTCTTTATTATCATTTATTATACATTGTTGGTAATGAATATATAAAATCGATTGGGACTTCCCTGGTGGCGCAGCAGTTAAGATTCCACCTGCCAATGCAGGGGACACAGGTTCAAGCCCTGGTCCGGGAAGATCCCACATGCCGCCGAGCAACTAAGCCCGTGTGCCACAACTACTGAGCCTGCGATCTAGGGCCCGCGAGCCACAACTACTAAGCCCGAGTGCCACAGCTACTGAAGCCCATGTGCCTAGAGCTCGTGCTCTGCAACAAGAGAAGCCCCCGCTCGCCACAACTAGAGAAAGCCCACGCGCAGCAACGAAGACCCAACGTTTCTTTGGTTTAATAAAAACAAAATTATTAAAAAAAAAAAAAGATTGATCTGCTGGCCAGGGCAGGCCAAGAGGATAGGATGCAGGATATAAAGTTTTGAATTTGGGTGTGGGGATGAGATAAGGAGGGAAAAATCTAGAGTGTCAACTTTTCTAGGGAAGGCCAGCTTGGGTGGGACAGCTCAGTGAGAGACCCTGGGTGGCTGGGAAGCAGCACAGAGGACTCTGGGCACATGGTGTGGAGGAGAGAGTATAGAAAGGGCAAGAAAGGGGTGGTGAGCTAAGATTTAACTTTTGTTTGTTTTTAATAAACTGAATGTGAGTGGTCCTAACCCTTAAAATCCTCTATATGTATAAGGAAATGGGCACTCTCAAACACTGCTGGTGAGACTGGTGGAGTTGGTAAAATCCTTTTGGAGAACAATTCTACATATATATCATGTACCTCCATCCAGTAATTCTAAGAAGTCTAGAACTCTATTTTAAGGAAATGATCAGAATACAGGAAGATTTATGCACAAAGACATTCCTTATGTCCTTTTTTTATGGTGCTCTTGAGTGTTTGTAAACAACTCAAATGTCTACCTTTAGAAAGTAATAGTTGAGTGAATTATGGTTCATCTCTATGATGAAATATTTTATAGTCATAAAAGTATGTTTATGAAAAGTATACCATAACATGAAAAATGCTTTTATGTGAGATGTTAAGCAAAATAAGTAGGAATTATGAATACATACATACATACTTTACACAAATATTAATTCTAAATTGATTCAAGATTTAAAAAAATATGTATATGTCACCTCTTTATATGTATATATACATATTGAACTCTCAGAAATTGTGCATAAATATTTAGGTGACATAACCACCTCTTAAAAAGCACAAACAGGGACTTCCCTGGTGGTACAGTGGTTGAGAATCCACCTGCCAATGCAGGGGACATGGGTTTAAGCCCTGGTCCAGGAAGATCCCACATGACGTGGAGCAACTAAGTCTGTGCACCATGACTACTGAGCCTGCGCTCTAGAGCCCGCGAGCCACAACTACTGAAGCCCGCACGCCTAGAGCCCGTGCTCCGCAACGAGAAGCCACCGCAGTGAGAAGCATGCACAATGCAACGAAGAGTAGCCCCCACTTGCTGCAACTAGAGAAAGCCCGCGTGCAGCAACAAAGACCCGATGCAGCCAAAAGTAAGTAAATAAAATAAAATAAAGTTATTTATAAAAAAGCACAAACATCATATCGTTTATTTTTGTATTCATCTAGCTCAGTAAAATCTTGCCTCCTGAAGCTAAATATTTTTCCCTCTATGTTTATTTCAACTTTTGTTCCCAAGCAGTTAGGCTTAAAAATTTGTAGATGTATACAGTGTATCTGTGATACATGCTGAATTACTACAGGAACTGCAGCTATAAGTTGAACAAATATGGGTGAATGGGCTTGGTCCTAAAGGATGTAAGGGACTTTGACAGAACCAAATAGAGTGCCAGCACTGCCACTGGTCTTGGAGCTCATGGTACTTGGATTTTAGCACTGATACAGAAGAGACTTCTTAACAGAACTTTTTTGTTCATCAATCTAAAGTATTTAAAGTCAATTCATGGTGGAAATCTAATTAAAGGTCAATATAGAAAAATGTTCTTATACTGATATTTTAAAATATGGAGATACCTCAGAATAAGCAATAGTGATAGAGTTAACCAAGTACTTCCTGACCTTAAACAAATACAAATATATATATATATTTTCCTTAATAAAGAAACTTATTAAGCTGCCCTCTCAGCACAGCCAGCAGCACGTCAGTCTCCTCTCTGAAGAAATTTATTGATATGGGAAAATGCTTACATAATAAGAGGGGTAAAAAATTGTATGTGCCAGATAACCTTAACCATACAAAAATAAATAGAAAAAAAGACTGGAAAAAATATACCACAATGTTAAGAGGGGTTATCCATAGCTACTGAGTCTTTTTAAAAGTTTTTTCTTATATTTCTAATCATTCTACGATGACATGTACTAATTTTAAAACCCAAAAGAAATTCTTTCAGAAGTGAAAGAATGGCCGATAGCAGGAAATGCTGCAGAGGGGCTAAGCATAGTGTGAATTGAAAAGGAGTCACAGAATTTGGGAACCAGAGGTGGTGTTTCAATAAATGGGGTATCAGACCCCAGGTATTGGGCTTGGATTACTGAGGCAGGCTTGGGTTGAACTGTAGCCCTGCTACTTCACATTTCGGTGACACTGGACACGTAAGTTCTCTAGGCGTCAGTTCCTTTGCTGCAAGCCCTGCTACTCCAGTGGGAAATGCTACCAGGCGTTCTAGTGGAGTTATCCATCTACTCGGCACCACGGTCACAGGGACAGAGTAGTATGTCCAAATGAGTGTGACCATCAGGGCAGCTTGCAATATGTAGAAAGCAACACTTATAACCCATTTTATCTTAGGCAACTGAGCTGTCCGTGCTTTCACGTGAGTTTTGAGCTTATCAGTCATCTTGTTGATCTTTCTCTCCAGCCTGGCGTATCTGGCAAACTCGTCCATCACGTTGACGGTGGAGAGCTCCTGCTTCATACCCTGGATCTCTGCTCGCATCTGAGACTCCTGCTCCACGTCCTTCTGCAGCACCCTGGACGTGAAGGAGGAGAAGGACGGGAGGAGGATCCTGAGTACATTGCACCCAAACACGAAGCTGAGCACCAGCAGCCAAGCCCAGCAGTCAGCCTCTGCCGCGCTCATCTCGGAGGCTCACGGCGGCGCCAGCTCGGCTAAAACAGCTCCACCTGGGACCAAGCTGATGGCCGCGCGTGCGCAGTGAGCCCAGCGCCCCGCAGAGGCGCGCCGCCGCGCCTGCGCACTGTCTATTAATACTTAATAGTAATAATTATTACTTACATAATACTTAGATTTAGAACTCCCATACCCATTCCTGTCCCCATCTACCCCACTCTTTCCACTCTCATAGCTAACCATTTTATTAGTTTCTGATATATCCTTTCAGTGTTTCTTTATACAGATACAAGCAAAAATAAATATATATTTTCATTTCTCCCCTTTCTTATACAAAAGGTAGCATAGTACTTATACACTATTTTGCATCTGGCTTTCTTCACCTAAGTACATCCTGAAAATACAGAGCTTTCTCATTCTTTCTTACAACTTCATATAGTATAACATTCAATTATATACTATAGTTTAAAAAATCTAATCCCTTATTGGTAGACACAAGTTTTTTTCCTGTCTTTTGCTATTACAAACAATGAGAAAATGTACACACGTTATCCATAAAGTGCAGATATGTCCTTATCGTGAATAAATTTGCAGAAATGAAAATGTTGGCTCAAAGGGTAAATTCATTAAATCTTCATTCCACTTAGAGTTTTAACCTGCTGTATGGTGTGAGGAAGAGATGGAACTTTATCTTTTTCTATAGTATAGATACCTGGTTGTGTCAACACTATTCATGTAAAAAATAAAGTCCATCTTTACCCCACTGATTTGATTTTGTACTAATTTTCTGTATGTATTTGGTTCTATGATGGACTTTCTCTTTTGTCCCATTGGTCTGTCTACTCATGTTCCAGTGACTCGGTGTGTACTTCTAAAATTTTGCAAGTTTAGCTCTGCATGGTTTTATTAAGGAGGGTGCAGGTACTATAAGAAAAAGACCCAAGATTGTACACAAGTAGTTTAACAAGATAGAAGTTGGTTTCTCTTTTAGGTTAACAGAGTAGAGGTAAGTGGTCCAGGGCTGGTAAAGAAGCTCTGCCATGTCTGGGTCCAAGGTGGCTGCTTAATCTTTTGGCATCTCTTAGCCAGCAGATGGGGAAAAGGGCCAAAGGAAAGCATGAACTTTCCCTTTCAGTGTCACAATGTGGAAATGGCTCACAATGATTTCCAGAACTTGGTCACTTGGCCACTCCAAGCCACAAGGGAGATGGGGAAATGTAGTCTCTTGCTGGATAGCCATCTACCTGGCTACAACTTAGGAGTTCTATTAGATAATAGGGGGAAATGGTCTTTACTACAATGGTGGCCTGATGCAAAGGACTCCAATGTTGAAGGTACTGGTGTTAGGGGAAGCACTGAATGAAACTGGCCAGCACGACACTAACCATTTGCATGAGTTATTTTATGACAGGAGGTCCTGATAAGGAACACGGAACTAACAAGCCACCACCAACCAGAAGAATTCGGGAAAGGTCAAAAGGAGACGCCAGTCCATATGTCCTACCAACCTCCCAGAATCCTCCTCGCTGGAATCCATCTTGGCTGAGTGATGCGCGCACTACCAGGAAGGACCCTGAGTCAGAACAATTGGCCAGAGACAATCCAGAAACTAATCCCATTACCATAAAACCCGAGACTGTGAGCCACAAGGCAGAGCAGTCCTCCTGGGTTCCCTTACCCTGCTGCTCTCCGCCCGGGTGCCCCTACCCAATAAAGTCTCTTGCATGGTCAGCACGTGCCGCCTTGGACAATTCATTTCCAAGTGTTAGACAAGAGCTCACTCTTGGGCCCTGGAAGGGGTCCCCCTCCCTGCAACAGTGAGGCACTGTAACCTGAAGAATGGCATAAACTCTTCTCTCCAGGGGACTAATGCAAAGGTGTCTAGGGTTCATATAGGCTTTACCTTCCTGCCCTCACAATTTTGGTGTTTTTTCCCCTCAGAATCATATTTATTGTTTGTTAGAGCTCCTCTCTCTCTGTCTCTGTCTCTCTCTCTGTCTCTCTCTCTCTGTATGTGTTCTCATATGTGTGTGGGTTTTTTTTTCCTTTTACTTGTTCTTTTCTCATTGCTTTACTCACATGTCCTTGGAGATATCAATCTTTTTCTGAGGCAACTCTTGGGGCTTGTTAATGAATTAATTGGCAAAAAAAAGCCTCCCAGAGAACAAAAACAAGAACCTGTTTATACCTCTGAACTTCCTACATCCCTTTCCTTGTTATCCCACTTGAATGTGATAAAGAATGGATAGCTTAAGCGGCCCAAATAAGTGACCTTTTACATTTGCAGAAGATGAAGTTTGCATATGAAATGAGATCTGGGTTATAGAGACTGCTAAGCTAAAGGATAGGGATAAAGCCAAAAAGAAAAGATCCTAAAGCCTTAGGGAGACCATATTAACTAAACTGGAATGCTTTAGAGAGTGAAAGGAGGCACTAAAGCAATTCAGTATATATGAAATATTTACCTACTGATCAACAAATTGGCTTTATTATATTGGTAGGCTATAAAACAGTTCTGTTAAAAACTAATTTCAAAAATAAAATTCTTTCTAAAAATAAAAACAACATATATCACTGTACATTAAAGCAAAAAACACTTATATTGATTATCTGAACATTAAAAAATAACACAAGCAGAATTTTTTGGTATATATTCACATACCTTAATCAGTTTCTTAGCCACACCTGTCTCTAACAGCACGTTACCAATATTTTTCTGAAAACGTATTTTTTTCCAGTATGGTCGTAATGTTTTAAATCTTTTCATAAAATTGCCTGCAATTTGTTTCACAGTTGCATTTTATGGTTAATAAATTTGAAATTGCAAACATCTTCAATTGATTCTTCTCATCACAATGTTTTTAACTGAGAAAACACCCTCTACAGGAGAAGAAAAAAATTCTACTAAATGGAAAACATTCTCAATACTAATATTTTTATTAGAAAGTATATATACTTCAGCTCAAATATATTCACAGGTTCTGTCTTTTTGCCTCCATTCAGAGTACCTCTCCTTGACTAACATTTTTATAAGACAAAACGTTGTCCATTAAGTTATCTCTACTTTTTTTTTTTTTTTTTTTTTTTTTTTTTGCGGTACACAGGCCTCTCACTGCTGTGGCCTCTCCCGTTGTGGAGCACAGGCTCCGGACGCACAGGCCCAGCGGCCATGGCTCACGGGCTCAGCCACTCCATGGCATGTGGGACCTTCCCGGACCAGGGCATGAACCCGTGTCCCCTGCATCGGCAGGCGAACTCTCAACCACTGCGCCACCAGAGAAGCCCTATCTCTACTTTTAATTCCTTTGACTGTTTTGACAAATTTAGATACTGCAAAATTTTAGGATGTGTCAACTTCATTCCATTCTGGAGCAGAATATCAAGTTACCTAATTAAAAATAGAATCCCCATCAAAAGATTTTCTCTACAACTTGAGATATCTCTAAGAACAGTTTGATATAATTTCAAAATCAAATGTTGTACACCATGAAGGCTTCTCATTCTCCAGTCTTCCTTGACTCTTTCTACAAGTGTATGTATTAGCTCTTGGTGTCATAGGTTGGTATATTAGTTTTCTATTGCTGTGTAACAAATTCAACAGTTTAAAGCAACACCCATTTATTTTCTCAGTTTCTGTAAGTCAGGAGCCTGGGCTCATCTCGGCTGGGTAATCTGCTCAAAGTCTCACCAGACTACAATCTAGGTGTTGGCCAGGGTGACAGTCTCATCAGAGGTTCAGCTAAGGAAAGATCCACTTTTCTCAGAATGTTGGCAGACTTCATCTCCTTACAGCTGTAGGACTGAGGTTCTTGTTTTCTTGCTAGCTATTTACCAACGGCTGCTCTCAGCTCCTAGAGGCCACCCATTGTTCCTTTCCATGTGGCCCTCTCCATAGTCCCTTTCACAATATGGCAGTTTACTTCAAAGCCAGCAAGGGAGTCTCTTTAGTGCATGCCAGCAAGAGGGAGTCTTATATCTACATTGTAATCTAATCATAGGAGTGACATGCCATCATCCTCATCATATTCCATCAGTTAGAAGCAAGTCGCAGGCCCCACTCACTCAAGGGGAAAGGGTCATACAAAGATGTGAATACCAGAAGGTGAAGATCATGGGAGTCATCTTTGAATTTTTCCCAAGGTTCCCTGGGAAACAGACTCTGAGTTTGAGATTTGTGTGCAGGTGGATTATTGGGGGCTGCTTTTGGGAACAACACCTGTAAAGGAGTAAGGAAATCAGGATTGGATAGAGAGGGAGAAGCTGCAAAGAGGTCGCAACCAATCTCACAGACTGAGATGGTCCTTCAGAAATGTCCAGAAATGAAGCAAAGAAACTAGGCCTTTGTGACCTTCATTGAGCAATCACTGCATGTAGGCTGCCCCTGAGAAGGGGGCATGACCTTAGGCAAGGCAGCTCCCTTCAACACAGGACAATTTCTGAGGAGGTACTCAGTGTGAGCAGTCAGCAACCAATATTCCCAGCAGCTAGAAATGAGTGCCTTAGTTCTGAAGAGGGGGTTCTGAGTGAAATGTCACATCGCCATTACACTTGGTTAACCATAAAATCTCCTTAATTAGTACATATATTTCCCAACTACTATGAATAAAATTTAGTTGAATTTATAACAACAAAAGTGTTCTAAGGGCTCGGAACTGTATTGGCAGGTGAGTCAATGAGGGAGGGGCTACTCAGAAAAAAGTGGTGGTTTTGATATATAATGTCAAGGGTGGGTGAAGGGGATAGAATTTGGTGGATGAGAGCTCTTTCATGCCTTTAAATAGCATGCAAAATATCATGCGGGGCCAGGCTAACACATTAAATCCCCAAAGTCAAACATATATTTCAGTAAAATATAATAGAATAAGAGCAAAAGCAGGTTGAACTTTATTTTTTTCCGACAATTTAATTCCACTGCTGCTTTCGAATTTTTTTTAATGAATTAATTTATTTTTGGCTGCATTGGGTCTTCATTGCTGCGTGCGGGCTTTCTCTAGTTGTGGTGAGTGGGGGCTACTCTTCGTTGCAGTGCACAGGCTTCTCATTGCGGTGGCTTCTCTTGTTGTGGAGCAGGGGCTCTAGGTGCGCGGGCTCAGTAGTTGTGGCTCACGGGCTCTAGAGCACAGGCTCAGTAGTTGTAGTGCACGGGCTTAGTTCCTCCGTGGCATGTGGGATCTTCCCAGACCAGGGATCGAACCCGTGTCCCCTGCATTGGCGGGCGGATTCTCAACCACTGTGCCATCAGGGAAGCCCCTGAATTTTTAAAATATTTATTTATTTATTTTGACTGCACATGGTCTTAGTTGTGGCATGCAGGATCTTTAGTTATGGCATGCAGACTTCTTTAGTTGTGGCATGCGAACTCTTAGTTGCAGCATGCATGCGGGATCTAGTTCCCCGACCAGGGATTGAACCCAGGCCCCCTGCATTGGGAGTGCAGAGTCTTACCCACAGGACAACCAGGGAAGTCCCAGGATGAACTTTAATAGGGGGAAAAAATCTAAAGTCCTCTCTCTAAGTTTAGAAATTACTTGTATAAATGATGCAAAGGGTTGCCATGTCCTAAAAGCAGTTCATGTGAAAAATATCTGAGAGGTTTAATTTACCACAGCTTTAGCTCTATGGCATGACTGAGAAAAATGATAATGCAACCTTAAGTTGAGTTAATAGAAGTCTACGTTATTGTAAATAACAGTTCTAGTGTACCCTGTGCTAACCAGACCTCATCTGTGCCCAGTTAAAGGCAAAGTTTTTTATAACACACATGTAGAAAAGTGCATGAATCACAACTATACAGCTCAATGAATTTTCACAAGGTTAACATACCCATATAACCGGTAGAGTGACCAACTGTTCCAACTTCCCTAGGGGTGTCCCGGTTTTAGCACTGGAAGACTTGCATCTTGGGAAACTCCTCTGTTCTGGACAAACTAGATGGTTGTTACCCTAACCCATCCAGATTAAGACATAGAACATTATCAGCACCCTAGAAGCCCTCATATGGATCGTCAGTCACTACCCACTCTTCTTCCCCAAAGGAAACCACTATCCTGACTTCTAACACCATAGATTATTTTGAGGTGCTCTATTTTAATATGAGTACTACAAACTAAAGAGCAGAGGTTAAAACCTCATAGCTCATGGGCTGAATCTAGCTGATAGATGTTCTGTTTGAGTTATGCAATATTGGCCTGTAGAGCTTTTTCTTTTTTTCCACTTATTTTATTTGGGGGCCAGTGCTATGAGTTTTAATACAGGTATAGATTCATGCAACCCCTATCACACTCAGAATACAGAATAGTTCAATTGCCACAAAAATCTTCCTCACGCATCTCCTTTCTAGTCACATATTCCACCGGCTCCTAGTCCTTGGCAACCAATGATCTGATCTCCATGCCTCTAGCTTTGCCTTTTCCAGACTGTCATACATTTGGAATCTTATACACCATGAAACTCATGAGTGTGCCTTATTTCATTCAGCATGATACCCTTGAGGTTCATGCAAGTTGTTGCTTGTATTAATAGTTCATTCCTTTGTATTGCTGAACAGTATTTCATTGTATGAACATACTTCAGTTTGCTCATCCATTCAAGGACTTCTGCATTGTTTTCAATTCTGAGCAATTATGAATTGTGCTGCTATAAACATGTATGTACAGGTTTTTGTGTGAACATAAACCTTCATTTCTCTAGGGTGAATACCTGGGTGGGGGAATTGCTGGGTCATATGCTAGGTATAGGTTTAATTTTATAGGAAACTGCCAAGCTGTTTTCCAGAGTGGCTGTACCATTTTGCACTTCTATCAGCAATGTAAGAGAGTTCCAGTGCAGAGTTCTGCATCCTTGTTAACACTTGGTATTATTATTTTTATATTTATTTTAGCCATCTTAATTGATATAAAGTTGCATCTCATTGTGGGTTTCTTTTTTAAATGTTAATTTAATTTAATTTATTTACTTTTGGCCGCGTTGGGTCTTGGTTGCCGTGCACGGACTTTCTTCTAGTTGCGGCGAGCGGGGGCTGCTCTTCGGTGTGGTGCGCGGGCTTCTCATTGCGGTGGCTTGTCTTGTGGAGCACGGGCTCTAGGCACACGGGCTTCAGTAGTTGTGGTGTGCAGGCTCAGTAGTTGTGGCATGTGGGCTCTAGAGTGCAGGCTTAGTAGTTGTGGCACATGGGCTTAGTTGCTCCATGGCATGTGGGATCTTCCCGGACCAGGGCTCGAACCCGTGTCTGCTGTATTGGCAGGTGGATTCTTAACCACTGCGCCACCAGGGAAGCCCCTCATAGTGGTTTTTTAAATTTTTATTTATTATTTATTTTTTAAACATCTTTATTGGAGTATAATTGCTTTACAATGGTGTGTTAGTTTCTGCTTTATAACAAAGTGAATCAGTTATACATATACATCCTCATAGTGGTTTTAATTTGCATTTCCCTAATATCAAATGGTATTAAACATTTTATCATGTGCTTATTTGTCACCTGTATATTCTCTTTAGGGAAGTGTCTAAGTCCTGTGACCATTTTTTAAAAATTGAGTTTGTTTTCTTACCATTGAGTTTTGAGAGTTCTTTATATATCATGAATACAAGGTAACAGTGACTGCAACAAATGGCTTCTCATAGCTCTTAGGATAAAAATCACATCTTTATCATGGTTATAAGCCCACAGGATCTGGTCTCTCCTTACCTTGCCTCACCAGTATAATTTTAGAACTCTCTTCCTTCCACTCTATTTTCCAGCAACACTGGACTTTTTATATTGTCTCAGGCACTTTCCCATTTTAGGAACTTTTCATCTCTGATGCTGCTTCAGATCTGTAGTAGATAAAGTTTTCTGATATTTTTGAGCTTCCAGGTTCTCATCTGTAAAATAGAGATAATAAGAGTACCTACTTCAAAGCTTTTGTGAGTCGTAAATGAGTCATGTATGTTCAGTCCTTAGCACAGTGTCTGGCATACAGCAAGCGCTCAATAATTGGGAAGTATTATTAAATTCAGTGTGTCAGATTGTATGCTTGTTTTGCTTTCTTTGCTGACAACCTTGGTTGCTATTCTATCTTATCCAAAAGGAATTGCTTCCCACTACCACAGTAACCCAGGTGGAGTGAAATAAGCGCTAAATATATGCAGAGCTGATCACCGGGAGGCCAGAAGGCCCATCTGGGCCTCAAATGCAGACTCAGTTGGAAGTAACTCCATGGAGATTTCCCAAATATACACTGACAGGATTAAAAGACACCAATGCTTATCTCATAACTTTGAACTTGTGTCTCAATACCAATGCACTATGAATTAATATTTCCTACATCTTACCTGGACCTTGGGTGCCATGTGGGAAATTTTTGTTTCTGACTCAAATTACTTCATTCCAGCCAACTCTGTAAGCATGTTGGACCCGAGTGCCTAATTCTGAGCAATGGTTGTCTGTACTATACTATAGTTAAGTAAGTGTATGGACTCTACATCTTAACTGCCTAGGTTTGAATCCACCATTTACAAGATCTGAAACCCTAAGCAAGTCACTAAACCTCTTTGTAGATGAGTTAATTCATCTGTAAAATGAGGACTGCGAGTTTTGTGAGCAACGTGAGTTAATATATGAAAAATGCTCTAAGCGTTTGCCATTAGCTTCATGTCGTAACCAAACAATTACATTGTACTTATTACAAAAAAGGTGAGGGGGGGGGAACAGGGGGAACCAGGGCCTTTCCCAACTTCTGAGAGGTCTCAATTCTTAAAGGCCCCTTAGCAGTCTTACGGAGAATTCCATTTGGGGGAGCCAGGAAAACAGAAATTTTCCAAAAGGAGCTGCCATTTGCATCTATCCTGATACGGCTGCGGGCAATTCCATGGGGTGCGTGCGGCGTGGCGCTTTTCCCCAGGCTGTCGTGGATTTGCGTGGCGCTGCAGCTGCTCTGGGCGCGGCCGCAGGGACCGAGACGGCGGCCTTGGGCCTCAGACTCTCCGCGTCTGCCCCTCGGCGCCAAGCTCTCCCTTTTCCTCCACCTGCCGGCCCGGCGGCACAGCCGCCCGCCTCTGGTCACGAAGGTTCTCAGCGGCTCGCTGCGTGCCGGACGTGACAGATGGCAGCAGCACGTCCCACCAGCGCCCTCGCAGACTGACAGCGCCTTGGAGCAATAGCAGCGCGCAGGCGCCTTCGGGCCGCGTCCTATAGCTGCCCGAGTGGCCGGCGAGCAGGGTGCGGCGGCCGGAAAGGGGCGGGGAGAGGTTGTAGGCGGGGCGATCGAGCCCGCTAGGCGCTCGGCATTTTCCACGCGTTCCGAGCGCGAGTCGGCTGCAGTCTTGCCGCTGTCGCTTAACAGTCTCTTCCCCCGGCCTCTCGCTGCCGCTGAATTGCCAAGATGTCGCTCTCTAACAAGCTGACTCTGGACAAGATGGACGTGAAGGGGAAGCGGGTCATCATGAGGTAATCCTCGGGACTCTGCCGCAGCCTCTTCGGCCGGGGCCGACTTGCTTTCCCTCTTGCCCAAAGTGAACTTTAGTTCTCGTCTCGGCCCCATGGGTCCTAGCCCTGCAGGACTGGGCTGCCCACCACTGTGGCTGAAGCTTTGCCCGGATTTAACGGTTTCTAACCTCATTTTCCCTAACCCAAAAAGTGAGCCGAAGTTGCCCTTTGCAGGGTTGGATCCACCCAGGAAGGGCTCAGATTGCAGGGATCCATTTTGCTCTCCTCTTATTTCTGAAAGGCAGTTCTATCCCCTCCAGTTCCCAGTTGGCGAGGTGCGATGTGATGCTTAGCCTGCAGATCCCTAGACCCCCAGGGAAGGGACCTTGAAAGGCCATTTGGTTAGTTTCCCTTCCCCCACCACCGTAGACCGTCCCAGACAAATCAGAAACGGCCCTGCACAAAAGGACATCTTTCCCAGAGAATGTTGATTTCATTGTTCAGGAGTAGAACCCACTAAAGCGTTGGGGGTGGGAGGGAGAGGTGGGGTGGGCGCACCGAAGGAGGCCCTGCAGGGCTTATGTAACAGGCCGCTGCCACTCTACGTGTCTTTGGACTACAGGCCATGGGTTTTGCACCAGGTTTATGCCACATACTGGGTAATGCTAGAGCAGGGTGTGGCTGCTCATTCTTGCTGTTCTCTAACCTCACCCCCACAGGTGGCTAGAGAAGCAGGATATTAGAAGTGGGGAAGGCTCCCCATGCGCTTTGGGGTCTTTTACTCCAAACATGTGGATTCCTGGTCACTTACCAACATGGCTTTTCCCTTGTTTGCCAGAGTTAACTAGTATAATGTGTGGAGCTTTTACATTTATCCTTTTCGTAACATGTACATTCGTGCATGCCAGGAGCTAAGTGCAGGAATTCAGTTAGGTATGTAACTGATGGACTTGACCTTGACAGGATCCAAGGGTGGCGCTTTTGTGGGGGCCATAAGGCCATAAGGCCATAAGGGCTTGAACTGATAGCGTTGTGTAGTCTTGTCCTTTTAGGGAAGTGGTTGATTGATGGGCAGGCATGTGCATGATGTGATCCAGCCCCTTTCCCAATTTGGGCTGGTTCAAGAGAGGGCAACTTTTGGATATTAATGGATGCAGAAAGCAGTAGGGGATCTCCCTTTACCTAAGGCTTAAACGAAGGTAGGCACCGTGAATTAGTGAACTGTATGGACACCCTAAAAGTTCATGTAGCTTTCCCCTTCCCTCTTATTTCATTATGGCCACTATTAGTTTGCAATTGGCCTTCTCTGTCCTGCTATGGAAATAATTAGAAGAACTCAATGGCTTATGGCCATGAAGAACACCTGGTGTCCCCCTTTTGCTAAATCACCTAGTCCTTTGAAATCTGGACAAAGTAGGAATCATAGCCATCCTAGTATTAGATAAGGGCCCTATCTACCCCTCAGATGCTCTTAAGGAAGGCGGATAGACCCTATGAAAAACAGGACAAGTGGACATTGGCATGCAACTAGATCTTAGATTTTAGTGATTTCCTCCCATCTCCACTGTGCTCAAGGCTGACCTTTCCAGATGCAGGCACCAGCTGAAAGACAAGAGGTGGGGCATCATCTTGGCTACCTTCCTACAATTGCAGTCTTGGGCTTTATCTCCTCTCTTCCCAGGGAAACTGGCTTGAGGAATTATCTGGGCTGGCTGGGAGTGAGACTAGAGGAGGTGCTTATCTTTTCTCCCTATGGACCTAATATGAAATATGTTTCTGCCCAAGGGCTCAAAGTTTCATTTAATACAGATTAACCCTGAGCCTTGAAATGATTGACTAGTCCTGTTTTGCTGATGGAAAATGACCTGTCCAAGGTCACTGAACTAGCAAGTTGGTGGTAGAGCCAGGACTAGAATTTGGGTCTCCTTGGTTACCAACCAGATTCTCTAAATTCTTGGACATAGTGAATAGGGACAGGTTAAAATAGACCTTTGTCCGCTGAAGGTTGCAGTCAATAATTTTTCCCTGTAATCTGGATAGAACTTATTTGGCCTGAGAACAGGAAGTTGCTTTTTTCTCAGATTATTAATGTAGCTCTAGAACAGAGGCAGCCATGCCTCATCAGCTCAAATTTCTTTTTGTCTCAATTGCCTTTATGTGGTGCTTGCTGGCAGTGCTCCGGAAGTGGGGCCTCCGGAGTAGTGGCTGCTTCACTTGCCTCCTCTCTTTATGTTGCAAAAGGGAGCTGTGATGTTTGTAGAGTCTTCGGGCCCCTGCTTTGAATGCCAAGGGAAATTGACTGATTTGTTGAGGGAACTTCAGATAGCCAGAAATCTCTGGCTAATTACCAGGTTCTACCTCAGTTTTTTAGGACTCCATTTGACTTTATAGCCCTTTGAGTAAATTTCCTGTTTAATTTTGCAATGTCATTTCCTTTTTTCTTCTCATAGGTTGCCAGTCTTACTCCTTTGCCGACTTGTGAAGTGCTTCCCTTTTGCTTGCTCTCCCCCACCTCTCTCCCTCCCCCTATTTTTTTAAACCTCACTGTTTTTTCCCTAACCTGTTGTAACTTGTTAAGCAACAGCCTTGGTGTAGTGGAAGAAGAAACGGAGGAAAAACTGAGAGCAAGGGAGGAAAAAAAAGTCTCTAAGGGAGCCGTAATACCCCAATTTTCTAGTCAGGGGCAGTAAAGCGAGGGTGGGAATGGTTCCTCTGAGAGCTTTTAATGGAACTGGGCCTGGACTCCTGCGATTTCAGGTGATAGAGTCTTGATATCTTTATTACAACTAAATTAATATTTTTAAGATTCATTTTGAAATAATTATGTACATTCACAGGAGGTTGCAAAGATAGTATAGAGAGGTCCTGTGTTCACCCAGTTTCCCTCATTGGATACATCTTACATAATTATAGTACAATATCAAGAGTAGGAAGGAAGTTGATATTGGAATAAAGTATATAATTCTTTGCTGTTTTATCACATGTGTAGATTTGTGTAACTCCCACCACAATCAAGATACAAAACTAGTTTTGTTTGAGCACTGCCAAGATCTCCCTCATGCTACTCCTTTAGAGTCGTGGCCCCCCTCCTTCCATTCCTAAACCCCTGGTAACTACTAATCTCTCCTCCATTTGTAAAATTTTGTTATTTCAAAAATGTTATATAAGTGGAATCACACAGTATATAACCCTTTGGGATGGCATTTTTTCACCCAGCATAATGCCCTCGAGATTTATCCGTGTTGTTGCATGTATCAATAGTTCATTCCTTGTATCGCTGAGTAGTAGTCTGTGGTATGGATGGTCCACAGTTTGAAGGACATCTGGGTTGTTTCCAGTTTGGGGTTATTTCAAATAAAGCTTCTGTGAATATTGAACGTTTGTGCACTAGTCTTGGTATGGACATATGCTGTCATTTCTTTTGGGTAAACATCTAGGAGTGGAATTGCTGGGTCATATGCTTAGCCTTTTGAGGAATTCCCAGACTGTTTTCCAAAGCAGCCGCATCATTTTACATTCCTACCAGCAGTATATGAGTGCTCAATGGCTCTGCATCCTCACTAGCGTTTGATGTCATTTTTTAAATTTCAGCCATTATGATTGGTGTGTAGTGATATCTGACTTTGTGCCTGAGGCTAAGCTCGGGATTGTTTAAGGGAAGTGGAAAAGGAAGGGGTGCAGATTTTACACAGAACAAGTGGAATGTGTAGGTCAGAGCAGTTTCAGTGGTGGAGTCCTTAGACAGGAGAAGCTAAAAGCAGACCTGTTGTTGAGAGTCTAGGAGATGATGAGGGAAGATATTCCACAAACAATGAGAAGAGAGTACAAGTCCAATTCTCATCAGTAAGCTATGCCATGGCAGCGTGGATAGATGAGAGAGATTCTTGAATGTTTCCAAAGAGCTTCTCTGTCAGGGCTTGGGGGTAGGGAGCAGCACTGCGAAGGTGGCTTATGCTCAGCCCCTTGCCATTAGTCCTTTTGTTTATGTATTTATTTGGCTGTGCCGGGTCTTAGTTGCGGCATGCGAACTCTTAGTTGCGGCATGTGGGATCTAGTTCCCTGACCAGGGATGAACCCTAGCCCCCTGCATTGGGAGTGCGGAGTCTTAGCCACTGGACCACCAGGGAAGTCCCATAGCCCTTTTGAATGTGGGCCTTCTGGGAGGCTGCAGGGGGTGGGAGAAAATGACTCTTGGTAATGGGATACTCTGTCCTCTTTGGAATGCACTTTAAGGCTGGCAGGGGCCTCGTTCAGGATATTTAAAGAAGATGCTTAGAATCAGAATCGAGTAGCCTGAAATTAAGTAGACTGTATTTCTTTCTTTAGAGGCATACTGCCTTTATTTTTTTTAAGATTTTAATTAAAATGTTTGAATATAGAATTAGTCCTTCAACTCACCTTTGGAAAAGCTGTTCTTCAGTGAACTAGACTACAGACCTAGGGGACATAGGAAATTGGTGGTCTTCTTAGTAGATCTAGGATTTTGTAATTGTCTGCCAAGCCTCAGCCTTAGAGAGGAAGGCCTAGTGATGGAGCTTTGTGGTCAAACATGGCAGCAGTCTTTTTGACTAGGTCATACCTTCACAGTAGTCCCTTAGTGCGTGTTGCTAGCTGTTTTTAGTAACGGTTGATCTGCCTTTTAGATCACAGAATCACGTTTTGGAGAAGCCTTAGCGTGTATAATAATAGCTACCACTTTTTTTTTTTTTTTTTTTTTTTTTTGCGGTACGCGGGCCTCTCACTGCTGTGGCCTCTCCCGTTGCAGAGCACAGGCTCCGGATGCGCAGGCTCAGCGGCCATGGCTCACGGGCCCAGCCGCTCCGTGGCATGTGGGATCCTCCCGGACTGGGGCACGAACCCATGTCCCCCTTATCGGCAGGCAGACTCTCAACCACTGCGCCACCAGGGAAGCCCAATAGCTACCACTTTTATGGCACTTACTGTGTATCAGTTACTCTCCAAAGCACTTTCCAAATCGGTAACACATTTAATTCTCACAATAACTGTGAAGTAGATAGTAGTATCATCCCCATTCTAGAGATGAGAAAAAAATCACTTAAAAAGGATCTTGGCAGGCAAAACTTAGACCTTACAGATAGCTATCACACATCGTTGTTTTCAGTCAGATTGAAGTAGCCCAAGGTTCTAAGGAGTTCGCAAGAAGGGGGAAGGAATGATCAGTTCTTAAAAATGGTAAAGCAGCAATCTGTTGGGTAAGAAAGAAGACTGCAGTAAATTGCTACCCACACCCCCAACTCCCCCCCCACCCCCCACCCCCGGCCGTGTGCTGTGCCATGTGGCTTGTGGGATCCCGACCAGGGATTGAACCTGGCCCCCAGCAGTCCTAACCAGTGGATCCTAACCACTGGATCGCCAGGGAATTTCCTGCTTGTGCTATCTGGATCACTTCTTTTCTAATTGCCAGTTTGTCAGGTGGGCAGGGTCACATGTTCCATCCTCTCCTCTAAGGCTTTTATTTTCTTTAACTAAAAAAAAAATTTATTGAAGTATAGTTGATTTACAATGTTGTGTTAGTTTCAGGTGTACAGCAAAGTGTCCTCTCAGGCTTTTAGAAAGAGGCTATCTTTTTGTTATTGTCTGTGTTTTGCTTGAAGGATACTGTTTGAACTTGGTCTTGAATACTGGGTTTCTTTCTGGTCCCGAGGTCCCAGCCTTTCTCCCAAAAGAATGATATTCTCTTGACATGTTTTATTGTTCCAATTAATTTTTTTCTTTTGAATAATGTTTGCTTCCTTAGAACCCAGAAATACTATCAAAGAAATCAAAATCCAGACGTGTTCCCTATAACCCTTCACTCCTCCAGCTGCCACTGTTATTAGATACTATCATGCTGGGCCCACATAGAAATCTTTTTAGATGGTACTGGCTTTAGCTTCCCTGGTCTTCAGGGCTAGTTCCTGTGATTTAAGTTGTTTTTTATTTTTTAAAATTTCTCTTTTAAAAAGTATGAGATACGTACCTAAAAGGGCACAAATCATAAGCTTCAAAGAGCGATCACTAAAGGAGCACATTTGTCACCCAGGTCAAGAAAGAGAACATTACCAGAACCCCTGAAGCTCCCTCTGGTGTCCTATCCCAGTCACTACTCCTACCCTCGTCCCCATGGCTAATCACCATCTTCTGATACTGCTGATTATTTTTAAGGTGACTTTTGAACTTCAACTTATTTAACTGGTTCACTAAAAGTCCCTCTCCTAATCTTTGGGGGAATGGAAAATTGATCATGGCTCTGAACCCAACACTTTGTTTCTTTTTCAGAGTGGACTTCAATGTTCCTATGAAGAACAACCAGATAACAAACAACCAGAGGTAATGTCCCTGCTAATCCTTGAGCTAGGTTTACGATGTACCTGGGTCTGAGTATATGGGATGAAATGGTTTTACTTCCTTATTGTAGAACTATGATAACTTAAGTCATGTGATCTTGGCTTTCAACAACCCACCATCTGGTTTTCCTTCTTATGAGAATTTAGAAATTGAAAAAAATCATTTTAAGAAAGCGATTTTTTTCTCCTCCCATTTTTTTTAAATTTGAAGAATTTGGTGTTATGCATTTTTAAAGAATATAAAGGTTTACGGTTACTTGGCTTCCCTTGCAAAATGAAGAACTGTGCATGTAGTTTTACCAGCCTCTATTCTAGCTGGCCCTGATAAAATCAGTTTTTGAGAATTTTGATTTAAGGGAAAAGACTACAGAAGTAATATTTTCAGTTTAGGCTGCTCCAAATGTCTTGGCTGCTAGATTCAGAAGCAGAAATTTTAAGTGATAGTACTGCTCTTGCTTTTGACTAGATTGTAAAAGAAGGTTTTATTTTAAATTTTAAATGAAAGGTTTGAGCTGGAAAGGTACGTTCCAATGGTATAGACCAGCAGTGTCTAATAAAAATATAATATGAGCCACATGTAATTTAAGATTTTCTAGTGGCCACATTAAAAAAGTAAAAAGAAACAGGTGAACGTAATAATACATTTTATTTAATCCAGTAAGCCCCAAATAATCATTTCAGTATGTAATCAATTAAAAATTAATCAAAGGAACATTTAACTTTTTTGGTATTATTTGAGATCCAGCACATACCAATCTGGACTAGCCACATTTCTAGTATTCAGGAGACACCTGTGGCTAATGGCTACCATATTGTACAGTGCAGGTATAGCCCCAGAACACTTTCAGATATTGGCCCCAGAATAGAGCTTGGCATTTTGCCAAGCACATCCCTGCTGCACCATAGTGGAAGGTCTTTGTACAAGGCACCTCTGACCCTTCTTGACTTTCATTATTTTCTGTAGCACACATAAAAGATTGGAAATATGCCTATCAAGGTATTTTATAAGTAAAAAACAGAGAAACAGGTCTGAGTAGATCTTTTCATTTTCAGAACTCCATGGAGTTGATTAACAAAATGAAGCATTAGAAATAATAGGACTTGGCCAATAATGGATAGCCCTGAAGATTAATTGGATTTCATTGGGCAAACGTTGTACCTGATGAAGGTTTCTTCTTTATTTGGTATAAATGAGTTTTTATATCTGCCAAGTAGCATAAGATATTTTAGAAACATAACTTGGCTTTTTATTATTCCATTCTCTGCTGAAATGTCACCTTATCAGAGAGACTTTCCCTGGCCACCCTCTCTAAAATCCTCTTCACCACTATTCTCTAGTCATTCTTTTCTCCCTACCTTGCTTTATTTTCTTCATAGTTCTTACCACTTCTATGAGAGCAGAGACTATTTTATTTACTATTGTATTCTCAGAATCTGATATAGTAGCTGCCACAAAAGAAGCATCCAATAAATATTTTTTGAATAAATAAATGATTTTCTTTGTTATCGATTTTAATTTCTTAAAGACTGCCAAGAATGGAAAGTTAGTATTGAGTTTGTAACAAAAAGTTGAAGTGTTTAAAGGAGGTTTAATAAATGTTAGGTTAAACTATAATTTAGTAAATGCAATGCATTATGTAAACCACATTCTATATAATGTATTTATTTTTACCTACATAAAAAAGTGACTTAGGATCTGTAACGGGTACAGAAAAGTTACATGTTTTTCAGTTTTCCCCAAATTTCTTGTAATGGTTTCAAGATTTGGGAATTTTATATTTCTTCCACAGTCAAACACTTAGGATGTTTCAGGGGTCCCTAAGACCACCCACATATTTGGTGATTCACTGGAAGGACTCACAGGACTCAGCATGTAGTTCTCACTGCTAAAGTTTATTACAGTGAAAGGATGCATGACAGTATCAGCAAGGGGAAAAGACACAGGCAGAATTTGGAGAAATCCATGCATGGGCTTCCATGCTTTCTCCCTCTTATGATGGGACACACCAAGCGTGCTCCTTTCTCCAGCAGTGAAAAATGCAATAATTGTGTGCAATGTTTCTGTCCAGAGAAGCCCTTTAGAGACTCAGCTCCCAAGATTTTTACTGGCAGCTGATCACATAGGCACCTCTGCCCAGCAACTACCAAAATTCCTCCTAGAGGGAAGCAAGTGTTGAGCGTAAATTACCTTGTTTGTACGGACAGTCTAGGAACTGTGAGCAGCCCTTGTCAGAGAACTGAGGGACCACTTCAAAAGCCAAGTTCCCAGATACCAGCCAAGGGCCAACCTTGCAAGCAGGTCCTTCTGAAGATAACAGCTTCAGTTCTGCTATATTAACTCTTTTCTGCACAAGGGGCAAAACATGATGAGATTGTATAATCCTAGGGGGGAGGGTTGACATCCTAATTAACTTATTCCTCTGCACATGGACCTGAGGACCATCGCTGAGTTGTTGACAGTAGATTTGAAGGAATTTGGAGAAGAAAGGGGGCTTTATGTTTTATGAGGCCATGAATAGAATAGTTACCACTAATTCTTAGGAGTAACCTTACTCTACCTGTTGTCTCTTTTTGGTTGCAGAATCAAGGCTGCCGTTCCAAGCATCAAATTCTGCTTGGACAATGGAGCCAAGTCAGTTGTTCTTATGAGCCACCTGGGCCGGCCTGATGGTGTCCCCATGCCTGACAAGTACTCCTTGCAGCCAGTTGCTGTAGAACTCAAATCTCTGCTGGGCAAGTACGTTTCAGGCTCTGGTGCTGGTGGACTCTGTGACAGATGTTGTCAAGCATGTTGTTATTGGTTCTTAACTTTCTGACTGCTCAAGTGTTTTCCATGTTGTGCTCTCCCCAGGGATGTTTTGTTCTTGAAGGACTGCGTGGGCCCAGAAGTGGAAAAAGCTTGTGCTGACCCAGCTGCTGGGTCTGTCATCTTGCTGGAGAACCTTCGCTTTCATGTGGAGGAAGAAGGGAAGGGAAAAGATGCTTCTGGGAACAAGGTAGGACCTGTGATTTTGACATTAGTGAGGGTGAGGAGGGCTGAGTGTATAAGAGACTGTGATTGAAGAGTAGAAGAAGCTTATGTTTATTTTGACAGCTTTTTGTTGAAGTACAGCATACGATTAAAAATGCACAAATGCACAGCTTGATGAATTATCACAAAGTAAGCACACCTGTGTAATCACCACCTAGGTCAGAGAATAGGATATTGTCAGCATCCCAGAAGCCCTCCTCATCATGCTCAAGTGGTTTTGAAATACATTGGAAAAATACGTGAACACCATTTGGGTGTATGAGGATTTGGTGAACATGCTGCTTCTAATTGTCCCTTTGTTACACACCTGGCCTGTGATACATGAAGATTGTTTTTTCTAATAGTATGTGATAATATCCTATCAAAGGGGGAGGCTGTGATTGCCAAGTGCTGAGAGCAGACATTCACAGGTGGTTGTTGGCTGGGGGCATGGTGGTGAGTATCCATGATATACCAGGTGTTCCTCCAGGAGAGCCAGTTTTAGATTTTTTGTTTGTCAAGGCTGGAACTGTTTTTCTAAGCAACAGGCCCTGGTGTGTTATAGAAGGACAATCTGTATTTTTATTTGGAAGGGGAATTAACTTAAAACTTGAGCTTGATACTTTTAACACACTAAATTAAATTTGATATCATTGGGATTTTCTTATAAAAGAATCATGTGAGCAGAAAAAGTACTTTCCTAAGTCAAGTGGAAAGGGACTATTTGGGACATTTGATTGTAGTTGGGTAAATGATGGTCATGATGATACTGCCTTGGGTTTAAGACATTTTTCTTAAGAAGTGTAAAGCATCTTTCTTTGAATTTCTTCTTAAGGAAGTACAGATATCATCATATTTTCAAAAAAAACCTAGGTCTCAGAAAGGCAGTCATTTGATTAAAGTTAGAGGTAGTGGTACTGTTGCTGGGCCTTATATAGAGCTCAGTCCATTAGATCAGCAAACTTTCTGTAAAGGGCCAGACAATAAATATTTTAGGCTTTGTGGACCATACGGTCAGCCACAACCTTATATGGTCTCTGTTGGAACTATTCAGCTCTGACATTGTTGTGCAAAAGCAACCATAGGGAAAAAACCGAAAATTTTTTAAAAAGGCAACCACAGATAACCCACAAAATAGATTACTGTGAACGACAACCAGAATTCAAATATTAAATGATAAAGCTGGCTCTTTGAGGATGATTTAGAATTTGCCTATTGGTAGAAGGGAAGCTGAAAGCACCCTTTAAGTACTTTCCACTCTTAAGGTCTTTAGTATCTTGTGGAACAAGATGCTCTGAGGCTAGCGTCTCAAGCTCCTGTTGTACTTCTGACATTTCTTAAGGTCATTGCAGTGCCTGCTTTCAAGCAGTGCCTGCTTTCTTTTCTTAGCACTGCAGGTTCTGGTCTTGCCTTATCTTGCCTTTGGCATGGTCTTGCTAGAGTAGTATGAGTCAAATGCTGACCTAAAATTTGGTGCCCTTTTAGACTGAAACTCAACCAGCTATACGCTTGGGCTTAGAAATGGCAGGAGGCAACTGGCAAATTGAGGCAAAACCTTTTATTCAGGAAGTGATGAACCAACTATGCTAGTCTATGTCTTTTTTAGTTAGTTTACTTTACATTTAGTGTCCAGTGGCTTTTCATGCTTGAAATTTCAGGAGCCAGCCATAAGTTCAAAGTGGATAAAAACAAAGCGAGGGCATGAAATTTTTCCTTTATCCAGTGTGCCTGCATTGGTTTTTTAGGAGCATTCTCTTCCTTCTAGTTATTGGCAGATCAAAAATGAGAAATGGGTTCTTATTACTATTAATTTCTATAGTACCTTTTCCATGAAGAGCTTTCAGTTTGTCTCATTTTTCCTCAAACAATTCTTCTTAAATAGAGGGGTTATCGTCCCTTTTTAATAGATGGGAAGATTTCAGGGGCAGAGAACAACTTGACAAAGGTTACACAGTAAATTAGCATCAGACCTGGTCCTAGAACCCAGGTCTCCTGCCATTTGGGCAGTGTTTTCATTACTACACACATCATCTTGCAGTCACCAGTGGCAGATTATATTCCATTGTAAAGAGATTATGGGGGCTCTACAGTCTTCAGTTTTAGCATTAGTGCCCCTGCATTCTTTGGTTCATTAGAGGAAAGCACCTGTTATCTGTGGCAGCCTCCTTCTCCTCAGTACATGGGAGAATGGGAGAATGGGAGAATGGGAGTGGACAGTGACTGAAACAAACATCTGTTTTGTGCTCTTCCCTGCCATGTCCCTCTTATCTGGCTTCCTGTGCATCTTCACTTTATTTCCTACTGGAGACTCTGTTCATCCTGCTGCCCTGCTTTCTTTCCCCTATGGGAGCATGGTGGGTATTATCCCTGGATAGTGAGCCGACATTCAAAGCCCTATGTTTTACTTCTAGTTTTTGTTCCTCTTTCTTTTTTGTAGAAGTGTATTGTTTTATCAGATGCCTAACTTCCAGGGAAAGCTATATGAATTACCTCCTTTTGCTATTATATAAAATGTTTCTGAGGTCATTTTCTGTTGTCATGTTTCCATCTGCCTTCTCTGTTCCAGCCTGCCCTTGTTGCTTTGATGAGGAATATGTATGAGGGCCTTTTTCCCTTTGCAGAAGGGTCTTGGTAGCCAGCAGCTTGACTCAGTATAATCCTAAATTTTACAAGGAGAATATGTTAGAATGAGGAAATGAGTCAAGATAAGGAGAGAGAAGGATAATTTGAGTCTTGTCCTAGGAGCTGGAAAGAGGCCAGTGGGATGTGATTAGGGGTTAAGCTGTGGTTCAGGAATCTTAGGCTTGCAATTTGAGAGAAGGTGGAGGAGAGCAGAAACATGCAGAAATGACCCAAAAACCTGGAATATTAGGAAGAAAGAACAGATCCTGTTGCTAGTTTTAAAACCTGCTATCCTACCAACTCAGGGTCTTTAGAGGTGTTGAAGAGGACTCTTGGCATGAAATGCTTTTACAGTTGTCTTTGGAGCCATCAACATTTCCTGTGTTGTTGTTTTTCCTTTTTTTTTTTGTTTGTTTTTCTCTGCAGGTTAAAGCTGAGCCAGCCAAAATAGAAGCCTTTCGAGCTTCGCTTTCTAAGCTAGGGGATGTCTATGTCAATGATGCTTTTGGCACTGCTCACCGAGCCCACAGGTACTAAAAGTTTTTTGCTCATTGTCAAACTGGGAGCATTATTTCTCTGTTTACTTGAGCAGCCCAAGCTCTGGCTTGCTTTTGGATATTTCTGTATTATATTATGATCTTTTTGGCTTCTATCTCTAATTGGAGCTACAAATTACACTGAGGTTCTTGTTGAGTATCTCTGATCTAAAGAGGAAATAAAAGCAAATGTTGAGAATTGTGGAGCTTTTTGTTGAGCTTCAGGAAGATGTTCCTCTGTCTCACTTTGGGATATTTCGTGGAGAGCTCTCCCTTTGTGAATGCTGTGGGAGTGGAATCTTAGGCTGTCAGTAGGAAGCAAACTGAGGAATCCTTTCCTGTTGTCATCACCTGGCTGATTATTTATTGTGGTTAAACCCTTGGCCTGAAGACTATTAATTGGGTATCTTAAATTCTACCTTAGGTCATTGCTTTTCACTTGTTCCCCTTGACCCTGCATTATTAGTCAAAAATCTTACCTTGTACCTAAGTGTTTTGTTGCAGTTTGGGCATGAAAACCGTGGTGGCCTGGCATCTCAAAAGTGAAAGTATTTTCAGTGATAAGGAGATGGCCTCTAGAATTGGGAGAATTGCTAGGGATTGACCTAACATTTGAATGTCTCGTTCATTTCTAGCTCCATGGTGGGAGTAAATCTGCCAGAGAAGGCTGGAGGATTTTTGATGAAGAAGGAGCTGAACTACTTTGCCAAGGCCTTGGAGAGCCCAGAGCGACCCTTCCTGGCCATCCTGGGCGGGTATGGAGAACGCTTCAAGATCATGCTTTAAGTAGTGTTTTTGCCTGGTAGTAGGCCATAACTTGGGTGGTTTATTGTCAGATAGCACAATCAAACTGGGTGACTGAGGAGAATTTAATAAAGGGACTATCTAAAAAGGTGTGGGTAGGGTTTAGGGAAACCCAGAAGGGACAGTACAGTAATCTGGGGCAACAGTCATCACCATCCCTAGGCCTGAAGGGAAGAAGGAAAGGGATGGTTACCAAAATCCAGAGACAGTGGTTGCGTGGAGAGGTCTCTCTGATAGAAACCATAGCCTTTGGTCAAGGGATGTAGGGATAGTCATCTAGCAGGGAAGGAGCCAGGGAAATAGATACTCTGATCTCCTTTTAATGTCCTGCTGATGTACCCCCTCCTACCCACAATGGGCTGCAACCTAGCTGGACGTCATAGGGCAAGGGAACTCCTTGATGCAGTCCACTCAGGTCAGCCTCCTGGGACAGAGAACAGGGCTGGAAAGGATAGAAAATGGCTCTGGAGGGAAGAATCGGAAAGATCCACCATTGCTCATCTAACGATTTTTGAAGCATTTCAGCCTCTCAGATATGAAAACCTCCTCATATGTGTTTAATATATCATTTGTAACTCATTTCTCCAGCTCACATACCTTTTTATATTTTCTCCTGTGGGGAAAGGTACCCTGTGAATAGTGATATTCTACTGGCTTAGTTAAAAATACAAATTTCAGAAGTGCAACTCAAGAGGCTAGGAGGATACATTTTAGGTGACAGAGACCTGGGACTGCTTGGATAAGATCTTGTCACTTGGCATGGCTATCTAGATGGCAGCCTCTTTATGGCTAGATGCTCCTGACCCTCTTATGAGTGGGGCTTTTTTTTTTCCATGGGAATGAACACACTCAGCATTTCCCTATGAATGCTGACTCGAGTTGGGTGTCAATTTCAGATAGCATAGTTGCTCTCCAGGTTCATGAGCCCAGTTTCAGGGTCCTAAAAATAGTTAAGGTGGGTATAGGTTGTTATCTGTGTCCTGGAATCATTGCCCCTCTTGTGCACTGGTTTATAAAGGTCAGACTCTGATCTTTGCTTCTCTGGAGATTAGGAGTTG
This sequence comes from Stenella coeruleoalba, assembly GCF_951394435.1. Classification (NCBI taxonomy): domain Eukaryota; kingdom Metazoa; phylum Chordata; class Mammalia; order Artiodactyla; family Delphinidae; genus Stenella; species Stenella coeruleoalba. Next base: position 60,346,847 of record NC_137152.1, read on the forward strand.
GGCTTTGTTCTCCAACCTTCCGTAGATCTGGAATATGGAAGTGAGTGCCACCTAGGGGTTATGATTAGGTTTTGGACTCTGCCTAAAATAGCTATTTTGGGGAAGTTGACGTGGAGGTTTTTTTTTGCCACCTTTCTTGCAATGTAGTCTCCTTAGAACATTAACAATTTAGGGGAAGATTTTACATTTTATTAAAAAAACGTTGTGTTGGGAATTCCCTGGTGGTCCAGTGGTTAGGACTCAGTGCTTTCACTGCCGAGGGCCCTGGTTCAATCCCTGGTTGGGGAACTAAGAACCCACAAGCCGCACGGTGCAGAAAAAACCCCATTATTATGGAAACGCTCAAACATTACAGAAGTTGAAAGAATAGTATAATAAACCCCCAGGTACCTCTCACCCTGCTCTAATAATTATTGGCATTTTTGCCAATCCTGTTTCATCTGTCCTCTAATCCTTTTTTTTGTCAGGAGTATTTGAAAGCAAGCCTTAGGCATCATATAATTTCATTTCTCATACTTCTGTATGCATCTCATAACTGATGAGATTTCTTTTAAATAACCACCGTGTGTTATACCTAACAAAATTTAACAATTTTATTACTATCATCTAATACCCAGTCTGTATTCAGAAATTCTCCGTCATTTCAGAAATGCCTTTTTACAGTCAGTTTGTTTGAATAAGGATCCAGATGAAGTCCATGCATTGAATTTGCTTGTTAGGTATATTTTATTCTATAATAGTTCCCTCTTCATTATTATTTTCATTCCATTGATTTGTTGAAGAAGCAGGGCATTTGATCTGTAGAACATCCCACATTCTTTTTTTTTTTTTTTTTTTTTTTTTGTGGTACGCGGGCCTCTTACTGTTGTGGCCTCTCCCGCCGCGGAGCACAGGCTCCGGACGCGCAGGCTCAGCGGCCATGGCTCACGGGCCCAGCCGCTCCGCGGCATGTGGGATCTTCCCCGACCGGGGCACGAACCCGTGTCCCCCGCATCAGGAGGCGGACTCTCAACCGCTGCGCCACCAGGGAAGCCCCCCACATTCTTTAGAAGACACTGAGTCTCGTTTCTCCCTCTTTCTCTGTCTCTCTCTCTCTTTTTGTGTGTGTCTGTTTCTGTATAAAACAGTTAATCCATTCTTACCCTTGGTGGTGACCAGTCTTTACAAGTGAGATATCTATAGTCTCTTTCCATCCATTCTCCCACATCGCTATTGTTTTGAACCTCCATTTCACAAATCCTAGCATAGGGCCTCTCACAGAGTAGGTATCATCTTGTTTATTGAATGAAGAGGTAGATAGGCCCAAGGTGATTGGTTCATTTAGGTGGGATTTAGATATATAAGAATATCTGTGGAAGGCAAGCTATTACTTATGTGAAGGATTTTAAAGGTTGTGCTTCAAGTGAATGTTTTTCTTTTGTTTAGATATTTTTTTTCTCTCGGAGGTGAAAGGTACATCTGTGTTTATTATCTTATTTCCCTCTACTAGAATATAAGCTCCAAAGGGGTAGGGATCTTCTCTTTTGCCCAGTGATGTTTCTCAGAGACCTAGAACCTTGTCACAGAGTAAGTGCTTAATCAGTGTGTTGAATCAAATGGTCCAATAGAATAACGAATGCCATAAAGCAAATGTTCCAGCAGCTGAGCATGGACCTAAGAGTGTGAATATCTATTTTTGCTCAGTATATATTCATTTCGTATATAATCTGGTTCCTGCTCTAGGATTAGGACAGTTGTCAGGGAGCTCAGGGATTCCACAATTAGCAATCTTTCTCAGGTACAATTAGCAATCTTGACCCTTTGATTTTTGGGGGGAGAGAAGGGGCAAAATACATCTATTTGGAACTTGTGATTTCTTTAGATGATTGTAAGTCTTCTAAGCCCTTCTTCGCCAAGAGCTACACCTTAAAAGGATTTATTAGTAATGGATTGGCTTTTCTGGTTGGAGAAACGTAGGGCAAAGTTAGCCAATACTTTTGTCACTCTGTGGGACATTTCTCTGTTCCTGTCTCTTAATATCAAAACTCAGGCTTTATGTAATATCAGTTCCTTAGTCCATTGTTCTTTGGGTGATGATTCTTGCTTTCCCTTCCAGAGCTAAAGTTGCAGACAAGATCCAGCTGATCAGTAATATGCTAGACAAAGTCAATGAAATGATTATTGGTGGTGGAATGGCCTTTACCTTCCTTAAGGTGCTCAACAACATGGAGGTAGGAAACCAATGCCAAGTGGATGTGAAATAGCTCTCCATGAGAAATAGCCAGTTATGTAAATTTAAAAAGGAAATTAGCTTCTGACATGAGCCCTACAAACTCCCATTTTTATTTATTTTGCAAGTTGTTTTTCTTTCGTCTTTGAATTATTCCTTTGTATTGTGTTGTATTTTGTTCCTGTCTGCTTTGTGAGGTAATCACATTCTTAGTATAGAGGCTGATCTTCATCATCTTGACTTTCCTGTGTAGATTGGCACTTCTCTGTTTGACGAAGAGGGATCCAAGATCGTCAAAGACCTGATATCCAAAGCTGAGAAGAATGGCGTGAAGATTACCTTGCCTGTTGACTTTGTCACTGCCGATAAGTTTGATGAGAATGCCAAGACTGGCCAAGCCACTGTGGCCTCTGGCATACCTGCTGGCTGGATGGTGAGTCACTTGGGTGGTTGGTAGTATGAGTGAACAAATACATTTTGGTATCATTCATTCAACCAACCAATGGGAATTTTAAAAGCAGGGCTACAAATGTTGAGTGAGACTCTCCTTCGGGGAAAATCGATGGGGAAAAGCAGTGGTATCAGATTGCTGCTAAGACTTTTCATTAGTAATGTGGGGGCAAAACTGTTTTTTCTTTCTTCATCTATTTAATGTTTATTAAGTACTTGACTGTGTGCTGGGGATGATGCTATGTACTTTCATGGTTTGGGCTGTTCTGGATTATGTTGCTGCCTAGAAACCTGTATAAGAAATTTTTCTTATATGAAAACATTAAGATAGTACAAGTATAATTATTGCAAGCAGGGAAAAATTTATGTGTGTATTAAAGACTTATTTAGCTGATTGTAATGTTCTCCATATTTTATCATTCTAATAGCTGTACAAAATTGTTAATGGTGACATACTAGTTTGCTTATCGCTTTCCTTTTTTTTTTAGAATTATTTAAGCTTTCATATTTCTTTTTTCTTTTAAGATTTATTTTTTAAATTTATTTTTGGCTGCATCGGGTCTTAGTTGCAGCATGTGGCATCTTTCGTTGCGGCGCGTGGGCTTCTCTCTAGTTGTGGTGCTTGGGCTCCAGGGCGTGTGGGCTCTGTAGTTGTGACACGTGGGTTCTGTAGTTGTGGCACGTGGGTTCCAGAGCGTGTGGTCTCTGTAGTTTGCGGCACGCAGGCTGTAGTTGAGGCGTGCGAGCTCAGTAGTTGTGGCACATGGGCTTAGTTGCCCCGTGGCATGTGGATCTTAGTTCCCTGACCAGGGATTGAACCCGCATCCCCTGTATTGTAAGGCGGATTCTTTACCACTGGACCACCAGGGAAGTCCCATCACTTTCCTTTTGATAGGCATGTGGGTTTTATTTAGTTCAGTGTTTCTCAAAGTGTAGTCTCAAGAACAGCAGCATCGGACTTGCCTGCTGGCACAGTGGTTAAGAATCCGCCTGCCAGTGTAGGGGACGTGGGTTCGATCCCTGGTCCGGGAAGATTCCACATGCTGTGGAGCAACTAACCCTGTGCACCACAACTACTGAGCCTGCGTTCTAGAGCCTGGGAGCTACAACTACTGAGCCCACCAGCCTACAGCCCGTGCTCCACAACAAGAGAAGCCACTGCAATGAGAAAAGCCTGCACACCACAACGAAAAGTAGCCCCCACTGGTGGCAACTAGAGAAAGCCTGCGTGCAGCAACGAAGAACCAAAGCAGCCAAAAATAAATTAAAAAGAGAACAGCAGCATCAGCATCATTTTGAAACTCATTAAAAAATGCAGATTCCTGCCCCCTGCCCCCCGACCTGCTGAAGCAGAAACTCTGGGGGTAAGGCCCAGAAATTTGTGCTCGAACAAGCCATCCTGGTGATTCTGATGCACAACAAATTTGAGAACCACTGATCTAGTTTAGTGTTTTTCAACCTCGGCACTATTGACATCTTGGGTAGTTTTAGTTGTGGAGGGCTGTTGTTGCCTTATAGGATGTTTAAGGCATTTTTGGCCACTAGATGCCAGAAGCAACCTCCTACCATCTCCAAATCATGACAATCAAAAATGTCTTGAGACATTGCCATATGTTCCCTAGGGAGGGATGGAATTGACCCTAGTTGAAAACCACTTATCTAGTTACACACAATCATAAAATAGTGTGGCTAAGAATGTTTTTATCAAATAACTTTTGAGGTTTTCCCTTAGACTTGATCTTCCATAAAGGATATGAACAGGTTTATAATTTTAAAGAATGAGGGGTATCTTTTGGTTCTAGAAGACACTCTGGTGTTCAGCCTTGAGTTCTGGTCTTGGTGGAGGTATGGTATTTGCTCCTCTAAGTAGCTTTTATTGGTAGCTCATCCTCTCTTTTAACTCTGCCCCTTAGGGCTTGGACTGTGGTCCTGAGAGCAGCAAGAAGTATGCTGAGGCTGTTGCTCGGGCTAAGCAGATTGTGTGGAATGGACCTGTGGGTGTATTTGAATGGGAAGCTTTTGCCCGAGGAACCAAAGCCCTCATGGATGAGGTGGTGAAAGCCACTTCCAGGGGCTGCATCACCATCATAGGTAAGGGGTCCTGTACAAAGCTATTGCCAATGTGAGCTGGCAGAATTCTGATCAGAGGAAAGTAGAGGGGAAATGGTTAACTTTTCCTAGGTTCCTTGGTGCCAGGTGAATCTTGAGAGCTAAATGGGTATATAATTCATGGAGGAACCTCTAAATGAGATGGACTTGGGGGGTTATCGGCTACCTTTTGGGCTCGAGAGCACATTGCCTTATAATTTTGGTGCCAATCTTTTTTCTTTTCTCTCCTTTCCCCTTTTTACTTGGCTTTCATTCAACAGGTGGTGGAGACACTGCTACTTGCTGTGCCAAATGGAACACAGAGGATAAAGTCAGCCATGTAAGCACCGGAGGTGGTGCCAGTTTAGAGCTCCTGGAAGGTGAGGTTCTTTAATGTTTTTCTGACTTATTTGGGGGAAGGATGGGGTTTATGCAGTGAGAGGTGAATAGAATGGAGTGGAGACGGTAGATAGTGTCATTAGCAGTCATTAGCTGGGCAGTACAAATGGAGGAGTTTCAAATAAAGCTCCTGGCTTCCATTTGAGGTGGGGAGGGCTACATGGGAAGACTTATTTTCAAAGAGGTTATGCTCTAGTAGACCTGGGACCCAAAATGTAAAAGTTACCTAGCTCCAGGCCATATACCCTAGAGAAGAGTTGATATGTTATTGGGCGGATAGAAGGTGACAGATCTGGCTTAGTGGATCCTATAGTAATGCTGTCTGTGTGTGTGTGTGTTCTCTCAAAAACAGGTAAAGTCCTTCCTGGGGTGGAGGCTCTCAGCAGTGTTTAGTACTTTCCTGCCTTTTGGTTCCTGTGCATAGCCCCTAAGTCAACTTAGTGCTTTCTGCATCTCCACTTGGCATTAGCTAATATCTTCCTCTATGTCAAGATTCAGCTAGTGGCCAAGAGATGTAGCGCCAGGAACCCTTAAACAGTTGTATGGCATCTCAGCTCACCTTTACTGCACCCTGGCTTTGCCTACATTCTTCAAGATCCCATTTGAATTTCTTAGAGACTAAACCGTTGTCCATTCTAGAGTGCATATATTTGTATTATGCCTGTTAAAAGAAAGTGAGCTGTGTTAGCTTAGTTCTCTTTATGAAGTAGCTTATTCTGATTAGCTTTGTCATAGTTTCACCACTCAGCATGGAAACAAAATGAAATTCCAGTTGTTGGTAAGGAGGGAGATGAAGTTGGTGATCTATTGAATAAATAATAAAAATATCCATTGAAACTGGGATTTTTTTCCTGTCATATTTTGTTAGGGTGAGAACAGAATCTTGAGGAAGGGATCAGATATCTACGTCCATGTTTCTAAGTAACATGCTTAAACTGTTAACTTCTTGATTTCATACATGGGAAGATTTAGCTCTCTTATAGCCTTTGTTCCATATGTATGTCCCCTTCTTAATTCTCCCAGTATAGTTTTGTCATAATTTTAGATTTGATCAATAGAGTCTACATTGTGATTATAAATATTATTCACAGCTGAGCTATGTCATATGCCATGATTATATTTACTTATGTATCTTTTAATTTTCTTTGGAGTTAAAAATAGTTTTAAAAATTAGTTTCTTTTTTACTATGTATCTATCACTGATTCATTCCCAGCATATTCAAACATATGGGACAGTAGGTTCATTTTTATTAGAGATGTCCCTCCTGCAGTCCTCTGTGTTCCTGTTCCAGTTTGTACTGGCTGCCCCCTATGTTGGCTGTACAGCTGTTGCCCTGGGGTTTCCTGTTTCCAGAGGAAATCTCTGTGGGGTAACTCTTGGGGATTCCTTTAACCTCCTGTGTTGAACCTTCCCTTTCCTGGATCTGTTTTCCCCTTCTTTCTTGGTTTACTTCTCCTTTTTGTGAAATACAAGACTCCATCCACTAGCTTTCTGAGAAATTGAGGGCGTAGGAGGCAAAATTTTTTGTATGTCTGAAGATATCTTTATTCAACTCTTATATTTGCCTGTTTGGTTATATGTAGAATTTCAGCCTACCTATCAGTTTCTCAGACTTAAAGCCTTTGATTCACTGTCATTGCTGAAAATCTAATGACATCCTACACTTGATCTTAGCCAAAAGGCCAAAGCAATTTCAATGACATTCTTATTCTTTTATTGTCCTTGTAATTTTCCCTCCTTTCTCTTTCCTGTCATTTTAATGGGAGTTTCAGGAATGAGCAAAGGTAAATGGTGCAATTTCAAAAGGTTGTGTGTAACTGGAATTTTTCTGCTGGGCATTTTACATACTAGAGTATGTATTTCACCTTTATGGATAAAGAAATAGTTAAACTATTGGACAGGATCACAGAGCCCGTAACAGCAGGGATTCAAATCCAGGTCTATCTGACTCCAAAGGCTGGTGCTTTTTCAGTGTGCCTCACTCCCTGAAATGATTCTTCTAGACTAGGACTTTTTTGCTTAACTCTGGAGAGAACAGCGAAAGAAAATTTTGGTGGCTGCTTTAAACAAAACAAATTTTGAAGGCTTGAATTTTTTCTAAAAATTCATTTGTATTTTAATACTGTCACCATAGTTGTAGTTAATTTTTAAAAACACCATATTTCTGCACATCTCTAATGGCATGCTCTACCCTGGTTTGAGAAGCAGGAATTCTAGTACAATCTTTTTTGTAGGTGAGGCCCAGAGATGCTACACATTGATCCAGAGAATTAATGTCATAGCCGGGCCAGAACTTTAGCATACTGATGACTTTCTTCCCCTACTGTTTACCTTTCCCTCAACATTTTATTATTTCAAATGTACAGAGGAATTGAAAGAATTGTAAACACCCATAAACCTAACACTTAGACTCTACAACTGCCATTCGTCCATCCATCAACCCCTGATTGTATCTTATAAGTAATTTCTACCAGACTCTGCTTCCAGGATCTTTTCCCCATTTATTTCAGTCATTAATCCAGAAAATGAATGGGGAAACGCAAACAGCCAAATATTTTGAGTACCTGCTATATGCTCAGGACATAATAGAGGCAGTATAAGATGATAGCAGTTATCTCCTGAAGGAATTTACAACCTAGTCAAGGAAGATAGTATATAACAAACAATTTATGCATATATAAACTAGAATTGTACAAGTATGTGCTTCCTGATTTAATACAGAGTTATGAATTATTGATAAAACACTGCAAAGGTTTAGGCTTAAGTGTAGCAAATTCACTTTTAACCCCCAGACAACATATGTATGCCTGTATATAGAAAAAAAATTATAATCATCATAAATGAGTTCAATCTCTTCTTTAGTTGTGTTTCCTGCTTCCTTTCTTTTCCTTTTTATGTCCAGAACTTCCCTCTAGTACATGATACAAAAGTCAAAAAGGAGTACAATGAGAAGACTCCTTCCTACCTTAGTCCCCTAGCCACCAGTTTCCCTTCTTAGAAGCAACCAATCACTGTAAGACTGGTTTACTTCAATCTCGAGCTACTTAATGCATATAAAAAGGGTATGCATGTGCACGTGTGTGTTGGTGTATGGTGGCATAATTACACACACTGCTTTGTACCTGTCGTTCTGATGTTTTTTTTCCTTACCTCCTGAGTTACTTCTCTTCACTCTGGACCCCTTAGGCCACATCTTCCATTCTCCCTGCATAGTGGCTGTATTCCTATATTCTTACTCAGATCAAAGACACTTGTTTCCTACTTGTAGAAGGAAGAACTTGGGATGACAGTGTCCTCACCTCATTTCCTATCAGTACATCTTTTTAAAAAAATTCCACCTAGAAGCCGGAGGACAAGAGCTGCCTTAAGTCATTCTTTTTTTAAAAAAATTAATTTTTGGCTGTGTTGGGTCTTCGTTGCTGCATGTGGGCTTTCTCTAGTTGCAGTGAGCGGGGCTACTCCTCGTTGCAGTGCATGGGCTTCTCATTGCGGTGGCTTCTCTTGTTGTGGAGCACAGGCTCTAGGTGCATGGGCTTCAGTAGTTGTGGCATGTGGGCCCTAGAGCACATGGGCTTCAGTAGTTGCAGCACGTGGGCTCAGTAGTTGCAGCACGTGGGCTCAGTAGTTGTGGTGCACGGGCTCAGTAGTTGTGGCTCGCAGGCTGTAGAACACAGGCTCAGCAGTTGTGGCTCACGGGCTTAGTTGCTCCGCGGCATGTGGGATCTTCCCGCACCAGGGCTCGAACCCATGTCCCCTGCATTGGTAGGCAGATTCTTAGCCACTACACCACCAGGGAAGTCCCTTAAGTCATTCTTGATGCTAGAATGGGTGGATGTAATTAGGAAAGGGAGATCTGCAAGATAAAGCAGTCTTCATCGGAAAGGGCAAACCACCCACTGGCTGGCTAAGAGAATGAACACTCAGATTGCAACCTCAATTATATGTATAAATTCCCACTAAAGACAGAGCATGTTATGTTAACAGATTTAAACCCATATCCTTTCATATTTATTTTGCTTCATTATGATGAGTCACATGCTGATTCCAAATAAAAGCAAGTAATTCCCTGATTTATAATCATCCATTAAGCAAATCTTGCTTTTTGGACCTCAGAATTACTGGGCCTTGTTCATCCTCTTTGAATCCCTTAAATCAAAAGTGAGAAATACAGTAAGTTCAATTATTTATTAATAATCTTGGAACAAATACGTTAACAATTCCTTAGAGTTATATAGCATTTTTACAATTTTGAAAGCACTTTCACATATACCAATTAAACCCTCACAACATCCCTGTGAGGTAGGCAGGGTTGGTGTTATTTTCCTATTACTAGTGAGGAGAACAAGGCTCATGGGTGAAGTAAGGTCACACAGTTGGTTAGCGATGGAGCCAGGACTAGAACCTAGGCTTTCTGACATGCCTCCCTGAGAACATTCAAGTAATGGCATCCTATGCTATATAATGAACATTTCTCTCCTATGATGATCAGATCTATTTTTATAAGTCTGGTATCACCTTTTCCTAATATCCAAAAACACTGAATCACAGTTTTGATGAGATATTTCTTCCCTGTTACTGGACTATTTCTCTTTGATGTATCAAGCACCATCCTAAGATGAAACTTACTTGTGTTTTAAGTTTTGAGGATCCTTGGCTATAAGTTCTAAATTATGATATAAAAATTTGTTTTAGAAATTCTGCAAAAGTATTCCTATGTTGAATATGTCAAACTTACTTAAACAAAAACAACACAAGCCTGTTTATATTTTTGAAAGCTTTGCAGTCTTTCTCAATAGGATGTTTAGATGTGTATAAATGGAAAATAGGGAAAGGTGTTTAGCAACATTACTGGGAAGCCTATGCAGAATGCACCTAAACGCAAGTCACATCACACTAATTTGTTTGTGTTGGCCTTCTAGAGGAAGGAAAACCATTAGAAAACTTTCAGGTTTGATCCCATCATATGTGTGACATCCTCAGCAATAAGCTGGAAAAATCTGAATTATACCAATAGGGGGGTTCAAGCAGTAGTGATCAGAGCATATATATGTATGGTAGAAAGGAAGAAAACACTTGCTCTTCAGTGGTTTTGCCTAGGTCCAGTGTAAGTATACTTATCAAGGCAGATTTTAAGCTATAGCATCTTTCGTGTTAAATTTCAAATTGTGAAATATGGTGGAGTTATCAACTTGGAATATGACTGAAACTGAATGTAACTGACCCCAAACTACCTGTCAAAAGCAGAGTAATGCTCAATGGGCATAAAAGGTAAGGGATAAAACCCAACTGCTCTGGTATGGAGAGAAAAACAGCAAAATGCAAACCTTCTGGTTAAAGTGAACCATAGACCATCAGGCATGTAAAGCAGGTTTTAAAAATATGAAAATGACACTGAGCTGTATTATCAGGAATTACATTCCTAAAGTTCCAGTTTTGGCCTTTAAAATTTAAGAGCAATAGGGAGAAACGTAAGCCTGTGGGGAGGAGGTGGTGCAGAAAATGAATGGGATCTAGAAACGGGGCTGAGGAGGTGGGAAGTTAGGGAACATCAAGAAACAGCTTAAATATATTCAAAATGGATTTAGAATCCCTCTAAATCCAACCTCTCCAACAATATTTGCTAAATTGAGAGATCTGGTCAAAAAAGTTGGTGACAATAAAAGTGACTATTTTATCTTACAAAAGAAGTATTTAAATATAGATTAGAAATTATGCTGTTAAAGATTAGTCCACTGATCAGGCTGTAGAAAGTGAAACTTAAGTGTTGCTGTCAGATACATTGCAGAAAACTGCTTCCAAAAATAGAATTACCATAGCAGTACTCAACATTAATGAAACCATTAATAAACAAGCACTTAACTTTTTATACTTGAAGCCTAATGAAAAAACATTGGTACCCTTAAGAAATAAATATAACACTTTAAGGTGAAAGATATTGCAGCTACATTTAAGTTTTCGATCAAGAATGTTCTAGTTTGGTATACTGGGCTCAAAACCAACTACACGTTTGAAATGCATAGAGACTACACTATATTCCTTACATAGTATCATTGTCATCATCTTCATGTTTTCTCTTCAATGGGTTTGATTCATTGGCCGTGTTCTGTGATGAAACCATGTTGGTGGTAATAAGAATATTTTTGGGCCCAATCATTGAAGGATTAAGCAGAACATTTTGAACTGCAGTTGTTGCGGGAACTGTAAACAGAGGAGAAAACACCCCCAAACTATGAACTACACAGAATCAGAAACATATGGTAAAAAGTATTCAACAAAGCTGAAATGTAATTCGAATAATAATTTCTTTTTTTAAGGTTTTTAAAATAACATTTATTTCTTAAAAGTTAACATATGCATAATAGGAAACCAAAAAACACAAGAAGCAAAAAACAAAGTCATCTATAATCACAAGCAGTTTACCGTTTGATGTGTCCGTCTAGGTTTCGTTTGTGTATCTACATAACTAAGCATCCATTTTTATGTAATTAAGATCATACAGTTATGTATATGCTTTTTCACACATCATGAATATTTACCATTTCAAAGTCCCAAAGCTGTGAGTATTTTGACAGCCAAGAATACACTATACCAACTCAATCTGGAAGGAAAAAACATAATCCTGCCTTTTTTGGCGACAAAAATTTCATAAATCACAAAAATGGCAACAGGCCTCTAGATAAAGAGTTATGATTAAAATACTACATTCCCTTAATGTTCAATTAAAAATGAGACATAAAGCAAGAGTACACAAAGTATAATGCTTCTGAGAGTAAAAAGTATTCAACAAAGCTGAATGTAATTTTAATAACAATTTCAATAGCATGAAGTAAAACTATATCAGAAGAAACATAATTATACTGCATTAAGAGTTAAATTACATTTTTTAATGCTTTAAAGTACTTAAATTAGTATCTAGTATAAAGTTAAAGAAGTTCTGTTAGTTTTTTTTGTTTGCGGTACGCGGGCCTCTCACTATTGTGGCCTCTCCCGTTGTGGAGCACAGGCTCTGGACGCGCAGGCTCAGCGGCCATGGCTCACGGGCCTAGCTGCTCCGCGGCACGGATCTTCCCAGACCGGGGCACGAACCTGTGTCCCCTGCATCGGCAGGCGGACTCTCAACCACTGCGCCACCAGGGAAGCCCTGTTTTTAATTTACTTAAAATTTCAATTAGTTCTCAGTCATGGGAAGCAGTGCACTGGATTCATCATGGAACATACTAAAGGCACGTGTTCAAGGTCAGGAATCATGCTTCCTTACAGACCAATATTATGGTGTACGGTTAGGTTTCAGAAGATGTGAAATCTAAACATATTCATGAATAAACTACGTTATAACAGAATTCTACTTATATTATTCTAACTTTCTACATATACTTCCGTGAAGTGAATAAAAGTACAGTTTTCATTGGATATATACTAAGTTGTATTATTTTCTTGAGCTTTAACCCTAAGTGATTTTGCCTGAGATTTGTAGACCGTAACTTATTTTAGTTCATAGGGTTCTTTGAGACTCTTGATGATCATGTTGAAATCTCTCCCTTCCCCCCAAAATGTTACATATATGTAAAATTTCATACAATTTTAGTGTGTTTATAGACTCCCTCTGAAGAACCCAGATTTGCAGCATTACGGCCGCCTTCCTGTTACGATATTAAAACAATTTAATTATTGCTATAGGAATACAAACTGTTCTGTTATCACGAATCATTCACAAATTTTAAAATTCAGAAAAATATTTTAAAAGAACCACTTTCAATCCCCCATGCCCTGCCCATCGTGTTACCTGGTTTGACAGGTGTGGACTGAGAAGGTGGAATCTGCACCGTAAATCTTTGGCTTGTCACTGACACTGGAGGTGCAACTTTATTTGGGACAGACACTGTTTGTGGGGTTGCTGTAGTTGTAATTAACAGACCATGTTAGTTAGGTGACTTATTATACAGGTTCAATTCCTGCTCTCCTTTAGCTTACCAGAAACTACCTTCAAAGCACAGGGAATTAATGAAAGATCTGCTTGAGTTTGAATCCAGGCTTTATCACCTACTAGCCGAGTGACCTTGGGCAAGTTATTTAATCTTTTTGTGCTTTTCTCATCTATCAAATGGGGATAACAATACCTGTTTCATAGGATTCTTGTGAGAATTAAAATAATCCATGTAAAACTCTTCACATAGCATCTGGCACTGAATTTTAGCTACATGAAGTCATGAAGTTGAACATTTAAATAAACAGCATTAAAGACCCAAGTTTTCTATTAATTACCTTATGTGGCACTTTTAATCTCTGTCACTTGCTGGGAATTAGGAGGTGTCTACTATGCCCATGAAGCTAAATCAACATGCATCTAACAGAAGCCTAACATATCTCCATCTTTAGGTAAGTTTTCCATGTATTAAGGAGTGGTCCAAAGAATTTGGTGAAGCTTAATGAAGCAATATAAGTATTTTATTTTGTCAAGAAAATTCACAGTAGGTGGATGTTTTCTTGTCCATTATCATAAGGAAATTGTTAACATTTATCTAAGTATGGAGTTTAGGTTTTAAAATTGAACAGAGTATATGCTTAGGTCTTATGCTTTATGAAACTCATTTAAATTTTTTTTAAAGTTTAAAACTTGCATCTTTAATAGTAGTTTTTAGCATCTACCTCACTCTAGACTTAAAAATCTCTAAAACATGTACAATAAATGTCTAACTAGGAATAAAAATCACAACTGATAACTAAAATTGGTTAACTTGCCAACACATGTAACTGATTAGTACAGCCTAGAGTTTTTAAAAAGTTGGTATTCACTTAAGAGATATGAACCCACAGATAAACAGTATATGATCAAAAAGTTACACAAATTATATATGCAAACTCCTGTCTACACAGGTCACATGCATATAATTAGACGTGTACAATTAATGCTATACCAGTCTGGTTTTAGAATGCTGAAATGTGAATTCACACCCTGAAAATATGAAGAGGTTGTCTACACATCTCAAAAATCAAATGCTGCTTACACTAGAGCTATATGACATCTATAGTACTCAAGTTATAAGAGCTAAGAAATCAATACTGGTCAAAGAGAAGGGGATTTTTTTTCTGAAAAGACTTTGACTATGAAAAAATACAGCAGGAACGTAGGACAAAAAAATCAGGAAATCTAAATCCATTATTCATGTGTTCCTTAATATCTAAGCAACAATGACATTATGGTTTCTAAATGCCATTCTCCACTAAGAGGAACCAGGGCTCTTTAGAGAAATGGCTGATTCTAGGACTGGGGTAAGGAAAATATAAGATGAGCTTGGAACATCTTGTGCCAGGAAGCAAGAAATGGTCAAAGAATGATGGAGACCTGTCACAAAGGACACAGGAAACAGTCTGAAGGGGTGCTCACTGACCAATACAGGATAATCAGTACTACTTTTGAAAAGGTTATATTAAAAATGATTTTCTTTGAGTCTTAAGCTTTTTGTATACTTTAAACTTACTTCTTTTGATTGCATCTCTTGCCAATTTACTCAGAAATTTAATTTCTGATAATAAGTAGGCTACTGCTGTGAGTTTGGCAACTTTATTTGTATAAAACCCAGAAAGCACACTGCTTAAACTTCTGTTTTTGTTACCATAGTTAATACCGGCAACAATGTTGGGTAATGCCCAATTCTATACTCATTTGGGATCAGATATTCCTTGTCGCTTTCTCATTTTGAAATGATAAAATATGTTTATAGCTTTACTAGAGGACGAGTAAATGTATTAATGGCAACACATATCGGAATTTCTGACTCACCTTTTTACTTGGATTACAGTTCAAAATCAAGTGCTGAGGCACTTCTTTACCAGCCAAAAAAGCCATTTCCCTCTCGCACTTACCTATAGTAGGAGTGGTAGGTCTGCTACTAACAGCACCAACACTTAACCGTGGAACTAGTCTTCCTTGGTTAGGTCCCTAGGGGATTTAAAAAACAAATTAGTTTTAACGTTGTTCACACTTGACACCTAAACTTAGCAGGAAATGAAATTAGGATTGCTGATATGAATTATTAATAGATAATTGATGGCAAGAATGTCCTGTTTCTGTTCAGTGTTCTAATGCAACATTTAAACTAGGGTTTTCACAAATATCTATATATATACACACACATATAATACAAACAATACATATCTATATAAACATGGATAAGAATATATATATAAAATATATAATTCTATATAGTTTTAAAGTTTGAGGTAGAGTGTTATTTGGGGATAACAGCTAACTTCCTTATGATTTTTTAACCTTAACTAGTCAATATCTTAACCCAGTAAGAAACTTCCTTATAGTGGAATTTCAGAGGTACAGAGGTAGGCCAATGTAGGGAGAACTTTCTCAGTGGTGGGAGAGCCTTAGGTCATATTTCAGAAAGCAAGTCCAATGCCTGATGGTATATCATTTACTCTGTTATGGTATAGTGTAAAGATTGGGAGTTATGAGACCTGGGAATCAGTCTTAACTTTGCTACTAACTTCATAGATGAGTTCGGGCTCACTTCCCTGATGAGTTAGATGAACAATAAAGTTCCTTTTAGCCCTAAAAATCTTGGATCATATATTCTATATTTTAACATAGTAGCTAATTGCAGACATAGTATTTTCAAGGAACTAAATTTTAAAAAATCCTAGTAAATTATCTTAGCCTTTAATTTACTGCACTATTTACCCCTAACACATCTTACCCTTTTTAAAAGCTAAGATGACTAAAAATTCTTACCTTTTTAATTAAGGACTTTAGCCTATAGTTTGGAGCTGTTAAGCAGTATCTGTCAGGTGGCAGTCTGGGTCCTGCATATGGCTTAATCAGTGGTAAAGGGGTTTGATTTTTCTGCCTTGCAATATCCAGTAAAAACTAAAAAAAAAAATCCTTATTAGAACTACAATTAAAAATTATAAGTAAAATGAACTTCAAATAAAATTTTGCTCACATCTCTCGGGGGAGGAGAGGTAAAAGACTGGTCAGCCCGACACTGGATTGCCAGTCTCACATCATCTGCATCAACATTAGGTTTCTTAGCATGGCTTGAATAAATTTTTGCATCATCCAGAATTGAAGTCACATATCCTTTAAGAACAAAACATTATTTAAAACATATGAAAATAGATTAATATTTATGGCCAGTTTTTAAAAAGTTTCACTAATTTCCAGAAAGTTTATGAATTTTGGTTCTAATATCTAATTGTCCTATCTATATGATCAATTTGAAACAGATATCACAATATACTGTTCCCTAGCCTGAGCTCCTTTTTACTGCTTTCTGAATTCTATAACATTAACTCTTTTTTTTCTTCACATATTTTTAAGACTTTATTTCTGTAGAGTAGTTTTAGGTTCACAGCAAAATTGAGGGGAATATACAGAGATTTCCTATATACTCCCTGACGCCATACATGCATAGCATCCTCTATTATCAATGTTCCCTGCAAAGTGGTGCGTTTGTTACAATTGATAGTCCTACACGGACCCATCATAATCCCCGATAGTCCGTAGTTTATATTATGGTTCACTCTTGGAACTCTACATTTTGTGGGTTTGGACAAATGTATAATGACATGTTATGACATTAACTGTTAAAGTATTTTGGTTGAAAATGTTCTTACAATGAACGATTTTTAAAATTCACAAGTTAGGCGATTTTGGTGTTTTGTTAACTTACGGAAAGCAAATTCCAACATTTGATTTATAACCCTTGGTTCGTACTCCGTAATTCCCATATCCTTCAGGATCTGTGCCATCACCTGTGGATTCAAATAAAAACGCCAGATGCATAATCTAGGTATAGAAATCAAGACTGGACCGAAGGTAGTAATTATATTTATGATACAAGGTTCCCCCTTCTCTGGGTTCCAAACTTGTACTTTTCCTTTTCCTCCCAAGCGAGTGTCAGGTTCACACCAAATCTCGTCTTGATCTCTTTGCTGAAAACTTTTTTTTTTTGGCGGGGGTGGGGGCGGGGGCAAAGAGAAGAAAAAGGCCCGGGTTGGCTTTCCCAGTCGAGGTAGGGGTGGTTACAGCTGGTTGTCATTTTCAGATGTGGCGACTGGGGTAGCTTTCCATCAGAACACTGGAGGCGCGAGCCAGGATTCGCAGATGGGGCGGGACGACTAGGCGGCCCGGGGCCCGAGGCCCAGGAGACAAAGCCGGGAGGCCGGCCTGCGCATCCGGTGGGCCGCCAGCCTCCCTCCGGCTGGGCCGCCGGGGTGGCGGGAGAGAGCCCTGGGGTCCAGGGCACTCGAATCTCCAGCTCCTGGCGGCCCTGGCATGGCTGAAGTCGACCCGCGAGCCCATCATCAGGCCCTCCCCCCAGGCCCGCCTCTCAGGTCCCCGGCTGCGGTCGCGCCCAGCTTCGCACCCCGCCTCGCATCCTTCGCACTCACCAAGGCATCTCTCGGAGCGTTCTTGGGAGGCGCCATCTTGCCCGACTCCATGTTATCCTGCTGCTCGTCATCCGGGGAGAGAGGACTGCTCGCGGATTCCTCGCTCAGGCTCCACCCCTCCGGGCGCGGAGGGCGGGATTACCGCGCCGGTCCTTTTGCTCCGCTGGCTGCCGCTTCCCAGCCGCCCGCCCGCCCCGCGGAGGCAGAAGGAGGCCGGGCTAGCAGGGAGCTCACGGCGCTGAAGCCTTTTCCGAAGAGCCCTCGGCCAACGCTTGGAAGACTGATAAGTTCGCCTTCCCAGAGCTGTTCCCCAGAAAAGTACACGAAAAGGGGCACCCTTGTCTTTTCTGGGGCCCCTCCTCACGTCCCCTGCAGCCACCCTGGCCCCTTCCCTCTCCCTGAATGTCTGCAGAGTCCCTGCATCCACCTGCCTTTGTGGTAGTGCTGCCTGGTCAAATGCAGAAAGCCCAGTTAAATTTGAATGTCAGATCAATAATCACGTTTTTAGCATAAGTTTATCCCAAATATTACACGGGCTATACTTACACTATGAAATGATTTATTGTTGATCTGATATTCAAATTTAACTGGGTGCTCTCTATTTTTTGTTTTTGTTTTTTTTGCGGTGTGCGGGCCTCTCACTGTTGTGGCCTGTCCCGTTGCGGAGCACAGGCTCCGGACGCGCAGGCTCAGCGGCCATGGCTCACGGGCCCAGCCGCTCCGCGGCATGTGGGATCCTCCCAGACCGGGGCACGAACCCGTGTCCCCTGCATCGGCAGGGGGACTCTCAATCACTGCGCCACCAGGGAAGCCCTATGTGCTCTCTCTCTTTTTTTTTTTTTCAAAATTCCAATGACATTTTAAATTTTTATTATTTATTTTTTAAACATCTTTATTGGGGTATAATTGCTTTACAATGGTGTGTTAGTTTCTGCTTTATAACGAAGTGAATCAGTTATACATATACATATGTTCCCATCTCCTCCCTCTTGCGTCTCCCTCCCTCCCACCCTCCCTATCCCACCCCACCAGGCGGTCACAAAGCACCGAGCTGATCTCCCTGTGCTATGCAGCTGCTTCCCACTAGCTATCTACCTTACGTTTGGTAGTGTATATATGTCCATGCCTCTCTCTCGCTTTGTCACAGCTCCCCCTCCCCCCTCCCCATATCCTCAAGTCCGTTCTCTAGTAGGTCTGTGTCTTTATTCCTGTCTTACCCCTAGGTTCTTCATGACATTTTTTCCCCTTAAATTCCATATATATGTGTTAGCATACGGTATTTGTCTTTCTCTTTTTGACTTACTTCACTCTGTATGACAGACTCTAGGTCTATCCACCTCATTGTGCTCTCTATTTTTATTTGCTAAATCTGGCAACTCTACCCTATGGTCTGCTCTCCACCCAGCAGGCATTTGGTCAGCTCTCCTCACACTCAAAGCCCTGTCATAATTGCTCATTTCATACTGATGCAAAGCTAAAGCCTTTGACAGCCTGAAAGATTCGCCCCTGGAGCCCCAAATGCCTTCTTCCCACTCTCCACAGAACAGCCTGAGGGTCTTTCAAAAAACATGCATCAGTTAACTGTCTCTGGCTTTAAGTGTCCCAAAGAGAACTCTTTCTTCCTCCTCAACATCCACCAACGCCCTCCATTTCTGAGAAATGCACTCTGACCCACCCAGGCGGGAAGAGCCGTCAGCCATGTTATACTCTTTCCCGAACAAGCCACACTTAAGTCTAGCAGCAAGTCCTGTCAGGGTGACCTCCCAAAGTCACAAAACCTCTGTCCATGGCTCCACATCTCCATCCAGTGCTACCATGCTAATGGTCCAAGCTAACAGCCCTAATTACCAAGGCTACAGCAAGAGGACCCCGAAATTGTGCTCCCCCACATTTTTACACAACCGGAGAGATCTCTTAGTCATAAACTAAATAATTGCATTCCTTTCCTTAAAACCCTCTAATGGCTTCCCTCACACACACACACACACACACAAGTTCAAACTAATTTCTGGGGCTTGGCGGGCCCTTCAGTTTTGGCCACCGTCTTACCTCATCGGGCCTGTCTGAATCCGTCCACCACACAGCCATATTGAACTCTGAGCAGGTCTCCCCACGACCCACGTGTTCTTAACACTGTGGTTCCGGGAGGAACACTGATCCTCATGCCACGCAAGCGCCTTTCCCAGTTCAGAGCGGGGAACGTCTATGTAAGACTAATAATGTTTTTCGAATAGGTAGCATATACGCAGGGTACAAATATTTTAAAATATATTTAAAAACTAAGAAAAAGCCTCTCTGGCTTGTTCCAGCCACTCATTTCTCTTTCGCAGAAGGCATCACTGTTTACCAGTTTCTTGTCTATTTAATTTGCAAATATTACCTTCTTTATATCTTTTTCCCCTACCCAAATGGTACTGTACTGTTGGGGTGACCAACCTTTAGAGAGCCAATCGGGACACAGCTGTACTAGATGAAAAGACCCATAAGATGTAATAAATAGTTGTATACATGTGTTATTGCTGTAATATAAAAATATGAAAATAGATGTTCATTTAAAATTGTTTTTCTGTAGTATTTACTTTTCTGTTACATACATGCTATTTAAATAAAACAATAGGACTACTTAACAGTGGCAATTAGTAGTAATTAATAGGACTAATTAATTTTAACCATATTTTTCATATTTCTGTCCTGTCACAGCAATTTATTTCAACTCTTGGTTGTTTAAATTTTTTTAGGTCATATTATTGTATATTTTCAATATACATAAATGTAAGACTAAAAAAGAAGAATGTAAACACAATAAAACAAATTAAACAGCTATTATCTATTGCCTATATTTAATAAAAAAATTACAATGAAATGTTCCTTTTGGCACCAGAGTATAGTAGGATATTTTTACTCTTTGTTTCTTTTCTAATAATACTTCTCTGAACTTCCTGCAGACTGTAGGACATCCTTCTTTTATGTAGTGGTAAAACTGAATATGATCAAACATAATATTCATTTTGATATGCATCTCTGCTCTTATCAAGCCTACATTAGACTGATTCCTGGTGTCAGTCCAGTGTGATGACATCAAGCTAAATATCCTTTCAAAAAAAGTGTTTGAGTATGGAGTACTCCTAAATATTACTTACTAGAAATAGCAGGTTTTTAGACTTGTAGAAATTAGTTCTCAGTTCTCCAAAAAATGCCCATCCACTTAGTACTAGAGGCTTGTCTTGGTAAACCAGCTATTTGCCAGTCAATTAGGCCATTTGCATCTACACATTCATCATATAGTCTGTCAATGTCTAAAATATCCATCCTTTTTTAACATTCTGAAGCATGTTAGATGTCATCATAAATTAAATCTTTCTTTCTCAGGGAAAAAAGGTTTTCAAGCACAAAGGTAATTTGAACTCATGAAATTGAAGTTGGATTCCAAATAAGTTAAAATTTTAGTAAAGAAATGAGAGAGTCCTGTTTAACTCAGGTGCCTTTCTGGCAACATTCCTTTTTCTTTTTTCTTTTCTTCTTTTTTTTTTTGATGGAGACTTTAGGGTTTTCAATATATAGTATGTCATCATGTCATCTGCAAATAGTGACAGTTTTACTTCTTCCCTTCTAATTTGGATGCATTTTATTTCTTTTTCTTGTCCGGTTACTGTGGTTAGGACTTCCATAACAATGTTAAATAGAAACGGCGAGAGGGGGCATCCTTGTCTTGTTCCTGATTTTAGAGGAAAGGCTTTCAATTTTTCACCATTTAGTATGATGTAAGCTGTATGTGTGTCATAAATGGCCTTTATTATGTTGAGATATGTTCCCTCTACACCAACTTTGTTGAGAGTTTTTTATCATGAATGGATGTTGAATTTTGTCAAATGCTTTTTCTGCATCTGTTTAGATGATTATGTGATTTTTATCCTTCATTTTGTTAATGTGGTGTATCACATTGATTGATTTGTGGATATTGCACCATCCTTGCGTCCCTGGAATAAATCCCATTTGATCATGGTGTATGATTATTTTAATATATTGTGGAATTTGTTTTGCTACTATTCTGTTCAGAATTTTTGCATCTATGTTCATCAGGGATATTGACCTGTAATTTTCTTTTTATGTAATGTCATTGTCTGGTTTTGGTATCAGAGTAATGGTAGCCTAGTAGAGTAAACTTGGAAGTGGTTCCTCCTCTTCAATTTCTGGAATCGTTTGAGAAGAATAGGTATTAACTCTTCTTTATATATTTGGTAGAATTCCCATGAAGCTGTCTGGTACTGGAGTTTTGCTTGTAGGGAGTTTTTTTTGTTTTTTTTTTTTTGCGGTATGCAGGCCTCTCACTGTTGTGGCCTCTCCCGTTGCGGAGCACAGGCTCCGGACGCGCAGGCTCAGCAGCCATGGCTCACGGGCCTAGCTGCTCTGTGGAATGTGGGATCTTCCCGGACCGGGGCACAAACCCGTGTCCCCTGCATCGGCAGGCGGACTCTCAACCACTGCACCACCAGGGAAGCCCCTAGTAGGGAGTTTTTGATTACTGATTCATTTTCAATACTAGTAATTAATCTGTTCAGATTATCCATTTCTTTACTCAGTCTCAGAAGATTGTATGTTTCTAGGTAGTTATCCATTTCTTTAGATTGTCCAATTTGTTGGCATAAAACTATTTATAGTATTTGCAAATGAGCCTGGCTAATAACTTATCAATTTTGTTTATCTTTTCAAAAAAACAGGCTCTTGGTTTCATTGATCTTTTCTACTTTTTGGTCTCTTTTTTATTCATCTCCTCTCTGATCTTTATAATTTCCTTCCTTCTGCTGACTGTGGGCTCTGTTCTTCTTTTTCTAATTACTTTAGATGGTAGGTTAGGTAGTTTATTTGAGATTTGTCTTATTTATTGAGGTAGGACTGCACTGATACAAACTTCCTCTTAGAACTGCTTTGCTGCATCCCATAGATTTTGGAAGGTTGTGTTTTTATTTCCATTGGTCTCAAGGTATTTCCTGATTTTCTCATTATTTCTTCAGTGACCAATTGTTTTTTTGGTAGCATGTAGTTTACTCTTTACATGTTTGTTTTTCCCACTTTTCCTCCTGTAATTGATTTGTAGTTTCATACCACTGTACTTGGAAAAGTTGCTTGATATAATTTCTGTCCTCTTAAATATGTTAAGAATTGTTTTATAGCCTAGCGTATGGTCTATCCTGCTGAACATTCCATGTGCACTTGAAAAGAACGTGTATTCTGCTGTTTTTGGATGGAATGTCCAGTAGATATCTATCAAGTTCAAATGGACTACTGTGTCATTTAAGGCCACTGTTTCCTTACTGATTTTCTTTCTGGATGGTCTGTCCCTTGATGTAAATAGAATGTTAATGTCCTCTACTATTATTGAATTGTTGTCAATTTCTCCCTTTACGTCTGTTAAAATTTATATTTTAGCTTAATATTTAGGAGCTCCTATATTAGGTGTACATATATTTATGAATGTTGTATCTTCTTTCATTGATCCCTTTACATTATATAGTGGCCTTCTTTGTCTTCTATTACAGACTTTGTTTTAAAGTCTACTTTGTCTAACTTGAGTATTGCTACCCCACCTTTCTTTTCATTCCCATTTGCACAGAATAGCTTTATCCATCCCCTTACATGCAGTCTGTGTGTACCTTTAGCTCTGAAGTGAGTCTCTTTTTTATTTTAACAACTTTATTGGAGTATAATTGCTTACAATCTTGTGTTGCTTTCTGCTGTATAACACAGTGAATCAGCTATACATATACATATATGCCCATATCCCCTCCCCCTTGCATCTCCCTCCCACCCTTCCTATCCCAACCTTCTAGGTGGTCACAAAACACCGAGCTGATCTCCCTGTGCTATGAGGCTGCTTCCCACTAGCTCTCAACTTTACATTTGGTAGTGTATATATGTCAGTGCCACTCTCTCCTTCGTCCCAGTTTACCCTTCCCTCTCCCCGTGTCCTCAAGTCCATTCTCTATGTCTGCATCTTTAATCCTGTGCTGCCCCTAGGTTTTCAGAAACATTTTTAGATTCCATATATATATGATAGCATACGGTATTTATTTTTCTCTTTCTTTTTTGTTTAACATCTTTATTGGAGTATAATTGCTTTACAATAGTGTGTTAGTTTCTGCTTTATAACAAGGTGAATCAGTTATACATATACATATGTTCCAATATCTCTTCCCTCTTGCGTCTCCCTCCCACCCTCCCTATCCCACCCCTCTAGGTGGTCACAAACCACCTAGCTGATCTCCCTGTGCTATGTGGCTACTTCCCACTAGCTATCTATTTTAGGTTTGGTAGTGTATATATGTCCATGCCACTCTCTCACTTTGTCACAGCTTACCCTTCCCCCTCCCCATATCCTCAAGTCCATGCTCTAGTAGATTTGTGTCTTTATTCCCGTCTTACCCCTAAGTTCTTCATGAACGTTCTTTTTTTTCTTAGATTCCATATGTATGTGTTAGCATACGGTATTTATTTTTCTCTTTCTGACTTACTTCACTCTGTATGACAGACTCTAGGTCCATCCACCTCACTACAAATAACTCAATTTCGTTTCTTTTTATGGCTGAGTAATATTCCATTGTATATATGTGCCACATCTTCTTTATCCATTCATCTGTTGATGGACGCTTAGGTTGCTTCCATGTCCTGGCTATTGTAAATAGAGCTGCAATGAACATTTTGGTACATGACTCTTTTTGAATTATGGTTTTCTCAGGGTATATGCCCAGTAGTTATATTGCTGGGTCTTATGGTACTTCCATTTTTAGTTTTTTAAGGTACCTCCACAATGTTCTCCATAGTAGCTGTATCAATTTACATTCCCACAAACAGTGCAGGAGGGTTTCCTTTTCTCCACACCCTCTCCAGCATTTATTGTTTGTAGATTTCTGGTGATGGCCATTCTGACTGGTGTGAGGTGATACCTCATTGTAGTTTTGATTTGCATTGCTTTAATGATTAGTGATGTTGAGTATCCTTTCATGTGTTTGTTGGCAATCTATATATCTTCTTTGGAAAAATTTAGGTCTATTTAGGTCTTCTGCCCATTTTTGGACTGGGTTGTTTGTTTTTTTGATATTGAGCTGTATGAGCTGCTTGTCAATTTTGGAGCTTAATCCTTTGTCAGTTGCTTCAATTGCAACTATTTTCTCCCATTCTGCAGGTTGTGTTTTCGTCCTGTGTATGGTTTCCTTTGCTGTGCAAAAGCTTTTAAGTTTCAATAGGTTCCATTTGTTTATTTTTGTTTTTATTTCCATTTCTCTAGGAGTGGTTCAAAAAGGATCTTGCTGTGATTTATGTCACAGAGTGTTCTGCCTATGTTTTCCTCTTAAGAGTTTTATAGTGTCTGGCCTTACATTTAGTTCTTTAATCCATTTTGAGTTTATTTTTTATTTTATAATTTTTGCGGTACGCGGGCATCTCACTGTTGTGGCCTCTCCCGTTGCGGACCACAGGCTCCAGACACGCAGGCTCAGCGGCCATGGCTCACCAGCCCAGCCGCTCCACAGCATGTGGGATCTTCCCGGACCTGGGCATGAACCTGTGTCCCTTGCATTGGCAAGCGGACTCTCAACCACTGCGCCACCAGGGAAGCCCCTTGAGTTGATTTTTGTGTATGGTGTTAGGGAGTGTTCTAATTTCATTCTTTGACATGTAGTTGTCCAGTGTTCTCAGCACCACTTATTAAAGAGGCTGTCTTTTCTCCATTGTACATTCTTGCTGCCTTTATCAAAAATAAGGTGACCATATATGCGTGGGTTTAACTCTGGGATTTCTATCCTGTTCCATTGATCTATATTTCTGTTTTTGTGCTAGTAGCATACTGTCTTGATTACTGTAGCTTTGTAGTATAGTCTGAAGTCAGGGAGCCTGATTCCTTGAGCTCCGTTTTTCTTTCTCAAGATTGTTTTAGCTCTTTGGGGTCTTTTGTGTTTCCATACACATTGTGAAATTTTTTGTTCTAGTTCTGTGAAAAATGCCATTGGTAGTTTGATAGGGATTGCATTGAATCTGTAGATTGCTTTGGGTAGTATAGTCATTTCCACAATATTGATTCTCCCAGTACAAGAACATAGTATAACTCTCCATCTGTTTTTATCATCTTTAATTTCTTTCATCGGTGTCTTATAATTTTTTGCATACAGGTCTTTTGTCTTCTTAGGTAGGTTTATTCCTTGGTATTTTATTCTTTTTGTTGCAGTGGTAAATGGTAGTGTTTCCTTAATTTCTCTTTCAGATTTCTCATCATTATTGTATAGGAATGCCAGAGATTTCTGTGCTTTAATTGTGTGTCCTGCTACTTTACCAAATTCATTGATTAGCTCTAGTAGTTTTCTAGTAGCATCTTTAGGATTCTCTATGTATAGTATCGTGTCACCTGCAACACTGTCAGCTTTAGTTTTTCTTTTCTGATTTGGATTCCTTTTATTTCTTTTTCTTCTCTGATTGCTGTGGCTAAAACTTCCAAAGCTATGTTGAATAACAGTGGTGAGAGTGGACACCCTTGTCTTGTTCCTCATCTTAGAGGAAATGGTTTCAGTTTTTCACCATTGAGAATGATGTTGGCTGTGTGTTTGTCATATATGGCCTTTATTACGTTGAGGAAGTTCCCTCTATACCTACTTTCTGGAGGGTTTTTATCATACATGGGTGTTGAATTTTGTCAAAAGCTTTTTCTGCATCAGTTTAGATGATCATATGATTTTTATTCTTCAACTTTTTAATATGGTGTTTTCATATATTGAAGAATCCTTGCATCCCTGGGATAAACCCCACTTGATCATGGTGTATGATCCTTTTAATGTGCTGTTGGATTCTGTTTGCTAGTATTTTGTTGAGGATTTTTCCATCTATGTTCATCAGTGATATTGGCCTGTAGTTTTCTTTTTTTTTTTTTTTTTTACATTTTTGGTTTTGGTATCAGGGTGGTGGTGGCATTGTAGGATGAGTTTTGGTGTGTTCCTCCATCTGCTATATTTTGGAAGAGTTTGAGAAGGATAGGTGTTAGCTCTTCTCTAAATATTTGATGGAATTCGCCTGTGAAGCCATCTGGTCCTGTGTTTTTGTTTATTGAAAGATTTTTAATCAGAATTTCAATTTCAGTGCTTGTGATTGGTCTGCTTATATGTTTTATTTCTTCCTGGATCATTAACTGAAGGTTTTGCTTTTCTAAGAATTTGTCCATTTCTTCCAGGTTGTCCATTTTATTGGCATAGAGTTGCTTGTAGTAATCTCTCATGATCCTTTGTATTTCTGCAGTGTCAGTTGTTACTTCTCCTTTTTCATTTCTAATTCTATAGATTGGAGTCTTCTCCCTTTCATTCTTTTTTTTTTTTAACATCTTTATTGGGGTATAATTGCTTTACAATGGTGTGTTAGTTTCTGCTTTATAACAAAGTGAATCAGTCATACATATACATATGTTCCCATATGTCTTCCCTCTTGCATCTCCCTCCCTCCCACCCTCCCTTCCCACCCCTCCAGGCTGTCACAAAGCACCGAGCCAATATCCCTGTGCCATGCGGCTGCTTCCCACTAGCTATCTACCTTACTACGTTTATTAGTGTGTATATGTCCATGACTCTCTCTCGCCCTGTCACAGCTCACCCTTCCCCCTCCCCATAACCTCAAGTCCGTTCTCTAGGAGGTCTGCGTCTTTATTCCTGCCTTACCCCTAGGTTCTTCATGACATTCTTTTTCTTAAATTCCATATATATGTGTTAGCATACGGTATTTGTCTTTCTCTTTCTGACTTACTTCACTCTGTATGACAGACTCTAGGTCTATCCACCTCATTACAAACAGCTCAATTTCGTTTCTTTTTATGGCTGAGTAATATTCCATTGTATATATGTGCCACATCTTCTTTATCCATTCATCCGATGATGGGCACTTAGGTTGTTTCCATCTCCGGGCTATTGTAAATAGAGCTGCAATGAACATTTTGGTACATGACTCTTTTTGAATTTTGGTTTTCTCAGTGTATATGCCCAGTAGTGGGATTGCTGGGTCATATGGTAGTTCTATTTGTAGTTTTTTAAGGAACCTCCATACTGTTTTCCATAGTGGCTGAACCAATTCACATTCCCACCAGCAGTGCAAGAGTGTTCCCTTTTCTCCACACCCTCTCCAGCATTTATTGTTTCTAGATTTTTTGATGATGGCCATTCTGACTGGTGTGAGATGATATCTCATTGTAGTTTGGATTTGCATTTCTCTAATGATTAATGATGTTGAGCATTCTTTCATGTGTTTGTTGGCAGTCTGTATATCTTCTTTGGAGAAATGTCTATTTAGGTCTTCTGCCCATTTTTGTATTGGGTTGTTTGTTTTTTTGTTTTTGAGCTGCATGAGCTGCTTGTAAATTTTGGAGATTAATCCTTTGTCAGTTGCTTCATTTGCAAATATTTTCTCCCATTCTGAGGGTTGTCTTTTCGTCTTGTTTATGGTTTCCTTTGCTGTGCAAAAGCTTTGAAGTTTCATTAGGTCCCATTTATTTATTTTTGTTTTTATTTCCATTACTCTAGGAGGTGGGTCAGAAAGGATCTTGCTGTGATTTATGTCATACAGGGTTCTGCCTATGTTTTCCTCTAAGAGTTTGATAGTTTCTGGCCTTACATTTAGGTCTTTAATCCATTTGGAGCTTATTTTTGTGTATGGTGTTAGGGAGAGATCTAATCTCATACTTTTACATGTACCTGTCCAGTTTTCCCAGCACCACTTTTTGAAGAGGCTGTCCTTTCTCCACTGTACATTCCTGCCACCTTTATCAAAGATAAGGTGTTCATATGTGCGTGGGTTTATCTCTGGGCTTTCTATCCTGTTCCATTGATCTATCTTTCTGTTTTTGTGCCAGTACCATACTGTCTTGATAACTGTAGCTTTGTAGTATAGTCTGAAGTCAGGGAGCCTGATTCCTCCAGTTCCTTTTTTTTGTTCTCAAGATTGCTTTGGCTATTCAGGTCTTTTGTGTTTCCATACAAATTGCAAAATTTTTTGTTCTAGTTCTGTGAAAAATGCCAGTGGTAGTTTGATAGGGATTGCATTGAATCTATAGATTGCTTTGGGTAGTAGAGTCATTTTCCCAATGTTGATTCTTCCAATCCAAGAACATGGTATATCTCTCCATCTATTTGTATCATCTTTAACTTCTTTCATCAATGTCTTATAATTTTCTGCATACAGGTCTTTTGTCTCCTTAGGTAGGTTTATTCCTAGATATTTTATTCTTTTTGTTGCAATGGTAAATGGGAGTGTTTTCTTGATTTCACTTTCAGATTTTTCATCATTAGTATATAGGAATGCCAGAGATTTCTGTGCATTAATTTTGTATCCTGCCACTTATCCAAATTCATTGATTAGCTCTAGTAGTTTTCTGGTAGCATCTTTAGGATTCTCTATGTATAGGATCATGTCATCCGCAAACAGTGACAGCTTTACTTCTTCTTTTCCGATTTGGATTCCTTTTATTTCCTTTTCTTCTCTGATTGCCGTGGCTAAAACTTCCAAAACTATGTTGAATAAGAGTGGTGAAAGTGGGCAACCTTGTCTTGTTCCTGATCTAAGTGGAAATGCTTTCAGTTTTTCACCATTGAGGACGATGTTTGCTGTGGGCTTGTCATATATGGCCTTTATCATGTTGAGGAAAGTTCCCTCTATGCCTACTTTCTGCAGGGTTTTTATCATAAATGGGTGTTGAATTTTGTCAAAAGCTTTCTCTGCATCTATTGAGATGATCATATGGTTTTTCTCCTTCAATTTGTTAATATGGTTTATCACATTGATAGATTTGCATATATTGAAGAATCCTTGCATTCCTGGGATAAACCCCACTTGTTCATGGTGTATGATCCTTTTAATGTGCTGTTGGATTCTGTTTGCTAGTATTTTGTTGAGGATTTTTGCATCTATGTTCATCAGTGATATTGGCCTGTAGTTTTCTTTCTTTGTGACATCCTTGTCTGGTTTTGGTATCAAGGTGATGGTGGCCTCGTAGAAGGAGTTTGGGAGTGTTCCTCCCTCTGCTATATTTTGGAAGAGTTTGAGAAGGATAGGTGTTAGCTCTTCTCTAAATGTTTGATAGAATTCGCCTGTGAAGCCATCTGGTCCTGGGCTTTTCTTTGTTGGAAGATTTTTAATCACAGTTTCAATTTCAGTGCTTGTGATTGGTCTGTTCATATTTTCTATTTCTTCCTGATTCAGTCTTGGCAGGTTGTGCATTTCTAAGAATTTGTCCATTTCTTCCAGATTGTCCATTTTATTGGCATAGAGTTGCTTGTAGTAATCTCTCATGATCTCTTTTATTTCTGCAGTGTCAGTTGTTACCTCTCCTTTTTCATTTCTAATTCTATTGATTTGAGTCTTCTCCCTTTTTTTCTTGATGAGTCTGGCTAGTGGTTTATCTATTTTGTTTATCTTCTCAAAGAACCAGCTTTTAGTTTTATTGATCTTTGCTATTGTTTCCTTCATTTCTTTTTCATTTATTTCTGATCTGATTTTTATGATTTCTTTCCTTCTGCTAGCTTTGGGGTTTTTTTGTTCTTCTTTCTCTAATTGCTTGAGGTGCAAGGTTAGGTTGTTTATTCGAGATGTTTCCTGCTTCTTAAGGTGGGCTTGTATTGCTATAAACATCCCCCTTAGAACTGCTTTTGCTGCATCCCACAGGTTTTGGGTCATTGTGTCTCCATTGTCATTTGTTTCTAGGTATTTTTTGATTTCCTCTTTGATTTCTTCAGTGATCACTTTATTATTAAGTAGTGTATTGTTTAGCCTCCATGTGTTTGTATTTTTTACAGATCTTTTCCTGTAATTGATATCTAGTCTCATGGCGTTGTGGTCAGAAAAGATACTTGATACAATTTCAATTTTCTTAAATTTACCAAGGCTTGATTTGTGACCTAAGATATGATCTATCCTGGAGGATGTTCCATGAGCACTTGAGAAAAATGTGTATTCTGTTGTTTTTGGATGGAGTGTCCTATAAATATCAATTAAGTCCATCTTGTTTAATGTATCATTTAAAGCTTGTGTTTCCTTATTTATTTTCATTTTGGATGATCTGTCCATGGGTGAAAGTGGGGTGTTTAAGTCCCCTACTATGAATGTGTTACTGTCGATTTCCCCTTTTATGGCTGTTAGTATTTGCCTTATGTATTGAGGTGCTCCTATGTTGGGTGCATAAATATTTACAGTTGTTATATCTTCTTCTTGGATGGATCCCTTGATCATTATGTAGTGTCCTTCTTTGTCTCTTTTAATAGTCCTTATTTTAAAGTCTATTTTGTCTGATATGAGTATTGCTACTCCAGCTTTCTTTTGGTTTCCTTTTGCATGGAATATCTTTTTCCATCCCCTTACTTTCAGTCTGTATGTGTCTCTAGGTCTGAAGTGGGTCTCTTGTAGACAGCATATATAAGGGTCTTGTTTTTGTATCCATTCAGCTAATCTGTGTCTTTTGGTGGGAGCATTTAGTCCATTTACATTTAAGGTAATTATCGATATGTATGTTCCTATTCCCATTTTCTAAATTGTTTTGGGTTCGTTATTATAGGTCTTTTCCTTCTCTTGTGTTTCTTGCCTAGAGAAGATCCTTTAGCATTTGTTGTAAAGCTGGTTTGGTGGTGCTGAACTCTCTTAGCTTTTGCTTGTCTGTAAAGGTTTTAATTTCTCCATCAAATCTGAATGAGA
This sequence comes from Stenella coeruleoalba, assembly GCF_951394435.1. Taxonomy (NCBI): domain Eukaryota; kingdom Metazoa; phylum Chordata; class Mammalia; order Artiodactyla; family Delphinidae; genus Stenella; species Stenella coeruleoalba. The sequence continues at coordinate 60,378,100 of NC_137152.1, forward strand.
TCCTTGCTGGGTAGAGTAGTCTTGGCTGCAGGTTTTTCTCCTTCATCACTTTCAGTATGTCCTGCCACTGCCTTCTGGCTTGTAGGGTTTCTGCTGAGAGATCAGCTGTTAACCTTATGGGGATTCCCTTATGTGTTATTTGTTGTTTTTCCCTTGCTGCTTTTAATATGTTTTCTTTGTATTTAATTTTTGACAGTTTGATTAATATGTGTCTTGGCGTATTTCTCCTTGGATTTATCCTGTATGGGACTCTCTGTGCTTCCTGGACTTGATTAACTATTTCCTTTCCCATATTAGGGAAGTTTTCAACTATAATCTCTTCGAATATTTTCTCAGTCCCTTTCTTTTTCTCTTCTTCTTCTGGAACCCCTATAATTCGAATGTTGGTGCGTTTAATATTGTCCCAGAGGTCTCTGAGACTGTCCTCAGTTATTTTCATTCTTTTCTCTTTATTCTGCTCTGCAGTAGTTATTTCCACTATTTTATCTTCCAGGTCACTTATCCATTCTTCTGCCTCAGTTATTCTGCTATTGATCCCATCTAGAGTACTTTTAATTTCATTTATTGTGTTGTTCATCGTTGCTTGTTTCATCTTTAGTTCTTCTAGGTCCTTTTTAACTGATTCTTGCATTTTGTCCATTCTATTGTCCATTCTATCTCCAAGATTTCGGATCAACCTTACTATCATTATTCTGAATTCTTTTTCAGGTAGACTGCCTATTTCCTCTTCATTTGTTAGGTCTGGTGCATTTTTATCTTGCTCCTTTATCTGCTGTGTGTTTTTCTGTCTTCTCATTTTGCTTATCTTACTGTGTTTGGGGTCTCCTTTTTGCAGGCTGCAGGTTCGTAGTTCCTCCTGTTTTTGGTTTCTGTCCCCAGTGGCTAAGTTTGGTTCAGTGGGTAGTATATGCTTCCTGGCGGAGGGGACTAGTGCCTGTGTTGTGGTGGATGAGGCTGGATCTTGTCTCTCTAGTGGGCAGGTTCACGTCTGGTGGTGTGTTTTGGGGTGTCTGTGGCCTTATTATGATTTTAGGCAGCCTCTCTGCTAATGGGTGGGGTTGTGTTCCTGTTTTGCTAGTTGTTTGGCATAGGTTTTCCAGCACTGTGGCTTGCTGGTCGTTGAGTGAAGCTGGGTGCTGGTGTTAAGATGGAGGTCTCTGGGAGATTTTTGCCGTTTGATATTATGTGGAGCTGGGAGGTCTCTTGTTGACCAGTGTCCTGAAGTTGGCTCTCCTACCTCAGAAGCAGAGCCCTGCCTCCTGGCTGGAGCACCAAGAGCTTTTCATCCACACGGCTCAGGATAAAAGGGAGAAAAAGTAGAGGGAATTAGTAGAAGTATAGGAAAGAAAGAAGGAAAGGAGGGTAGGAAGGAAGGAAGAAAGAAAGAAAGAAGCAAACAAGGAAAGAAAGGAGGGAGGGAGGGAGGAAGGAAGGAAGGAGGGAAAGAAGGAAAAAAGACAGAAAGAAAGAAGATACAGTAAAAATAAAATAAAGTATAATAAAGTTATTGAATTAAAAAATTCTTATTTAGAAAAAAAAAAGGGGACGGATAGAACCTTAGGACAAATGTTGGAAGCAAAGCTATACTGACAAAATCTTACACAGAAGCATACACATACACCCTCACTAAAAGAGGTAAATGGGGAAAAATCATAAATCTTGCTGTCAGAGACCACCTCCTCAATTTGGGATGATTCGTTGTCTAAAGGAGGGAAGGAAGGAAGGAAAGAAAGAAAGAAAGAAAGAAAGAAAGAAAGAAAGAAAGAACGAAGGTAAAGTATAATAACGTTATTAAAATTAATTAGTAAGAAAAAAAATTAAAAAAAAAAAACATGGACGGATAGAACCCTAGGACAAATGGTGGAAGCAAGACTATACAGACAAGATCTCACACAGACGCATACACATACACATTCACAAAAAGAGGAAAAGGGATAAAATCATAGATCTTGCTCCTAAAGTCCACTTCCTTAATTTGGGATGATTGGTTGTCTATTCATGTATTCCACAGATGCAAGGTATATCAAGTTGATTGTGGAGCTTTAATCCGCTGCTTCTGAGGCTGCTGGGAGAGATTTCCCTTTCTCTTCTTTGTTCTCACAGCTCCCAGGGCTCAGCTTTGGATTTGGCCCTGCCACTGCGTGTAGGTCGCTGGAGGGCGTCTGTTTTTTGCTCAGACAGGATGGGGTTAAAAGAGCCGCTGATTCGGGGGCTCTGGCGCACTCAGGCTGGCGGGGAGGGAGGGGCACGGAGTGCGGGGCGGGCCTGCGGTGGCCTTTGCCACCGTGACTTTGCACCAGCCTGAGGCGCGCTGTGCGTTCTCCCGGGGAAGTTGTCCCTGGATCCCGGGAACCTGGCAGTGGCGGGCTGCACAGGCTCCACGGAAGAGGGGTGTGGAGAGTGACCTGTGCTCGCACACAGGCCCCTTGGTGGCGGCAGCAGCAGCCTTAACGTCTCCCGCCCGCCTCTGGTGTCGGCGCTTTTACCCGCGGTTTGCGCCTGTCTCTGGATTCCGCGCTTTCAGCCGCAGCTCGCGCCCGTCTCTGGATTCCGCGCTTTCAGCCGCGGCTCGCGCCCGTCTCTGGATTCCGCGCTTTCAGCCGTGGCTCGCGCCCATCTCTGGAGTTCCTTTAAGCAGTGTTCTTAAATCCCTCTCCTCACGCCCCAGGAAACAAAGAGGGAAGGAAAAGTCTCCTGCCTCTTCGGCAGGTGCAGACTTTTCCCCGGACTCCCTCCCGGCTAGCTGTGGTGCACTAACCCCTTCAGGCTATGTTCAAGCCGCCAACCCCAGTCCTCTCCCTGCGCTCCGTCCGAAACCGAAACCCGAGCCTCAGAGCCTCAGCTCGCAGCCCCGCCCGCCCCGGCGGGTGAGCAGACAAGCCTCTCGGGCTGGTGAGTGCCGGTCGGCACCGATCCTCTGTGCGGGAATCTCCCCGCTTTGCCCTCCGCACCCGTTGCTGTGCACTCCTCCGCGGCTTCGAAGCTCCCCCCCCTCCGCCTCCCGCAGTCTCCGCCCGCGAAGGGGCTTCCTAGTGTGTGGAAACTTTTCCTCCTTCACAGCTCCCTCCCACTGGTGCAGGTGCCGTCCCTATTCTTTTGTCTCTGTTTTTTCTTTTTTTCTTTTGCCCTACCCAGGTATGTGGGGAGTTTCTTGCCTTTTGGGAGGTCTGAGGTCTTCTGCCAGCCTTCAGCAGGTGTTCTGTAGGAGCTGTTCCACGTGTAGATGTATTTCTGGTGTATCTGTGGGGAGGAAGGTGATCTCCGCGTTACTCCTCCGCCATCTTCCGCCTTCCCTGAGTACGTTTTTTAAAAACTCAGCTGTTTTCTTCCTACGTAGGAAAAAACCCTGTTCTTCCCTACTATGTTTTTCTTTCCTGTGTGTCTCATTAATGTTCACATAGAACACTTCACTTTTGAAGCTTCTGGTCACCAAATGTGTTGAGGTTTTCCTCCCACAACAAGCAATTCTCTGTGACACCAGCTGGGTGTTCTACAATTTAACTCAGTTCTGACACTATCTACCCAGAGATAGAGTCAGATCCCATACGTTAAGGGCTCAGTCCCACAAGACTGCCTCCTCGCCCAAACACACAATTCAGACACCAGTTGCAAGCCCAGGTTATCTCCTATGCTTCTGACCAACCGGCTATAGGTTGGAGGTTCCAGTGGTCCCTTCCTTGGGTTTATTAATTTGCTATTGCAGCTCACAGAACTCAGGGAAACACTTACATTTACCAGTTTCTTAAAGGATATGACAAAGGATACAGATGAACAACCAGATGAAGAAATACACAGGACGAGGTCTGGTAGGATACTGAGTGCAGGGCCTTCTCTCCCCATGAAATTGGGATGTGTCATCTTCCTGGTGTGGATGTGTTTACCAACCTGGAAGTTCTCTGAACTCTGTACTATTGGGATTTTATAGAGGTTTCCTCATGTAGGCATTAGCAATTATTAACTCATTTTCCAGCCCCTCTCTCCTCTCTGGAGAAGAGTGGGGCAAGGATGATAATTCCAAGATTCTAATCATGAATCTGGTGACAAGCCCCCCTCCAGGAGCTATCCAGGATCCCACTCAAAGTTGCCTTATTAGAACAAAAGATGTTCCTAGTGCTTGTGTCACTTAGGAATTTACAAGGGTTTTAGGAGCTCTGTGCCAGGAACTGGGGGACAGAGACCAATATATATTTTCTATTATGTCACAATTAAAGTTCAAATGAAAGTTTCTACATGAGGAAATATACATAATTTCTGAGTTCCATTGTATTGATGTACCATGATCTATTTAACTATCATTTTTTGGACATGAGGTTGTTTCTAATTTTTTAATATTAAAAATATAATGTTGCTGTGAATATCCTTATACATAGATCTTTGCTCACAGGTCTGTTTTCTAAGAATTAGCTAGAAAGAGACATTATGGCAATGGTTACCTTTTTGTTGTTGTTCTTAAGTATATATTTTCAAATTGTCTTTTAGAGAAATTAGTTTATACTTCTGACAACAACATCTGAGAGTGACTCTTTCTTCACCATCATCCCAACACTGGATGTTATAGTTTGTGTCTTTTTCTAAATTTTAAAATTGGATCCTCCCATTTTACTTATTGATTTCTTTTTTAAAAAATTTTATCTTATATTGGAGCATAGTTGATTTACAATGTTGTGTTAGTTTCAGGTGTACAGCAAAGTGGTTCAGTTATACATATATGTATCTGCTCTTTTTCAAATTCTTTTCCCATTTAGGTTACTACAGAATATTGAGCAGAGTTCCCTCTGCTATACAGTGGTCCTTGTTGGTTATCTGTTTTAAATATAGGAGTGTGTACATGTCAATCCCAAATGCCCAATCTATCCCTCCTCCCCCACCATTCCCCCCCGGTAACCACAAGTTCATTCTTTAAGTCTGTGAGGCTCTTTCTGTTTTGTAAATAAGTTCATTTGTAACATTTTTAAGATTTCAAATATAAGCAATGTAATATATTTGTCTTTCTCTTTCTGACTTACTTCACTTAGTATGATAATCTCCAGGTCCATCCATGTTGCTGCAAATGGCATTATTTTGTCCTTTTTTATGGCTGAGTAATATTCCACTTATATATGTACTACATCTTTTTATCCATTCTTCTGTTGATGGACATTTAGGTTGCTTCCATGTCCTGGCTATTGTAAATAGTGCTGCAATGAACACTGGGGTGCATGTATCCTTTGGAACCATGCTTTTCTCCAGGTATATACCCAGGAGTGGGATTGCTGGATCATATGGTAGCTCTATATTTAGTTTTTTAAAGGAACCTCCATACTGTTCTCCATAGTGACTGTATCAATTTACATTCCCACCAATGGTGTAGGAGGGCTCCCTTTTCTCCACACCTTCTCCAGCATTCCAGAGTCATCAAGAAAAAAAGGGAGAGGGCTCAAATCAATAAAATTAGAAATGAAAATGAAGAAGTTACAATGGACACCACAGAAATACAAATGATCATAAGAGACTACTACAAGCAACTATATGCTAATAAAATGGACAACCTGGAAGAAATGGACAAATTCTTAGAAAGGTGCAATCTCCCAAGACCAAACCAGGAAGAAATAGAAAATACAAACAGACCAATCACAAGTACTGAACTTGAAACTGTGATTAAAATAAATTCCCAACAAACAAAAGTCCAGGACCAGATAGCTTCACAGGTGAATTCTATCAAATATTTAGAGAAGAGTTAAAACCTATCCTTCTGAAACTATTTCAAAAAACTGTAGAGGAAAAAAAAACTGTAGAGGAAAAAATACTCTCAAACTCATTCTATGAGGCCACTATCACCCTGGTACCAAAATCGGACAAAGATACCACAAAAAAAGAAAATTACAGGCCAATATCACTGATGACATAGACACAAAAATCCTTAACAGAATACTAGCAAACCAAACCCAACAATGCATTAAAAGGATCATACACCATGATCAAGTGGGATTTGTCCCAGGGATGCAAGGATTTTTCAATATCTGCAAATCAATCAGTGTAATACACCACATCAACAAACTGAAGAATAATAACCATATGATCATCTCAATAAAAAAAAAACTTTTGTCAAAATTCAACACTGAGTTATGATAAAAACTCTCCAGAAAGTGGGCATAGAGGGAACATACCTCAACATAATAAAGGCCGTATACACAAACCTACAGCTAACATCATACTCAATGGTGAAAAGCTGAAATTATTTCCTCTAAGATCAGGAACAAGACAAGGATGTCCACTCTCACCACTTTTATTCAACATAGTTTTGGAAGTCTTAGCCATGGCAATCAGAGAAGAAAAAGAAAATGAATACAAATTGGTAAAGAAGTAAAGCTGTCACTGTTTGCAGATAACATTGATTTTTAAGAGCTCTTTATATAATGTTTTTATCCCTTTGCCTTGTGTCTCTTTCAAATATTTTCCTGTTTGTTTTCTTGTAACTTTGATTCATTTTTATTTATAGAAGTTTAAAATTTTTTTAAGTTCTTTTTTGAATTTTATTTTATTTATTTTTTTATACAGCAGGTTCTTATTAGTTATCTATTTTATACACAATAGTGTATATATGTCAACCCCAATCTCCCAATTCATACCACCACCACCACCCCCACACACACCACTTTCCCTGCTTGGTGTCCATCTGTTTGTTCTCTACATGTGTGTCTCTATTTCTGCCCTGCAAAGGGGTTCATCTGTACCATTTTTCTACGTTGTACATATATGCGTTAATATACGATATTTGGTTTTCTCTTTCTGACTTCCTTCACTCTGTATGACAGTCTCTAGATCCATCCACGTCTCTACAATGACCCAGTTTTGTTCCTTTTTATGGCTAATATTCCATTGTATATATGTACCACATCTTCTTTATCCATTCGTCTCTCGATGGGCATTTAGGTTGCTTCCATGACCTGGCTATTGTAAATAGTGTGGCAATGAACATTGGGGTGCATGTGTCTTTTTGAATTATGGTTTTCTCTGGGTATATGCCCAGTAGTGGGATTGCTGGGTCATATGGTAATTCTAGTTTTAGTTTTTTTTGTTTTGTTTTGTTTTGCAGTACAGGGGCCTCTCACTGTTGCGGCCTCTCCTGTCGCGGAGCACAGGCTCCAGACGCGCAGGCTCAGCGGCCATGCCTCACGGGCCCAGCCGCTCCACGGCATGTGGGATCCTCCCGGACTGGGGCACGAACCCGTGTCCCCTGCATCGGCAGGTGGACTCTCAACCACTGCGCCACCAGGGAAGCCCTATTTTTAGTGTTCTAAGGAGCCTCCATACTGTTCTCCATAGTGGCTGTATAAATTTATATTCCCACCAATAGTGCAGGAAGGTTCCCTTTTCTCCACACCCTCTCCAGCATTTGTCATTTGTAGATTTTGTGATGATGCCCATTCTATAAAATTTTTATTTAAACAAATACTCTAATTCTTTCTTTTGTGGTTTTTGCTTTTAAGGTCATGCTTAGAAAGGCCATTCTCATCCTTTATCCCAATAATTTAATCTAGAACCCCCTCACCATGTATAATATTCAGTTTTACAACATAGCTGTGTTCTAGGGAAGTACTGATTGGCTTATGCTTCAAAATAAAAATGGCTTTTTCTCTACAGGGTAGCTGTCAATATGTCTGCTTATCCCAAAGCACTATGTCCAACCATGTGTTGATTACTCCCAAGTCTGTATCTCCAGCATACATCTGTCTCCATTTGTATGCCCCAAATTATCAGCAGAACAATTAGCCTGTTCAACATTGAACTCATTATTCTTTTCACCCCATGCTCAGTCTCCAACCTGCTCTACTCCTTTTCTCTTGTATCAATATTTGGTTCCATCTTCCATTGTTTAAACTAGAAATTCAAGAGTCATCTTAGCCTTCCTCTTTCCCCTCATCTCCAATACCCAGTCCTGTCACCTTTACCTTCTAAATATGTCTTCAATTTTCTCAGTTCTCCTCTACTTTGACTCTCTCTGTCATAGCTTAGCTTTGACTGATTAAAAATCTGTAGCCAGAATCTTACAGAGGCTTTTTATCATCATCTCCTTGACTCCTGCCTTGTTTCCCTCTACTTCATTCTCCTGCTAGCGTAATCTTTTAAACTAGAAAATTTGGTCTTGTCATTCTCCTGCTTAGAATTCAACAGTGGTTGCCCATCAAGACTAAATTACAATCCTTTAATTTGGAATAAAAGGCCTTTTGTGATTTGACCCTTGTTTTCTTTCTCCTATTACTTTCTGCATGAACCCCTTGTAATTTCCCTAGTATATCATGCTGTCAGATGCTAGGATTTTTAGTTTGCTGCTCCCTCTGTTGGTAATGTTATCCTCATTCCTTGTCAAGTTGTCTTATTCTTATCTTTCAAGACTCTATACTCTGTTTCTTTAAGGGTTCCCTTGAGGACACAATACTATGAGTTAGATGATCCTTCTCTGTGCTCTCACGGTAGCCTGCGTTTACCTCTATCATGGCACTTAGCACACTATATTGTAATTTTTATTTGTCTACACTGTATTTAGAGCTTTCTTGGGAGAATGGCTGTTGCTAGCTTTTTCAAGATTGCACCACAACTCCTAACACAGTACCTGTCACGTGGTAAGCCTCAATAAATATATGTTGAATATATAAATGAATAGATGACTTTCTAGAACTGTCAATTCCCTGCAAAATTCCAGAAATTGGAAAAGAAACAGAAGTGCCTTTAAACGCTGCATTCTATTTGTATTCAGATTTAATTTTCTAATGAATCTTACTTTTGTGGTATTTAATTTTTACTTGTGATTTTAATGATTTATATGAGGAGCACTAAAGTTTGTTCAATTCACACAGAAATCGAATTTCTGCTTCTGTTGTCCATGTGGGGCCAGGAGCAGCTTTCCTGACCACAGCAGCTGAGGGCCCTGCTGTCTTTCTTTCTCCATACATATCCAGCACTGGAATACTGCATACGAATAAGAATTATCACAATACTGGTCTCTGAATTAGGGCTCAGGACTTGAATTTTCCACCTTTGACATAACAGTGTTGGAAATCAAATTCTTAACTGGCTTTACAATATCTTAAGACCAAATTATTGGTGGCACTTAAGAGGTAATTTGGCCCAGTACGCCATAGCTTCATTGACTGACAAGCATAGGAGTTTCTTTAAAGTGTTCTAAAATTTCTTGGTAATCAGTTAAGGGTATAGAGTTCTCCATATTTTGTGATGCACTAGTCATGTTATTCCAATGAGCTTTGCTTTCCAGTATTCAAGGAATGGAGATTTTTGGTTGATCAGTGATTTTGACCGATAGAGGCATCATACCTGCCAGTCATAAAATCTCCATTAATACAGTCTTTTAAAAATTGTGGTAAAATATAAATAATATAAAATTTACCATTTTAATATTTTTAAGTATACTGTTCAGTGGCATTAAATACATTCTCAACCACACCAGTAACCATCTCTAGAACTTTTATTACCTCAAACTGTAATTCTGTATGCATTAAAAAATAGCTCTTCATTCTCCCCTCCTCACAGACCCTGGAAACCACCATTCTACTTCATGTCTCTATGAATTTGCCTGTTCAGGGTACGTCATATAAGAGTAATCATACAATATTTGTATTTGTGTTTTTGACTTATTTCACTTAGTGTAATGTCTTCAAGTTTCATCCTTGTTGTAGCATCTGTTGTCAGAATTTCATTCTTTTTATAGTATTCCATTGTATATGTATACCACATGCTGTTTATCCAATTATCTATCAATGGACACCTGGGTTGTTTTAATCTTTCGGCTATTGTGAATAATGCTGCTGTGAGTGCACAAAAATATATTTTCCCCTGTTTTCAATTCTTTTATATATATATTTGGAAGTTGAATTACTGGGTCATAAGATAATTCTATGTTTATGTTTTTGAGGAACGGTCTTACTGTTTTCCACAGTGACTGCACCATTTAACATTCATACCAGCAATGAAAAGAATTCCAGTTTCTCCACATCCTGGCAACATGTATTGTTTTCTGATTTTTAAAATAATAATCATCCTGATGGGTATGAAGCCATTTTCATGGGTGTGAGGTGATATTGTGTTTTTTACTTGCATTTCCCTAATGATTGGTGATATTTACCATGTTTTCATGTGCTTAAAGGCCATTAGTGTGTCTTCTTTGGAGAAATGTCTATTCAAGTCAATTACCCCTTTATAAATTAGGTTGTTTATACTATTAAGTTGTAGGAGCTCTTTATATATTCTGGATATTATTCCCTTATCAGGTATGTGCTTTGCAAATATTTTCTCTCATTCAGTGGGTTTTCATTTTGCCCTGTTGATAGTGTATCTTAAGGCACATTTTTTTCTTTTTATCATGGTGAGGTTTGGCTTATTTATTTTTCCTTTTGTTGTCTGTATTTTTGGTGTCATATCCAAGAAATTATTTCAAATTCAATGTTATGAAACTTTACCCTTCTGCTGTCATCTAAGAGTTTTATAGTTTTAGCTCTTATGTTTAGGACTTTGAGCTCCATTTTGAGTTAATTTTTGCATATGGTGTTATATAACGGTTTCATTTCAATGTTTTACATGTGAATATCCAATTTTCCCAGCACTGTTTCTTGAAGAGATTGCCTCTTTTCCACCGAACGGTCTTTGCCCCCTTGTGGATAATCATTTGACTATAAATGTAAGGTTTTATTTCTGGGCTTTCTATTCTATTCCATTGTTCTATATATCTTTACTTATGCCAGTGCTACATTGTTTTGATTACTGCAGCTTTGTAGTAAGTTTTGAAATCAAGAAATGCAACTTTGTCTATTTTGTTCTTTTTCAAGACCATTTTGTCTATTTGGGGTCCCTTGAGATTCCAAATGAATTTTACCATGGATTTTTCTATTTCTGCAGACAACATTTTGGGATTTTGATTGGAATTTCATTAAATTTGTACATCACTTTGGGTAGTACTGATATCTTAACAATATTAAATTTTCCAATCCATGAGCACAGGCTGTTTTTCCATTCATTCATGTCTTTAATTTCTTTCAGTAATGTTTTGTAGTTTTCAGTATACAAGTCTTTCTCACCTTCTTGGTTAATTAATTCCTAAGTATTTTATTCTTTGTGATGCCATTGTAAATGGAATTTTAAAGTTATTATTTTATGTATTTATTTTATTGAGATATAATTTGCATATAACATTGCATATATTTGAGATGCAATATGTATTGGTTTGTTACATTTGTATATTACAATATGATTATTATACTAGCATTAGCTAATACCTTTATTACGTCCCATAATTATAATTTCTTTTTTGTGTTGAGAACAATTAAGATCTAGTCTTAGCAACTTTGAAGCTTATAATACAGTATTGTTGATTATAATCACCATATTGTCCATTAGATCTCCAGAACTTATTTATCTACTAGTTCAAGTTTGTACCCTTAAAATCTCCCAAAATCTGCACTCCAGGCCCTGATACTCACCATTCTACTCTCTGTTTTAATAAGTTCAGTTTTTTTTTTAGATTCTACATATAAGTGATACCATACAGCACTTGTAATTTCTCTGTCTGACTTATCTCACCATAATGCCCTCAAGGTCCATCTATGTTGTCGCAAATGGCAGGATTTCTATTTTTTTTTATATTGAGAATCTTTTCATGTACCTATTGGTCATCTGTATGTCTTCTGTGGAAAAAAATGTCTATTTAGGTCCTTTAGCCGTTTTCAAATTGGATTATTTGCTTTATTTGCTATAGAGTTGTATGATTTCTTTATATATTTGGGACATATTTCCCTTATCAGATATATGGTTTGCAAATATTTTCTCCCATTCTGTAGGCAGCCTTTTAAATTTATTGATTGTTTCCTTTGATGTGGAGAAGCTCTTTAGTTTAATGTAGTCCCACTTATTTATTTTACTTTTTGTTGCCTGTACTTTTGGTGACTTCTTCAAGAAACCATTGCCCAGACCAATAATCCTGGACAGAAATCAAGGATATTTCCCCCTATGATTTCTGCTAGGAGTTTTACAGTTTCAGGCCATACATTTAAAGCTTTCATCCATTTCAACTCTGCTTTTGTGAGTACTGTGAGATAGGGGTCTAGTTTCATTCTTCACATGTCGATATCCAGTTTTCCCAGCACTGTTTACTGAGAAACTGTCCTTTCTCCATTGTGGGTTCTTGGCACCCTTGTTAAAAATTAGTTGACCATATAGGTGAGGGATTTTGTCTGAGCTCTCTGTTCTGTTCCACTGATCTAATTGCCTGTTTTTATGCCAGTACCATATTATTTTGATTACTATAGCTAGGTAATATAGTGTGAAATCAGGTACTGTGATGCCTCCAGATTTTTTTTTAATCAGTTCCCTTTAAAAAAATTAACTATATTTCAATTATAGTTGAATAAATATTTATATATTCTTTTTCAGATTCTTTTCCACTATAGGTTATTACATGATATTGAATATAGTTCCCTGTGCTATATGGTAGGTTCTTGTTTTTTATCTATTTTATATATGATAGTGTGTATCTGTTAATCCAAAATTCCCAATTTATCCCTCCCCACTTTTTCCTCTTTGGTAACCATAAGTTTGTTTTTTATGTCTGTGAGTCTATTTCTGTTTTGTAAATAATTCATTTGTATCAGATTTTTAGATTTTACATATAAGTAATATCACATGATATTTGTCTTTCCCTGTCTGACTTACTTCACTTAGTATGATAATCTCTAAGTCCATGTGTGTTGCTGCAAATAGCATTCTTTCTTTCTTTTTATTAATGGCTGAGGAATATTCCACTATACATATATACCCCATCTTCTTTACACATTCATTTGTTGATGGACATTTAGGTTGCTTCCATATCTTGGCTATTGTAAATAGTGCTGCTGTGAACATTAGGGTTCATTTATCTTTTTGAATTAACGTTTTCATCTGATAATATTTTGTTGAGAATTTTTACATCTATATTCGTCAGGGATATTGCATTATAGTTTTTTTCCTTGTAGTATCCTTATCTGTGTTTGTAATCAGAGTAATCCTGGCCTTGTAAAATGAATTTGAGAGTGTTCTTTCCTCCTCAATTTTTTGTAAGAGCTTGAGAAGGATTGGCATTAATTCTTTAAACATTTGGTAGAATTCACCAGTGAAACCATCTGGTCCAGGTCTTGTCTGTGTTGGGAGGTTTTTGATTACTGATACAATTTCCTTATTCATTATTGGTCTGTTTAGATGTTTTATTTCTTCATTATTCAGTCTTCATCATTCATATGTTTCTAGGAATTTATCAATTCCTGCTAGGTTATCCAGTTTGTTGGCTTATGATTACTCATAGTAGTCTCTTATAATCTTTTGTTTTTCTGTGGTATCAGTTGTAATGTCTGCTCTTTCATTTCTCATTTTATTTATTAATTTTTAAAAAATATCTTTATTGGAGTATAATTGCTTTACAATGGTGTGTTAGTTTCTGCTTTATAACAAAATGAATCAGTTATACAAATACATATGTCCCCATATCTCCTCCCTCTTGCATCTCCCTCCCTCCCACCCTCCCTATCCCAACCCTCTAGGTGGTCACAAAGCACTGAGCTGATCGCGCTGTGCTATGTGGCTGGTTCCCACTAGCTATCTATTTTACGTTTGGTAGTGTATATATGTCCATGCCACTCTCTCACTTTGTCCCAGCTTACCTTTCCTCCTCCCCATATCCTCAAGTCCATTCTCTAGTAGGTCTGCTTCTTTATTCCTGTCTTGCCCCTAGGTTCTTCATGACATTATTTTTTTCTTAGATTCCATATATATGTGTTAGCATACAGTATTTGTTTTTCTCTTTCTGACTTACTTCACTCTGTATGACAGACTCTAGGTCCATCCACCTCACTACAAATAACTCAATTTTATTTCTTTTTATGGCTGAGTAATATTCCATTGTATATATGTGCTACATTCTCATTTTATTTATTTGAGTTTTCTCTCTTTTATTTCATAGTTAATCTAGCTAAACTTTTGCCCCCCCTTTTTTTTTCTTAGAAAAAGCTCTTAGTTTTATTGATCATTCCTATAGTTTTTCTGGTCTTTGTTTCATTTAATTCTGCTCTGCTCTTTGTTATTTCCTTCCTTCTACTAACTTTGGGCTCCATTTGTTCTTCTTTTTATAGTTCCTTTTGCTGTAAATTGAAATTGTTTACTTGAGGACTTTCTTGTTTCTTAATATAGGTGTTTATTACTATAAGCTTACTTCTAAGAAGTGCTTTTGCAACATTCCATAGGTTTTGATATGTTGTGATTCAATTTTCATTTGTTTTAAGATACTTCTTGACTTTCTTCTTATTTCTTCTTTGACCTATTGGTTTTTCAGGAATGTGTTGTTTAATTTCCATATATTTGTGAATTTTCTAGCTTTCCTTCTGTCATTGATTTCTAGTTTCATATTGTTTTGGTCAGAAAAGATACTTGGTATGTTTCAATCTCTTAAGTTTGTTAAGATATTTTGTGACCTATCATGTGATCTATCCTGGAGGCTGTTCCATGTGTGCTTGAGAAGAATGTGTATTGTGTTACTGTTGGAATGTTCTGCATATGTCTGTTAAGTCCATTTGGTCTGAAGCATCATTCAAATCCATTATTTCCTTACTTATTTTTGGTCTGAATGATCTATCTATTGTTGAAAGTGTGGTATTGAAGTCTCCTACTATTATAGCATTGCTGTTTGTTTTTCTCTTCAGATCTGTTAATAATTAATATATTTAGTTTCTCCAATGTTGGATGCATGTATATTTTAAATTGTTATATCTTAATGAATTGATCCCTTTATCATTGTATAGTGACCTTATTTATCATTTATTACAGTTTTTGCTTTAATGTCTATTTTGTCTGATATAAGTATAGCTACCCGAGATCTCTTTTGGTTTCTATTTGCTTGAAATGTCTTTTCCCATCTTTTCCTTTTCAGTCTGTGAATGTCTTTAAGGTTTAAGTGAGTCTCTTATAGTCAAAACACAGTTGGGTTTTGTTTTTTTATTCCATTCAGCCACATCAGTCCATTTACATTTAAAGCAATAATTGATAAGTAGGGACTTAACTATTGTCATTTTGTTAATTGCTTTCTTATTGTTTTGTAGTTCCTTAGTTACTTTATTCCTCTCTTGCTGTCTTCCTTTGTGAGTTGATGATTTTTTTGTACTGGTATGCTTTTTTCCCTTATCATTTGTGTATCTGTTACAGGTTTTTGCTTTGTGATTACAATGCACCTTTCATCATACTTCTTATAGTTATAACTGCACATTTTAAGCTGATAACACCTTAACTTCAATTCTAAAAGAAAGTTCTACCCATTTACTTGCCCACCATTTATGTTGATGTCCCAGTTTATATCTTTTATATTGTATGTCCCTTAACCTATTATTGTAGCTATAGTTATTTTTGACACTTTTGTTTCTTAATTATATGCTAGATTTCAAAGTGATTTATATAACACCATTGCAGTATTAGAGTATTTTGAATTTGACTGTATATTCATCTTTATCAGTGAATTTTATACTTTCATATGTTTTCACATTACTAATTCATGGCTTATTGCTTCTGTTTCAAGAACTCTCCTTTGCATTTCTTGTAGAGCAGGCTTAGTCGTGATAAATTTCATCAACTTTTGTCTGGGCAAGTCTGTATCTCACCTCCATTTCTAAATGAGAGCTCTGCTAGGTAAAGTGCTCTTGGTTGACAGTTTTTTTTTTTTTTAAATTTGAGCACTTTGAGCATATCATGACACTCCCTTTCCTGGCCTTCAAAGTTTCTGCTGGGAAATATGCTGATAGCCTTATCGAGATTCCTTTGTACGTAATGATTCTTTTTTCTCTTGCTGCTTGCAATTTTTTCTGTAATTTTTGCGAACTTGAACATAATGTGTAGGTGAAAATTTCTTTGAGTTGAAACTCTTTGGGGATTTTTGAGTTTCCATCTCTGCCCCCAGATTTGGGAAGCTTCAGCCATTATTTTTAATAATGTTTCTGTCCCTTTCTCCCTCTCTTCTCCTTCTGGGACTACCCTAATGTGGCCATTGTTTCTTTTGATCATGTGCCACAGTTCACATAGGCTTTCTTCACTCTTTTTCTTTCTAATTTCTTAATTTACTTCTGAGTGGATAACATCAGGAGATCTGTCTTCAAGCTCACAGATCTTTTCTTCTGATTTTTGAGCCTGCCGTTGAAGCAATCTATTGCATTTTTAAGATTTCATTCATTGTATTCTTAATCTCTAGAATTTCTGTTTGGCCTTTTAAAAAATGATTTCTATTTCTTTGTTGAACTTTTGGTTCATGTGTTTGTTCATGTATTGTTTTCCTGAGCTCATTGATTTGTCTGTGTTCTTTAGAATCTCACTGAGCTTTCTTAAAATAATTATTTTGAATACTTTTCAGATAACTTGCAGATCTCCATTTATTTGTGCCAGTTATTAGAATATCATTGTGTTCCTTTGGTGGTGCCATGTTTCCTTGCTTTTTCATTTTTCACTGATGGCTGTGCATTTGAAGGCACAGTTACCTCTTCCAGTCTTTTTGAACTGGCTTCAGTGGAGGAAAATCTTTCACCTGGAGGTGGCTGTAAAAGTCATTGGCTGCATGAGATGCAGCATGATTGGTTCCTGAGAAGGCACAATAGTGTAGTCTCCATGACACTCCATCAGCTGAGATTGATATTGACCAGACTGTGGGGTCTTCTGTCGTCTAGATTGCAGAAAATCTGCACATGGCAGTGGCAGGTAAGGCTATTGGGATATTTGCATATGAGAGCTACTGAGGTGTTCCTGTTTTCCTTTCTTTTTTTATGGAAGGAAGTTCTAACCAAGGGAAACCTTCTTAGTGCCTGATCTGGTGTGCTGGCACTCAGGGCACTCAGAGCAGTGTTGGAGCTGGAGTCCTAGAGTCAGGTGCATGTGAAACTTTCACAGTGCCTGGTTTCTGGGGCACAGGTGCACTTGCTGTGGCTATGACATTGGTGTCCAACATGAGGACACGTGCAAATATCCCATAGAACTATTACATGGGTCTCACTACTGTGACTCTGGCAGGCAAGGGGTGGGTACAACAGTGGCATAGGCCCTGGGATGACAAGGCGTAATGGTGGGTAGGGTGCAGTACTAGCATAGCCTGGTGACGGTGGGTCAAAGTTTTAGCTCTGACCACAGGGGACAGTCACAGGATAGCTGCAGCACATCTCTGATTGCAGCCTGTTAAATCTGTGTGTCAGAACCTGGGGAACTGGGCTCAAAACAGAGGCATCGTGGCCCTGGCCATGATGGTTCAGAGCTGTGACCTTGGACTTGGCAGTTCCAATAGTGACTGGTCACGGGTAGGACCTGAAACCTGGGGGACAGCTCAGGACAGTGACAGCACTGTCTCAGCAATCACGGGTCAGAGATGTGGCCTGGGACCTGGGGACATGACTCAGGTCAGCAGTAATGTCACTGAAAATGAGGGTTCAGAGTCTTGATTTGGGATAAGGATGGAGCTCGGGCAACAACAGCCCAGTGACAGCATTGACATGTTAGAGTCTTAATCTGCAAAGAGATGAGGCTCAGGCTAGTGGCAACATTCCTGGCATCCCTGGCATTCCATCCCATAGCTGTGACATGGAATCCTGTGGATGGAACTCAGGGTGGCAGCAGGATGGCCCCAATAGTGGCAGTCAAAGCATGACTTGGGACCTAGGGGATGAGGCTCAAGCAGCAGTAGCAGCACCTGTGGCATTGATGATTCAAACTGTTACCCAGAACTTGGTGAGTGGGGCTCAGGGCAGTGGTAGCAAAGTCCTTAAAATGGTGATCAAGCATGACTTAGGACTTGGGGGCAGTGCTCAGGGTAGTGGCAGCACCCTTTGCACTGTCATTTAAAGCTGTAACCTGGAGCCCAGCTGGTGGGGCTCAGTGTGGCTGCAGCATAACTCAAATAATGGCAGCCAAATCATGACTTGGGATCCTGGGGCCAGAAGTCAGGGCAGTCAAAGCCACCCAGAGAGTGATGGGACAAAGCTGTGACCTGGGGCTAAAGGTGGGCAATGAGCAGTGGGAGTTTCAGTCTCATATATAGTGAGGTGCTGGTAAGAGACCCCTGAGAGCAGGGCACAGCAGCAACTGGGGTCCCTGAGGTCAAGACTCACCTCAGCAACAGTTCCTGCCTCTGGGAGTAGATTCAGAGGGTGCACTGTAAGCCACTCCATCAGTTGGGATCAGTAAAGACTGTGGCAGAATTTCTGGATATTTATCCAAAGAATATGAAAACACTAATTCAAAAAGGTATATGCACACTTATGTTCATCACAGCATTATTTACAATAGCCAACCTGAGTCCATCAATGGATGAATTGATAAAGAAGATATGATATGTATATCATATCTCATATATATATGTGTATATATATATATATATATATATATATATATATATATATATATACTACTCAGCCATAAAAATTATAAAATCTTGCCATTTGCAATAACGTGTTGGACCTTGAGAGTATTATGCTAAGTGAAATAAGCCAGATGAAGAAAGACAAATACCATATGATTTCACTCATATGTGGAATATAAAAAACAAAATACCAAAATAAATGAACAAAACAAACCAAACAAAAGCAAGCACATAGATACAGAGGTGAGAGTGCTGGTACCTGATGGGAAGGGGTGGAGGGGAGGACAAAATGGGTGAATGGGATCAACTGTATGCTGATGTAAATTTTTGGTGGTGATCACAGTATAGTGTATGTAGAAGAAGAAATATAATGTTGTACACATGAAATTTATGTAATGTTATAAACCAATGTTCCATCAACAAAATTAAATTTTCTAAAAAGTCCCTTAAAAAAAAAGACTACAGGAGATCTCTGTAACAAAGGCTGCAAATGTCCACAATGGTGAGGCTTGCTGGGGTTCTGTTTTCCTTCTCTCTGTGTGGTGAAATTCCTTGGAAGGGATTCCCTCTGGTACTGAGCTGCTCCCAACTGGCAGATGGGGTGGTGCAGGCAAAATACTTCCTGTAATTTTCTACACAACCATCCTCGAGTTTTGAGTTCTGCATGTTTTTTTTGCTGCATTTTTTTCTTGTCCAGAGCTTTCCTTGAGCAGTTTTCTTTGGTCTGTGATTATTTATTTACTGTTCCTGTTGTATTTTTTTGAGGGGGAAGTACAAGCATTGGAGCCTCTTAGCCCTCCATCTTGCTGATGTCACCTGCATTCATTTTCTTAATTTCCCTTTTGAAATGTTCCTTGTTTGTATATAGAAACACAACTGATGTTTGTGTTGATTTCTTATCACGCAACTTTGTTGAATTTATTTATTAGTTCTAACAGTTTTCTTGTGGCATCTCTAGGGTCTTCTACATATGAGATATTACCTGCAAATAAAGATAATTTTACTTCTTCCTTTTCAATTGGATTTATTTTGTTATTTATTTTTCTTGCCTAATTTCTCTGGCTAAAAGTTTCAATACTATGTTGAATATAAGTGGCAGAAGTGGATATTCTTGTCTTCTTCCTGATCTTAGAGGAAAAGCTTTCAGTCTTTCATCATTGAGTATGATGTTAGCTATAGGTTTTTTAATATATGGCCTTAACCATTTTGAGGTTTTTTTCTCAAAGAGTTTTCTTCTCTTCCTAGTGATGAGTATTTTTATCATGAAAATTTGAATTTTTTCAAATGCTTTTCTTGCATCATTTGAGACGACCGTGTGTTTTTTCCCTGTTGTTCTGTTGTAGTGTATTACATTGATAGATTTTCATATATTGAACCATCATTGCATTATGGGAATAAATCCCAATTGATCATGGTGTATAATTCTTTAATCTGCTACTGAATTTGGTTTGTATTTTTGTCAAAGATTTTTACATAAACCTTCAAAAAGGATATTGGTCTTTAGTTTTATTTTCTTGAAGTGTCTTTGTCTGATTTCAGTATCAGGGTAATACTGACCTCATAGAAAAAGTTATGAAGTGTTCCCTCCTCTACAATTTTTGAGTTTGAGAAGAACTGGTGTTATTTATTTCTTCTTTAAGTGTTTGGTAGAATTAACCAGTGAAGCCATCTCGTCCAGGACTTTTCCTTGTTGGGAGGTTTTGATTACTGATTCAATTGTCTTATTAGTTGTAGTTCTATTCAGATTCTGTTTCTTTGTAATTCAGGCTTGATAGCTTTCAAGTTTTTAGGAATTTATCTATTTCATCTATGTTGCTCAATTTGTTGGTATACCACTGTTCATAGTACTATAGTATAATCTGTTTTGTTTCTCTAGAATTGGTAGTAATGTCATCACTTTCATTTCTGATTTTAGAAATTTGAATTATCTGCCTTTTCCTTGGTCAATCCAGGTAAAGCTTATTCAATTTTTTAATCTTTGCAAAGAAATCAGCTTTGGGTTTTTGTTGATTTTCTTTATTATTATTATTTTTAAATTATATCATCTCTAAACATTATTATTTCCTTCCTTCTGCTAGGTTCAGGTTTGTTTCCCTTTTTCTTGTTCTTTAAGTTGTAAAGTTACCTTATTGATTTATTTCTTTCTTGTAATATAAGAATTTGACAGCTTATAAATTTCCCTCTTAGCATTGATTTTGCTGCATCCTACAAGTTTTGATATGTTGTATTTTCATTTTCATTAGTCTCTATGCATTTTTAATTTTGATTTCATCATTGACTTGTTTAAGACAACTGTTGCTTAACTTCCACATATTGTGAAATTTCCATTTTTTCCCTGTTCTTGATTTCTAACTTCATCCTGTAGTGGCTAGAGAAGATAGTTTGTATCATATCTATTTAAAAAAAATCTTTTGAGGCTTTTTTGTGGCCTAACGTTTGGTCTATCCTAGAAAATGTCCCATGTGCACTTGAAAAGAATGTGTATTCTGTTGCTGTTCTGTAGAGTGTTCTGTATATGTCTTTTAGAAGTTGGCATTTTTTCAAGTCCTTTATTTCCTTACTTATCTTATGTCTTCTTGATCCAAGAATTATTGAAAGTGGGTTGTTGAGGTCCTCAACTATTATTTCGAGCTGTGTATTTTTGCCTTCTGTCAATTTTGTTGAACAAAGTTTGGGAGTTTGTTATTAGGTGCATAAATATTTATAATTGTTATTTGTTCCTTCTTTATTGAAACTTTTGTTAATTAACAATGTCCTTTGTTCCATGTAAACTTTAAAGTATATTTTGTCTGAAAATGGCACAGCTCCCTCAGCTCTCTTTTGGTTACTGTTTATGTGGAGTATTATTTTATGTACATTTACTTTCAACCTATTTTTGTCTTTAGATCTTAAATGAGTCTTTTGTAGAAAGCATATAGTTGGATTTTGTTTTTTTTTAATCTATTCCGCCAATTTTTATTGATTGGAGAGTTAAGTCTATTGACATGTAAAGTAAGTACTGGTAAAGAGTGACTTGCTTCTGCAATTTGGTTATTTGCTATATGCTTTCTACTGTTTTTGTCCATTATATCCTTGGTTACCATCTTTTTTTTTTTTTTTTTGGTTACCATCTTTTGTATTTAGTTCATTTTTTACAGTGATACATTTGAATTTCCTTCTAATTTCCTTTTATATGTATTCAATAGTGATTTTCTTTGTGGTTACCATAGGGATAACGTTTAATGTCCTAAAGTTACAACAGTTTAATTTGAGTTCATACCAGCTTAACTTCAATAGCATACACAAACTCTACTCCTATATATCTCCATTACCAGCCTCTTTTAGTTACTGATGTCACAAATTACACTTTTTATACATTGTGTTCCCCCAAACATAGACTTATACTTTGTATGAATTTTTTCTTTTAAATCATCTAGGAAATAAAAAGTGGAGTTACAAAGCTACATTGCTTGTATAATTGTCCATATTTTTACCTTTACTGACACCTTTATTTCTTCACATGGCTTCAAGTTATTGTGTAGCATTTTTTGAATCCCAACCTGAAATAGTCTCTTTAGCATTTCTTGAAATGGTAGTGGTAATGAACTCCCTCAGTTTCTATTTATCTGGAAGTGTCTTAATTTCTTTCTCATTTTTGGAGAAGAGTTTCACTGGATACAGATTTGTTGGATGACAGTATTTTTCTTTATGTACTTCGAATATATCAGTATTTTGGCCTCCAAGGTTTCTGACGAAAAAAAACTACTGACAATATTATTGAGCAACCCATAATGTGGTGAGTCACATTTCTCTTGCTGCTTCCAAGATTATCTTTGTCTTTGGTTTTTGAAAGTTTGATTATAATGTCATGGTGTGGGTTTCTTTGGGTTTATTTTACTTAGAGTCTGTTAAGCTTCTTGGATTTATAGATTCATATCTTTCCTCAAATTTGAGAAATTTTGTTTATCATTTCCTCAAATAATCTCTCTTCCTTTATTTTTCTCTCTCCTTTTTCTCAGACTCCTATAATACATATTAGTCTGCTTGATTGTTTGCATAAATACCTCAGGCTTTGGTCACTTTGCTACACTCCTTTTTCTTTTCTGTTCCTCTGAATCAAATAATTATAAATGTTCTATATTGTTTATTGATTCTTTCTTTTCCTTGCTTAACTCTACTATTAAACCCCTCTAGTGAATTTTTCAATTCAGTTATTACATTTTTATTCTTTTTCTTTCTTTCTTTTTCTTTTTTTGCAGTACATGGGCCTCTCACTGTTGTGGCCTGTCCCGTTGTGGAGCACAGGCTCCAGACGTGCAGGCTCAGTGGCCATGGCTCACGGGCCTAGCTGCTCTATGGCATGTGGGATCCTCCCAGACTGGGGCATGAACCTGCATCCCCTGCATCAGCAGGTGGACTCTCAACCACTGCGCCACCAGGGAAGCCCCAGTTATTACATTTTTAGTTCAGAAATTTCTTTTTGTTTCATTTTATAATTTCTATCTTTGTTGATATTCTCATTTTGTTTATATATGGTTTTCCAAATTTCCTTTAGTTCTTTGCTTGTGTTTTTCTTTAGCTTTTTGAGCATTTCAAGATAGTTTTTAGTATAAATTAAAGTATAACTTTGTATAATCAGTCATAATCCTGTATTACTTTAGGGGTGGTTGCTTCACTTTAGTTTCTTCCTTCAAATGTGGGTGTTTTACTGCTAGTTTTTTTTTTTTTTAATATTCTTTGTAGGTTTTGTTGTTGTCACTGCTGCTGAAAACTGGGCTTTTAAAAACACAGTCACCTTACCTAGTGTTTGAATACTGGCTGGGTGCTAAGGAAGTTCTTCATTAATTGACTTGTTCTTGGTTCTTAGTTTTGTAATCAGCCTGAGGAAAAAAACTAAAGTCCTCTAAAGTCATTTTGGAGCATGCATTCTGCTTGAGCTTGTTTGTTTTTGGTGTTTCCCATTTCCCATTATATACAGGCACTTTTATATTCTTAATTTACCAAAGAGATTTACTCCAAGTTTACTTCAGGACCTTTGATGATCCATTTTATATCTACACCCATAATCTCTTGTCCCAGGCATCTGGGGTTTAATCTCTGTAGCTTTCCTCAGCAATAACCACTACTTCTCTCTGCCTGAAATCTAAAGCAAAACAGAAAACAATTCTTCAAGCAACCTGCAGTAGGTTAGAATATTATATGTAAGGTCAACCCAGCTCCCTACACTTTCATGGAGGAATTGGGTGTCTGCCATTGTTTATATAATGTAAAAACACAACCCATCAGCTCTTGTCCCAGGTGTCTAAATGCCTGGGTATCCATGAAGTAAATTCCTCCCTCAGTCTCTGTGAAGATTTGATTTCAGGACCCCCACAGATAGCAAAACCTGTGGATGCTCAAATCCCTTATATAAAATAGAACATTATTTGCATATAACTGACACACATTCTTTCCTATACTTTAAAATATCTCTAGATTACTATAATAGCTAATACAATGTAAATACTGTGTAAATAGTTATAGATACAATGTAAATGCTATGCAAATAGTTGCCTGTTTGTGGCAAATTCAAGTTTTGCTTTTTGGAAATTTCGGGATTTTTTTCTGAATATTTTTCAATCATGCTTTGTTGAATTTGTGGATGTGGAATCTGCGGATATGGAGGGAAGACTTTGTTCCCAAGAAGCCTGTGCTGCTCTGGCTGCCTGAGATTTGAGTAATGTTGCTCTTTCCCTTGCCTGATATTTGAGTTAGGCAAACAAAACTGTCATTTAGGTATCCCTTAGCAAGGGTAGAATATTGCAGGTCAGGTCTGCTATGCTCCCTCTAGTTTGAGGTACAGAATTGGGAACTAGGCCACCACCTCTTCAAGACTAAGACTTTGTTGTGCAGATGAATGAGTAGGGAAAGGGCAAGCAAAAATGCTACAAAATTTCCTATGATTTTTATTGTGGCTTTTTCTTGATTGGTCATTCACTTGTTTGCTGTAAACTTTTCACTGTTTTCAGAGCTCTTATAAGATGGTGTTAGCCAATTTTTGGTTACTTTTTAGTTGTTTCCATGGGGAACCAAGACTTGAAGCTTCCTAGTCTTCCAGTTTGCTGATATCACTATCATCCAGTTTTTTCCAGATTTATTGAGATATAATTGACATATAATATTGTGTAAGGTGTACAATGTGATGATTTGATACATGTATATATTGTAAAGTGTTTACCACAATAGGGTAGTTAACACATCCATCAACTCATATAGTTACATTTTTCTGTTGTTGTTACCTGAGTACATTTAAGATCTACTCTCATAGTAACTTTCAAGTGTACAATACAGCATTGTCAACTATAATCAACATGTATGTTAGTTACTTGAAATTAATTCCTCTTATAACTGAAAGTTTGTACTCTATGAATAACATCTCCCTATTTCCTTCACTCCCCATCTCCTGGTAACCAACATCTACTCTGTTAAAATGAGTTCAATGTTTTTAGATACCACAGATAAGTGAAAACATATAGTATTTGTTTTTCTCTGATTTATTTCACTTATCATAATACCCTCACATTCCACCTGTATTGTCCCAAATGGCAGGATTTCCTTATTTTTTAATGACTGAATAATATTCCCACATGTGTGTGTGTGTGTGTGTGTGTGTGTGTGTGAGTAAAGTTTTCTTTACCCACTCATCCACTGATGAACAGTTAGGTTATTTTCATGTCTTGAGTACTGTGAATAATGCTGCAATAAACATG
Source organism: Stenella coeruleoalba (assembly GCF_951394435.1). Taxonomy (NCBI): domain Eukaryota; kingdom Metazoa; phylum Chordata; class Mammalia; order Artiodactyla; family Delphinidae; genus Stenella; species Stenella coeruleoalba. The sequence goes on from NC_137152.1 coordinate 60,403,222, forward strand.
GGAATGCAGCTATTTCTTAGAGACAGTGATTTAATTTCCTTTGGATATATACCCAGAAGTGAGATCGCTGGATCATGTGGTAGTTCTAATTTTAATGTTTTGGGGAACTTCCATTCTGTTTTCCAAAATGTTTGTATCAATTTACATTCCAAAGAAAAGTGCACAAGGGTTCCATTTTCTCCACATCCTTGCCAGCATTTTCAATCTCTTATGTTTTTGATAATAGTCATTCTAATATGTATGAGATATATCCCAATGTGGTTTTGATTTTTGCTGATGATTAGTTATGTTGATCATCTATTCATATACTTGTAGGCTACATGTATATCTTCTTTGAGAAACTGTCTGTTCAGGAAGTTTTCCCACTTCTAAATCAGAATATTAGTTTTTGTTCCCATTGAGTTGTGTGAGTTTCTTATTATTTTGGATATTAACCCCTTATCAGATAAATGATTTAGAAATATTTTCTTCCATTCTGTAACTTGGCTAGTCACATTGTTGAATTTTTTTTTGCTGTCAGAAACTTTTTAGTTTGATGTACTCCCATGTTTCGTGCTGGTCTAAGCCTATCAATAACCAATGTTGTGGTTGGACTGGACCTTGTGGTTCTTATTATAATTGCAAGATGCCCTTTAGCAAAAACCTTCAGGGAACTTTGAAGAAAAGTAGAAGTTTAATACTTATAAGACCTGGAAGTTGCACAGCACATCTGGAGCCACATATCAAGGTCATGGGTAGAAAGAGAGAGAACACATGGGCCTGGTTCCTGCTTTTATTGGGGTCGAGGGTGGGGGCCTAGGTTTTGTGGGATCACTCTATTGGTGAATTTAAAACATGAGTGGGGATTTAAAGTGTGGGAGGAGAAAAAAACAAGTAGTCCAAATGGTCAGTTACTGAAATCAACCAAGATTTCTAAAACAAAGGCATCTCAGTAGGGAGAAGGTGGACTGCCTATCTATCTAGTCATGTAGCTGACAATGTGTTTATTTGAGATAGCTGTCTTTGAAGTGGATGTCTCTTTGAAATGGATGCCTTCGCAATCAAAGCTTATTTCAGGCACTTGTATTAAAAAAAACAAAGAAAAAAATGTCAGGGCTTACACTACATCTTGTTGATTTTTCCTTTGGTTGCTTGTGCATTTGTGTCCTGTTGTGTCAGGGAGGCTTAGGTGATATATTAAATTAAAAATAGGCAGATTATGACCTACTGAATGAGGAAGCACAAGACACCTACACGGGGTTGGCAAGTAGCTTCCTTAGCATCCAAGTTGCCACTTTGGGAATGAACAACTCGAGGGGTCATTTTGATTGGAGGCACTGTTTCAATACACTCACACAAAGGAAGTAAAGTCATAAAATTTATTACAGACAGATCCCAGAAACAGGGGGTGCAATGAGCTGGGGAAAGGGCAATCTTCCATCTGAAGTCAGGAGGGAGCAGGAGATAGAGAGCAGGGTAGCAAGCAGATATTACCTATAAAGCAGGAATTCTAAGATCAGTTTCTTATCTAAATGTCCAGACTCTGGGTGTGAGCAAGATGATCATACTGTTAAGTGCCCAGGCAGCAACCCAAAAGAGCTGTTTTCTCATTACACCTATCCAAAAAATCATTGCCAATGCTATTTTCAAGGAGTCTTTCCCTTATGTTTTCTTTTAGGAGTTTTACAGGTCAGGGTCTTACTTTTAAGTCATTAATCCATTTTGAGTTAATTTTTGTGAGTGGTATAAGTTAGGAGCTCAATTTCATTCTTTTGATGTGAAGTTACTGCAACACCATTTATCAAGAGTCTATTCTTTCCCCATGAGTATTCTTTGCTCACATGTGAAGTATTAGTTGATTGTATACGCATGGGTTTATTTCTGGGCTCTTGATACTTTATTTTTAATGATTCAGTGACTCAGTATTTTTGCAGATTATACTCCATAATAAGTCATTAAAGATCAGAGCTATAATTCCCTGTGCAATACAATATATCCTAGTTGCTCATTTATTTTTATACATAGTAGTTTTTATCTGTTAATCCCATACCCTAATTTGTCCCTCCATCCTTCCTTCTCTTCTTTGGTAACAACAGTTTTGTTTTCTATATCAGTGAGTCTATTTCTATTTTGCATATATATTCATTTCTATTATTTTTTTAGATTCCACATATTAGTGATATCGTACAGTATTTGTCTTTCTCTGTCTACATTTCACTAAGCATAATATTCCGTAAGTCCATCCATGTTACTGCAAATGACAGAATTTAATTCTTTTTAGGGTTGAGCAATATTCCATTACACACACACACACACACACACACACACACACACACACACACACACCCTCTTTATCCATAGTTCTGTTTACTTGGTTTGTTTCCATGTCATTGTTACAGTAAACATGGTTACAGTGCTGCTATGAACATTGGGGTGCATGTATCTTTTCAAATTAGTGTTTTTGTTTTCTACAGATATATACCCAGGAATGGAATTGCTGGATCATATGGTCGTTATATTTTTAGTTTTTTGAGGAATCTCCATAAGGTTTTCCATAGTGGCTGCACCAATTTACATCCCCACAAATAGTGTACAAGAGTTCCCTTTTCTCCACATCCTTGTCAATATTTCTTATTTGTAGACCTTCTGATGCTAAACATTTTGACAAGTGTGTGGTGATACCACACTGTTACAAGTGTATAGATCTTTTGGTTCACTTCCTTGATTAAATTTATTCATATGCATTTTATTTCTTTTGATAATATTGTGAATGGTATTGCTTTCTCCCTCAGAGAGGTCATGGTATTGTATAGAAATGCAACTGATTTCTGTATGCTGATTTTATATCTTGCAACTTCTGAATTAATTTATTTGTTCTAAGAGTTTGCCAAGACTGAACCAGGAAAAAATAGAAAATATGAACAGACCAGTTTCAAGTACTGAAATTGAATACGTGATTTAAAAATTCCCAACAAACAAGAGCCCAGGACCAGATGGCTTCACAGGCAAATTCTACCAAACATTTAGAGAAGCGTTAACACCTATCCTTCTGAAACTATTTAAAAAATTGCAGAGGAAGGAACATTTCTGAACTCATTCTATGAGGCCACCATCACCCTGATACCAAAACCAGATGAAGATACCACAAAAAAAGAAAATTATAGGGCAATATCACTGATGAACGTAGACACAGAGATCCTCAACAAAATACTAGCAAACCAAATCCAACAATACATGAAAAGGATCATACACCATGATCAAGTGGGATTTATCACAGGGATGCAGGATTTTTCAGTATCCACATACCAATCCACCACATTTACAAATTGAGGAATAAAAACCATATGATAATCTCAATAGATGCAGAAAAAGTTTTGGATAAAATTCAACACACATTTATGATAAAAACTTTCCAGAAAGTGGGCATAGAGGGAACATACCTCAACATAATAAAGCCCATACGTGACAAAACCACAGCTAGCATACAAAATGGTGAAAGCATTTCCTCTAAGATCAAGAAGAAGACAAGGATGTCCACTCTCACCACTTTTAGTCAACACAGTTTTGGAAGTCCAAGCCACAGCACTCAGAGAAGAAAAAGAAATAAAAGGAATCCAAATTGGAAAAGAAGAAGTAAAACTGTCACTGTTTGCAGATGACATGATTCTATACATAGAAAAGCCTAAAGATGCTAACAGAAAACTACTAGAGCTCATCAATAAATCTGGTAAAGCTGCAGGATACAAAATTAATACACAGATATCTGTTGCATTTCTATACACTAACAACAAAAGATCAGAAAGAGAAACTAAGAAAAAATATCACATTTACTATTGCCTCAAAAATAATAAAAAACCTAGGAATAAACGTACCTAAGAAGGCAAAAGACCTGTACTCTGAAAACTGTAAGATGCTGATGAAAGAAATTAAAGATGACACAAACAGATGGAAAGATATACCATGTTCATGGATTGGAAGAATCAATACTGTGAAAATGACTATACCCCCAAGGCAATCTACAGATTCAGTGAAATCCCTATCATATTACCAATGGCATTTTTCACAGACTTAGAACAAAAAATTTACAATTTTTAAGGAAACACAAAAGACCCTGAATAGCCAAAACAAACTTGAGAAAGAAAAACAGAGCTGGATGAATCAGGCTCCCTGACTTCAGATTATACTACAAAGCTACAGTCATCAAAACAGTATGGTACCGGCACAAAAACAGAAATATAGATCAGTGGAACAGGAAAGAAAGGCCAGAGAGGCACCTATGGTCACCTAATCTATGATAAAGGAAGCAAGAATATATAATGGAAAGAGACAGTGTCTTCAATAAGTGGTGCTGGGAGAACTGGACAGCTACATGTAAAAGAATGAAATTAGAACATTCTCTAACACCACACACCACAGACAAAAATAAACTCAAAATTGATTAAAGACCTAAATGTAAGAACGGATACTACAAAACTCTTAGAGGAAAACATAGATAGAACGCTCTTTGACATAAATTGCAGCAATATCTTTTTGGATCTGTCTCCTAGAGTAATGGAAATAAAACCAAAAATAAACAAATGGGACTTAATTAAACTTAAAAGTTTTGCACAGCAATGGAAACCATAAACAAAACGAAAAGACAACCAACAGAATGGGAGAAAATACTTGCAAATGATGTGACCAACAAGGAATTAATCTCCAAGCTCATACAGCTTAATATCAAAAAACCAAACAGCCCAATTGAAAAATGGTCAGAAGATCTAAATAAACTTTTCTCCAAAGAAGACATACAGATGGCCAAAAGGTACATTCAAAGATGCTCCACACAACTAATTATGAGAGAATTGCAAATCAAAAGTACAATGAGGTATCACCCCACTCTGATCAGAATGGATATCACCAAAAGTCTACAGATAATAAATGCTGGATAGCGTGTGGAGAAAAAGGAACCCTCCTACACTGTTGGTGGGAATATAAATTGGTACTGACTCTATGGAGAACTGTGTAAAAGTTCCTTAAAAAACTAAAAATAGAGCTACCATATGATCCAGCAATCCCACTCCTGGACATATATCTGGAGAAAACCATAATTCAAGAAATACATGCACCCCAATGTTCGTAGAAGCAATATTTACAATAGCCAGGACATGGAAGCAACCTAAATATCCATCAACAGATGAATGGATAAAGAAGATGTGGTACATAGAAAGTGGAATATTACTCAGCCATAAAAAAGAATGAAATAATGTCATTTTCAACCATATGGATGGACCTAGAGATTATCATACTAAGTGAAGTAAGCCAGGGATAGAAAGACAAATATCATATGATATTGCTTATATGTGGAATCAAAAAAATGATACAAATGAACTTATATACAAAATAGAAACAGACCCAAAGACATAGAAAACTAACTTATGGTTACCAAAGGGGAGATGGGTGAGAGATAAATCAAGCATTTGGGATTGTCATATACAGAGTACTATACATAAAATAGATAACCAACAAGGACCTACTGTATAGCACAGGGAATAATACTCAATATTTTTAATAACCTATAAGGGAAAAGAATTTGAAAAAATAAATATATATGTATGCATTCATACATATGTATATATGTATGAATCACTTTGCTCTACACCTGCAACTAACACAACCCTGTAAATCAACCATGCTTCAATAAAAAATAAACAAATTTTAAAAAGTAAAAGCTACAGTAAACAAAATATTGAATAGGAGATAATACTGCCTAACTCTTTTTACGAAGCTAGTATTACCCTGATAATGAAGCCAGACGAAAACAGTATAAAAAAGGAAAGTGCAGACTAATATTTTTTATGGATATTAAAGTAAAAACCCTTGACAAAATACTGGAAAAATGAAGTCTGTAGCCTATTAAAAGTATTAAACACCATGACCAAGAGGGATTTATTCCCAAGATGCACAGTTGGTTAACATATGACAATCAATGTATTATTTCACATCAACAGAATAAAGGTAAGAAACCACAAGATCATCTCAATTAATTTATCCAAAACATATGACAAAATCCAATACTCTTTCATGATAAGAACACTCATGAAACTAGGAAGAGAAGCAAATTGCTTCAACACAATTAAGGTCATGTGTGAAAAATATAATAATCAATGGTGCAAGATTGAAACTTCTTTCCTTATGATCAGAAAGAAGAGAAGGATGCACACTTTTACCACTTCTATTCAATATGGCACTGGAACTTCTAGCCAGAGCAATTAAGGAATAACAAATAAATAATAAAAGGAATCCAATTGGAAAGGAAGAAGTAAAATTATCTCTGTTTGAGGACAATATCTTTTTTTAATTCTTTATAATTTTTTTATTTTTTTACATCTTTATTGGAGGATAATTGCTCTACAATGGTGTGTTAGTTTCTGCTTTATAACAAAGTGAATCAGTCATACATATACATATATTCCTATATCTCTTCCCTCTTGCGTCTCCCTCTCACCCACCCGCCCTATCTCACCCCTCCAGGCGGTCACAAAGCACCAAGATGACCTCCCTGTGCTATGCGGCTGCTTCCCACTAGCTATCTACCTTAAGTTTGGTAGCGTATATATGTCCATGTCTCTCTCTCGCTTTGTCACAGCTTACTCTTCCCCCTCCCCATATCCTCAAGTCCATTCTCTAGTAGGTCTGTGTCTTTATTCCTATCTTACCCCTAGGTTCTTCATGACATTATTTTTTCTTAAATTCCATATATATGTGTTAGCATACGGTATTTGTTTTCTCTTTCTGACTTACTTCACTCTGTATGACAGACTCTAGGTCCATCCACCTCACCACAAATAGCCCAATTTCGTTTCCTCCCATGGCTGAGCAATATTCCACTGCATATATATGCCACAGATTCTCGATCCATTCATCCGATGATGAACACTTAGGTTGTTTCCATCTCTGGGCCATTGTAAATAGAGCTGCAAAGAACATTTTGGTACATGACTATTTTTGAATTATGGTTTTCTCAGGGTATATGCCCAGTAGTGGGATGCTGGGTCATATGGTAGTTTTATTTGCAGGTTTTTAAGGAACCTCCATATAGTGCTCCATAGCGGCTGTACCAATTCACATTGCCACCAGCAGTGCAAGAGTGTTCCCTTTTCTCCACACCCTCTCCAGCATTTATTGTTTCTAGATTTTTTGATGATGGCCATTCTGACTGGTGTGAGATGATATCTCATTGTAGTTTTGATTTGCATTTCTCTAATGATTAATGATCTTGAGCATTCTTTCACATGTTTGTTGGCAGTCTGTATATCTTCTTTGGAGAAATGTCTATTTAGGCCTTCTGCCCATTTTTGGATTGGGTTGTTTGTTTTATTGTTATTGAGCTGCATGAACTGCTTGTAAATTTTGGAGATTAATCCATTGTCAGTGGCTTCATTTGCAAATATTTTCTCCCATTCTGAGGGTTGTCTTTTCATCTTGTTTATGGTTTCCTTTGCTGTGCAAAAGCTTTGAAGTTTCATTAGGTGACATTTGTTTATTGTTTTTTATTTTCATTTCTCTAGGAGGTGGATCAAAAAGGATCTTTCTGTGATTTATGTCATAGAGTGTCCTGCCTATATTTTCCTCTAAGAGTTTGATAGTTTCTGGCCTTACATTTAGGTCTTTAATCCATTTTGAGCTTATTTTTGTGTATGGTGTTAGGGAGTGATCTAATCTCATACTTTTACATGTACCTGTCCAGTTTTCCCAGCACCACTTATTGAATAGGCTGTCCTTTCTCCACTGTACATTCCTGCCTCCTTTATCAAAGATAAGGTGACCATATGTGCATGGGGTTATCTCTGGGATTTCTATCCTGTTCCATTGATCTATATTTCTGTTTTGGGGCCAGTACCATACTGTCTTGATTACTGTAGCTTTGTAGTATAGTCTGAAGTCAGGGAGCCTGATTCCTCCAGCTCCATGTTTCGTTCTCAAGATTGCTTTGGCTATTTGGGGACTTTTGTGTTTCCATACAAATTGTGAATTTTTTTGTTCTAGTTCTGTGAAAAATGCCAGTGGTAGTTTGATAGGGATTGCATTGAATCTGTAGATTGCTTTGGGTAGTAGAGTCATTTTCACAATGTTGATTCTTCCAATCCAAGAGCATGGTATATCTCTCCATCTATTTGTATCATCTTTAATTTCTTTCATCAGTGTCTTATAATTTTCTGCATACAGGTCTTTTGTCTCCTTAGGTAGGTTTATTCCTAGATATTTTATTCTTTCTGTTGCAATGGTAAATGGGAGTGTTTTCTTGATTTCACTTTCAGATTTTTCATCATTAGTGTATAGGAATGCCAGAGATTTCTGTGCGTTACTTTTGTATCCTGCTACTTTACTGAATTCATTGATTAGCTCTAGTATTTTTCTGGTAGCATCTTTAGGATTCTCTATGTATAGTATCATGTCATCTGCAAACAGTGACAGCTTTACTTCTTCTTTTCCAATTTGGATTCCTTTTATTTCCTTTTCTTCTCTGATTGCTGTGGCTAAAACTTCCAAAACTATATTGAATAAGAGTGGTGAGAGTAGGCAACCTTGTCTTGTTCCTGATCTTAGTGGAAATGCTTTCAGTTTTTCACCACTGAGGACGATGTTGGCTGTGGGTTTGTCATATATGGCCCTTATTATGTTGAGGAAAGTTCCCTCTATGCCTACTTTCTGCAGGGTTTTTATCATAAATAGGTGTTGAATTTTGTCAAAAGCTTTCTCTGCATCTATTGAGATGATCATATGGTTTTTCTCCTTCAATTTGTTAATATGGTTTATCACGTTGATTGATTTGCATATATTGAAGAATCTTTGCATTCCTGGAATAAACCCCACTTGTTCATGGTGTATGATCCTTTTAATGTGTTTTTGGATTCTGTTTGCTAGTATTTTGTTGAGGATTTTTTCATCTATGTTCATCAGTGATATTGGCCTGTAGTTTTCTTTCTTTGTCACATCCTTGTCTGGTTTTGGTATCAAGGTGATGGTGGCCTCGTAGAAGGAGTTTCGGAGTGTTCCCCCCGAGGAAAATGTCTTATATGTAGAAAATCCTAAAGATGCCACACAATGTTCTGTTAGAACTAATAAAGGAATTTTTAAATGTTTCATGGTAAAATATCAACACACAAGAATCAGTTGTGTTTGTATACACAAATGATGAACATTTTGAAAAGGAAATTAAGAAACAATTCCATTTACAATAGCATCAAAAAGAATAAAATACTTAGAAATTAATTTACCCAAGGAAGTGAAAGGCATATACTGAAAACTATGAAACATTTCTAATAGAAACTAAAGAAAACATAAATAAATGGACTGACAGCCTGTGCTCATCGTTTGGAAGACAATGTTGTTAAGATATCCATACTATCCAAGTGATATATAGATTTAATAAAATCCCTATCAAAATCTCAAATGGTTCATTTTTTCTTGCAGAAATAGAAAAATCCATTCTAAAATTCACTTAGAATCCCAGTAGACCACAAAATAACTAAAACAGTATTGAAAAAGAACAAAGTTGCAGGACTCACAATTTCCTATTTCAAAACTTCCCAAAAAACTACAGCAATTAAAAATGTGTTGCTGGCATAAAGGAAAACATATAGACCCATGGAATAGACTAGAAAGCCCAGAAATAAACCCTTGCATATAGTAAAATGATTATCCACAATGGTGCCAAGACCGTTCAATGGGGAATGAGCAGTCTTTTCAAAAATTGGTGCTGGGTAAGTTTAAGAGTAGTGGTTCAAACCTAGTATTTGGTGAGAATTGAGGTAGGAAAATCAAAGAAGTGATCATGGAGAAGTTGACATTTGAGCTGTGCTTTGGGAATGGGTACCGTGTTGAAAAATAGGGATGAGAAGACGGAAGGCATGTCGTGTTAAACAACCTAGGAAAAACAGAACACCTACTATGTGTTAGAGACTATGTAGTATAAAAAAAGAGTACAGATAGGAGAGCTTATGTATAACTGGGGAACATGTTCTTGGAGTTCTGGGAATCATGAGTGTTCTTAGTGCAGGTAGACTGTTGGCTACTACAGACATGAGGAATAAAGCCACATGCTACCTAGTGGGTGCTAAAGTCATTGCATAGCTACTCTGTTTTCCTTTTTTCTTCCACCGTCCCCCAGTACTCAATGAATCAAATCAACTTTTAAATGGTTGTGTTAATGAATGTATGCCTACTATGTTCCAAGCAGAATGTAAGCACTGGGATACCAGTAATATTGGGATAAAATTTTAAGAAATACCACTGCTTTCAATATTAAAAAAATTGGTGCTGGGAAAATTGGACATTTACATGCAAAAGTTGGACACTTGTCTTACACATACACAAAAATTAACTGAAAAATAGATCAAAGACCTTAACATGAGAGCTAAACCTATACATCTCCTAGAAGAAAACATAAGGTAAAGCTTTGTGATACTGGATTCAACAATGACTTTGTTGGATATGACACTATGAACATAGGCAGCTAAAGAAAAAAACAGATAATTTGAACTACGTCAAATTTTAAAACTTTTGTGGAACAAAGGACACTATCAACACAGTAAAGGGACAACCCACTGAACGGGAGAAAATATGCACAAATCACATATCTGGTATGGAAATAATATCCAGAATATATAAAGAACTTCTACATCTCAAGAACAAAACCAAAATATTTCTCCAAAGAAAATGTACAAATGGCCAATAGGCACATGAAAATATTCTGAACATCACTAATCATTACTGAAATGCAAATCAAAACTACAACGTAATACCACTTCACACTTATGAGGATGTATATTATATATAAAAAAGAGGAAAAACTAAATCTAATGAGGATGTGAAAAACCTGGAACTGCTATGGTCTGAAAATTTGTGTACCCCCAAATTCATATGTTGAAATTCTAACTCCCAAAGACGATGATATTAGGAGGTGGGCAAGTTAGGAAGTGCTTAAGTCAGGAGGGTGTAGTCTTCATGAATTGGATTAGTGTTCTAATAAAAGAGACACCACACAGTTCCCTAGCGCCTTATACCATGTGAGGATACAATGAGAAGCCTGACACTCAGAAAAGAGCCCTTACCTGACCATGCTGGTAACCTGATGTTGGACTTTTACCCTCCAGAACTGTGAGATATAAATTTCTTTTGTTTATAAGTTATCCAATCTGTAGTATTTTGTTATAGCAGCCCAACTGGACTAAGACAGAAACCTGTGCATGGTTGTTAGAAATGTAAAATCCTGCAGCCACTGTGGAAAACAATATGGCACTTCTTCAAAAAATTGAAAATGGGTTTACCATACAATCCAGAAATTCCACTCCTTGTTACATACCCAAACAACTAAAGCAAGAAGTTGAACAGATATTTGGACATCCATGCTCATAGCAACATTATTACAATGGCCAAAAGTTGGAAACAACACAAGTGTCCACTTACTGTTGAATGGATAATAAAAATGTGTTATATACATACAATGGAAATTTTTCAGCTTTAAAAATGAATGAGGGGGCTTCCCTGGTGGTGCAGTGGTTGAGAGTCCGCCTGCCGATGCAGGGGACATGGGTTCGTGCCCCGGTCTGGGAAGATTCCACATGCGGCGGAGTGGCTGGGCCCGTGAGCCATGTCTGCTGAGCCTGCGCGTCTGGAGCCTGTGCTCTGCAACGGGAGAGGGCACAACAGTGAGAGGCCCGCATACCGCCAAAAAAAACCCAAATGAATGAGGTTGTATCAATTTACATTCCCACCAACAGTGCAGGAGGGTTCCCTTTTCACCACACCCTTTCTCTTTCCAGCATTTATTGTTTCCAGATTTTTTGATAATGGCCATTCTGACCTGTGTAAAGTGATACCTCATTGTAGTTTTGATTTGCATTTCTCTAATAATTAGTGATGTTGAGCATATTTTCATGTGCCTCTTGGCCATCTGTATGTCTTCCTTGGTGAAATGTCTATTTAGGTCTTCTACCCATTTTTTAATTGGGTTTTTTATTTTTCTTGATATTGAGCTCCATGAGCTGTTTGTATATTTTAGATATTAATCCTTTGTCTGTTGTTTCATTTGCAAATATTTTCTAACAGTATGGAGGTTCCTTAAAAAACTAGAAATAGAACTACCATATGACATAGCAATCCCACTACTGGGCATATACCCTGAGTAAACAATAATTCAGAGACATGTACCACAATGTTCCTTGCAGCACTATTTATAATAGCCAGGACATGGAAGCAACATAAATGTCCACCGACAGATGAATGGATAAAGAAAATGTGGCACATATACAATGGAATATTACTCAGCCATAAAAAGAAGTGAAACTGAGTTATTTGTAGTTAGGTGGATGGACCTAGAGTCTGTCATACAGAGTGAAGTAAGTCAGAAAGAGAAACAAATACCGTATGCTAACACATATATATGGAATCTAAAAAAAAAGAAATGGTACTGGTGAACCTAGTGACAGGGCAGGAATAAAGATTTAGACATAGAGAACAGACTTGAGGACACAGGGATGGAGGGGGAAGCTGGGGTGAAGTGAGAGTAGCATTGACATATATACACAACCAAATGTAATATAGATAGCGAGTGGGAAGCAGCAGCATAGCACAGGGAAATCAGATCGGTGCTTTGCGATGACCTAGAGATGTGGGATAGGGAGGGTGGGAGGGAGGCTCAAGAGGGAGGGGTAATGGGGATATATGTATACATATGGCTGATTCATTTTGCTGTACAACAGAAACTAACAGAGTATTGTGAAGCAATTATACTCCAATAAAGTTATATTAAAAAAATAACTGGAATAGGAAAACTCATAGACATAGAATGTAGATTAGAGGTTACCAGGGGCTGGGGGAAGGAAAGACTGAGAAGTTTTGCTTAATGGTTACAGAGTTTCTGTCTGTGGTAATGAAAAAATTTTGGAAATAGAAAGTGATGATGGCTGCATAACATTGTGAATGTATTTAGGCCACTGAATTTTACATTTAATGATTAAAATAAAAAATTTTATTATTAAAAAACTGAATGAGGTTTTCATGCATGCTACATTATATATGAACTGTAAAGGCATTGTGCTAAATGAAATAAACCAATCATAAAAGGACAAATATTTTATGATTTTACTATTATATACTGATATACAAGTTCAAAGAGGCAGAACGTAGTATAGTGGTTACCAAGGCCTGGGGGAAGTGAGGGCCAGGGAGTTATTATTTAATGGGTACAGACCTTCAGTTTGTGATGAAAAATTCTGGAAGTGTATAATGGTGATGGCTGAACAACAATGTAATTGCACTTAATGTTATTGAACGGCACACTTAAAAATCTATAAATCCTTCTGTTATTTAAATCTAGTTCAATTCTATTATGATCTAAGAACATAATTTTATGATTTCTATTTTTGAATTTGTTAAATGTTTTCTTAACTTTATCTTTTAGACTATTTTTAGGTTCACAGCAAAATTGAACAGAGGGTACAAAAATTTCTGATATACCCCCTGGTCCCTCATATGAACAGCCTCCCCCATCATCAAAATCCTGCACCAGAGTGATACATTTGTTATAATTGATGAACTTACATTGACATATCTTTATCACCCAAAGTCCATGGTTTACACTAGGATTCACTTTTGGTATTGTATATTCTAAGGGACTTCACAAAGATATAATGATATATATGTGCCACTAGGGTAACATACAGAAAATTTTCACTGCCCTACAAATACTCTGTGCTCCACCTATTTATCCCTTCTCCCCCTTAACCCCTGGCAACCACTAATCCTTTTACTGTCTCCACAGTTGCCTTTCCGGAATGTTGTATTGTTGGATTCATACAGTATATCACCTTTTTAGATTGACTTTCTACACTTAGTAGTATATATTTAGGGTCTCTCCATGACTTTTTTTAAAAAGATTTTTTGGATGTGGACCATTTTTTAAAGTCTTTATTGAATTTGTTAGTATATTGCTTCTGGGTTTTTTTGGCTTTTGTTTTTTGGCCAGGAGGCATGTGGGATCTTAGCTCCCCGACCAGGGATTGAACTTGCACATCCCTGCATTGGAAGGCAAAGTCTTAACCACTGGACTGCCAGGGAAGGCCCTCTCTATGTCTTTTTATGGCTTTATATCTCACGTCTTTTTGCAGTGTATAATATTCCATTGTCTGGATGTACCACAGATTATCTATTCACTTACTGAAGGACATCTTGGTTGCTTCCAAGTTTTGGCAACTATGAATAAAGCTGCTATAAGCACCTGTGTACAGGTTTTGGTGTGGTTATGAGTGTTCACCTCGTTTGGGTAAATACCGAGGAGTGCAGTTGCTAAATCATACAGTAAAAGTATTTTATTTTATTTTTTTTCTTTTTAAACATCTTTATTGGAGTATAATTGCTTTACAATGGTATATTAGTTTCAGCTTCACAACAAAATGAATCAGTTATATATATACATATGTTCCCATATCTCTTCCCGCTTGCGTCTCCCTCCCTCCCACCCTCCCCATCCCACCCCTCCAGGCGGTCACAAAGCATCGAGCTGATCTCCCTGTGCTATGCGGCTGATTCCCACTAGCTATCTGCCTTACGTTTGGTAGTGTATATATGTCCATGCCACTCTCTCACTTTGTCACAGCTTACCCTTCCCCCTCCCCATATCCTCAAGTCCATTCTCTACTAGGTCTGTGTCTTTATTCCCGTCTTACCCCTAGGTTCTTCATGACATATTTTTTTTCTTAAATTCCATACATATGTGTTAGCATACAGCATTTGTCTTTCTCTTTCTGACTTACTTCACTCTGTATGACAGACTTTATGTCCATCCAACTCATTACAAATAGCTCAATTTCGTACCTTTTTATGGCTGAGTAATATTCCATTGTATATACGTGCCACAACTTCTTTATCCATTCACCCGATGATGGACACTTAGGTTGTTTCCATCTCCGGGCTATTGTAAATAGAGCTGCAATGAACATTTTGGTACATGACTATTTTGAATTATGGTTTTCTCAGGGTATATGCCCAGTAATGGGATTGCTGGGTCATATGGTAGTTCTATTTGTAGTTTTTTAAGGAACCTCCATACTGTTCTCCATAGTGGCTGTACCAATTCACATAACCACCAGCCGTGCACCAGTGTTCCCTTTTCTCCACACCCTCTCCAGCATTTATTTTTTCTAGATTTTTTGATGATGGCCATTCTAACTGGCATGAGATGATATCTCATTGCAGTTTTGATTTGCATTTCTCTAATGATTAATGATGTTGAGCATTCTTTCATGTGTTTGTTGGCAATCTGTATATCTTTTTGGAGAAATGTCTGTTTAGGTCTTCTGCCTATTTTTGGATTGGGTAGTTTGTTTTTTTGATATTGAGCTGCATGAGCTGCTTGTACATTTTGGAGATTAATCCTTTGTCAGTTGCTTCATTTGCAAATATTTTCTCCCATTCTGAGGGTTGTCTTTTCAACTTGCTTATGGTTTCCTTTGCTGTACAAAAGCTTTGAAGTTTCATTAGGCCCCGATTGTTTATTTTTTTTTAATTTCCATTTATCTAGGAGGTGGTTCAAAAACGATCTTGCTGTGATTTATGTCATAGAGTGTTCTGCCTATGATTTCCTCTAAGAGTTTGATATTTTCTGGCCTTACACTTAGGTCTTTAATCCATTTTGAGTTTATTTTTGTGTATGGTGTTAGGGAGTGTTCCAATTTCATTCTTTCATTCTTGTACATGTAGCAGTCTAGTTTTCCTAGCACCACTTATTGAAGAGGCTGTCTTTTTCCCCCTGTGTATTCTTGCCTCCTTTGTCAAAGATAAGGTGACCATAGGTGTGTGCGGTTTTCTCTGGTTTTGTATCCTGTTCCATTGATCTGTATTTCTGTTTTTGTGCCAGTACCATACTGTGTTGATTACTGTAGCTTTGTAGTATAGTCTGAAGTCAGGGAGCCTGATTCCTCCAGCTCCGTTTTTCGTTCTTAGCGTTGCTATCGCTATTTGGGGTCTTCTGTGTTTCCATACAAATTGTGAATTTTTTTGTTCTAGTTCTGTGAAAAATACCAGTGTTAGTTTTATAGGGGTTGCATTGAATCTGTAGGTTGCTTTGGGTAGTATAGTCATTTTTACAGTGTTGATTCTTCCAATCCAAAAACATGGTATATCTCCCCATCTGTTTGTATCATCCTTAATTTCTTTCATCCGTGACTTATAGTTTTCTGCATCCAGGTCTTTTGTCTCCTTAGGTTGGTTTATTCCTAGATATTTTATTCTTTTTCTTGCAACGGTAAATGGGAGAGTTTTCTTAATTTCATTTTCAGATTTTTCATCATTAGTGTATAGGAATGCCAGAGATTTCTGTGCATTAATTTTGTATCTTGCTACTTTACCAAATTCATTGATTAGCTCTAGTAGTTTTTTGGTAGCATCTTTAGGATTCTTTATGTATAGTATCATGTCATCTGCAAACAGTGACAGCTTTACTTCTTCTTTTCTGATTTGGATTCCTTTTATTTCCTTTTCTTCTCTGATTGCTGTGGCTAAAACTTCCAAAACTATGTGGAATAAGAGTGGCGAGAGTTGGCAACATTGTCTTGCTCCTGATCTTATTGGAAATGCTTTCAGTTTTTCACCATTGGGGACGATGTTGGCTGTGGGTTTGTCATATATCACCTTTATTATGTTGAGGAAAGTTCCCTCTATGCCTACTTTCTGCAGGGTTTTTATCATAACTGGGTGTTGAATTTTGTTGAAAGTTTTCTCTGCATCTATTGAGACGATCTTATGGTTTTCCTCCTTCAGTTTGTAAATATGGTGTATTACATTGATTGATTTGCATATATTGAAGAATCCTCACATTCCTGGGATAAACCACACTTGATCATGGTGTATGATCCTTTTAATGTGCTGTTGGATTCTGTTTGATAGTATTTTCTTGAGGATTTTTGCAACTATGTTCATCAGTGATATTGGCTTGTAATTTTCTTTCTTTGTCACATCCTTGTCTTGTTTTGGTATCAAGGTGATGGTGCCCTCGTAGAATGAGTTTGGGAGTGTTCCTCCCTCTGTTATATTTTGGAAGAGTTTGAGAAGGATAGGTGCTAGCCCTTCTCTAAATTTTTGATAGAATTCGCCTGTGAAGCCATCTGGTCCTGGGCTTTTGTTTGTTGGAAGGTTTTTAATCACAGTTTCAATTTCAGTGCTTGTGATTGGTCTGTTCATATTTTCTATTTCTTCCTGATTCAGTCTTGGCAGGTTGTGCATTTCTAAGAATTTGTCTATTTTTTCCAGGTTGTCCATTTTACTGGCATAGAGTTGCTTGTAGTAATCCCTCATGATCTTTTGTATTTCTGCAGTGTCAGTTGTTACTTCTTCTTTTTCATTTCTAATTCTGTTGATTTGAGTCTTCTCCCTTTTTTTCTTGATGAGTCTGGCTAATGGTTTATCAATTTTGTTTATCTTCTCAAAGAACCAGCTTTTAGTTTTATTGACCTTTGCTATCATTTCCTCCATTTCTTTTTCATTTATTTCTGATCTGATCTTTATGGTTTCTTTCCTTCTGCTAACTTTGGGGTTTTTTTGTTCTTCTTTCTCTAATTGCTTTAGGTGCAAGGTGAGGTTGTTTATTCGAGATGTTTCCTGTTTCTTAAGGTAGGATTGTATTGCTATAAACTTCCCTTGTAGAACTGCTTTTGCTGCATCCCATAGGTTTTGGGTCATCGTGTCCCCATTGTCATTTGTTTCTAGGTATTTTTTGGTTTCCTCTTTGATTTGTTCAGTGATAACTTCGTTATTAAGCAGTGTATTGTTTAGCATCCATGTATTTGTATTTTTTACAGATCTTTTTCTCTAATTGACATCTAGTGTCATAGGGTCGTTGTTGGAAAAGATACTTGACACAATTGCAATTTCCTTAAATCTACCATGGCTTGATTTGTGACCCAAGATATATCTATCCTGGAGAATGTTCCATGAACACTTGAGAAAAATGTGTATTCTGTTGTTTTTGGATGGAATGTCCTATAAATATCAATTAAGTCCATCTTGTTTAATGTATCATTTAAAACTTGTGTTTCCTTATTTATTTTCATTTTGGTTGATCTGTCCATTGGTGAAAGTGGGGTGTTAAAGTCCCCTACTATGAATATGTTACTGTTGATTTCCCCTTTTATGGCTGTTAGTATTTGCCTTATGTATTGAGGTGCTCCTATGTTGGGTGCATAAATATTTACAATTGTTATATCTTCTTCTTGGATCGATCCCTTGATCATTATGTAGTGTCCTTCTTTGTCTCTTCTAATAGTCTTTATTTTAAAGTCTATTTTATCTGATATGAGAATTGCTACTCCAGCTTTCTTTTGATTTCCATTTGCATGGAATATCTTTTGCCATCCCCTTACTTTCAGTCTGTATGAATCTCTAAGTTTGAAGTTGGTCTCTAGTAGACAGCATATATATGGGTCTTGTTTTTGTATCCTTTCAACCAATCTGTGTCTTTTAGTGGAAACATTTATTCCATTTACATTTAAGGTAATTATCAATATCTATGTTCCTATTCCCATTTTCTTAATTGTTTTCGGCTCGTTATTGTAGGTCTTTTCCTTCTCTTGTGTTTCTTGCCTAGAGAAGTTCCTTTAGCATTTGTTGTAAAGCTGGTTTGGTGATGAATTCTCTTAGCTTTTGCTTGTCTGTAAATATTTTAATTTCTCCGTCAAATCTGAATGAGATCCTTGCTGTGTAGAGTCATCTTGGTTGTAGGTTTTTCTCTTTCATCACTTTAAATATGTTCTGCCTGTCCCTTCTGGCTTACAGAGTTTCTGCTGAAAGATCAGCTCTTAACCTTATGGGGATTTCCTTGTGTGTTATTTGTTGTTTTTCCCTTGTTGCTTTTAATATGTTTTCTTTGTGTTTAATTTTTGACAGTTTGATTAATATTTTTCTTGGAGAGTTTCTCCTTGGGTTTATCCTGTATGGGACTCTCTGTGCTTCCTGGACTTCATTATCTATTTTCTTTCCCATATTAGGGAAGTTTTCAACTATAATTTCTTCAAATATTTTCTCAGTCCCTTTCTTTTGCTCTTCTTCTTCTTGGATCCCTATAATTCGAATGTTGGTGTGTTTCATGTTGTCCTAGAGGTCTCTGAGACTGTCCTCAAATCTTTTCATTCTTTTTTCTTTATTCTGCTCTCTATGGCAGCTCCAGACTTTCCCCCGGATTCCCTCCCTGCTAGCTGTGGCGCACTAACCCCTTTAGGCTGTGATCATGCAGCCAACCCCAGTCCTCTCCCTGGTATCTGACCGAATCATGAGCCTCAGCTCCCAGACCCCAAACACCCCGGCTGGTGAGCAGACAAGCCTCTTGGGCTGGTGAGTGCTGTTCAGCACTGATCCTCTGTGCAGCAACCTCACCGCTTTGCCCTCCGCACCCTGTTGCTGCACTCTCCTCTGTGGCTCTGAAACTTCCCCTCCACCACCCGCTGTCTCTGCCTGTTAAAGAGCTTCTAGTGTGTGGAAAATTTTCTTCCTTCACAGCTCCCTCCCAATGGTATAGGTCCCATCCCTAGTCTGTCGTCTCAGTTTTTTCTATTTTCTTTTACCCTACCCAGGTACGTGGGGGAATTTCTTGCCTTTTCTGAGGTCTGAGGTTTTCTGCCAGTGTTCAGTAGGTGTTCTGTAGGAGTTGTTCCACATGTACGTGTATTTCTGATGTACTTGTGGGGAGGAAGGTGATCTCCAGGTCTCACACTTCCGCCATCTTGAAGCCCCTACTCAGTCATCCATTTTATACACATCAGTGTATACATGACAATCCCAATCTCCCAGTTCATCACACCACCACCCTCACTCCCCTCTGCTTTATCCCCTTGTGTCCATACGTTTGTTCTCTACATCTGTGTCTCATTTTCTGCTCTGCAAACTGGTTCATCTGTACCATTTTCTAGGTTCCACATATATGCGTTAATATACGATATTTGTTTGTTCACTTTGCTTGGAAGGAGAAGTGGTCAGACATGTGACTATGTACTGATTCATGGAATGTAGTCAATGGTTTGGCTAGATGGTCAGGGATTTAGAATAAACATTATTGGAAAATTGGTGACAAAGAAATCTGGAGAAGAGATATGTGGATGGATCTCTCTGAATTCACGAAATATGTGAAGATATTTGTGTCCCATTTGAATGCTCACCAAAAGGTGACCACAGCAGAGGAAGATTTAAATAATCAAGTGGATAGGATAACTTGTTCTATGCATTCTAGTCAGCCTCGTTCCCCAGCCAGTCCTGTCATTGCTCAATAGGCTCATGAAAAAATTGGCCATGGTAGCAGGGATATATATCTATGCATGGGCTAAGCAACATAGACTTCCATTCACCAAGGCTTACCTCACTATGGCCACCAGTGAGTACACATTATGTTAGCATGAGAGACCAATACTGAGCCCCCAGTATGGCTCCATTGCCTGGTGTTATCAGCCAACTACCTGGTGGTAAGTTGATTACATTGGATCACTTCCATCAAGGAAGGTGTAAAAATTTGTCCTAAATGTAACAGACACTTACTTTAGATATGGATTTTCTTTCCATGCACACAATGCGTCTGCCAATACTACCATCTGTGGACATATAAAATGCCTTATCCATCATCATGGGATTCCACATAGCATAGCCTCTGATCAAGGAACTCACTTCACAGCAAAAGAAGTGCAGCAGATATACTCCAGAAGATGGTGGGAGAGTAAGACGCGGAGATCACCTTCCTTCCCACAGACACATCAGAAATACATCCACACGTGGGACATCTCCTACAGAACACCTACTGAATGCTGGCAGAAGACCTCAGACCTTCCAAAAGGCAAGAAACTCCCCACGTACCTGGGTAGGGCAAAAGAAAAAAGAATAAACAGAGACAAAAGAATAGGAACGGGACCTGAACCAGTGGGAGGGAGCTGTGAAGGAGAAAACGTTTCCACACATGAGGAAGCCCCTTCGCAGGTGGAGACTGTGGGTGGTGGAGGGGGGAGATTCGGTGCCACAGAGGAGAGTACAGCAACAGGAGTGCAGAGGGAAAAGCAGAGCAATCTCCGCAGAGGATCTGTGCCGACCAGCACTCACCAGCCCGAGAGGCTTGGCTGCTCAGCCGCCGGGTGGGCGGGGCTGGGTGCTGAGGCTCGGGCTTCGGTCAGAGCGTGGGGAGATGGTTGGCAGCATGAACACAGCCTGCAGGGGGTTAGTTCACCACGGCTAGCCACGAGGGAGTACGGGAAAAAGTCTGGACCTGCCGAAGAGTTAAGAGACTTTTTCTTCCCTCTTTGTTTCCTGGTGCACGAGGAAAGGAGATTAAGAGCACTGTTTAAAGGAGATCCAGAGATGGGCGTAAGCCGTGGCTAACAGCGCGGAATACAGAGAAGGCCATGAGACGTTAAGTCTGCCGCTGCCACCACCAAGAAACCTGTGTGCGAGCACAGGTCACTCTCCACACCTCCCTTCCAGGGAGCCTGTGCAGCCTGCCACTGCCAGGTCCCAGGATCCAGGGACAATTTCCCCGGGAGAACGCACAGCGTGCCTCAGGCTGGTGCAAAGTCACGCTGGCCTCTGCCGCTGTAGGCTCACGCCGCATTCCATACCATTCCCTCCCCTTGGCCTGAGTGAGACAGAGCCTCCAAATCAGTGGCTCCTTTAAGCCCGTCCTGTCTGAGCGAAGAGCAGATGCCCTCCTGCGACCTACACGCAGAGGCAGGGCGAAATCCAAAGCTGAAACCTGGGAGCTGTGTGAACAAAGAAGGGAAAGGGAAATCTCTCCCAGCAGCCTCAGGAACAGTGGATTAAATCTCCACAATGAACTTGATGTACCCTGCAACTGTGGAATACCTGAATAGATAACGAATCATCCCAAATTGAGGAGGTGGACTTTGAGAGCAAGATTTATTATTTTTCCCCATTTCCTCTTTTTGTGAGTGTGTATGTGTATGCTTCTGTGAAAGATTTTGTCTGTATATCTTTGCTTTCACCATTTGTCCTAGGGTTCTATCAGTGCGTGTTTTTTTTTTACTTAAAAATTTTCTTTCTTAATAATTATTTTTTTATTTTAATAATTTATTTTATTTTACCTTACTTTATTTTATTTTCTTTTATCCTCTTTCTTTCTTTCCTTCTACATTTTCTCCCTTTTATTCTGAGCCATGTGAATGAAAGGCTCTTGGTGCTACAGCCAGGAGTCAGTGCTGTGCCTCTGAGGTGGGAGAGCCAAATTCAGGACACTGGTCCAAAAGAGACCTCCCAGCTCCACGTAATATCAAATGGCAAAAATCTCCCAGAAATTTCCATCTCAACACCAACACCCAGATTCACTTAACGATCAGCAAGCTACAGTGCTGGACACCCTATGCCAAACAACTAGCAAGACAGGAAGACAACCACACCCATTAGAAGAGAGGCTGCCTAAAATCATAATAAGTCCACAGACACCCCAAAACAAACCACCAGACATGGACCTGCCCACAAGAAATGCAAGATCCAGCCTCATTCACCAGAACACAGGCAGTAGTCCCATCCACCAGGAACCCTACACAACCCACTGAAACAACTTCAGCCACTAGGTAGAGACACCAAAAACAAGGGGAACTACGAATGTACAGCCTGCAAAAAGGAGACCCCAAACACAGTAAGAGAAGCAAAATGAGGAGACAGAAGAGCACACAGCAGGTGAAGGAGCAAGATAAAAACCCACCAGACCTAACAAATGAAGAGGAAATGGGCAGTTTACCTGAAAAAATTCAGAATAATGATAGTAAAAATCATAGTAAAAATGATAGTAAAAATCAAAATCTTGGAAATAGAATAGAGAAAATGCAAGAAACATTTAACAAGGACCTAGAAGAATGAAAGATGAAACAAGCAATGGTGAACAACACAATAAATGAAATTAAAAATACTCTAGAAGGGATCAATAGCAGAATAACTGAGGCAGAAGAACGGAAATGTGACCTTGATGATAAAATAGTGGAAATAACTACTGCAGAGCAGAATAAAGAAAAAAGAATGAAAAGAACTGAGGACAGACTCAGAGACTTCTGTGACAACATGAAATGCACCAACATTCGAAGTATAGGGGTTCCAGAAGAAGAAGAGAAAAATAAAGGGACTGAGAAAATATTCGAAGAGATTGTAGTTGAAAACTCCCCTAATATGGGAAAGGAAATAGTTTATCAAGTCCAGGAAGCACAGAGAGTCCCCTACTGGAAAAATGCAAGGAGAAACATGCCAAGACACATATTAATCAAACTGTCAAAAATTAAATACAAAGAAAACATATTAAAAGCAGCAAGGGAAAAACAAGAAATAACACACAAGGGACCCCATAAGGTGAACAGCTGATCTTTCAGAAGAAACTCTGCAAGCCAGAAGGGACTGGCAGGACATATTTAAAGTGATGAAGGAGAGAAACCTACAACCAAGATTACTCTACCCAGCAAGGATCTCATTCAGATTTGATGGAGAAAGTAAAACCTTTACAGACAAGAAAAAGCTTAGAGAGTTCAGCCCCAGCACACTAGCATTACAACAAATGCTAAAGGAACTTCTCTAGGCAAGAAACACAAGAGAAGGAAAAGACCTACAATAACAAACACAAAAGAATTAAGAAAATGGGAATAGAAACATACATGTCGATAATTACTTAAAATATTAATGGATTAAATGCTCCCACCAAAAGACACAGACTGGCTGAAGGGATACAAAAACAAGACCCATATATATGCTGTCTAAAAGAGACCCACTTCAGACCTACAGACACATACAGACTGAAAGTAAGGGGATGGAAAAAGATATTCCATGCAGATGGAAACCAAAAGAAAGCTGGAGTAGCAATTCTCATATAAGGCAAAATAGACTTTAAAGACTATTAGAAAAGACAAAGAAGGACACTACATAATGATCAAGGGATTGATCCAAGAAGAATATATAACAATTGTAATTATTTATGCACACAACATAGCAGCACCTCAATATATAAGGCAAATACCAACAGCCATAAAAGGGGAAATCGACAGTAACACATTCAGAGTAGGGGACTTTAACACCCCACTTTCACCAATGGACAGATCATCCAAAATGAAAATAAATAAGGAAACACAAGCTTTAAGTGATACATTAAACAAGATGGATTTAATTGATGTTTATATGACATTCCATACAAAAAAACAGAATACACATTTTTCTCAAGTGCTCATGAAACATTCTCCAGGATAGATCATATCTTGGGTCACAAATCAAGCATAGGTAAATTTAAGAAAATTGAAATTCTATCAAGTATCCTTTCCTACCACAACACTATGAGACTAGATATCAATTATAGGAAAACATCTGTAAAAAAAACGAACACGTGGAGGCTAAATAATACACTACTTAATAACGAAGTTATCACTGAAAAAATCAAAGAGGAAACCAAAAAATACCTAGAAAGAAATGACAATGGGGACACGATGACCCAAAACCTATGGGATGCAGCAAAAGCAGTTCTACAAGGGAAGTTTATAGCAATACAATCCTACCTTAAGAAACAGGAAACATCTCGAAGAAACAACCTAACCTTGCACCTAAAGCAATTAGAGAAAGAAGAACAAAAAAACCCCAAAGTTAGCAGAAGGAAAGAAATCATAAAGATCAGATCAGAAATAAATGAAAAAGATATTAAGGAAATGATAGCAAAGGTCAATAAAACTAAAAGCTGGTTCTTTGAGAAGATAAACAAAATAGATAAACCATTAGCCAGACTCATGAAGAAAAAAAGGGAGAAGACTCAAATCAATAGAATTTGAAATGAAAAAGGAGAAGTAACAACTGACACTGCAGAAATACAAAAGATCATGAGAGATTACTACAAGCAACTCTGTGCCAATAAAATGGACAACCTGGAAGAAATAGACAAATTCTTAGAAATGCACAACCTGCCAAGACTGAATCAGGAAGAAATAGAAAATATGAACAGACCAATCACAAGCACTGAAATTGAAACTGTGATTAAAAACCTTCCAACAAACAAAAGCCCAGGACCAGATGGCTTCACAGGCGAATTCTATCAAAAATTTAGAGAAGGGCTAGCACCTATCCTTTTCAAAATCTTCCAAAATATAGGCAAGGGCGGAACACTCCCAAACCCATTTTAAGAGTCCACCATCACCCTGATACCAAAACCAGAGAAGGCTGTCACAAAGAAAGAAATCTACAGGCCAATATCACTGGTAAACATAGATGCAAAAATCCTCAACAAAATGCTAGCAAAAGAAGCGACAGCACATTAAAAGGATCATACACCATGATCAAGTGGGGTTTATTCCAGGAATGCAAGGATTCTTCAATATACGCAAATCAATCAGTGTGATACACCATATTAGAAAACTGAAGGAGAAAAACCGTATGGTCATCTCAATAGATGCAGAGAAAGCTTTTGACAAAATTCAACACCCATTTATGATAAAAACCCTACAGAAATTAGGCATAGAGGGAACTTTCCTCAGCATAATAAAGGCCATATATGACGAACCCACAGCCAACATGGTTCTCAATGGTGAAATACTGAAAGCATTTCCAGTAAGATCAGGAGCAAGGCAAGGTTGCCTACTCTCACCACTCTTGTTCAACATAGTTTTGGAAATTTTAGCCACAGCAATCAGAGAAGAAAAGGAAATAAAAGGAATCCAAATCAGAAAAGAAGTAAAGCTATCACTGTTTGCAGATGACATGACACTATATATAGAGAATCCTAAAGATGCCTCCAGAAAACTATGCTAGCTAATCAATGAATTTGGTAAAGTAGCAGGATACAAAAATAATGCACAGAAATCTCTGGCATTCCTATACACTAATGATGGAAAATCTGAAAGTGAAATCGAGAAACACTCCCATTTACCATGGCAACAAAAGGAATAAAATATCTAAGAATAAACCAACCTAAGGAGACAAAAGACCTGTATGCAGAAAATTATAAGACATTGATGAAAGTAATTAAACATGATACAAAGAGATGGAGAGATATACCATGTTCTTGGAATGGAAGAATCAACATTGTGAAAATGACTCTACTACCCAAAGCAATGTACAGATTCAATGCAATCCCTATCAAACTACTACTGGCATTTTTCACAGAACTAGACCAAAAAAATTCACAATGTGTATGGAAACACAAAAGACCCCGAATAGCCAAAGCAATCTTGAGAAAGAAAAACAGAGCTGGAGGAATCAGGCTCCCTGACTTCAGACTATACTACAAAGCTACAGTAATCAAGACAGTATGGCACTGGCCCCAAAACAGAAATATAGATCAATGGAACAGTATAGAAAGCCCAGAGATAAACCCAAGCACATATGGTCACCTTATCTTTGATAAAGGAGGCAGGAATGTACAGTGGAGAAAGGACAGCCTCTTCAAAAAGTGGTGCTGGGAAAACTGGATAGGTACATTTAAAAGTATGAGATTAGATCACTCCATAACACCATACACAAAAATAAGCTCAAAATAGATTAAAGACCTAAATGTAAGGCCAGAAACTATCAAACTCTTAGAGGAAATAATAGGCAGAACACTCTATGACATAAATCACAGCAGGATCCTTTTTGACCCACCTCCTAGTGAAATGGATATAAAAAACAATAAACAAATGGGACCTAATGAAACTTCAAAGCTTTTGCACAGCAAAGGAAACCATAAACAAAACCAAAAGACAACCCTTAGAATGGGAGAAAATATTTGCAAATGAAGCAACTGACAAAAGATTAGTCGCCAAAATTTACAATCAGCTCAATAACAACAAAACAAACAACCCATTCCAAAAATGGGCAGAAGACCTAAATAGACATTTCTCCAAAGAAGATATACAGACTACTATGAAAAACGTGAAAGAATGCTCAAGATCATTAATCATTAGAGAAATGCAAATCAAAACTACAATGAGATATCATCTCATGCCAGTCAGAATGGCCATCATCAAAAAAATCTAGAAACAATAAACGCTGGAGAGGGTGTGGAGAAAAGGGAACACTCTTGCACTGCCGGTGGGAATGTGCATTGGTACAGCCACTATGGAGAACAGTATGGAGGTTCCTTGAAAAACTATAAATAGAACTACCATATGACCCAGCAATCCCACTGCTGGGCATATACCCTGAGAAAACCATAATTCAAAAAGTGTCATGTACCAAAATGTTCATTGCAGGTCTATTTACCATAGCTAGGAGATGGAAACTACTTAAGTGTCCGTCATTTGATGAATGGATAAAGAAGATGTGGCACATATATACAATGGAATATTACTCAGCCATAAAAGGAAACAAAATTGAGCTATTTGTAGTGAGGTGAATGGACCTAGAGTCTGTCATACAGAGTGAAGTAAGTCGGAAAGAGAAAGACAAATACCGTATGCTAACATATATATATGGAATTTAAGAAAAAAATGTCATGAAGAACCTAAGCGTAAGACAGGAATAAAGACACAGACCTAGTAGAGAATGGACTTGAGGATATAGGGAGGGGGAAGGGTGAGCTGTGCCAAAGTGAGACAGTGGCATGGACATATATATACTACCAAACGTAAAATAGATAACTAGTGGGAAGCAGCCACATAGCACAGGGATATCAGCTCCGTGCTTTGTGACCACCTAGAGGGGTGGGATATGGAGGGTGGGAGGGAAGGAGACACAAGAGGGAAGATATAGAGGAACATATGTATAACTGATTCACTTTGTTATAAAGGAGAATCTAACACCACTGTAAAGCAATTATACTCCAATAAAGATGTAAAAAAAAAAAAAAAGAAGTGCAGCAATGGACACATGCTCATGGAAATAACTGATCTTATGTTCCCCACCATTCTGAACAGTTGGCCTGATAGATTGGTGAAATGGCCTTTCAAAGACTCAGTAAGAGCACCAGCTAAGTGGAAATACCTTGTAGAGTTGAGGCATGTTTCTCCAGAAGGCTATATATGCTCTGAATTATTGTCCAATATATGGTGCTGTTTCTCTGATAGGCAGAATTTCCAGTTCTAGGAATCAAGGGATGGAAATGGGAGCAGCACCATTTACTTTTACCCTTAATGACACATTATCAAAAAAATTTATTTCTGTCCCATGACTTGCTCTGTTGGCTTAGAAGTCTTTGTTCCAGAGAGATGAATACTTCCACCTTGAGGCACAACAATGATTCCATTGAACTAGATGTTAAGATTGCCATCCAACTACCTTGGGCTCCTCATGGCTTCTGAATCAACAGGCAAAAATGGAGTTACAATTTTGGCTGAGGTGATTAGTCTTGACTTACCAAAGGGTAATTGAACTACTATTCCATGATGGAGGTAATAAAGAGTATGTCTTGAATAAAGTAGATCCCTTAGGAAATATCTTATTATTGCCATGCCCTGTGATTAAGCTCAGTGGAAAACTACAACTCAATCCAGAAAAGACTACTAATGGCCCAGTGCCTTCAGGAATGAAGGTTTGGGTCACCCTGCTATGCAAAGAGCCGTGACCAGCTGAGGTGCTTGCTGAAGGAAAATTGAATGCAGAATGGGTGGTGGAAGAAGAGAGATAAAATACCAGCTATGATCAGATAACCAATTATAGAAAAGAAGATGTAATTGTCATGATAATTTCCTTCTTTCATTGTTATAAATACATCTGTGTATATATACATATATTAAGCAAGTATCTTTATTTTCTTTCCCTCTTATTCCAATATTCCATAACATAAGATATATTAACTTTATATCATGGTATTTATGTATTGTTAATTTTACACAATAATATTTAAGTTACATGATATCAGGAGAAGAGTAAACATCACTCAAGGGGAAGGGATTAGTGCATTTAAGTTGTTAACATAATGGTAGTTTCATGTTAGGCAAAATTATGTCCCTGTTATTGTCTTTATTTGGATATTAGATTTGGTTTAAGGAGATCATGTGTGTGCCAAGTTGATAAGGGATGGACTTGTGATAGTTAATTTTATATATCAACTTAACTGAGCAAAGGGATGCCCAGATAGCTGGTAAAACATTATTTCTAGGTGTGTTTGTGAGAGGTTTTCTGGAAGAGATTATCATTTGAATCAATAGACTGAGTAAAGCAGATCACTGTCACCAGTGTGGGTAGGCATCATCCCATCTATTGAGGGCCTGAATAGAATAAAATATGAAGAGTAAATTTGCTCTCTTTTTGTTGGAACTGGGACATCCATGTTATCCTGCCCTTGGACATCAGCTCCTGTTGGAGCTTAAATTGTAGCTCCTGTTTCTTGGGCCTTTGGACTTGGACTGGGACTTAACCATTGGCCTCCTGATTCTCAGGCCTTTGGACTTAGACTGAATTACACCACTGGCTTTCTTCATTCCTCCACTTGGAGATGGCAGATCATGGGACTTCTTGACCTTCATAATCATATGAACCAATTTCTATAATAAATCACCTCTTATATAAATATCTCTATGTGAAGCCTGTGTGTGAGCACCGGGCACTATCCAAACCTCCCTTCCAGGGAGACTGTGCAGACCACAACTGCCAGGGTCCCGGGATCCAGGGACAACTTCCCCGGGAGAATGCATGGTGCACCTCAGGCTGGTGCAATATCCCACTGGCCTCTGCCACCGCAGGCTTGCCCCGCATCCGCACCCCTTCCTCCCCCTGGATTGAGTGAGGCAGAGTCCCTGAAGCAGCTGCTCCTTTAACCCCGTCCTCTCTGAGCGAAGAACAGACGCCCTCCAGCGACCTACACACAGAGGCGGGGACAAATCCAAAGCTGAGCCCCGGGAGCTGTGCTAACAAAGAAGAGAAAGGGAAATCTCTCCAAGCAGCCTCAGAAGAAGAGGATTAAATCTCCACAATCAACTTGATGTACCCTGCATCTGTGGAATACATGAATAGACAATGAATCATCCCCAATTGTGGAGGTGGACTTTGAGAGCAAGATTTATTATTTTTCCCCCTTTCCTCTTTTTGTGAGTGTGTATGTGTAAGCTTCTGTGTGAGATTTTGTATTAATAGCTTTGCCTTCACCATTTCTCTTGGGTTCTATCTGTCCTTTTTTTTTTTCTTTAAAAATTCTTTTTTGTTAATAATTATTTTTTATTTTAATAAGTTTATTTTATCTTACTTTATTTTATCTTCTTTCTTTTCTTCCTTCCTTCCCTCCTTCCTTCCTTCCTTCCTTCCGCCCTCCCTCCATCCCTCCCCACCCCCTCGCTCCCTCCCACTCTCCTTTCTTTCTTTCTTTCTTTCTTTCATTCTTTCTTTCTACTTTTTCTCCCTTTTATTCTGAGCCTTGTGGATGAAAGGCTCTTGGTGCTGCAGCCAGGAGTTAGTGCTGTGCCTCTGAGGTGGGAGAGCCAACTTCAGGACACTGGTCCACAAGAGAGCTCCCAGATCCACATAATATAAAACAGTGAAAATCTAGCAGAGATCTCCATCTCAACACCAGCACCCAGCTTCACTCAACAAGATACAGTACTGGATACCCTATGCCAAACAATTAGCAAGACAGGAACACAAACCCACACATTAGCAGACAGGCTGCCTAAAATCATAATAAGTCCACAGACATAACAAAACACACCACCAGACATAGACCTGCCCACCAGAAAGACAAGATCCAGCCTCCTCCACCAGAACACAGGCACTAGTCCCCTCCACCAGGAAGCATACACAACCCACTGAACCAACTTTAGCCACTGGCGACAGACACCAAAAACAACGGGAACTACAAACCAGCAGCCTGCAAAAAGGAGACCCCAAACACAGTAAGATAAGCAAAATGAGAAGACAGAAAAACACACAGCAGATGAAGGAGCAAGATAAAAACCCACCAGACCTAACAAATGAAGAGGAAATGGGCAGTCTACCTGAAAAAGAATTCAGAATAATGATAGTAAAAATGATCCAAAATCTTGGAAATAGAATAGAGAAAATGCAAGAAACATTTAACAAGGACCTAGAAGAATGAAAGATGAAACAAGCAATGATGAACAACACAATAAATGAAATGAAGAATACTATAGATGGGATCAATAGCAGAATAACTGAAGCAGAAGAACGAATAAGTGGCCTGGAAGATAAAATAGAGGAAATAACTACTGCAGAGCAGAATATAGAAAAAAGAATGAAAAGAACTGAGGACAGTCTCAGAGACCTCTGGGACAACATTAAACGCACCAACATTCGAATTATAGGGGTTCCAGAAGAAGAAGAGAAAAATAAAGGGACTGAGAAAATATTTGAAGAGATCATAGTTGAAAACTTCCCTAATATGGGAAAGGAAATAGTTTATCAGGTCCAGGAAGCACAGAGAGTGCCATACAGGAAAAATGCAAGGAGAAACACGCCAAGACACATAATAATCCAACTGTTAAAAATTAAATACAAAGAAAACATATTAAAAGCAGCAAGGGAAAAACAAGAAATAACACACAAGGGAATCCCCATAAGGTGAACAGCTGATCTTTCAGAAGAAACTCTGCAAGCCAGAAGAGACTGGCAGGACATATTTAAAGTGATGAAGGAGAGAAACTTACAACCAAGATCACTCTACCCAGCAAGGATCTCATTCATATTTGATGGGGAAATTAAAAACTTAACAGACAAGCAAAAGCTGAGAGAGTTCAGCACCAGCAAACCAGCTTTACAACAAATGCTAAAGGAACTTCTCTAGGTAAGAAACACAGAGAAGTAAAAGACCTACAATAACAAACCCAAAACAATTAAGAAAATGGGAATAGGAACAAACATATTGATAATTACCTTAAATGTAAATGGATTAAATGCTCCCACCAAAATATACAGACTGGCTGAAGGGATACAAAAACAAGACCCATATATATGCTCTAAACAAGAGATCCACTTCAGACCTAGCGACACATATAGACTGAAAGTAAGGGGATGGAAAAAGATATTCCATGCAAATAGAAACCAAGAGAAAGCTGGAGTAGCAATTCTCATATAAGGCAAAATAGACTTTAAAGACTATTAGAAAAGACAAAGAAGGGCACTACATAATGATCAAGGGATCAATCCAAGAAGAAGATATAACAATTGTAAAGATTTGTACACCTCAATAGGAGCACCTCAATACATAAGGCAAATACTAACAACCATAAAAGGGGAAATCAACAGTAACATATTCATAGTAGGGGACTTTAACACCCCACTTTCACCAATGGACAGATCATCCAAAATGAAAATAAATAAAGAAACACAAGTTTTAAATGATACATTAAACAAGATGGACTTAATTGATATTTATAGGACATTCCATCCAAAAACAACAGAACACACATTTTTCTCAAGTGTTCATGGAACATTCTCCAGGATAGATCATATCTTGGGTCACAAATCAAGCCTTGGTAAATTTAAGAAAATTGAAATTGGATCAAGTATCTTTTCCAACCACAGCGCTATGAGACTAGGTATCAATTACAGGAAAAGATCTGTAAAAGATACAAACACATGGAGGCTAAACAATACACTACTTAATAGCGAAGTGATCACTGAAGAAATCAAAGAGGAAATCAAAAAATACTTAGAAACAAATGACAATAGAGACACGATGACCCAAAACCTATGAGATGCAGCAAAAGCAGTTCTAAGAGAGAAGTTTAGCAATACAATCCTACCTTAAGAAACAGGAAACATCTCGAAGAAACCTCCTAACCTTGCACCTAAAGCAATTAGAGAAAGAAGAACAAAAACCCCCAAAGTTAGCAGAAGGAAAGAAATCATAAAAATCAGATCCGAAATAAATGAAAAAGAAATGAAGGAAATGATAGCAAAGATCAATAAAACTAAAAGCTATCTCTGAGAAGATAAACAAAATTGATAAACCATTAGCCAGACTCATCAAGAAAAATGGGGAGAACACTGAAATCAATAGAATTAGAAATGAAAAATGAGAAGTAACGACTGACACTGCAGAAATACAAAAGATCATGAGAGATGACTACAAGCAACTCTATGCC
Organism: Stenella coeruleoalba; assembly: GCF_951394435.1. Lineage (NCBI taxonomy): Eukaryota > Metazoa > Chordata > Mammalia > Artiodactyla > Delphinidae > Stenella > Stenella coeruleoalba. The sequence continues at coordinate 60,436,197 of NC_137152.1, forward strand.
TATAACATGACCAACCTGGAAGAAATGGACACATTGTTAGAAATGCACAACCTGCCAAGACTGAATCGGAAGAAATAGAAAATATGAACAAGCACTGAAATTGAATCACAAGCACTGAAATTGAAACTGTGATTAAAAATCTTCCAACAAACAAAAGCCCAGGAGCAGATGGCTTCACAGGCGAATTCTATCAAACATTTAGAGAAGAACTAACACCTATCCTTCTCAAACTCTTCCAAATATAGCAGAGGGAGGAACACTCCCAAATTCATTCTACAAGGCCACCATCACCCTGATACCAAACAAGACAAGGATGTGACAAGGAAAGAAAACTACAGGCCAATATCACTGATGAACACAGATGCAAAAATCCTCAACAAAATACTAGCAAACAGAATCGAACAGCACATTAAAAGGATCATACACCATGATCCACTAGGGTTTATTCCAGGGATGCAAGGAATCTTCAGTATATGCAAATCAATCAATGTGATATACCATATTAACAAATTGAAGGAGGAAAACCATATGATCATCTCAATAGATGCAGAGAAAGCTTTCGACAAAATTCAACACCCATTTATGATAAAAAGTCTCCAGAAAGTAGGCATAGAGGGAACTTTCCTCAACATAATAAAGGACATATATGACAAACCCACAGCCAACATGGTCCTCAATGGTGAAAAACTGAAAGCATTTCCACTAAGATCAGGAACAAGACAAGGTTGTCCAGTTTCACCACTCTTATTCAACATAGTTTTGGAAGTTTTAACCACAGCAATCAGAGAAGATAAGGAAATAAAAGCAATCCAAATCGGAAAAGAAGAAGTAAAGCTGTCACTGTTTGCAGATGACATGATATTATACACAGAGAATCCTAAAGATGCTACCAGAAAACTAGTAGAGTTAATCAATGAATTCAGTAAAGTAGCAGGATACAAAAATAATGCACAGAAATCTCTGGCATTCCTATACAATAATGATGAAAAACCTGAAAGTGAAATCAACAAAAAACTCCCATTTACCATTGCAACAAAAAGAATAAAATATCTAGGAATAAACCTACCTAAGGAGACAAAAGACCTGTATGCAGAAAAGTGTAAGACACTGATGAAAGAAATTGAAGATGATACAAATAGGTGGAGGAATATACCATGTTCTTGTATTGGAAGAATCAACATTGTTGAAATGACTCTACTACCCAAAGCAATCTACAGATTCAATGCAATCCCTATCAAACTACCACTGGCATTTTTCATAGAACTAGAACAAAAAATTTCACAATTTGTATGGAAACGCAAAAGACACCGAATAGCCAAAGCAATCTTGAGAAAGAAAAACGGAGCTGGAGGAATCAGGCTTCCTGACTTCAGACTATACTACAAAGCTACAGTAATCAAGACAGTATGGTACTGGCCCCAAAACAGAAATATAGATCAATGGAACAGGATAGAAAGCCCAGAGATAAACCCACGCACATATGGTCATCTTATCTTTGATAAAGGAGGCAGGAATGTACAGTGGAGAAAGGACAACCTCTTCAATAAGTGGTGCTGGGAAAACTGGACAGCTACATGTAAAAGTATGAGATTAGATCACTCCATAACACCATACACAAAAGTAAGCTCAAAATGGATTAGAGACCTAGATGTAAGGCCAGAAACTATCAAACTCTTAGAGGAAAACATAGGCAGAACACTCTATGACATAAATCACAGCAGGATCCTTTTTGACCCACCTCCTAGAGAAATGAAAATAAAAAACAATAAACAAATGTGACCTAATGAAACTTCAAAGCTTTTGCACAGCAAAGGAAACCATAAACAAGATGAAAAGACAACCCTCAGAATGGGAGAAAATATTTGCAAATGAAGCAATTGACAAAGGATTAATCTTCAAAGTTTACCAGCAACACATGCAGCTCAATAACAAAAAAACAAACAACCCAATCCAAACATGGGCAGAAGACCTAAATAGACATTTCTCCAAAGAAGATATACAGACTGCCACAAACATGTGAAAGAATGCTCAACATCATTAATCATTAGAGAAATGCAAATCAAAGCTACAATGAGATATCATCTCACACCAGTCTGAATGGCCATCATCAGTAAATCTAGAAACAATAAATGCTGGAGAGGGTATGCAGAAAAGGGAACACTCTTGCATGGCTGGTGGGTATGTGAATTGGTACAGCCACTATGGAGAACAGTATGTAAGTTCCTTAAAAAACTACAAATTGATCTACCATATGACCCAGCAATCCCAGTACTGGGCATATACCCTGAGAAAACCATAATTCAAAAAGAGTCATGTACCAAAATGTTCATTGCAGCTCTATTTACAATAGCCCGGAGATGGAAACAACCTAAGTGTCCATCATTGGATGAATGGATAAAGAAGATGTGGCACATATATATAATGGAATATTACCCAGCTATAAGAAGAAACGAAATTGAGCTATTTGTGGTGAGATGGATGGACCTAGAGTCTGTCATACAGAGTGAAGTATGTCAGAAAGAGAAAAGAAATACTGTATGCTAACACATATATATGGAATTTAAGAAAAAAAATGTATTGAAGAACCTAGGGGTAAGATAGGAATAAAGACAAAGACCTACTAGAGAATGGACTTAAGGATATGGGTAGGGGGACGGGTAAGCTGTGATAATGTGGGACAGTGGTATGGACATATATACACTACCAAACGTTAAACAGATAGCCAGTGGGAAGCAGCTGCATAGCACAAGGAGACCAGCTCAGTGCTTTGTGACCACCTAGAGGGGTGGGATATGGAGGGTGCGAGGGAGGAAATTGCTAGAGGGAAGAGATATGGGAGCATATGTGTATGTACAACTGGTTCACTTTGTTATAAAGCAGAAACTAACACACCATTGTAAAGCAATTATACCCCAGTAAAGATGTTAAAAAAAAGTCACAAATGTGTGGGGGTCTTACAATGACTGTCTCCCCCAGGAGTTTTTAACTCTCAAATTTGTCCACAGTGAGCCGCAAGCAATTCATTAAGTATATTTCTGGTTTCTCTACCCCAGCACTGCTTCCCATGGAGGTTTATGATTATGATTTTCTGTATTGGTGAATTGTGATTCTCTGTATCTGCCTGTCTTTCTTTCCAATTTTAGTGTCAGCAGTTCTCCCACTCCTCACTTCTCTGATGAATCTAAGAAGAGTTTTTAATTTTTCAGTTTTCAGCTTTTTACCTGTTGTTAGGACAGAATAATGACTTCCAAGCTCCTTACCTTCTGGACTAGAAAGGGGAAGTCCTGGATCTCATACGTGGAATCTAAAGAATAAAACAGAGGGATCTGCGAAGATAATGGAGAAGAAAGAACCTGAGCTCACCTCCTCCCATGAGCACACCAAAGTCACAACTATCCTCAGGATTACCATTGATGAGAAAGACTGGATGCTACTAGAAAATATCTATAACTAAAGACATAAAGAAGGGGGCTTCCCTGGTGGCGCTGTGGTTGAGAATCTGCCTGCTAATGCAGGGGACACGGGTTTGAGCCCTGGTCTGGGAGGATCCCACATGCCACGGAGCAACTAGGCCCGTGAGCCACAACTACTGAGCCTGCGCGTCTGGAGCCTGTGCTCTGCAACAAGAGAGGCCGCGATAGTGAGAGGCCCGCACACCGCGATGAAGAGTGGCCCCCACTTGCCACAACTAGAGAAAGCCCATGCACAGAAACGAAGACCCAACAGAGCAAAAAATAAAAAATAAATAAATTAAAAAAAAAGGAAGAGAGAGAGGTTGAGGTATCTATCAAAAAAAAAAAAAAAAAAAAAGAAAAGAAAAGACATAAAGAAGGGACTACAATGACAGGTAGGAGTAGTGGATTCATGATATAATCAAGTCCCATACCCCTGGGAGGGTGACCCACAAACTGGAGAATAATGATATTGCAGAGATTCTTCAACAGGTGTGAGAGTTCTGAGCCCTACTTAGAGCTCCCCAGCCTTCGGGTCCTGCACCAGGAAGATGAGCCCCTAGAGCATTTGGCTTTGAACTCCAGTGGGGTTTAATTTTAGGAATCCCAAAGGACTGGGGGAAATAGACTTTACTCTTAAAGGGCGCACACAAAATCTCATGTTCACCAGGACCAAGGGCAAAAGCAGTGATTTTATAGGAGCCTGGACCAGACCTACCTGCTGTTCTTGGAGAGTCTTCCAGAGAGGTAGGGGGCAGATGTGTCTCACTCTGGGAACATAGATACTGGCAGCAGCCATATTTGGGAGCTTTCCATCACATGTACAATAGTGCCAGCAGGTGCCATCATGGGATCCTCGCTCTAGCTCATTATCACAAAGACCTGGCCCCACCCAACAGCCTATAAGCACCAGTGCTGGGATGCCTCAGGCCAAACAACTAACTGGGCAAGGACAAAAGCCCCACCCATCAGCAGATAGGCTGCTTAAAGAATTCCTGAGGCCGCAGGTGACCCTAGACACATCTCTTCCCACTAGAGGGCCAAGACCAAGCTTCACCCACCAATGGGCAGGCACAGGAATCCTGCACTACCCTCTAGACTAGCCTCACCCACTAGGGAGCAGACACCAGATGCAAGAAAACCACAAATCTGTAGCCTGTGGACCCAGATCACCCACAGCTGTCCAGACTCTACCCTGGGACCAGCTAGGCCCTGGCTCTGCAAACTAGCAGGCCAACACAAGTTTGAGGACACCCTGGGCCCCATGTCCAACTGTGTCAGGAACTGGCCTCACCCCACCAGTGATCTGACACCAGCTCTGAGATCCCTGAGCCCTGCAGGCACACTCTAGGAAATGGCTCTTCCTGCTGATTGTTACACTTGACAGGATGCTTTGTTATAGCACATGCTATGTATTTCAAATGGACAAAAAAATGGTATTATCTACATTATTTTAAGATAAATTGCCTTTGAATGAGAGCTTCCTTTCCAGTACTTTGAGGTCTACAAAGCGTATCTATAAAAAATCACCATTGTGGAAAATAGAGACTGAGTGGGGGACTACCCTGGCGGTCCAGTGGTTAAGACTTTGCCTTCCAATGCAGGGGGTGAGGGTTCAATCCCTGGTCAGGGAGCTAAGAGCCCACATACCTCACAGCCAAAAAACCAGAACATAAAACAGAAGCAGTATTGTTACAAATTCAATAAAGACTTTAAAAATAGTCCATATAAAAAAAAATCTTAAAAAAAGACTGAGGCGGGGCTTCCCTGGTGGCACAGTGGTTGGGAGTTCGTCCGCCTGCCGATGCGGGGGACGCGGGTTCGTGCCCCGGTCCAGGAGGATCCAGCATGCCACGGAGCGGCTGGGCCTGTGGGCCATGGCCGCTGGGCCTGCACGTCCGGAGACTGTGCTCCGCTGCGGGGGAGGCCACAGCAGTGAGGGGCCCGCGTACCGCAAAAAAAAAAAAGAAAAAAAAAAAGACTGAGGGAGAGAGGCTGTGGTTTTCTTTTTGATTAGTTGCTATAACACTGTCCTTCAGGTGGCTGAGGAATTATCATATTTTCTTTAGACATCATTAAACTCTTAGACATCAATAAAGCTCTTGCAAGACAACTTTTATGCTATAGGAATTCTGCCATTTTGCTAGCACCAACATGGCTCTTCAGCTCACAACTCCATTACAACTATTAACTACATTCATACTATTTTTGTTATAAATCTTCCGAAGTGGTGTGATTCTGAGTATTTAGGTCCACATTCTGTTTTAAGGCTCTATATCCATTTTTCATAAAGAGTTACTATCCCTTTCTATCTTGTGTCATGTCTTCATCATTTTCTAGACTCCAGCTAACTGTGCAATCTCCTCCTCCTTTCTGGCTTTCTTCATGTTCTAACAGTCAGAAATTTCAGGAGACTTTTACTCCTCTGGAGTGAAATTGCCTGGGTTCAAGCCCTCTTTACCACTCACATTGCTGTGTGACTTCAGGTGAGAGACTTGAATCTTTCCTGGCCTCAGTTTTTCCATCTGAAAAAGAGGAGGAAAATATCAACTTCATAGGGTTTCTGTGAAGATTAAATTCTTTGCTAAACTTTAGCACAGGGAGGAAGAGAGGACACTAGAAGAGGCAGTGTTTACCAGGCCATTATATCCAGCTTTTAATCCTCACAACTTCTCAGTGCAGCAACTCCTAGTAATGTCCTCTTTATAGAGATAAAAACCCTTGAAACTCTAAGCTAATGGGTGGAGGAGTGCATACTAAAACACAAGCCTCTTATCTGTGATGCTCACAAATGTCTGCTACTCGCAGAGATTCCTCAGTTCTTGGAGGGATTTCTTACAAGCAAAATTGACAAAGTGAATTCCTGTACATTGAGTCCTTTGGCCTGGACTCCCAAGTTTTTTTCTTGCTACTTCATAAGGATACTCATAAGTATAACAAGCTTTTGGTTTCCTTCAGATGCATAGCAGTGAAGAACACAATGACTAATAGTATAATTTGGGACCATTGCCATGATTCATGCTAAAGTATACGTAGTTTTTTTTTTTTTTTTTTTGCGTTACGCAGGCCTCTCACTGTTGTGGTCTCTCCCGCTGCGGAGCACAGCCTCCGGACGCGCAGGCTCAGTGGCCATGGCTCACGAGCCCAGCCGCTCCGCGGCATATGGGATCTTCCCGGGCCAAGGCACGAACCCGTGTCCCCTGCATCGGCAGGCAGACTCTCAACCACTGCGCCACCAGGGAAGCCCAAGTATACGTAGTTTTACCCACCATTTGCATCAGTACAAATCCAACACATTTAAAATGGCAAATGACATCTTAGTATTATTATGAAAATAACGTGGACCCTATGGACTCCCTGAATATGCCTTAAGTACCCCCAGGGGTTCACAGAACACACTTTGAGAACCACTGACTAAGCAGCCACCTAAAGACATGCATGAATTTCAACTATATTCCACAAGATGGTGCTATAGTAATGCACATCAGTAATTGAATGTTGGGTCAAGACTGATTTTAAAAATTTGGTTGGTTTCAGAAACCAATGTAGCTAAAATGTATATATTAAGAAAGTTGCCTTAAGTGGGCTCTTGGAGTACCAGGTCTATCTTATTATCTGAGCCCTCACCTCCAGCACATAACCTTGTTCCCTGAATACTGCTTTGCACATAGTTACATTCCATATAAACCCTTTCCTCAGGGGCACATTAACACCTCCTGTTAATTTGGATGGTCATATTTTGCAATCATGGACTCTCGAAACCTTATCAAATTTAATGCTTTTTCGTTAAGAATATTTTACCTCCTTCCAAATAACCTTCCACCTTTGTTCTTACAAACCATACACCCTGGAATTACATGTAACTTTCCTGGAGGTGAGATCTTTAAGTTCTGTGGTTCTAAAGCTGTATTTTCAGCGGGGGAGGAGCACAAATCCTTTTGTGACTTTGACAAAAGCTGTGGACCTTCCTCCCTGAAAAAAATGTACATATATGTACATGAAACTTTGCATACAATTTCAAAGAGCTTAGATATGCCCTGAAGCCACGACTCATGTTAAGAACTGCTTTAGTGGTAGAAACTCTTGCCAAGCCCCATCTAACTCTTTCAGTTTAGGTAAAAAAGAAGTTTGTATTACACAAAAGTAGATCTGGAGTCTATATGTCCTCTTATTGTTTTGCTATTATTAAGAACTTTGTATGCTATAGTGTTTTCATCCTTTAAAAATCCCATGCTTCTAGTTGATAAAGAGAAAAATTTAATATGCCCACCAGGATTTTGATATGGCTTTTTGACAAGGGGTCATTACTCTCCATGTTAAGGATTATGTCCTATCTTTTTCATATACACCACTAGCCAAGAACATTTTGCCAAACTTTATTTTTGTATTCTATATTACAAAGCAATAGGATCCATTTTATTTTTTAAATGTAAAATTATAATATTTAATATGACATTTGTTATCAAATTATCGGCAACCTACACTACCCTCAGGGCCTTTGACACTTTCTGAGAGGCTTACTGTCTGAAATTTCTCCTTTAAACATTTATTCATTCAATTCTTGAAGACTTTTCTTTGGAATTCCCTATTAAATGGTGAATTACCCAAGGAAAAGTACATGTTAAGCTGGTGGTTTAAGGTACATTCTGTGGATTCTTGGGTCTCATAAAAATGATCTAGAAAGCCTAAAAAGGTTTTGCTTTTTTAAAAAAATTCTTTATTGGAGTATAATTGTTTTACAATGGTGTGTTAGTTTCTGCATTATAACAAAGTGAATCAGCTATACATATACATATATCCCCATATCGACTCCCTCTTGCATCTCCCGCCAACCCTCCCTATCCCATCCCTCTAGGTGGTCACAGGGCACCGAGCTGATCTCCCTGTGCTATGTGGCTGCTTCCTACTAGCTATTTTATTGTTTTTTTTTGCGGTACGCGGGTCTCTCACCGTTGTGGCCTCTCCCAATGCGGAGCACAGGCTCCGAACGCGCAGGCCCAGCAGCCATGGCCCATGGGCCCAGCCGCTCCGTGGAACGCGGGATCCTCCCGGACCGGGGCATGAACCCGTGTCCCCTGCATCGGCAGGCGGACCCTCAACCACTGCGCCACCAAGGAAGCCCCCCACTAACTATTTTACATTTGTAGTATGTATTAGTCCATGACACTCTCTCACTTCGTCCCAGCTTCCCTTTCCCCCTCCCTGTGTCCTCAAGTCCATTCTCTACACCTGCCTCTTTATTCCAGTCTTGCCCCTAGGTTCTTCATAACCATTTTTTTTTAGATTCCATATATATGTGTTAGCATACGGTATTTGTTTTTCTCTTTCTGACTTATCTCACTCTGTATGACAGACTCTAGGTCCATCCACCTCACTACAAATAACTCAATTTTGTTTCTTTTTATGGATGAGTAATATTCCATTGTATATATGTGTCACATCTTCTTTATCCATTCATCTGTTGATGGACACTTAGGTTGCTTCCATGTCCTAGCTATTGTAAATAGAGCTGTAATGACCATTTTGGTGCATGACACTTTTTGAATTATGGTTTTCTCAGGGTATATGCCCAGTAGTGGGATTGCTGGGTGGTATGGTAGTTCTATTTCTAATTTTTTAAGGAACCTCCATACTGTTCGCCATAGTGGCTGTACCAATTTACATTCCCACTAACAGTGCAAGAGTGTTCCCTTTTCTCCACACCCTCTCCAGCATTTATTGTTTGTAGATTTTTTGATGATGGCCATTCTTATTGGTGTGAGGTGACACCTCATTGCAGTTTTAACTTGCATTTGTCTAAGGATTAGTGATGTGGAGCATCCGTTCATGTGTTTGTGAGCAATCTGTATATCTTCTTTGGAAAAATGTCTATATAGGTCTTCTGCCCATTTCTGGATTGGGTTGTTTGTTTTTTTGATATTGAGCTGCATGAGCTGCTTATAAATTTTGGAGATTACTCATTTGTCTCTTGCTTCATTTGCAAATATTTTCTCCCATTCTGAGGGCTGTCTTTTTGTCTTGTTTATGGTTTCCTTTGCTGTGCAAAAGATTTTAATTTTCATTAGGTCCTGTTTCTTTATTTTTGTTTTTATTTCCATTTTCTAGGATGTGGATCAAAAAGGATCTTGCTGTGATTTATGTCATAGAGAGTTCTGCCTATGTTTTCCTCTAAGAGTTTTATACTGTCTGGCCTTACATTTAGGTCTTTAATCCATTTTGAGTTTTTTTTTGTGTATGGTGTTGGGGAGTGTTCTACTTTCATTCTTTTACATGTAGCTATCCAGTTTTCCCAGCACCACTTATTGAAGAGGCTGTCTTTTCTCCATTGTATATTCTTGCCTCCTTTATCAAAGATAAGATGACCATATATGTGTGGGTTTATCTCTTGGTTTTCTGTTCTGTTCCATTGATCTATAGTTCTGTTTTTGTGCCAGTACCATACTGTCTTGATTACTGTAGCTTTGGAGTATAGTCTGAAGTCAGGGAGCCTGATTCCTCCAGCTCCGTTTTTCTTTCTCAAGATTATTTTGGTTATTAGGAGTCTTTTGTTTTTCCATGAAAATTGTGATATTTTTTGCCCTAGCTCTGTGAAAAATTCCATTGGTAGTTTGATAGGGATTGCATTGAATCTCTAGATTTCTTTGAGAAGTATAGTCATTTTCTCAATGTTGATTCTTCCAATCCAAGAACATGGTATAGCTCTCCATCACTTTGTATCATCCTAAAATTCCTTCATCACTGTCTTATTGTTTTCTGCATACAGGTCTTTGGTCTCCTTAGGTAGATTTATTCCCAGGTATTTTATTCTTTTTGTTGAAATGGTAAATGGGAGTGTTTCATTAATTTCTCTTTCAGATATTTCATCTTTAGTGTATAAGAATGCAAGACATTTCTGTGCATTCATTTTGTATCCTGCTACTTTACCAAATTCACTGAATAGCTCTAGTAGTTTTCTGGTAGAATCTTTAGGATGTATAGCATCATGGCATCTGCAAACAGTGACAGTTTTACTTCTTGTTTTCATATTTGGATTGTTTTTATTTCTTTTTCTTCTCTGATTTCTGTGGCTGAACCTTCCACAATTATGTTGATTAATAGTGGTGAGAGTTGGCAACCTTGTCTTGTTTCTGGTCTTAGTGGATATGGTTTCAGTTTTTCACCATTCAGAACAATGTTGGCTGTGGGTTTGTCATATATGGCCTTTATTATGTTGACGAAAATTCCCTCTATGCCTACTTTTCTGGAGGGCTTTTTGAATAAATGGGTGTTGAATATTGTCAAAAGCTTTTTCTGCATCTATTGAGAAGATCATATGCTTTTTTCCTTCAATTTTTTAATATGGTTTTATCACATTGATTTGTGTGTAGTGAAGATTCCTTGCATTCATGGGATAAACCCCATGTGATCATGGTGTGTGATCATTTTAATGTGCTGTTGGATTTGGTTTGCTAGTATTTTGTTGAGGATTTTAACATCTATGTTCATCAGTGATATTGGCCTGTAGTTTTCTTTCTTTGTGACATCTTTGTCTGGTTTTGGTATCAGGGTGATGGTGGCCTCTTAGAATGAGTTTGGGAGTGTTCCTCCCTCTGATACATGTTGGAAGAGTTTGAGAAAGATAGGTGTTAGCTCTTCTCTAAATGTTTGATAGAATTCGCCTGTGAAGCCATCTGGTCTTGGGCTTTTGTTTCTTGGAAGATTTTAATCACAGTTTCAATTTCAGTGCTTGTGATTTGTCTGTTCATATTTTCCATTTCTCCCTGGTTTAGTCTCTGAAGGTTTTGCTTTTCTAATAATTTGCCCATTTCTTCCATGTTGTCCATTTTATTGGCCTGTATGTGCTTGTAGTAATGTCTCATGATCCTTAGTATTTCTGCAGTGTCAGTTGTTACTTCCTTTTCATTTCTAATTCTATTTATTTGAGTCTTCTCCCTTTTGTTTTTGTTTTTTTTTGATGAGTCTGGCTAATGGTTTATCAATTTTGTTTATCTTCTCAAAGAGCCAGCTTTTAGTTTTATTGATCTTTGCTATCCTTTCCTTCATTTCTTTTTCATTTAGTTATGATCTGATCTTTATGATTTCTTTCCTTCTGCTAACTTTGGGGTTTTTTTGTTCTTTCTCTAACTGTTTTTGATGTAAGGGTAGGTTGTTTATTTGAGATGTTTCTTGTTTCTTGAGGTAGGATTGTATTGCTGTAAACTTCCCCTTAGAACTGCTTTTGCTGCATCCCATATGTTTTGGCTGATTGCGTTTTCATTTTCATTTGGTCCTAGGTATTTTTTGATTTCCTCTTTGATATTTTCAGTGATTTCTTGGTTATTTAGTAGCATATTGTTTAGGTTCCATGTGTTTGTATTTTTTACAGATTTTTCTTGCAATTGATATCTAGTCTCACAGTGCTGTGGTTGGAAAAGGTACTTGATATGATTTCAATTTTCTTATATTGATGAGGCTTTATTTGTGGACCAAGATATTATCTCTCCTGGAGAATGTTCCATGAGCACTTGAGAAAAATATGTATTCTGTTGTTTTTGGATGGAATGTCCTATAAATATCAATTAAGTCCATCTTATTTAATGTATCATTTAAAGCTTGTGTTTCCTTATTTATTTTCATTTTGGATGATCTTTCCATTTGTGAAAATGGGATGTTGAAGTCCCCTACTATGATTGTGTTACTGTTGATTTCCCTTTTATCACTGTTAGAATTTTTCTTATGTATTGAGGTGCTTCTGTGTTGTGTGCATAAATCTTTACAATTGTTATATCTTCTTCTTGGTTTGATCCCTTGATCATTATTTAGTGTCCTTCTTTGTCTCTTGTGATAGTCTTTATTTTAAAGTTTAGTTTATCTGATATGAGTATTGCTACTCCAGCCCTCTTTTGATTTCTTTGGCATTGAATATCTTTTTCCATCCCTTCACTCTCTGTCTGTGTGTGTCCCTAGGTTTGAAGTGAGTCTCATCTAGACAGCATATATATGCATCTTGTTTTTGTGTCCATTCAGCCAGTCTATGTCATTTGGTGGGAGCATTTAATCGATTTACATTTAAGGTAATTATCAATATACATGTTCCTATTCCCATTTTCTTAATTGTTTTGAGCTCATTATTATAGGTATTTTCCTTCTCTTGTGTTTCTTGCCTATAGAAGTTCCTTTAGCATTTGTTGTAAAGCTGGTTTTGTGGTGCTGAATTCTCTTAGCTTTTGGTTGTCTGTAAAGGTTTTAATTTCTCCATTGAACGTGAATGACATCTTTGCTGGGTAGAGTAATCTTGGTTGTAGGTTTTTCCCTTTCATCACTGTAAATATGTCCTGCCACTCCCTTCTGGCTTGCAGAGGTTTTGCTGGAAGGTCAGCTGTTACCGTTATGGGGATTCCCTGTGTGTTATTTGTTGTTTTTCCCTTGCTGCTTTTAATATTTTTTCTTTGTATTTAATTTTTGATAGTTTGATTAATATGTGTCTTGGCGTGTTTCTCCTTGGAATTTTCCTGTATAGACTCTCTGCACTTCCTGTGCTTGATTGACTATTTCCTTTTCTATATTAGGGAAGTTTTCAACTATAATCTCTTCAAACATTTTCTCAGTCCTTTTCTTTTTCTCTTCTTCTTCTGGGTCCCCTATAATTCGAATGTTGGTGCGTTTAATGTTGTCCCAGAGGTCTCTGAGACTGTCCTCAATTCTTTTCATTCTTTTCTCTTTATTCTGCACTGTGGTAGTTGTTTCCACTATTTTATCTTCCAGATCACTTATTCGTTCTTCTGCCTCAGTTATTCTGCTATTGATTCTTTCTAGAGAATTTTTAATTCATTTACTGTGTTTTTCATCATAGATTGTTTCCTCTTTAGTTCTTCTAGGTCCTTGTTAAATGTTCCTTGTCTTTTCTCCATTCTATTTCCAAGATTTTGTATCAACTTAACTATCATTACTCTGAATTATTTTTCAGGTAGACTGCCTGTTTCCTTCTCATTTGTTTGGTCTGGTGGGTTTTTACCTCGCTCCTTCATCTGGTGAGTAATTCTCTGTCTTCTCATTTTGCTTAACTTACTGTGTTTGGGGTTTCCTTTTCACAGGCTGCATATTTGTTATTCCTGTTGTTTTTAGTGTCTGCCGCCAGTAGGTAATGTTGGTTCAGTGGGTTTTGTAGGCTTCCTGGTTGAAGGGACTGGTGCCTGTGCTCTGGTGGATGAAGCTGGATCTTGTCTTTCTGTTGGGCAGGAATGCATCCAGTGGTGCGTTTTGGGGTGTCTGTGGCCTTATTATGATTTTAGGCAGCCTCTCTGCTAATGGGTGGTGTTTTGTTCCTGTCTTACTAGTTGTTTGGAATGGGCTGTACAGCACTGGAGCTTGCTGGTCATTGAGTGGAGCTGGGTCTTAGCATTGAAATGGAGATTTCTGGGAGAGCTCTTGCCGATTGATATTACATGGGACCAGGAAGTCTCTTGTGGTCCAGTGTCTTGAACTCAGCCCTCCCACCTCAGAGGCTCAGTCCTCTCACCCGTCTGGGGAACCAAGACCCTGTCAACCACATGGCTGCAGCATCAGTTGGCATTATTGTTGCTTTCTTTCTCTCTCAACAACTGAGCATGATAACATAGAGCCTCTTTCTTCTGAATCAGCAGAAGCTGAAGGATAGCTGGTGGGAGCAGGAGGAGCCACAGACACAGTTGATGTTTGATTCCAGTGAAGTCAAAACAGTGCAAACCCCCCTTCTCTTTTTTTTTGCGGTACGTGGGCCTCTCACTGCCGTGGCCTCTCCCGTTGCGGAGCACAGGCTCCGGATGCACAGGCTCAGCGGCCATGGCTCACGGGCCCAGCCACTCCGTGGCATGTGGGATCCTCCCAGACCGGGGCACGAACCCGTGTCCCCTGCATCGGCAGGCAGACTCCCAACCACTGCGCCACCAGGGAAGCCCGCAAACCCCCCTTCTCTTGCACCCTGCACCAACTTTCTCAGCACACAATCTGCCACGTCACCACCTAAAAAGGTTTTGTTTGCAGTTTTAAAAATTTGTAAGTTTTGAATGAACAAAAACCTCAAATACAGGTGTTATGTATCAAATTTAACATATTGGAGTACAGTAATGCCTTAACTTTTGATTAACTTTGTAATATGAATTAATTAAAGATTTGCATCTATAGATTAGATTTATATTAGTAAAATGCCACTCTTTTTGTATTCTTATTGGAAGGGCTCAGCATACAATTTGTTTGGTAATACAATTCTTCTGAGAATAATTGCCATAAGCTATTAGTTACACTACTCCTACATATTTCTCTCTACACCTAATTGTGCCCTTCATACTTTTCCATCCAGTCCACTATCCCATCCTTCCTCTCATCAAACCCCTTCATGCTTTCTTAAATATATGTTTTACCAGGCACTCATTTACTCCCTTATATCATGTCTGATAGAGGCTCCAAAAGCCCCCTTTTTACTCACTGCTTTCAGTAATCTGATTTCCCCCAGACCCCAGCCATTTTTGCCTTCTTCTCTCAACAGTGCTGCTTTCTGAGGCTGTTTCTATGTACCACCTTTCTGACAGCTGGGGACTAATTTTAACTAGGGAGCGAGTAGTCTTTCTGGAAGGGGATGAGGGCAGAGGCAGTTCTGACTACAACTTGGTAAACAGGGCTGAATCTAACCAGATGCTACCAACCAAACATGCTGCTGCCTAAAGTTTACTCAGAGGTGAGTAACAGCTTGAGGACCTGACAGTGTAATCCAGAGGAAGGAATATTGCAATGATTGTAATTCCTTCAGTCTTTTTTCCCCCAGAATTTTTTTTTCAACCCCTAACTATACATACAACTTTGGGCAAGTCACTTTCCTATCTGAGTTTCCTCATCATGGTGTACAGAACTTAAAAAGTTGGAGTCAAATAGCCTGGAGTCAAATAGCCTAGAGTCAAATTAGCCTGATTGCATGATCTTGAGGTCTAACACCCTATGTTTAGGTGCTAAAAACAGAAAGAAAGGCCCAGGGCTACTGGGAATGAAGAAAGGCCCTGGGGTTGAGAGTAGATCAGTTCCAGGAGAAGGAGAGAAACCTTGGATAGGTTTCACTAGATGCTATGTGATGAGATGACAATAGATATAGAGGAGTAGAGGCCTGGGGAAGGTGATGGACTAGGGCACACTGGAACAAAAACCAAACTTTTCTTGTTTTGCAGTGTTGCTCTGCCCTAAATTACTATCGTCCAAACCCTTGCAGTGTGTCACCAGATGTCTCATTGCTGTTTCCCCTGCATTCTACCACTCAGCTTTGTAATTCCTTTTGCACGTGACCTTAAGACTAAATTTCCTAAAGTGCAACTTCATTCATGCCACTTCCCTTCTTTAAAAATATCAGCCAGTGATTTCCCATGGCCTACAGAATAAAATAGAAACTATTCTTGCTTTTGAGGTCATTATTCATCTGTCCTCAACTAGTTTCCAAGTCTTATTCACTTCTCCCCTGCAGGTACTCAATGCACACGTCACTCTGGATTCCTTTTTCTTCCAACATGTAATGTCTATACTCACCTTAGTTGACAATCCTATCCATACTTTATGGTCTATTTCAAATGATCCTGTGTCTCTCAACTCTTCACTTCCTCTTTGGAGTGCTCTGCTGGTACCTTTCATAGGCAATTCCCACATTTTGTCTTGTGTGTGATTGCTTTTTGTATTAAATTTCCCTTTCTTAGGTGTAAGTTCCCGGAGGGTAGAGACTCCACGTCATTTCATCTGTATCGGTTTCTTCTATCTAAACCCTACAATTGTGCCTGGTATATTTCTGTGTGCATTGAGATTCAATAAATATTGAAATAAATGTAATACTTAAAAAATCTGCTTTCTCCAAACTCAGTTCTTTTTGTTCTGTTTTCTAAGTAATTGAAAAGGATTTTGAGCTATAAGACTTTTAGGGAACCATTCTGGTAGGGCATTTGTGTAGTAGTTCTAGTACTAGTTTCCAGCTTTAACCTGATGTTCATCCCTACTGAAGCCAGCAAGTCTCTTAATATACTGGGGGCAGCTAAGAAAAAGTTTGTGACTGACTATTGAGTTACAACAATGTCTATTGAGATCAGAATGAGGACAATATCTATTATGATATAGTTTCAAAGGTTTCATATATTGCCCCTTTTTATTTCCTACTCTAGGATTCTAGAACCTCCACAAAGCAAACCTGACTATCTCAAACTGCCAGGGTTCTAGGGTTTCTGTCCATGTTACACTGTTCCTCCCACCAATTTCCCAAGGAAAACCTAGTACACATTATCCCTAAACTTCCACTTCAGAGCAGGTTAAACAACATTTCCTTGGAAACAGTTGATAGTATTTCCAACAAATGGAGAGGTGAAAATTGCATCTGTGGCCACTGTTAGGTACAATTATCTACTTAATGCAGAATTCTGCTATGTATTCTGGGGCCCAAGGGACTGTGGAGTAAGACGAATTAAATGAAAGTACTTAGATTTGAGTATTTGGATTGGAACTTAACAATTTTTAGTCCTGTGAGAGGCAGGGATTTTTGTACATGAGACAACTGAAATAAAATTGGAGAGACGCTGGGAGCAATTGGTTCAAGATGGTGGAGTAGAAGGACGTGCACTCACTCCCTCTTGCAAGAGGACTGGAATCACAGCTAGCTACTGAAGAATCATTGACAGGAGGACACCGGAACTCACGAAAAAAGATACCCCACAACCAAAGACAAAGGAGAAGCCGCAATGAGACGGTAAGAGGGGTTCAATCACAATAAAATCAAATTCCGTAACCACTGGGCGGATGATGCACAAACTGGAGAACAATTACAGCACAGAAGTCCACCCACTGGAGTGAAGGTCCTTAGCCCCACATCAGGCTTCCCAACCTGGGGGTCTGGCAACGGGAGGAGGAATTCCCAGAGAATCAGACTTTGAAGGCTAGTGGGATTTGATTGCAAGACATCAACAGGACTGGGGGAAACAGAGACTCCATTCTTGGAGGGCACACACAAAGTAGTGGGTGCATGAGACCCAGAGGGAAGGAGCAGTGACCACATAGGAGATGATCTCCTGCTGAGGCATGGGGTGGATGTGGCTTACTGCAAGGACAAGGACACAGGCAGCAGAAGCTCTGGGAAGTGCTCCTTTGCATAAGTCCTCCTGGAGTCCACCATTAGCCCCACCAAAAAGCTTGTAGCCTCCAGTGCTGGGATGCCTCAGGCCACAAAGCCAACAAGGAGGGAACTCAACCCCACTTATCAGAAGACAAGAAGATTAAAGTTTTATTGAGCTCTTCCCACCAGAACAACACCAGCCCTACCCACCACCAGTCCCTTTCATCAGGAAGCTTGCATAAGCCTCTGAGATAACTTTATCCACTAGAGGGCAGACAGAAGAAGCAAGAACTACAATCCTGCAGCCTGTGGAACAAAAACCACATTCACAGAAAGATAGACAAAGTGAAAAGGCAGAGAACTTTGTACCAGATGAAGGAACAAGATAAAATCCAAGAAAAACAACTAAATAAAGTGTATATAGGCAACCTTCTAGAAAAAGAATTCAGAATAATGATAGTGAAGATGACCCAGGACCTCAGAAAAAGAATGGAGGCAAAGATTGAGAAGATGCAAGAAATGTTTAACAAAGACCTAGAAGAATTAAAGAACAAACACCTAGAAGAATTAAAGAACTGACAAACAGAGGTGAACAATACAATAACTGAAATGAAAAACACACTAGAAGGAATCAATAGCAGAATAACTGAAGCAAAAGAATGGGTAAGTGACCTGGAAGACAGAAAGGTGGAATTCACTGCCACAGAACAGAATAAAGAAAAAAGAATGAAAAGAAATGAAGACAGCCTAAGAGACATCTGTGACAACATTAAACACACCCACATTCACATTATAGGGGTCCGAGAAGGAGAAGAGAGAGAGAAAGGACCCAAGAAGGTATTTGAAGAGATTACAGTCAAAAACGTCCCTAAGGTCTCCCAAGATAGGGGGTTGGCCAATCTGGGGCGTCCAAACCATCCAGAGAAGCTGGCAGGGAAGAAGCAACTCTTAGCACTTTTCGCTTCTGCAATCCTTTCCCCAGGACCACAAATCCCAGATGTCACTGTGGCCGCCCCCACCCCATTATTACCCTCCGAGGCTGGTAGTCTGGGTCGCCTGGGCCAGGAGTGCCCTCTAGCAGCAGACGAGAGCATCAGTACACAGACGCCAACAGCTCGGGAGCCTGGGAAACTGTGGCTGCACAGGCTGAGTGGACGGAGAGGACAGACATGGCGGTACTGCGAGGTCCATTCTGTCAGCAGGTGGTTAATTTTTAGATGAAACAAACACTCACTAATTTAGATGCGACAAAAATCACCACGTTTGGAGGAGCAACAAGATGGTGGAAGAATAAGACATGGAGATCACCTTCCTCCTCACAAATACATCAGAAATACATTTACATGTGGAACAACTCCTGCAGACCACCTACTGAATGCTGGCAGAAGACCTCAGACCTCCCAAAAGGCAAGAAACTCCCCACATACCTGGGTAGGGCCAAAAAAAAGAAAAAAACAGAGACAAAAGGATAGGGATGGGACCTGCACCAGTGGGAGGGAACTGTGAAGGAGGAAAGGTTTCCACACAATAGGAAGCCCCTTTGCGGGCTGAGACTGCGGGTGGTGGAGGGGGGAAGCTTTGGAGCCATGGAGGAGAGAGCAGCAACAGGGGTGCGGAGGGCAAAGCAGAGACATTCCCACACAGAGGATTGGTGCCGACTAGCACACACCAGCCCGAGAGGCTTCTCTGCTTACCCGCCAGGGCAGGCGAGGGCTGGGAGCTGAGGCTCAGACTTCGGAGCTTAGATCCCAGGGAGAGGACTGGGGTTGGCGGCATGAACACAGCCTGAAGGGAGCTAATGTGCCACAGCTAGCTGGGAGGGAGTCTGGGAAAAAGTCTGGAGCTGCTGAAGAGGCAAGACACTTTTTCTTGCCTCTTTGTTTCCTGGTTTGCAAAGAGAGGGGATTAAGAGTGCCACTTAAAGGAGCTCCAGAGACGTGCGCAAGCCGCGGCTATCAGCGTGGACCCCAGAGATGGGCATGAGACGCTAAGGCTGCTGCTGCAGCCACCAAGAAGCCTGTGTGCAAGCACAGGTCACTATCCACACCTCCCCTCCCAGGAGCCTGTGCAGCCTGCCACTGCCAGGGTCCTGTAATCCAGGGACAACTTCTCCAGGAGAACACACAGCACACCTCAGGCTGCTGCAACGTCTTGTTGACCTCTGCCGCCGCAGGCTTGCCCTGCATCCCTTACCCCTCCCTCCCCACGGCCTGAGTGAGAGACCTGCCTAATCAGCTGCTCCATTAACCCCGTCCTGTCTGAGCGAAGAACAGACGCCCTCAGGAGACCTACATGCAGAGGCGGGGCCAAATCCAAAGCTGAAACCCAGGAGCTGTGCGAAGAAAGAAGAGAAAGGGAAATTTCTCCCAGCAGCCTCAGGAGCAGTGGATTAAATCTCCACAATCAACTTGATGTAGCCTGGATCTGTGGAATACCTGAATAGACAATGACTCATCCCAAATTGAGGAGGTGGTCTTTGGGAGCAACGATATATATATTTCCTTCCATTTTTTTCATTTTGTGAGTGTATATGTGTATGCTTTTGTGTGTGATTTTGTCTGTATAACTTTGCTTTTACCATTTGTCCTAGGGTTCTCTCTGTCCTTTTTTTTTTCTTTTTTCAGTATAGTTTTTAGAGCTTATTATAACTGGTGAATTTGTTTTTTGGTTTGGTTGCTCTCTTCTTTCTTTCTTTCATTCTTTTTTTGCATTATATTTAAATTTTTTTAAATAATAAATTTTTATTTTAATAACTTTGTTTTATTTTATTTTATTTACTTCTTTCTTTTGTTCTTTCTTTCTTTCTTTTACTCACTTTTATTCTGAGCTGTGTGGATGACAGGCTCTTGGTGCTCCAGCCAGATGTCAGGGCTGTACATCTGAGGAGGGAGAGCCAAGTTCAGGATACTGGTCCACAAGAGACCTCCCAGCTCCATGAAATATCAAATGGTGAAAATCTCCCAGATATCTCCATCTCAACGCCAAGACCAGCTCCACTTAATGACCAACAAGCTACAGTGCTGGACTCCCTATGCCAAACAACTAGTCAGACAGGAACACAACCCCACCCATTAGAAGAGAGGCTGTCTAAAATCATAATAAGGCCCCAGACACCCCAAAACACAACACCAGACGTGGACTTGCCCAACAGAAAGACAAGATCCAGCCTCATCCACCAGAACACAGGCACTAGTCTCCTCCACCAGGAGGCTTACACAACCCACTGAACCAACCTTAGAGCCTTGGGGCAGACACCGAAAACAACAGGAAATATGAACCTGCAGCCTGCAAAAAGGAGACCCCAAACACAGTAAGTTAAGCAAAATGAGAAGCAGAGAAACACACAGCAGATGAAGGAGCAAGGTAAAAACCCATCAGACCTAACAAATGAAGAGGAAATACGCAGTTTACCTGAAAAAGGATTCAGAATAATGATAGTAAAGATGATCCAAAGTCTTGGAAATAGAATGGAGAAAATACAAGAATCATTTAACAAGGACCTAGAAGAACTAAAGAGCAAACAAACAGTGATGAACGACACAATAAATGCAATTAAAGATTCTCTAGAAGGGATCAATAGCAGAATAACTGAGGCAGAAGAACTGATAAGGGATCTGGAAGGTAATATAGTGGAAATAATTACTGCAGAGTAGAATAAAGAAAAAAGAATTAAAAGTATTGAGGACAGTCTCAGACACCTCTGGGACAACATGAAATGCACAAACATTCAAATTATAGGGGTCCCAGAAGAAGAGAAAAGGACAGGGACTGAGAAAATATTTGAAGAAATTATAGTTGAAAATTTCCCTAATATGGGAAAGGAAACAGTCAAGTAGAGGAAGTATAGAGAGTCCCATATAGGATAAAGCAAAGCAGAAACATGCCAAGACACATATTAATCAAACTATCAAAAATTAAATACAAAGATAAAATATTAAAACCATCAAGGGAAAAATAACACACAAGGGAATCCCCATAAGGTTAACATCTGATCTTTCAGCAGAAACTCTGCAAGCCAGAAGGGAGAGGCAGGACATATTTAAAGTGATGAAGGAGAAAAACCTACAACCAAAATTTCTCTACCCAGCAAGGATCTCATTCAGATTTGATGGAGAAATTAAAACCTTTACAGACAAGCAAAAGCTAAGAGAATTCAGCACCACCAAACCTGTTTTACAACAAATGCAAAAGGAACATTTGTAGGCAAGCAACATAATAAAAGGAAAAGACCTACAATAATAAACCCAAAACAATTAAGAAAATGGTAATAGGAACACACATATCAATAATTACCTTAAATGTAAATGGATTAAATGCCCCAACCAAAAGATACAGACTGGTAGAATGGATACAAAAACAAGACCCATATATATGTTGTCTACAAGACACCCACTGCAGACCTAGGGACACATACAGCCCAAAAATTAGGGGATGGGAAAAGATATTCTATACAAATTGAAATCAAAAGAAAGCTGGAGTAGCAATTCTCATATCAGAAGAAATAGACTTAAAAAAAAGACTATTACAAGAGACAAAGAAGGACACTACATAATGATAAAAGGATCAATCAAAAAAGAAGATATAAAAATTGTAAATATTTATGCCCCCAACATAGGAGCACCTCAATACATAAGGCAAATTGCAGACTCAATGCAATCCCTAACCAACCTATCAAACTACCACTGGAATTTTTCACATAACTAGAACAAAAAATTTCACAATTTGTATGGAAACACAAAAGACCCCAAATAGCCAAACCAATCTTGAGAAAGAAAAACAGAGCTGGAAGAATCAGGCTCTCTGACTTCAGACTACACTGCAAAGCTACAGTCATCAAGATAATGTGGTACTGGCACAAAAACAGAAATATAGATCAAAGGAACAGGATAGAAAACATAGAAATAAACACATGCACATATGGTCACCTTATGTTTGGTAAAAGAGGCAGGAATATACAGTGGAGGAAAGACATCCTTTTCAATAAGTGGTGCTGGGAAAATTGGACAGCTATATGTAAAAGAGTGAAGTTAGAACACTCCCTAACACCATACACAAAAATAAGCTCAAAATGGATTAAATACCTAAATGTAAGGCCAGACACTGTCAAACTCTTAGAGGAAAACATAGAAAGAACACTCTATGACATAAATCACAGCAAGATCCTTTTTGATCCACCTCCTGGAGAAATGGAAATAACAACAAAAATAAAGAAATGGGACCTAATGAAACTTAAAAGCGTTTGCACCTCAAATAAAACCATAAACAAGATGAAAAGACAACCCTCAGAATGGGAGATAATATTTGCAAATGAAGCAACTGACAAAGGATTACTCTCAAAAATTTACAAGCAGCTCATGCAGCTTAATATGAAAAAAACAAACAACCCAATCCAAAAATGGGCAGAAACCTAAGTAGACATTTCTCCAAAGAAGATATATAGATTTCCAACAAACACATGAAAGGATGCTCAACATCACTAATCATTAGAGAAATGCAAATCAAAATTACAATGAGATATCATCTCACACCAGTCAGAATGGCCATCATCAAAAAATCTACAAACAATAAATGCTGGAGAGGGTGTGGAGCAAAGGGAACCCTCTTGCCCTGTTGGTGGGAATGTAAATTGATACAGCCACTATGGAGAACAGTATGGAGGTTCCTTAAAAAACTAAAATTAGAACTATCATAGGACCCAGCAATCCCATGACTGGGCATATACTCTGAGAAAAGCAGAATTCAAAAAGAGTCATGTACCACAATGTTCATTGCAACTCCATTTACAATAGCCAGGATATGGGAGCAACCTATGTGTCCATCAAGAGATGAATGGATAAAGAAGATGCGGCACATATATACAATGGAATATTACTCAGCATAAAAAGAAACGAAATTGTTATTTGTCATGAGGTGAGTGGACTTAGGGTCTGTCATACAGAGTGAAGTAAGTCAGAAAGAGAAAAACAAATACCGTATGCTAACACATATATATGGAATCTAAAAAAAAAAGTTTATGAAGAACGTAGTGGCAGGACAGGAATAAATATTCACACCTACTAGAGAATGGACTTGAGGATAAGGGGAGGGGGATGGGTAAGGTGAGACAAAGTGAGAGAGAGGCATGGACATATATACACTACCAAATGTAAAATGGGTAGCTACTGGGAAGCAGCCACATAGCACAGGGAGATTAGCTCAGTGTTTTGTGACCACCAGAGGGGTGGGTTATGGAATGTGAGAGGGAGGGATATGTAATAGGGAAGAGATATGAGGATATACATATATTTATAACTGATTTACTTTGTTATAAAGCAGAAACTAACACACCATTGTAAAGCAATTATAGTCCAATAATGATATTTTAAAAAAAAGTCCCATACATCGGAAAGGAAATAACCACCCAAGTCCAGGAAGTGCAGAGAGTCCCAGGCAGGATAAACCCAAGGAGAAACATGCCAAGACACATAGTAATCAAGTTGACAAAAAACTATGACAAAGGAAAATAATTAAAAGCAACAAGGGAAAAATGACAAATAACATACAAGGGAGTTCCCATAAGGTTAACAGCTGATTTCTCAGCAGAAACTGTACAAGCCAGAAGGGAGTGGCACGGTATATTTAAACTGATGAAAGGAAAGAACCCACAACCAAGATTACTCTTCCTGGCGATGATCTCATTCAGGTTCGACAGAGAAATCAAAAGCTTTGCAGATAAGCAAAAGCTAAGAGAATTCAGCACCCCCAAACCAGTTCCACAACAAATGCTAAAGAAACTTCTCTAAGTGGGAAACACAAGAAAAGAAAAGCACCTAGAAAAACAAACCCCAAACAATTAAGAAAATACCAATAGGAACATACATATTGATAATTACCTTATATATGAATGGATTAAATATTCCAACCAAAAGACACAGGCTCAGTGAATAATACAAATACAAGACCTGTATATATGCTGTCCACAAGAGACCCACTGCAGACCTAGGGACACATACAGACTTAAAGTGAGGGGATGGAAAAAGAAATTCCATGCAAATAGAAATCAAAAGAAAGCTGGAGTAGCAATACCCATATAAGATAAATTAGACTTAAAGAATATTACAAGAGACAAGGAAGGACAATACATAATGATCAAGGGATCAATCCAAGAAGAAGGTATAAAAATTACAAATATATATGCACCCAACATAGGAGCACCACTATACATAAGACAAGTGCTAACAGCTATAGAAGAGGAAATTGACAGTAACACAATAACAGTGGGGGAATTTAACACGTCACTTACACCAATGGACAGATCATCCAGATAGAAAATTAATAAGGAAACACAAGATTTAAATCGCACAATAGACCAGATAGATTTAATTGATATTTATAGAACATTCCATCTGAAAATAGCACATTACACTTCTCAAGTGCGCATGGAATATTCTCCAGGATAGATCACATTTGCATCACAAATCAAGCCTCAGTAAATTTAAGAAAACTGAAATCATATCAAGTATATTTTCCGACCACAACACTATGAGATTAGAAATAAATTACAGGGCAAAAAACACAAACACATGGAAGCTAAACAATATGTTACTAAATAAACAAGAGATCGCTGAAGAAATCAAAGAGAAAATCAAACAATACCTAGAGAGAAATGACAAGAAAACCACAATGATCCAAAACCTATGGGATATAGCAAAAGCACTTCTAAGAGGGAAGTTTATAGCAATACAAGCCTAACCCAAGAAAAAAGAAAAATCTCAAATAAACAATCTAACCCTACACCTAAAAGAACTAGAGAAAGAAGAACAAACAAAACTCAAAGTTAGCAGAAGGAAAGAAATCACAAAGATCAGAGCAGAAATAAATGGAATACAAACAAAGAAAACAATAACAAAGATCAATAAAACTAAAAGCTGGCTCTTTGAGAAGATAAACAAAATTGATAAACCTTTAGCCAGGCTCATCAAGAAAAAGAGGAAGGGAATTCAAATAAAAAAATTAGAAATGTAAAAGGGGAAGTTACAGTGCACACCATAGAAATAATAAGCAGCATAAGAGACTCCTACAAGAAACTCTATGCCAACAAAATTGACAACCTGGAAGAAATGGACAAATTCTTAGAAAGGTATAACCTTCCAAGACTGAAGCAACAGGAAGAAATAGAAAACAGGAAGAGAGCAAACATAAGTAATGAAATTGAAACTGTGATTAAAAATCTTCCAACAAACAAAAGTCCAGGACCAGAAGGTTTCACAGGTGAATTCTATCAAACTGTTACAGAAGAGCTAACACCCATCCTTCTCAAAGTCTTCCAAAAAATTAGACAGGAAGGAACATTCCCAAACTCATTCTATGAGGCCACCATCACGCTGATACCAAAACCAGAAAAATATATCACACACACAAAAATTACAGACCAATATCACTGGTGAACAAAGATGCAAAAATCCTCAAGAAAATACTAGCAAAGAGAATCCAACAGCACATTAAAAAAACATACACCATTTTCAAGTGGGGCTTATCCCAGGAATGCAAACATCCTTCAAAATATGCAAACCAATCATTGTGATACACCATATTAACAAATTGAAGAAAAAAACATATCATCAACTCAATAGATGCAGAAAAAGCTTTTGACAAAATTCCACACCCATGTAGATAAAAACTCTCCAGTAAGTGGGCATAGAGGAACCTACGTAAACATAATATGGGCCATATATGATAAACCCATAGCAAACATCATTCTCAATGGTGAAAAACTGAAAGCATTTCTACCAAGATCAGGAACAAGACAAGAATGTCAACTCTCACCACTATTATTCAACATAGTATTGGAAGTCCTAACCATGGCAATCAGGGAAGAAAAAGAAATAAAATAATCCAATTTAGAAAAGGAGAAGTATAACTGTCACTGTTTTCAGATGATATGACACTATACATAGAGAATCTGAAAGATGTCACCAGAAAAATACTAGATCTAATCAATGAATTTGGTAAAGTTGCAGGATACAAAATTAATGCACAGAGATCTCTGCCATTGCTACACACTAACAATGAAAATTCAGAAAGAGAAATTACTGAAACAATCCCATTCACCAATGCAACAAAAATAATAAAATACCTAGGAATAAACCTACCTAAGGATATAAAAGACCTGCACTCAGACAACTATAGAGCACAGCTGAAAGGAATCAAAGATGACACAAATAGATGGAGAGATATGCCATGCTCCTAGATTTGAAGAATCAATTGTGAAAATGACTATACTACCAAAAGCAATCTACAGATTAAATGCAATCCCTATCAAATTACCAATGACATTTTTTACAGAACTAGAAAAAAATCTTAAATTTGTATGGAGACACAAAAGACCCTGAGTAGCCAAAGCAAATGAGGGAAAAATCTGAGCTGGAGCAATCAGACTCCCTGACTTTAGGCTATACTACAAAACTACAGTAATCAAGACAATATGTTACTGGCACAAAAACAGAAATATAGATCAATGCAAAAGGATAGAAAACCCAGAGTTAAACCAACACACCTATGGTGAAGTCATCTATGACAAAGGTGGCAAGGACATACAATGGTGAAAAGACAGTCTCTTCAATAAATGGTGTCAGGAAATCTGGACAGCTACATGTAAAAACATGTAATTAGAACACTCCGTAACACCATACACAAAAATTAACTGAAAATGGATTAAAGACCTAAATGTAAGACAGGACACTATAAAACTCTTAGAGGAAAACATAGGCAGAACACTCTTTGACATAAATCACTGCAAGAACTTTTTTGACCCACCTCCTAGAGTAATGGAAAGAAAAACAAAATTAAACAAATGGGAACTAATGAAACTTAGGAGCTTTTGCGCAGCAAAGGAGGAAACTATAAACAAGATGAAAAGACAACCCGCAGAATGGGAGAAAATATTTGCAAATGAATCAACGAGCAAAGGATTAATCTCCAAAATATATAAACAGCTCATGCTGCTCAATATTGAAAAAAACAAACAACCCAATCAAAACATGGGCAGAAGACCTAAATAGACATTTCTCCAAAGAAGACATACAGATGGCCAAGAGGCACATGAAAAGTTGCTCAACGTCACTAATTATTAGAGAAATGCAAATCAAAACTATAATGAGGTATCACCTCACACTGGTCAGAATGGGCATCATCAGAAAATCTACAAAAAACAAATGTTGGCTAGGTTGTGGAGAAATGGGAACCCTCTTGCTCTGTTGGTGGGAATATAACCTGATAGAGTGACTATGGAGAAGAGTATGGAGGTTCCTTAAAAAACTAAAAATAGAACTACCATATTACCCAGCAATCCCACTACTGGGCATACACCCCAAGAAAACCATAATTTAAAAATAGTCATGTACCACAATGTTCATTGCAGCACCATTTACAATATCCAGGACATGGAAGCAACCTAAGTGTCCATTGACAGATGAATGGATAAAGAAGATGTGACACATATATACAATGGAATATTACTCAGCCATAAAAAGAAACGAAATTGAGTTATTTCTGGTGAGGGGGATAGACCTAGGTTCTGTCATACAGAGTGAAGTAAGTCAGAAAGAGGAAAACAAATAACATATGCTAACGTATATATATGGAATAAAAAAACCAAAAAATGGTTCTGACAAACCAAGTGGCAGGACAGGAATGAAGACACATAGGTAGAGAATGGACTTGAGGACATGGTGAGGGGGAAGGGTAAGCTGGGACGAAGTGAGAGGGTACCATTGACATATATGCACTACCAAATGTAAACCAGATAGCTAGTGGGAAGTAGCTGCATAGCACAGGGAAATCAGCTCGGTGCTTTGTGACCACCTAGAGGGGTGGGATAGGGAGTGTGCGAGGGAGACGCAACAGGGAGGGGATATGGGGATATATGTATACATATAGCTGATTCACTTTGTTATACAGCGGATACTCACACAACTTTTTAAAGCAACATTACTCCAATAAATATGTTAAAAAAAAGACACATGCACCCCAATGTTCATTGCAGCACTATTTACAATAGCTAGGTCAATGGAAGTGACCTAAATGCCCATTAAATGATGAATGGGTAAAGAAGAAATGGTATATATATATAATGGAATATTACTCAGCCATAAAAAGGAACAAAATTGGGTCATTTATAGAGACGTGGACTAACGTAGAGACTGTCATACAGAGTGAAATATGTGGGAAAGAAAAAAACAAATATAATATATTAATGCATATATGTGGAATCTAGAAAAATGGTACAGATGAACTGGTTTGCAAGGCAGTAGTAGAGACACAGATTTAGATAACAAACGTGTGGATATCAAGGGGGAAAGCGGAGGGGGACATGGTGGTGGTGGGATGAATTGGGATGTTGAGATTGAGATATCTACACTAATATGTTTAAAATAGAGAATTAGAATGAACCTGCTGTATGAAAGATAAATAAATTAAATTTAAAAAAATTGGAGAGGCACTTATGTAACAGTGTGAAATACTGTGGATTAAATTTGTGAAAAATATTTTCTATTTATGGAAAATACATGGAGAAAAAGAACAACACAGTGCCAAATTTTAAAATAGAAGATATTAAATTTTAATTCCTCTGCCTGAAATTCATCTTAGATGTCGATTTAGATAGTATAAAAATGCAAAGGTATAAAGATCAAAAATATTCATTCAATTTTTAATATTTGTTACTTAATTTATATCATTTTATAGTATAATTTTATCAAAATGTGTCTTTCAAATAAGAATTATTGATGCATTTACTGGTTTTATAACTTCAGGTCATCTTTAGCACAATTAACTATGTTTAAAATGTAAGCAAGGTAACACTGGTGAAAATGGGAGAGCAAAGAACCTCTGAAAATTCTCTACTCCATAAAAGTAATGGAGATCACTGATCTTTTAAAAAGTCATAAACAACTTGTATTTTTCATTTTTTATTTTTTTTACATCTTTATCGGAGTATAATTGCTTTACAACAGTGTGTTAGTTTCTGCTTTATAACAAAGTGAATCAGTTATACATATACATATGTTCCCATATCTCTTCCCTCTTGCATCTACCTCCCTCCCATCCTCCCTATCCCACTCCTCCAGGTGGTCACAAAGCACCGAGCTGATCTCCCTGTGCTATGCGGCTGCTTCCCACTAGCTAACAACCTTACGTTTGGTAGTGTATATATGTCCATGACTTTTTCTCGCTTTGTCACAGCTTACCCTTCCCCCTCACCATATCCTCAGGTCCATTCTATAGTAGGTCTGTGTCTTTATTCCTCTCATACCCCTAGGTTCTTCATGACTTTTTTTTCTTAAATTCCATATATATGTGTTAGCATATGGTATTTGTCTTTCTCTTTCTGACTTACTTCACTCTGTATGACAGACTCTAGGTCTATCCACCTCATTACTAATAGCTCAATTTCGTTTCTTTTAATGACTGAGTAATATTCCATTGTATATATGTGCCACATCTTCTTTATCCATTCATCTGTTGATGGACACTTAGGTTGTTTCCATCTCTGGGCTATTGTAAATAGAGCTGCAATGAACATTTTGGTACATGACTCTTTTTGAATTATGGTTTTCTCAGGGTATATGCTCAGTAGTGGGATTGCTGGGTCATATGGTAGTTCTATTTTTAGTTTTTAAAGGAACCTCCATACTGTTCTCCATAGTGGCTGTACCAATTCACATTCCGACCAGCAGTGCAAGAGTGTTCCCTTTTCTCCACACGCTCTCCATCATTTACTATTTCTAGATATTTTGATGATGGCCATTCTGACTGGTGTGAGATGATATCTCATTGTAGTTTTGATTTGCATTTCTCTAATGATTAATGATGTTGAGCATTCTTTCATGTGTTTGTTGGCAGTCTGTATATCTTCTTTGGAGAAATGTCTATTTAGGTCTTCTGCCCAATTTTGGATTATGTTGTTTGTTTAATTGTTATTGAGCTGCATGAGCTGCTTATAAATTTTGGAGATGAATCCTTTGTCAGTTGCTTTATTTGAAAATATTTTCTCCCATTCTGAGGGTTGTCTTTTGGTCTTGTTTATGGTTTCCTTTGCTGTGCAAAAGCTTTGAAGTTTCATTTGGTCCCATTTGTTTATTTTTGTTTTTATTTCCATTTATCTAGGAGGTGGGTCAAAAAGGATCTTGCTGTGATTTATGTCATAGAGTGTTCTGCCTATGTTTTCCTCTAAGAGTTTGATAGATTCTGGCCTTACATTTATGTCTTTAATCCATTTTGAGCTTATTTTTGTGTATGGTGTTATGGAGTGATCTAATCTCATACTTTTATATGTATCGGTCCAGTTTTCCCAGCACCACTTATTGAAGAGGCTCTCCTCTCTCCACTGTACATTCCTGCCTCCTTTATCAAAGATAAGATGACAATATGCACGTGTGTTTACGTCTGGGCTTTCTATCCTGTTCCATTGATCTATATTTCTGTTTTTTGGGCCAGTACCATACTGTCTTTTTTTGTTTGTTTGTTTAACATCTTTATTGGTGTATAATTGCCTTACAATGGTGTGTTAGTTTCTGCTTTATAACAAAGTGAATCAGTTATACATATACATATGTTCCCATACCTCTTCCCTCTTGCTTCCCCCTCCCTCCCACTCTCCCTATCCCACCCCTCCAGGCGGTCACAAAGCACCGAGCAGATATCCCTGTGCTATGCGGCTGCTTCCCACTAGCTCTCTACCTGACGTTTGGTAGTGTATATATGTCCTTGACTCTCTCTCACTTTGTCACAGCTCACCCTTCCCCCACCCCATATGCTCAAGCCTGTTCTCCAGTGGGTCTGTGTCTTTATTCCTGTCTAACCCCTAGGTTCTTCATGAGATTTTTTCCTTAAATTCCATATATATGTGGTAGCATACGGTATTTGTTTCTCTCTTTCTGACTTACTTCACTCTGTGTGACAGTCTCTAGGTCTATTCAACTCATTACAAATAGCTCAATTTCGATTCTTTTTATGGCTGAGTAATATTCCATTGTATATATT
Source organism: Stenella coeruleoalba (assembly GCF_951394435.1). Taxonomy (NCBI): domain Eukaryota; kingdom Metazoa; phylum Chordata; class Mammalia; order Artiodactyla; family Delphinidae; genus Stenella; species Stenella coeruleoalba. Next base: position 60,467,757 of record NC_137152.1, read on the forward strand.
GCCACACCTTCTTTATCCATTCATCCAGTGATGGGCACTTAGGTTGTTTCTATCTCCGGGCTATTGTAAATAGAGCTGCAATGAACATTTCGGTACATGACTCTTTTTGAATTTTGGTTTTCTCAGGGTATATGCCCAATACTGGGATTGCTGGGTCATATGGTAGTTCTATTTGTAGTTTTTAAGGAACCTCCATACTGTTCTCCATAGTGGCTGTACCAATTCACATTCCCACCAGAAGTGCAAGAGTGTTCCCTTTTCTCCACACCCTCTCCAGCATTTATTTTTTCTAGATTTTTTGATGATGGTCATTCTGACTGGCATGAGATGATATCTCATTGTAGTTTTGATTTGCATTTCCCTAATTATTAATTATGTTGAACATTCTTTCATGTGTTTGTTGGCAGTCTGTATATCTTCTTTGGAGAAATGTCTACTTCGGTCTTCTGCCCATTTTATGATTGGGTTGTTTGTTTTTTTGTTATTGAGCTGCATGAGCTGCTTGTAAATTTTGGAAATTAATCCTTTGTCAGTTGCTTTATTTGCAAATATTTTCTCCCATTCTGAGCATTGTCTTTTTTATGGTTTCCTTTGTTGTGCAAAAGCTTTGAAGTTTCATTAGTTCCCATTTGCTTATTTTTGTTTTTATTTCCATTTCTCTTGGAGGTGGGTCAAAAAGGATCTTGCTGTGATTTATGTCATAGAGTGTTCTGCCTGTGTTTTCCTCTAAGAGTTTGATAGCTTCTGCCCTTACATTTAGGTCATTAATACATTTTGAGCTTATTTTTGTGTATGGTGTTAGGGAGTGATCTAATCTCATACTTTTACATGTACCAGTCCAGTTTTCCCAGCCCCACTTATTGAAGAGGCTGTCCTTTCTCCACTGTACATTCCTGCCTCCTTTATCAAAGATAAGGTGACCATATGTGCGTGAGTTTATCTCTGGGCTTTCTATCCTGTTCCATTGATAGATCTTTCTGTTTTTGTGTCAGTACCATACTGTCTTGATTACTGTAGCTTTGTAGTATAGTCTGAAGTCAGGGAGCCTGATTCCTCCAGCACTGTGTTTCACTCTCAAGATTGCTTTGGTTATTCGGGGTCTTTTGTGTTTCCATACAAATTGCGAATTTTTTGTTCTAGTTCTGTGAAAAATGTCAGTGGTAGTTTGATAGGGATTGTATTGAATCTGTAGATTACTTTGGGTAGTAGAGTCATTTTCACAATGTTGAGTCTTCCAATCCAAGAACATGATATATCTCTGCATCTATTCGTATCATCTTTAATTTCTTTCATCAGTGTCTTATAATTTTCTGCAAACAGGTATTTGTCTCCTTAGGTAGGCTTATTCTTATATGTTTTATTCTTTTTGTTGCAATGGTAAATGGGAGTTTTTTCTTTATTTCTCTTTCAGATTTTTCATCATTAGTGTATAGGAATGCCAGAGATATCTGTGCATTAATTTTGTATCCTGCTACTTTACTGAATTCATTGATTAGCTGTACTAGTTTTCTGGTAGCATCTTTAGGATTCTCTATGTATAGTATCATGTCATCTGCAGTGACAGCTTTACTTCTTCTTTTCCGATTTGGATTCCTTTTATTTCCTTTTCTTCTCTGATTGCTGTGGCTAAAACTTCCAAAACTATGTTGAATAAGAGTGGTGAGAGTGGGCAACCTTGTCTTGTTCCTGATCTTAGTGGAAATGCTTTCAATTTTTCACCATTGAGGACAATGTTGGTTGTGGGTTTGTCATATATGGCCTTTATTATGTTGAGGAAAGTTCCCTCTACGCCTACTTTCTGGAGGGTTTTTATGATAAATGGGTGTTGAATTTTGTTGAAAGCTTTCTCTGCATCTAAAGAGATGACCATATGGATTATCTCCTTCAATTTATTAATATGGTTTATCACATTGATTGATTTGCGTATATTGAAGAATCGTTGCATTCATGGGATAAACCCCACTAGTTCATGGTGTATGATCATTTTAGTGTGCTGCTAGATTCTGTTTGCTACTATTTTCTTGAGGATTTTTGCATCTATATTCATCAGTGATATTGGCCTGTAGTTTTCTTTCTTTGTGACCTCCTGGTCTCGTTTTGGTATCAATGTGATGGTGCCCTCGTAGAATGAGTTTGGGGTGTTCCTCCCTCTGCTATATTTTGGAAGAGTTTGAGAAGGATAGGTGTTAGCTCTTCTCTAAATGTTTGATAGTATTCGCCTATGAAGCCATTTGGTCCTGGGGTTTTGTTTGTTGGAAAATTTTTAATCACAGTTTCAATTTCAGTGCTTATGATTGGTGTGTTCATATTTTCTATTTCTTCCTGATTCCGCCTTGGCAGGTTGTGCATTTCTAAGAATCTGGCTATTTCTTCCAGGTTCTCCCCTTTATTGGCATAGAGTCACGTGTAGTAATCTCTCATGATCTTTTGTATTTCTGCATTGTCAGTTTTTACTTCTCCTTTTTCGTTTCTAATTCTATTGATTCGAGTCTTCTCCCTGTTTTTCTTGATGAGTCTGGCTAATGGTTTATCAATTTTATTTATCTTCTCAAAGAACCAGCTTTTAGTTTTATTGATCTTTGCTATCATTTCCTGCATTTCTTTTTCATTTATTTCTGATCTGTTCTTTGTGATTTATTTCCTTCTTCTAACTTTGGGTTTGTTTTTTCTTCTTTCTCTAATTGCTTTAGGTGCAAGGTTAGGTTGTTTATTCGAGGTGTTTCCAGTTTCTTAAGGTAGGATTGTATTGCTATAAACTTCCCTTGTAGAACTGCTTCTGCTGTATCCCATAGGTTTTGGGTTGTCGTGTGTCCATTGTCATTTGTTTCTAGGTATTCTTTTATTTCTTCTGTGATTTCTTCAGTGATCACTTCATTATTAAGTAGTGTATTTTTTAGCCTCCATGTGCTTGTATTTTTTACCGATCTTTTCCTGCAATTTATATCTAGTCTTATAGGGTTCTGTTTGGAAAAGATACTTGATCCAATTTCAGTTTTCTTAAATATAGCAAGGCTTGAATTATGACCCAAGATATGATCTGTCCTGGAGAATGTTCCATGAGCACTTGACAAAAATGTGTATTTTGTTGTTTTTGGATGGAATGTCCTATAAATATCAATTAAGTCCATTTTGTTCAATATATCTTTTAAACCTTGTGTTTCCTTATTTATTTTCATTTTGCATGATCTGTCCATTGGTGAATGTGAGGTGTTAAAGTCCCCTACTATGAATGTGTTACTGTTGATTTCCCCTTTTATGGCTGTTAGTATTTGCCTTATGTATTGAGGTGCTCCTATGTTGGGTGCATAAATCTTTACGATTGTTATATCTTCTTCTTGGGATCGATCCCTTGATCATTATGTAGTGTTCTTGTTTGTCTCTTCTAATAATCTTTATTTTAAAGCCTATTTTGTCTGATATGAGAATTGCTACTCCAGCTTTCTCTTGGTTTCCATTTGCATGGAATATCTTTTTCCATCCCTTACTTTCAGTCTGTATGTGTCTCTATATTTGAAGTGGGTCTCTTGTAGACAGCATATATATGGGTCTTGTTTTTGTATCCTTTCAGCCAATCTGTATCTTTCAGTGGAGCATTTAATCCATTTACGTTTAAGGTAATTATCGATATGTATGTTCCTATTCCCATTTTCTAAATTGTTTTGGGTTCAGTACTGTAGGTCTTTTCCTTCTCTTGTGTTGCTTGCCTTTAGCACTTGTTGTAAAGCTGGTTTGGTGCTGTTGAACTCTCTCAGCTTTTGCTTGTCTCTAAAGGTTTTAATTTCTCATTCTAATGTGTATGATATCTTTGCGGGGTAGAGAAATCTTCGTTGCAGATTTTTCTCCTTCATCACTTTAAATATGTCCTGTCAGTCCCTTCTGGCTTGCAGAGTTTCTGCTGAAAGATCAGCTGTTAACCTTATGGGGATTCCCTTGTGTGTTATTCGTTGTTTTTCTCGTGCTTCTTTTTTTTTTTTTTTTTTGCGGTACACGGACCTCTCAGTGTTGTAGCCTCTCCCGTTGCAGAGCACAAGCTCTGGACACGCAGGCTCAGTGGCCATGGCTCACGGGCCCAGCTGCTCCACGGCATGTAGAATCTTCCCGGACTGGGGCATTAACCCATGTCCCCTGCATCGGCAGGCGGTCACCCAACCACTGCGCCACCAGGGAAGCACCCTTGCTGCTTTTAATATGTTTTCTTTGTATTTAATTTTTGAAAGTTTGATTCATATGTGTCTTGGCATATTTCTTCTTTGATATTTCCTGTATGGAACTCTCTGTGCTTCCTGGACTTCATTAAATATTTCCTTTACCATATTAGGGAAGTTTTCAACTATAATCTCTTCAAATATTTTCTCAGTCCCTTTCTTTTTCTCTTCTTCTTCTGGAACCCCTATAATTTGAATGTTGGTGCGTTTAATGTTGTCCCAGAGGTCTCTGAGACTGTCCTCAGTTCTTTACATTCTTTTTTCTTTATTCTGCTCTGCAGTCGTTATTTCCACTATTTTATCTTTCAGGTCACTTATCCGTTCTTCTGCGTCAGCTATTCTGCTATTGATTTCATCTAGAGTATTTTTAATTTCCTTTATTGTGTTTTTCATCGTTGTTTGTTTCATCTTTAGTTCTTCTAGGTCCTTGTTAAATCTTTCTTGCATTTTCTCTATTCTGTTTCCAAGATATTGGATCATCTTTACTATCATTATTCTGAATTCTCTTCAGGTGGACTGCCTAATTCCTCTTCATTTGTTAGGTTTGTTGGGTTTTTATCTTGCTCCTTCATCTGCTGTGTGTTTTTCTGTCTTCTCATTTTGCTTATCTTACTGTGTTTTGGGGTCTCCATTTTGCAGGCTGCACGTTCGTAGTTCCCATTGTTTTTGGTGTCTGTCCTCAGTGGCTAAAGTTGGTTCAGTGGGTGGTGTAGGCTTCCTGGTGGAGGGGACTAGTGCCTGTGTTCTGGTGGATGAGGCTGTGTGTTGTCTTTCCGGTGGGCAGGTCCACATCTGGTGGTTTGTTTTGGGTTGTCGGTGAGCTTATTATGATGTTAGGCAGCCTCTATGCTAATGGGTGGGGTTGTTTTCCTGTCTTGCTAGTTGTTTGGCTTAGGGTGTCCATCACCATAGCTTGCTGGTCATTGAGTGAACCTGGGTGTTGGTGTTGAGGTGGAGATCTCTGGGACGTTTTTGCCATTTGATATTATGTGGAGCTGGGAGGTCTCTTGTGGACCAGTGTCCTGAAGTTGGCTCTCCCACCTCAGAGGCACAGCACTGACTCCTGGCTGCAGCACCAAGAGCCTTTCATCCACAAGGCTCAGAATAAAAGGGAGAAAAAGTAGAGAGAAAGAATTAGTAGAAGTAAAAAGAAGGAAGGAAAGAAAGAAAGAAAGAAAGAAAGAAAGAAAGAAAAGAGCAAGGGAGGGAGGGAGGAAGGAAGGAAGGAAAGAAAAAAGAAAGAAAGAAAGACGATAAAGTAAAATAAAGTAAGATAAAATATAATAAAGTTATTAAATTAAAAAATAATTATTAAGAAAAAAATTTAAAATGGAACAAAAATAAAAAAAACAAAAAAATGGACGAATGGAACCCTAGGACAAATGGTGGAAGCAAAACTATACAGACAAAATCTCACCCAGGAGCATACACATACACACTCACAAAAGAGGAAAAGTGGAAAAAATTATAAATCTTGCTCTCAAAGTCCTCCTCCTCAATTGGGGATGATTCATTGTATATTCATGTATTCCAAAGATGCAGGGTACATCAAGTTGATTGTGGAGCTTTAATCCACTACTTCTGAGGCTGCTGGGAGAGATTTCCCTTTCTCTTCTTTGTTCTCACAGTTCCCAGGGGTTCAGCTCTGGATTTGATCCCGCCTCTGCGTGTAGGTCGCTGGAGAGCATCTGGTTTTCACTCAGACAGGACAGGGTTATAAGAGCAGCTGCTTTGGGGACTCTGGCTCACAGGTCAGGGGACAGAGGGGCATGGAGCGTGGGGGAGCCTGCGGCGGCAGAGGCTGGTGTGACATTGCACCAGTCTGAGGCGCACGTGTGCGTTCTCCTGGGGAAATTGCTCCTGTATCCCGGGACCCTGGCAGTGGCGGGCTCCACAGCCTCCCTGGAAGAGGAGTGTGGATAGTGACCTGTGCATGCACACAGGCTTCTTGGTGGCAGCAGCAGCAGCCTTAGCATCTCATGCCCGTCTCTGTGGTCCACGCTGTTAGCAGTGGCTCGTGCCCATCTCTGGAGCCCCTTTAAGCAGTGCTCTTAATCCCCTCTCCTGGTGCACCAGGAAACAAAGAGGGAAGAAAAAGTCTCTTGCCTCTTCGGCAGGTCCAGAGTTTTCCCCGGACTCACTCCCGGCTAGCTGTGGTGCACTAACCCCCTGCAGGCTGTGTTCACGCCGCCAACCCCTGTCCTCTCCCTGTGCTACGACCACCGAAGCCTGAGCCTCAGCTCCCAGCCCCGCCCATCCCGGTGGGTGAACAGACAAGACTCTCGGGCTGGTGAGTGCCAGTCAGCACTGATCCTCTGTGTGGGTATCTCTCTGCTTTGCCCTCCGCACCTCTGTTGCTGTGTTCTCCTCCGTGGCTCTGAAGCTTCCCCCTCCGCCACCCGCGGTCTCCACCCACGAAGGGTCTTCCTAGTGTGTGGAAACCTTTCCTCCTTCACGGCTCCCTCCCACTGGTGCGGGTCCCGCCCCTATCCTTTTGTTTGTGTTTATTCTATTTTCTTTTGCCCTACTCAGGTATGTGGGGACTTTCTTGCCTTTTGGGAGGTCTGAGGTCTTCTGCCAGCATTCAGTAGGTGTTCTGTAGGAGTTTTTCCGTGTGTAGATGTATTTCTGATGTATATAAAGTCACAGAGTACCGGATCTGGCCAGACAGCCTCCGACCGACACACTCAGACAACTTCTGCTGCTTGGAATTTTTCCATAATCAACTTATTCTGAACTCTGTAAATTAATCAAAATATTGAAGCAATGAGGAAATACAAGAGACTCAAGGAAAACAGCTGGTTCTCAGTAAGAATATTCAGTTTCTTGACATTATAACTTGCCCTAGTTCCACCCTCTGCTTCCACCTCTGCAGTGTTCCTGAGCTCCAAGATATCACAATTATGGTGAAAACTATTAGCCTGGAAGCCATCAGTGGTGGAAGAATGGGAAGCAAACTCTTTCAAAGCTTCATTCCCAGATAATTTTCACTATTTAAACTTTTTGAAGGTTTCCTGGAAAACCCTCCTTGCAAACTTGTCTTTATTTGACTTGACTCAGAGTTTGTCCAGTGGAAAAGACTTTTTACCCTCTGGGACATTTGTTAAAAACAATCAAAGGGACTCAAAGGCAATAATTTAACTTCACAGAGATGGTACACAACAGATAGAAGAAACATTAGACTAATAAAAAATCTTAAAAACAAAAGCTGTAGAATAAGATGTCCATAGGGGTTTTGAGAAGCTTTGATGTATTCCTGAGAATTTGAAAACGACATGAATGCATTGGGATTTGTGCATTCCCAGGATGGTGTGCATACTCAGAAAAGACTTGAGAAGTCATCACCTTGATACTTATAACTTATGCAGAGCCTCTGATCAAGCAGAAAGTGAAGTAGGCCATAACACATATACACAAATAGCCCCTTGGCAACGAATGAGAGACTTATTGGTTTTAGGTGTTTGAAAATCTTTGTCCAATCATTAGCTAACGTATAAGCTAACTGAGCAGAGACTTCAGTGACCACATAAGATATAGAATACAGACTTTACAAAATTAGTTTCAAAAATTCAGTAAACAACAACAAACAAAACAACGTAATTCTTAGGGTTATCACTAAGACAACAAATCGAAAAAATATAGTAAAGGAAACAATAAGGGAATTAAAATGGTACAGCAGAAAATATCCATTTATCACAAAAGAAAGAAGTAATGGAGAAGAGAAACAAAAAAGCATATAAAAACCAAATAGCTAAATGGCAGACATAAATCCTAGCTTATTAATAACTAAAGTAAAGGTAAATGAATTAAACACTGCAATTAAAAGGCTAAGATAAGCAGAATGGATAAAAAATATGACCTAACTGTATGCTGTCAACAAGAAACAAACTTTAGATTCAAAAACACAAATAGATTGAAAGTAAAAGGATGAAAAATATACTATGAAGATAGTAACCAAATATGAGCTGGAGTAGCTATACTGGTATCCGGCAAAATAGACTTCAAGACAAAAATTGTTACTAGAGACAAAATAGGTGCATTTTACAATGATAAAAATAGGTAATCCATCAATAAGTTATAGCAATTAGAAACACATATGTACCTAACAACAAACCCTTAAAACACATGAAGTGAATACTGAAAAAATTGGAAGGAGAAATAGACAATTCAACAGTAATAGCTGGAGACTTTAATAACTCACTTTTAATAATTGAGAGTATAACTAGGTATAAAATCAACAAGGAAATAGAAGACTTGAACAACATTATAAATCAACTAGTCTCAGCAGACATGTACAGGACACTCCATCCAATGACAGCAGAATATAAATTCTTCTCAGGTGCACATGGAACAATCTCCAAGACAGGTCATATTTTAGGCCATAAAACAAGTCTCAATATATTTAGGAAGATTTAAATCACATAAAGTATATTTTCCAACCACATAGAATGAAATGAGAAATTAATCACAGGAGGAAATTTGGGAAATTCACAGATAAGTGGAAATTAAACAACACAATCTTAAATAACAAATGGGTCAAATAATAAATCACATGAAATTACAAACTACTTTGAGAAGAATGAAAATGAATAAACAACATGCCAGAAATTATGGGATGCAGCAAAACCAGCCCCTCAGAGGGACATTTATAACTGTAAATGTCTACATTTAAAGAGAAGAAAGATTGCAAATCAATAACCTAAATTTCCTTCCACCTTAAGAAACTAGAAAAATAAGAGCAGACTAAGCCAACAACAAACAGCACCAAAATATTAATGAAGACTACAGTGGAAATAATGAAATGGAGAATAGAAAAACAATAGAGAAAACCAACAAAACCAAATATTGGTTCTCTGGAAAGATGAACAAAATTCACAAACTATTGCTTAGACTGGCATAGCAAAAAAGAAAGTAGACTCAAATTACTAAAACCAAGTGAAAGAGGGGCCATTACTGTTGTCCTTATAGAGATAAAAGGAGTATAAGGGAATACGATGAACAATTATACCCCAATAAATTATATAACAGATAAAATGGAAAAATTCCTAGAAATACACAAAAACTACTGAATCTTAATGAAGAAGAAATAGAAAATCTGCATAGACTTATCACAAATAAAGAGATTCAATTAGTAATGAACAATATTCCTACAAAGAAAAGCCCAAGACCAATTGACCTCACGGTGAATTCTACCAAATTTTAAAGAATAATTAACATGACTTCTTCACAAACCCTTCAAAAAATAGAAGAGGAGGGAACACTTTCAAACTCAGTACATAAAGCCAGTGTTATCCTGTTATCTAAATCTTACAATGACATCACAAGAAAACTGCAATCCAATGTCCCTTGTGAATATAGATGTAAAAATCCTCAACACAATACCAGCAAATGGAATTCAACAATATATTAAAAAGATCACACAGTATAACCAAGTGGGATTAATTCTAGGAATGCAAAGTTGGTTCAACATCTGAATATTAATCGATGTAATACACCATATTCATAGAATAAAGGAAAAAAACACCTTGATCATCTCACTAGATGTCAAAACATCACTTGAAAATAATGCAACACCCTTTTATGATAAAAAATTTCAAGAACTTAAGAGAAGGCAACTCCCTCAACCTGATAAGGGGCATGAATGTAAAAACCACAGCTAATATCATATTTAATAGTGAAAGACTGAATGCTTTCTCCCTAATATCAGGAACAAGACAAAAATATATTTTCTTACTATTTCTATTTAACATTGTACTGGAAGTTCTGGCCAAGGCAATTAGGTCAGAAAAAAATTAATGTCATCCATATTGGAAAGAAAAAATTAAAACTTTCTCTAGTTGTATATGTTGTGATCTCTTGTATAGAAAATCCTGAAGAATTGACCAAAAAAACTATTAAAGCTAATGAATGAGTTGATCAAGGTTGCAAGATACAAGATTGATATACAAAAATCAATTGTATTTATACAATTGTTCACTTATAGTGATGAACATTCTAAAAATAAAATTAAGGGAACAATTTCATATGTTATAGTATTTAAAAGAATAAAATACTTAGGAATAAATTTAACAAAAATAAGTGCAAGACACGTACACCAAAATGACAAAATTATTAAAAGAAATTAAGGAAGGCCTGAATAAATGCAAAGTTACTCATGTTCATGGAATTGGAAGACAATATTATTAAGATAATAATATTCCCAAAAGTGATGTACAGATCCATTACAGTCCTTATTAAATTCCTAGCTGGCATCTTTGCAGAAATTCACAAGCTGATTCTAAACCTTATATGGAAATGCAAGGGACCAAGAATAGCCAAAACCATCTTAAACAAGGAGAACAAAGATAAAAGATTCACACTTCCATATTTCAAAACTTATAAAGAAAGCTACTTTAATGAAGACTATGTGGTATTAGCATAAGAGTAAATATACAGATTAATGTAAACAAACTGAAGCTCCAGATAAATTTATATATTTATGGTCAATTAATTTTCCATAAGTGAGCCATGACAATTCAATGAATAAAAGAACAGTCTTTTAAATTAATGGTACAGGGTCAAATGGCTATCCAAATGCAAAGGACTCCTACTTCACACTGTATACAAAATTTAACTCAAAATGCATCAAAGATTTATATGTAAGAGCTAATGTATAAAACTCTTAGAAGAAAACCTAGAGGCTCCTCTTTGTGACCTTGTATTTAACAATGAATTCTTTGTGATGACACCAAAAGCACAAACAACAGAAAGAACAATAGATAAATTTGACATCATCAAAATTAAAAACTTTTGTGATTCAAAAGGTCACTATCAAGAAAGTGAGAAAGCAACCCCAAAAATGGGAGAAAATAATTGCAAATAATATGTCTGATAAGGGCCTAGTATCCAGAATGTATAAATAACTCCTACATCTTAACAATAAAAAAGCAAATAACCCAATTTAAAAATGGAAGAAACATTTGACTATGTGTTTCTCCAAAGAAGATATACAAATAGCCAGTAAGAACATGATTAGATACTTGATGTCATTAGTCAATAGAGAACTGCAAATCAAAACCACAATGACATTTGCAACAACATGGATGAACCTGGAGGATGTTAAGTGAAATAAGCCAGTCACAGAAGGAGTACGTGATTCCACTTATGTGAGGTATATGAAATAGCCAAATTCATAGAAGCAGAGCATAGAATGATGGTTGCCAGAGGTTGTGAAAAAGGGAAATAGGGAGTTGTTCAATGGATATAACGTTTCAGTTATGTAAAATGAATAAGTTCTAGAGATCTGCTGTGCACCCAAGTATCTGTAGTTAACAATACTGTATCGTGCACTTAAAATTTTGTTAAGAAGGTAGAGCTCATATTAAGTGTTTTTAACACACACACACACACACACACACACACACACACACACACAATCCACCCTCTTCTGCAAAAAGCAAAGAGGAACAAGCAAACTTTTGGAGGTAATGGATATATCTACTATATGGAAAAAACCCGAACGAACTTTTTGGCCAACCCAATACTTGGATTATGTTGACGATTTCACAGGTGTATGCATATGTCCCAAATCATCAAATTGTACAGATTAAATATGTGCCACTTTTGTTTATCAGTTATACCTCAATAAAGCTGTTTTTATTTTTATTTATTTATTTTTTAATATCTTTATTGGAGTATAATTGCTTTACAATGGCACATTAGTTTCTGCTTTATAACAAAGTAAATCAGTTATACATATACGTATATCCCTATATCTCCTCCTTATTTGCATCTCCCTCCCACCTTCCCTATCCCACCCCTCTAGGTGGTCACAAAGCAGTGAGCTGATCTCCCTGTGCTATGCGGCTGCTTCCCACTAGCTATCTATTTTATATTTGGTAGTGTATATATGTCCATGCCACTCTCACTTCATCCCAGCTTACCCTTCCCACTCCCCATGTCCTCAAGTCCATTCTCTATGTCTAAAGCTGTGTTTAAAAAGGAAAAACAAAACACACAATGAGATGCTGCTTCACAGCCACTAGGATGGATACAATAAAATGATAGCCAATTACAAGTGTTGATGAGGATATGGAGATATTGGAACCCTCATACACTGCTAGTTGAAATGTAAAATGGTGTGGTCACTTAGAAAATAAGTTGGACAGTTCCTCAAAATATGACCACATAGCCTAGAAATTTCACTCTTAGGTATATACACAAGATAATTGAAAACGTGTTCACACGAAGAGCTGTATGTGAATATTCATGGCAGTATTATTTATAATAGCAAAAAAACAAAAACAACCCAAATGTCCATCAACCAATGAACGAATAAACAAAACGTGGTCTATCCATACAGTGGAACATAAAGAATGAAAATAAAAATAATAAAATAAAAATAAATGAATATAAGAAGAATGGACTATTGATTCATGCTACAGCATGGATGAACTGTGAAAATATTATGCTAAGTAAAAGAAGCCAGATAATAAAAGCCACCTACTATATAATTTTATTCATATGAAATGCTCAGAATAGATAGAACATTTAGAGACAGAAAGTAGACTAGTGGTTGTCAGTAGCTAGGAGTGCAGAAATTGGGAGTGACTGCTAATAGTTACTGGGTTCTTTTTGGACTGTTGTAAATGTTCTGGATTTAGATAGTGGTAATAGTTGCCTAGTAGTGTGAATATACTAAAAATCACTGAATTGTATAATTTAAAATAGTGAATTTTTTGGTATACAAATTATGTATCAATTAAAAATAGAAAAATATGAACATATAATACATTATCTTAAGAAAAATTAAAGCAATTACATATTACATTGAAATTTAACTTTCTAGAAGTTTTAAATGTTTGTTAGTTATTTTGTATTATTTTATACTACAGTTTCATTATGGTGTATTTTTCAAAACAAAATTTCATTATTTTACTGATTTTATATTTTAAAAATTTAATAACTTTCTATGTAATATATAAATAATTTCATAGATAAATTGTGATATAGAGATAGCAATTTGACCCTCTAAATGTACCATCAAAGACAAAAGTTTCCTGTTTGATAATAACTTTGTACATTTTTATAGTGTAGTTTAAATAGGAAGTACCCTTCACAAACATTTAAATATTTACTGATTTTAGAATTCCTAGTTGTCTTCATGAAGATAACTTAAGATATAAAAAATTATGTTTCAATTTAAATTTTTCTTATTTATTTTATAATTTCTAAAGTATAATTTCTTTAGAATATATCTTCCTACAAAAACCACTGATTTCACAGGCTTATGGTGTCTACTCCTTTTTTCATAACTTTCAATGTGCAATTTAAATAGGTATATAAAGTTGATTTTAAAATATTTGTTATTAATTTTATAATTTCTCTAATGTAATTCATTAACATGTGTATGTACTTCAAGGAAAACCATTCAAATGTTTACTGGCATTGAAATTCTTAATCATTAAAACATAATTATCTCAGTTTAAGATGTAAGCAATAGTATGTTATGTTGTTATACTAGTCCTCCAAAAGTTTTCACCACCAAAGTAAAATTTTAATACTTGTTGTTTCTTTTATATCATTTTGTTATGCAGTTTTATTAAGATTTCATTTTCAAGACATGCTAGGCAAATGTTTTCTTGACTTTAGCATTCCTCTTCATTTTAGTACATTTCTGAAAAATTAATACTTTCTTCATCCCAGCAATTCTACTGTTAGGAGTTTATCATAAAGATAAGTTTACCCACATCTACAAACATAACAAGGACACACAAAGATCGGTATAGAGTGTTCATTGCAATCTTGTTTCTAAGAGCCAACAAAAATCAAACAGATAACAACAGAAAAATAAAACAAAATTAAACAGAATAACTCCAAGAAATGAAAATTATTTAAAATTATGGAAAATGATAGTTTCTATGTAGCTATATTAAAATGAATTATTTCTATGTATATTGATAATATGGCAAAATGTAAGACAAATTTAAGTGACAAAAGCAACTTATAAACTGGTGTACCTTATTTGTTTTAAATAATATTATGTATATGTCTTTTATATTAAAACTATATGATATAAAATAAACATCCAGAAGTCCATCCTGATTTAAGTAAATAACTGTATAAACACTTACATACATACATAAATACATCATGAGACAGAGGGGACAGATTTTCCTTATGGAAGAATTCCAATTAACAAGTGTAGAAGGAAAGAGAAAAAATAATTACCATTAGGCAATCACCACAATAATTCACAATTATTGCAGACAAGATCCCCCAATCGATGCCAAAATTATTGGGCAAAATTTGAAGATCTCCCCCCAAATGTTTGTGAATTACGAAGGAGAAAATAGTAACTTTACAGTGCAGAAACCCAGAAGACAATACCTTAACCATGTGATCAAGGTTAACACCTGCAGTAATAAGACATGTGACATACTGTACCTCCTGATATGATGCACTAAGGGCACAATATCACTTTTGTGATATTCTTGCCATAAAAATCATAAACTCAATCTACTCAAGAGAAAACATCAGAAAAAAGAAAATTGAAGGCTATTTTATGATTAACAGTAATATTCTTCAAAAGTATCAAAGTCATGAAAGATAAGGAAAGATTGAGGGAATCTTACAGACTGAAGAAGATTATGGAGGCATGAGAAGTAAATGCAGTCTGAGATTTTGAATTGGATCTTGTAGGAGAAAAGGGACGTCAGTGGAAAAACTTGTGAAAATTTAATGAGGTCTTTACTTAATAGTAGCATACCAAAGTTCCTGGTTTTGATAATTATAAATGGCTATGTAAGATGTCAACATCTGGGAAGCTGGGAGAAGCGTATATGAAAACTATCTGTATAATTTTTGCAAATTTTGTGTAAATCTAAAATTGTTTCAAAATAAAGTGTTTTAAAACAAAACTATATGGCATAGTATAATGTAATATGAACTATACGTGTTTGTATTTTTTGAGGTGTAATTCATGTAACATAAAATTCACAATTGTAACCACTTTTGCAATGGGTATAGTATGTATAGTTAAGTGGCTTTAGTACATTTACAGTGTTCTACAACCATCATAACTAATTCTAGAACATTTTAATCACCCGGAAAAGAAACTCCATACCTATTAAGCAGTAACTTCCCATTCTTCCCCCACCCCCAGCCCTTGGAAACCACTAATCTGCTATATGGATTTACCTATTCTCTTTATTTCATATAAATGTAATCATACAGTATGTGGACTTTTGTGTCTGATGTCTTTCACTTAGCTCTTAGGTATATACCTATGAAAATTGAAAATAGGTTTTTAAACAAAAAGTTTTACACTAGTGTTCATTAGCCGCATTATTCATAATAACAAAAGTGGAATCCAAATGCCATCAGCTAATGAATGGATAAATAAAATATGGATAAATGGATAAATAAAATATAAATAAAATATGGTTTATTCATACAACAAAATATTATTCAGCCTAAAGAGAAATGAAGTACATGCTGCAGTGTGGATGAATCTTGGAAACATTACATTAAGTTAATTTGTATTTTTTAAAGTATTGATATTATACACACACACATACTGAAAGGCTTAGTGTGGTAAGAAAAATTAATTGAAACTACCAGAATTGTAGATATGGATGGGAACTTAAAAATAATTTAATATAATAGTTGGCTGAATTTTTATAGGTGGGACAATTGAAATAAAAATAAAACTACGTATAGTATGTGTGTATGTGTGTGTGTGTGTGTGTGTGTGTGTGTATCTTTGAAGGATACTAATACTAAGCATGAAATATTAGGTATATATCTGTGTAGAATAGTTCCTTTTTAGTGTGCATAGAAAATAGTTGTATAAGCATAATTAGTAAAAGTTTAAAATATAAGGTATTAAATTTAATTCCACTTCTAGGGATTTATCCTTTATAAGAATTAACACAAGTACAGAAGTATATAACGCCATGCAAAAATATAACTGCTTACTTAACTTTAAGATCTGTTTTTGTATATGCATTTTATATTTATCCTTTTAAGGTATAAAAGAGATTTTATATACATTTATATATTCAATGAACATGTCCAAAAAGCTATTCCAAGAGCTGCTAATATTGATTAGCAGGAGTTGGAAAAGAGGTAGGTGTAGAGAGAAGAATTTTTATTTTACATCTCTCTGTGCTGTTATTCTCTTTTTTGTCATAGAATTATTTTTATTGGGGGTGTCATACAACTCTGGCTTATAAGGCGAGGTCAGCCATTTTGGGTTTGTTTAACTCCCTTATTTTACAGATAGGAAACGTCAGATTAGGAAACGTCAGGAAAGTGAAATAATTTATTCAGGCACAGCCTGTAGCAGAAGCCGTTCGGGAAAGTAAATCCTCTAGATTCATACAGTACTTTTCCACTGCCCTACACCTGTTCAGTTACACTGCTCATTCCTATGAAATATAATCACAAAACCATCAGTCATTCCAAATGTTCCAAGGATGTTTCCGGAGTACATGATTCAGAAGAGCGATGGAAAGATTCTCACAGTACAATATTTGTCTGCTGCCATAATCGTAAAAAAAGGCAATCACATTTCCAAGAATGAAAACAGATGCAAATGTATAAGTAGTTGGAACTGAAATATAAGCATGTGTTCAGAGACCATGAATAGCTTCTTTTTTTCTCTCTAGACATAGTTTAACGATGCAATCTTTTCAGCTTTCAGAAGAGCAACGGCTGAGATTCCAGCTTAATCCTTAGGTAGCAACTTCCATTAAGGTCGGTTGGGCCTCTGCCTGGTGTTTTATGCGAGGAATTCTGTTATACAGTGGCTGTAGGGGAGCAAGGGAGATGCAACAATAGCCTACAGACCTAGTAACTGTTTGAATGGGCTGACTGCTTGGGATTTGTGTTGTGAAATTGTTCAATCCCTATGATACCAATGGTTTTCATTGGATCTTAACATTTCAGAGTCATAAGGAACATTAGGGATTACCTAATACAAATACTTTATTTTACATACAGGGAAATTGAGGTTCAGAAAGGGAAAGGATTTTCCTAAAGCCATGGGTTTAGTTGTTTTTGTTTGTTTCCTGTTCTAGAAGGCACATATTGTATTTTCCAGATTTGTGGTAGCAACTGAAAAGGAGGTTCACCTGGGTTTTCATGGATTAATTTACTTGGAGGATCTCAAAGTGTGGTTCTTGGACCATCAGTATCAGCATAATTTAGGAGTTTATTAGAAATGCAAATGCTGAATCATAAATGCTGAGGTTGGGGCCCAGAAACATGTATTTTAATGAGCCTTTCAGGTGATTGTGATACATGCTCAAATTTGAGAATTTTCATTATTTATAAATTATCATTTGTCATAAATCTGATATGGGCCAAACTCTATCCTAGCTTAAGTTTGGCACTTACTTAAGGCCAAACAGATGGTTTCTAAACTATGAAGTAAGTTACTCCAGATGTTTTTCTGCAATCTTCCTCCACCTGGCCCATCCACTCTCTGCCATTGCTGCCCTAACACTACTTCTAGGCTCCTAATATTCGCATGTGACTGAGTCTTAGATACTTGGGTTTTAGTTTCATCTCTTACTGTATGACTTTGGGTAATTCCCTTCTCCTCTCTGGACTTCAAGTTATTTATATGTGAAATGAGAATACTGGGCTCATCTTTGACACCTCCATTAGCAGATTTTCACTTCCACACTTGGAAAAGCCCTAATAGCTTTCATTTGCCCTTAATTAAATTGAAGTTACTCTTTTCCTTGACTGGGGAATCTTGTGTTCTAAGTTTAATCTCCCATGTGTGATTAAGGACTTTGAAGGCTGAGAAAGACATTGAAGTCCTTCACCTGCAGCTAGGAATGATATTTTTATTGGGTAAAGGTCTATCATGGAGCCCTGAATCCCAGTTGAGACTATGGTAGGAAGCACTGGGATGAGTTTGACAGAAGAAATAATGTGGCTCTTAAACAATTTTACTTCTTGGTCAGAGTTTTAGTGGCAAAGGGGAAAGTGCTGGAAAATTATGACATCCTTTTATTCCCTAACCCACTGCCAGTGTGTCAGGGGCTCTTTGAGGAGGCGAGTTTTCTCAAGGCAAGTGAATTGAGACTTGAATTTGATTTTTAAGTCATTGTGATGTCCTAATGGTCATGACAGTATGTACTGTATATAGTAGAAAGTATATTTTTCTTGAAGTAGGGTAGTTTTTATTTAACTTCTCAACTCTGTCATTTGCTAGTTGTGTACTTCTGAGAATGGAACTTAACTTCTCTGTGTTTCAGTGTCCTCATTTGTAAAATAGGGTTAATAACACATGCCTTGGCTATTTCCAGAAAAGGCATGAGACAGTATATGAGAAAGTGTCTGGAACATGATAAGGGCTCAATAAATATTTGTTGTTGAAGTCCACCTGGAGTGTGGCCAGCAGTTACTCAAGTTAACTAGCATTGATTTTAGTGTTGGAAACAGCACTTCAGAGAAAGAGCTGGAAGCTTACTATTCTACCATTAGGGTCATTCCTTTGAATCTCACAGAATTCCCTGGCAAAATGTAGTTATCTCTGGAAGAGATATGATCAAGCAAAACCTGAGAGAGGAGGTTAGAATACATTCCAACAGAAAGCACAATTTTCTGGGGATGGGACACAAGGAAGCTGCCTGCTTAAAAGGTATAGATAGAGGAGGTTGTGGTAGACCAAAAAAGCATTGTTGCCTTGGTCATAGTGGCAGTCTACCATATAAAGCTTCATTCTAGTCCCTTCAAGTTAGGGATAAGTTAGAGTTAAGGTTGAATGCAAAGAGAAGCATCACTAATGAGGTCAGCAGAGGAGTCCAGCAACCCTGTTGGGATTGACCTAATCTAAGCAAACTTAAAGCACCCCACCTAGGCCTCACTTTCCTACTTAAGGTCTCTTGCCTCCTCTTTATCCTAACTCCTACTTCTAGAACATTGCTGGGTTAGGTGTTAGAAAAGCAGTTTCAGACTATACACTAATATGTGTATTACTAATAGCCCTCTGGATACATGTTTCCCTCTCCTCTCCCAAACTGACTCCTTACCTGAATGCTCAGTCCTAGAACTGTTTTTGATAGGTTGGCCTTTGGAGGGAGCAGGAGGAAGTAGAAACACTAATTCTCTTTCTTCTTCTATTGCCCTTTTTATCTAAAGCCGAAGGACTAAACTGTGTTGGTTTTTCTGGCTTATCTTCAGCTATCAGCTTCCATAGCCAAAGGGTGAGGTTAGCATGCCTTATACCCAAATGCCCCTCTGATTCCATTGTGTGCCCTATTCCAGGTGTCAACACTTGTGAACTGAGCTGTAGGTTAGTGGAGACTGGGATTTCAAGAAAACCCTAATTTCAGGCATTATCATTTATTATATATTTTCTATGGGCCAAATTCTGTGCTAAGTGCTTCAATACATATTATCTCATTTAATCCTTCTAGTGAGGTATGCTATTATTATTTCATTTTTTTAGATTGAGATAAATTGCCTTTATGAATTTCACCCTGCTAGTAAGTGGTAGACTTAGAATTGGAACCTAAGTCTGTCAAACTCCATCTTCCTAGCTTGGCCACTTTAGAATCCCTTGAGTTACAAATCTAGGTGGCCAAAGAGCAGCTTCTCCCTTCATCTAAGTGATTATTTGCCTGGATGACTATAGAATTCATTTTCTCTGCCTTTTTCTGTCTCCCTATACTTTTATTCTCTTGGGGATTGGGTTGTGACTTATTGAGATGGATCTGGTCCCCAGTTCTCTGCTTCTCTGGGCAATCCACAGGAGAAAGTTTGAACCCAAAAAGCTTCTTCTACTTTAGTCCTCAGCTGAGTAATCAAAGTAGTACAGCTGTTAGGAGAGCAACCTTGGGAGAAATGTAAAGTTTGTCTTTCAGTCTTTCTAACGCTTTTACTGTTAATGTCTAATCTCCTCACAGCAAAATAATGCTTGTGCAAACTATTACCCATTCATCAGATTGACTTTCTATTGAGTGTTCTTTAATTACAATTCTGATCTCTGTCTATCCAAGTTCATTAATAGCTGTCTTGCTCATTTGGTATAGATATCTGTTCACAATTTGGGAAAAAAAATGAGAGGAATCATTGACTAAAGTTATTCACAAAATGTTTGAGGTGGTAAGGATCTTACACATCATGTCATGTAATCCCTTCTTGCTGATGACAACAAAATGAAGGGGAAGATAGGACTTGCCCAAAGCGATACACCAAGCACCCAGGTCCCCAACTTTGAATCCAATAGGTTCTTTACTGTTACAACAGTGCTTAATATCCATTTACTGATTATTTTAGAATTGGTTGATGGTCGTGAGGTAGGTAGGTCTTTCTGGTATCCCAGAAGCATAGCATGTAGGAAATAGTATACTACTGGGCAAGATTTAAAAGCACAAAAGTCTTTCAATAGGTCTGATATTTAGCTAGTTACTCCAATATGATTATACCAGTTATGTTAAGTAATTGACCATTCTCATTTGTTAGTGTCTATGACATACTGGTTGTAAAATATTTTGAATGTCAATTCTGCCCATAGGTGCTAAGCATATAATGTAAATGAGGAAGGTGGGCCATGTGGGTATTTTCAAGTTGAAATACACTTAAGTGTAACATGATCATGGTGAATTTTAGTTAGTGCCAAAGTTTGAGATTGTATTTATTTGCATTTCAATAGCTACCAACTATTTAGAAGATTGAAAGAGAATGTTCTAGAGCAGTGGTATCAAGTAGAAATATAATGTGAGTACATAAGCATTTTTAATTGAAATTTTTATTGACATAATTATGCAGCTGTAAGAACAAATAGAGTTGTCGTGTAGTGTTTACTTAGTTACCCTCAAAGGTAACATTTTACAAAACTGTAGTGTAATAGCATGATCAGTATATTAATATAGATTCAATTCACCAGTCGTTTTCAGAGATTTCTGATTTAATTTTGTGTGTGTGTGTGTGAGCATATTTAGTTCTATACAGTTTTATTACATATATAGGTTTGTGTATCTACCACCACAGTCAAGGTACTGAACAGTTCCATCACTGTAAAGATTCCTTCTGTTGCCCTTTTATAGCCACACCGATGTACCTCCCAACCCCAACTCCCAACCCTTGGAAACCACTAATTACTTCTCCATCTCTATAATTTTGTTATTTCAAGAATGTTATATAAATGGAATCATACAATTTGTGACCTTTTGGGATAGCCATATTTAAAGACTTAGCATAATTCCCTGTAGATTCATCCAAGATGTTGCCTGTTTCAATAGCTCATTCCTTTTTATTGCTGACTAGTACTCCATAGTATGGGTGTACCACAGTGTGTTTAACCATTCACCCATTGAAGAACATGTAGTCTGTTTCCATCATTTGGTTATTACAAGTAAAGCTGTTGTGGACATGTTACCATTCTCTGGAATCATTGCCCAAGAATGTAATTGCTGGGTTGTATGATAAGTGCTTGTTTAGTTTTGTAATTAAGTGAAAAACTGTTTTCCAGGATGGCTGTATAATTTGCATTTCCACCATCAATGTGTGAATGATCCAGTTTCTTTGTATCCTTGCCAGCATTTGATGTTGTCACTGTCTCTTATTTTTGCCATTCTGATGTGTGGTTTTAATTTCATTTCTCTTGTGGCTAATAATATTGAACAAATTTCTGTATGTTTACTTGCCATCTGTATATCCTCTTTGTTAATATGTTTGTTTATGTCTTTTGCCTGTTTTCTAATTGTGTTTTTTTTTTACTGTTGTTTTGAAGGTTCTTTATATATTCTATAAATTAGCTGTTTGTCATATAGGTCTTTTGCAAATACTTTCTTCAAGTCTATACTTGTCTTTCCATCCTTTTACCATGGGTTTTCACAGAGCAAAAGTTTTTAATTTTGATGAGATCCAATTTATGAAGTTTTCCTTTTATATATCATTCTTTTGTTTTATTTGCCTGGCCCCACACCCTGGAAATTTTCTCTTATGATTTTTTCTAAAGTTTTATTGTTTTATGTGTTATGTTTAAATCTATGGTACATTTTAAATTATATTTTCTAAAAGGTGTGGTTTTTTACCTTCATGTATGTCCAGCTGCTCCAGCACCAATTCAATGGGTTTTCAGTTTGTTGAAAATTAATTGAGCATATTTGTGTAGGTCTCTTTCTGGGTCCTCTATTCCATTCCATTGAGCTTTGTATCTTTCCCTCCATCAATACAACCCTATCTTGATTACTGCAGCCATATGGTAAGACAATATCAGATAGAGTGATTTCTCCTGAATTGTTCTTTTTTTCTCACTATTGTTTTAGCTATTCTAGATCCTGTGGATCTTCATATAAATTTTAGAACAGACTTGCTTATTTCTCCAAAAATCCTTGCTGGAATTTTTACAGGAACCTCATTAAACCCATAGATCAATTTGGAGAGAATTCATGTCTTTACTATGTTAAGTTTTACAATTCATGAACATAGTATATAGCTCTGTATATTTAGGTCTTCTTTGATTTACTTAATCAGCATTTTGTAATTTTCAGCATACAGATTCCTGTACAGGTTTTGTTAAGGGTATACCTAAATATTTAATTTTCTTTGGTGTGATTATAAATGGTATTGTGTTTTAAATTTCAGTTTCTACCTGTTCATTGTTAAGTATATACGAATATTACTGATATTTTTGTGTTGATCTTATATCCTGTGACCTTGCTGAACTCACTTATTAGTGCTAGAAGTGTTCCATAGACTCCTTGGGACTTTCTATGTACACAATCATGTCTGCAACTAGAGACAGTTTTATTTCTTCTCTTCCAATTTGTATGCCTTTTATTTATTTCCCTTGCCTTATTGCAGTGGCTAGAACTTCCAGTATTATTTCAGAGAAGAGTGATGAGAGTGGATATCCTTGCCTTCTTCCTGATCTTAGAGGAAAAGAATTCAGCCTTTTACCATTAAGTATGATGTTACCTGTAGGTTTTTTTTTTTGTAGAGTGGGTGAGTTAAATATATTTTTATCAAGTTGAGGAAATTCCTGTCTATTCCTAATATTCTGAAAATTTTCATCATGAATAGGTGTCACATATGTGAATTAATATTTTCTAAAAGTCCCATAAAAAATTTAAAAATAATATTAATTTTAATATGTATATCCAGTGTTATTGTTTTGGTATATAATCAGTATAAAATTATTAATGAGATATCCTTTACATTCTTTGTGTACTTAATCTTAGAAATCTGGTATAAATTTTACACTCACAGCATATCTCAATTCAGACTAGCCAATTGTGGTAGTTGCTACTATATTGGATCTAAAGTGGTCTAAAGTGAAATCTCAGGAAGGAAGCAGTTCAACATATTTTAAGCAAGGAATTTGAGTTGATCTATTTTGCTTTTCTCTCTTCAATCTTTATAAAGATCCCATGGTGAACAGGATAGCATAGTCCATCTGAACATTGTGAGTTCTCAACTCAAACTAGCAGTACAGTGTAACAATTTTTATGCCCTTTTTTTTCTTAAAATGTAGTTGCACATGTAAATTGTTTTAGTCTGATATAAGGAAATCAATAAATACGGGAATTGGGCTTCTCTGGTGGCGCAGTGGTTGAGAGTTCACCTGCCGATGCAGGGGACACGGGTTCGTGACCCGGTCTGGGAAGATCCCACATGCTGCGGAGCGGCTAGGACCGTGAGCCATGGCCACTGAGCCTGTGCGTCCGGAGCCTGTGCTCCGCAACAGGAGAGGCCACAACAGTGAGAGGCCCGCGTACCACAAGAAAAATAATAAAACAAAAAAATAAATACGGGAATTATTCTTGATAGCCATATTTTATCCAATTTAGTCACTAGTATAGCTAGAGCCCTGGATTAAGTATATGAGCATAACCTAAAATCGTTGGATATCAGTGGAGTGGGTGGGATGACAAAATATAAAATTACAGATCTCTCACCAAACAGCTGTGCAATCTTGGATAAATCCTTTGACCTCTTCAGGCCTCAGTTTACCCAGTTGAAAAATAAGATGTCTAAGATCCCTTCCAATTCTAGGACTATAACAAAGCTCTTTGATTTATGCATTCTATCAATAAATATATGTGAGGGCTCTAATATGTGCCAGGCACTATGGTAGCACCTGCATATAGACAAACTTTATTATTTACTCTTCGCTCTATTGAAGCTCATACTCTATTGAGAGAGATAGAATTAAACAAATAATTACAAAAATAAGTTACAGTGTTGAAAATGCTATAGGGGAAAAATCCAAGGTCATTTAACCTACTTGGCAGAGGGAGATCAGGAAAGGATCTCTTGACATTTAAGCAGAGCATGTCACTAGTTTTTTATCCCATTGTTAAACTCACTTATGCTAAAAGCTAAAACGTCAGCATAAATTTAAGCATACTAGTGGTTATATTCTCAATGTCCATAAGGTAAACATGGTACTCAAAGACAGAGGACTTTTCTCTTTGTGGCCAGAACATATATAATGTTATTAAAGATAAAATTATTCTGAGGAAAACAACGAGAATGCTTGTTGTAGGGCTTTGAAATATGGCGTATAAAATAACTGTCAAAGGGACTGGTTTATTTTGTTTGTTTGTTTTTTATCTGGAAGAGGCTTGGGGTTTCAGTGGAATGATGGATAGGTAAGCTTATTCAGATAGCTGAAATGTTGTCACAGGGCAATGGCAACAGTTTTGTTCTCTGCAGTCCCAAGGAGGAAGCTACAGAATGAAAGATAGCAGCTAAATCTAAGAATAGTCAAAGGGGTCCACAGTTAGGGTATGGAGATTGGGGGAACAGAGGGAGATTAAAATTCCAACAAGTGAGCTGGATTTGATGATCTTCATAGTTCCTTTGAACTTTGAAATTCCAGTAAATTCAACTTCATTTAGGGAGATGAAAAACCAAAGAAATCCATTAGGTTGTTTTTCTAGTTTTGAAAATGGAACATTGACAAAATGCAGACATTGGGTAGGAAAAAAAACTGGGAGTTAGAATTGAAAAAGTCAATAACTCAGAGAAAGCCTGGAAACTATCTAAAAACTCAGGATATGTGTGGCTAGAGATCAAAAATACCCGGGACTTGGAAAAAACCAAACAACCACAGCATAACTACCTGGCCAAATCAAAGAGGCTATTGCAGGGAGAGACAACATTTTTTAAAGACGGTCCAAATCTGGAGAAAAGGGAAGGACACAACTTGCAGGGTTTGAGGGGGTAGGAATTTCTAGGAATCCAGAATAGGGTAGGAGTGAGAGCAGGGAGACTTCCAGATGAGTCACAGAATTCAGAGGTTTGGAGATCTGTTCCAGAGTGGGAGAGATGTCCTTCATTTTATCATTTCAATTTGTATTGTTTCACCACTCCCCAATCCTGGCATTTCCCCAACCAAGTATCTCTTTTTCATTTTCAAAGAGTATTATTATTTTTACACTTATTTTAAGAAAACTTTGTTTCATTTTCTGAACTAAAATAGCAGAGGAATTGAACCTCTGTCCACTACTCTTCAAAAAACTTGAATTGTTAAAGATAGTTTTGACTTGTGTGTTGACTCTTGATTGAATTTCCCCCTTTTTGAGTAAATAGTACTTGACAGAAAAAAGGTTCTGTTTTTAGTGCTAGAGCCAGGCTGTGCTTATGGTTGGTGGGGGTAAGAATGGGAAAGGCAGATGATCAAAGGTCTCTGTTTCCCTGACCTATTTACAGTGGTGGCATCCATTTCCTTCATAGTTCCTAAAATGAGTAGGTTGTCTAGGAAATCAGCATATCTTCTTTGGCATGACAGTAGGGGTAAAAAGGTGTTTGAAGAAGAATACCAAGAAACCCTTTGCTTGGCTGAAATGAAAAGAGTGGATTGTCAAGGGAGTACTTTATGGACCTGCAATAGCCCTATTAAGGATTTATTCCAAACCCAAGAAGAACCATTCTTGAGTCCTTCCCCCCACCCAACTTCCTCCTTAGTGGCACCCTGGATCTGAGTTCCTTCTTTATCTAAGACTTCATATGAACCATCCACTTTTATAATTAAGAATTAATGAAAAAAATGTAAAGAAGTTATTATCAACAAACGTTCTCTATTAGTGGGATGTCTTACATTCTCTTCCCATAAAACAGCAAGATGGCTGATGTTGATAACTAAATTATGAGTAGATATTCTCTAAATCATTGATCAAATCTCTTGCTGGTATGCCTGGTATTTCACTGATAAATGGCTCACCCAGATGTTGGCAACTTGTAGTATACTAGAGAATAAGTCTCATCTTTTGAGATTTTCCTACTTGATTTGCTTTTTAGCAATTAATTCTTAGAGGAAAACAATGACCAACTAGTATTGGGCCTGTTACTGCCAGGCTTGGACACTTGTAGCCCCTCCAGGTCAAATGCAGGCCATTGTACACCATCCAGCTGATGGCAAGAAATGATGGGAGCTATTCTGTGCTTTCCAGCTGTTTTAGGAGGTAGAAATTCATGGTTTTATTTTTGTTTTTGAAGGCTTAGAATATCAGCCCCGGTGAAGTGTGGGAACATGCTTCTCAGTAAGTGTAAAATGACCTAATACAACAAATTTGGCATCATTGTACTTGAATTAAGATGCATCAAAGCAATTTCTTTACTGCCACCTGTCAATTAAGAATGGTATTTTTTCCTGCCTTCTACTTATAAAGAGAATCTCATATCTGGACGGTGATTTATAGGTTCCAAAACATTCTCACTTTTTGTGTCCTTATTTGATATTCTCAACAGCCTCATGAGGGAGGTCTAACTCTTCATTTTGCAAATGGGGAAATAGGTTTGGAGAGATTAAGGAACTTGATTGAGATTTCACAGCTGTAAAAAGGCAAAGCTGAACTTCATTAAAACCCAAGTTTATTGACCCCAAACCTAGTGTTCTTTTGTGGTATTGCACTTCTCAATCAATGGTAAAGAAACTGAAACTGAAATAGTCAAGTCACACAATAAGTAAATGGCAAAACTAGAATACTCAAAATTTCAAGTTTAGAATCCGAGATAAGGACTTGAGCATTGACAGTTTATCAGGGAGATGAGAAGCAGGAGTAAGGGAGTATAAGACAGTCTATCTAAAGGATTACCAATTTTGTTGATCTTTTAAAAAAAATCAACTTTTGGATTTGTTGATTTTTTTCTATTATTTTTCTGTACTCTGTTTCATTAATTTCTGCTCTAAATGTTATTATTTCCCTCCTTTTGCCTTAGTTGTGTTCAGCTTGTGTTTTTTTGTTTGTTTGTTTGCTTGTTTTTTAGTTTCTTAAGGTAGAAAGTTGGGTTATTGGTTTGAGGTCTTTCTTCTTTTTCTTCCATTACAGGCTATTACAAGATATTAAATATAGTTCTCTGTACAGTAGGTCCTTGTTAGCTTTCTTCTTTATTAATATAGGCCTTCACAACCATAAATTTCCCTCTAAGGACTGGCTTTCCTGCATCGCATAAGTTTTGTTATGTTGTGTTTTCTTTTTCATTCATCTCAAAGCATTCTCTCATTTCCCTTGTGATTTCTTCTAATAACCATTGGTTATTTAGAAATATTTAATTTTCACATATTTGTGAACTTCTCTAATATCCTTCTGTTATTGATTTCTAATTTTATTCCATTATGAGGACATACTTTGTAGGATTTCAATCCTTTTAAATTTATTGATGGATATTTTATGGCCTAGCATATGGTCTATTCTGAAGAATGTTCCATGTTCACTTCAAGAATATGTGTTCTGCTGTTGTTGGATGCAGTGTTCTAGAATTCCGTGATGTCTAGTTGGTTTATAGTGTTGGGTGGTGTGTTTTATAGTTGCAGTTTTTAACAGTGTTTTCTCTTTTACTTGAAAAACCAATAAATAGGAAACAAGTTGATAAAACTTTAAAAAAGGTAGGAAACTACTAGCTAAATCAACATATAAAATGAAAAATTTCCAACTTGTGTTCATATATTAAAATACGTTTTATTTTTAAATTTAGTTCCTGTGGAAAACAGTTTTTAATAAATTATAAACATTAAGAATAATTATGCTTAACTTCTTATTCAATTAATTGATTAATCATAGTTGGTGAATATAGTTAAATGGGCACCATATACATTTAGTAAAATTTAAAGGAAAAATACATTAAACTGGAAAACAGAAGACGTGCATTCTAGATCTGGCTCTGTAACTAATTTGCTGTATGGCCTCCATGGAGAATCTGACTTCTCTTGGCAGCAGTGTCTCTATCAGTAAAAATGGACTATTCCAGCTACAGCATTTTTTCTATGGGTCAGAAAAAGCATGAGATTTGAGAGAGAGACTTAAGTTTGTTTTAGAACTTCAGTTTCTCCAAGTGACCTTCGCCTCCCTAGGACTTGGTTACTGGACCTATAAAATGAGGAGAATAATATATACCTTGCTAAACATTTGTTAGGTTTAAATGAGATTTCATAGGTAAAATAGCTAGCACAGAGTGTGGTGAACAATAGGTGCTTGCTTGTTAAACATTTAGTTGTCTTTTCTTTATGAGTAATCAATAAAAAACTGAATAGAAATAATAGTAATAATAATGATAGTTGCTATGCATGTCTGTGCTCTTTTAAATGATAACCAACCTGAGAGTTTGCACAGCCATAGGGAGTAAAAATATTAATTCTTATGTAATTCTTCTAATTTTATAGGCTAGACAGTGTGAGGTAATAATGGAAATTTTCTAGAATATAAAATACAAAAGAAGGTATTAAATTGATGTCCCTTTTATTCTTTGTGCAAAACTATATCCCTTGGAGAGTTAGGCAGCTTTTAGAGCAATGATAACACTCTAACTTATAACTGGGCTTGCTGCCTTGATATTTATTATCTCATTTTATCCTAATTCAGTGTCTGAGATATAATAGAATTTAACAATAGACTTTATTGAGTAACTAAATTACTCTTTGCAATATTTTACTAAGTTAGGCAGCATAAATAACACCATCATAATTTTTCCTTTGAAGAAACTGAGCCTCAGAAGAGAGGTCAATTGTCTTACTCAAGGTAAGAGGCCAAGTTATAAACTAAATCTGAAATTTAGGTAATCCTGACTACTCCTCTGCTCCTCACTTGACCTCACCATGTGGCAGGATTAAAACTTCTTAACCCTGGCCCTATGCATTCTCCATATATAAAACAACATATTTATTGTTTTCAAAAGGCTTTAACAAAGTTATTAAATTAGTGTAAAGAGGATTTCTCATCTACTTTTATTCTCCATATGAAAGGCAGTGAAGAGAAAAGCTTCTTATTGCAAGTTATTGATGATTAATTATCTGCGAAAGAAAAGGGCCCAGAAAGAGAGCAGACCTGGAGAGGAGACAGGGAGTATGAGAAGGCTGTTGGGACCACCAATTTCTGGTATTTCCATGTCAGAAATCTTGTTTTCTATATTTTATTTTAGCATACTTATTTAAAAACTTTTGGAACATATTAACATTTTCCATTAAATATTGTTAATTCTTAAGTGTTATTTGTCTCTGATTGGTCTCTCCCTCACTGCTTCAAATGCACGTCCAATTTTATAACAGAAAGCAATATTATAAAAGTAGAAATTGAAATATGGAAATTCCCTTTGGTATTCACCTTTTTGATGCCTTTAATAATATTGACATTTAACTGTCTTTTCTTCTAATAATCAGAAGAGTTTCACTGGTAGTGCAGCTGGTTCACTTTTTGCCTATTATGTGGTATCTGTGGTATAACTGACAGGAAAAAAAGCAATGTGAAAGGCTAAGAAAAACAGTGAACTCAGCTATAGAGTTTCAGACATTTTGTTCTGTGTGGTTGTAAAATTTCATGCTTTCTTTTTCTCATGCGAATTATAGGTTGCCAGATGTCCTGTGCGCATATGACTATTCTGTATTTCTATGCCATGTCCCATTTTCATCGGTGTCGGAAGACATAATGGTCCTCCCATTTAAGCCAAGTAAGACACAGTTAGTTGACTACTGTTGGCATTTGTCACTTCTCCCCTCCCCCACCAACCTGGTTAGAACATGTCCCACATTCTCCAAACTAAAACACTTCACCAAACTTTCTCACATATTAGAATCACTGTGTGGCAGAATAATAACTGAAGTGAGAGCCTTGTTATTCATATTAAATGATGATGGCAATTGTTTCCTACAGATATTATGACTTACTCAGAGGCCACTACAGTTTGATCTTTTAACTTTCAATTGTTTTTTACCTAGAAATCATATAAATTGGAAAGGGAATCGATAACAGTCTTATGAGTTTTAGTTTTTAATTTAGTTTTATTTTGGTAGGGACATAAATATTAGTCTTGTTCTAACTTGTTTTCTTTAGGTTGAGTTAAGTAGATGAAGAAACAAGCTCAGACCAATTATATTATCATTTAGTTAATATGTCCTAGGAAGGAATTGTCATTTTAAATAACATAATATTCTGGTAAATAGAGTGCTGGTATATATGACAAAAATTATTTTTCCTGTTTTCAAATAATTTGATTATAATAATATCAAAAAACTACTTAATACAATAATTATATTAAACTTAATTGGATCTTGCTTTGATTGACAATATAGAGTACCTGGCATGTAGAAGATACTAGAAGTATGTGAAATTGAAATTAATTTAAACAGGCGTTTTAATGTCTTGAAGGTCTTTGGGATCATTATTACAAACATAAGCTATCATAATATCTTTTATTTATGTAGCATTTTCAACTTTCATAAAGTTTTAAAAATTTTTTTAATTAACAAATTTTATTGAAATATAGTTGATTTATAATGTGTTAGTTTCTGGTGTACAGCAAAGTGATTCAGATATATATATATATATATATATATATGGGTTTTATATATATATTCTTTTTCATATTCTTTTCCATTATGATTTATTACAGGATATTGCTACTGTGCTATACAGTAGGACCTTGTTGTTTATTTCATAATGCTTTTTAAACATGAGATTTTTCATTTGATGCTTTCTCTAATTCTGTTGGGTAGGTAAAGCAAGTATTGTATTACTCATTTCATAAACAATATGGGTTGTATAGCTAGTAAGTGACAAACTCAGGAATTTAATCTTAATCTCCTGACCCCTAGTGTCCTGACCCTTATATTGCTCTTGTATTTTAATATTTCATATCTAGAAATATGCTAGATATACATGTTTATTGCATTAAGAATGTTTAAAATCATCTATCCCTAAAAAATCATTAGAGAAATGCAAATCAAAACTACAATGAGATATCATCTCACACCAGTCAGAATGGCCATCATCAAAAAATCTAGAAACAATAAATGCTGGAGAGGGTGTGGAGAAAAGGGAACCCTCTTACACTGTTGGTGGGAATGTAAATTGATACAGCCACTGTAGAGAACAGTATGGAGGTTCCTTAAAAAGCTACAAATAGAACTACCATATGACCCAGCAATCCCACTACTGGGCATATACCCTGAGAAAACCATAATTCAAAAAGAGTCATGTACCAAAATGTTCATTGCAGCTCTATTTACAATAGCCCAGAGATGGAAACAACCTAAGTGTCCATCATTGGATGAATGGATAAAGAAGATGTGGCACATATATACAATGGAATATTACTCAGCCATAAAAAGAGACGAAATTGAGCTATTTGTAATGAGGTGGATAGACCTAGAGTCTGTCATACAGAGTGAAGTAAGTCAGAAAGAGAGAGACAAATACCGTATGCTAACACATATATATGGAATTTAAAAAAAAATGTCATGAAAAACCTAGGGGTGAAACAGGAATAAAGACACAGACTTACTAGAGAATGGACTTGAGACTATGGGGAGGGGGAAGGGCAAACGGTGACAAAGCGATAAAGAGGCATGGACATATATACACTACCAAACGTAAGGTAGATAGCTAGTGGGAAGCAGCCGCATAGCACAGGGAGATCAGCTCGGTGCTTTGTGACTGCCTGGAGGGGTGGGATAGGGAGGGTGGGAGGGAGGGAGACGCAAGCGGGAAGAGATATGGGAATATATGTATATATATAACTGATTCATTTTGTTGTGAAGCTGAAACTAACATACCATTGTAAAGCAATTATACTCCAATAAAGATGTTAAAAAAAAACCTTTTAAAAACATAACTTTAGAAATATACAGGTACTTTAAGAACTGGAGCATGTATAAATCCTTCTATGGAATGACCATGACTACTCCAGGCATACTTTAATAGCATGAAATATGAAATATTTGTTAAGAAAACAAACTAGAAAGAGAAGCTACTAAAATGTATAGCTTTTCCTGTTAAAGTTTAAACTTAGAAAAATTAGCTAAAGAAGGAAGTTAGCTAAAAAAGTTAGCTAAAGTTAGCTGTTTTCTCTTTATCTGTGCCAGATATTGCAGAATATATTTTTTCAGAAAAACCTCTCCAGTTAAAGTCTTTAAAATTTAAAACTGAAAAGCCCCAAATGGAAAGGTAGTTTCTTATAATTCATGAACATTTATCTGTTACTAGACTGTAGAAGTTTTGCTGGAAGGGACATTGTTCATTTATGTTTGTGCATATTTCATTGTCTTGCTCATAATAAAAACTCAAAATAAATATTTGAAGAAAACTGGGCTTAATTTACTTTTAATATTTTACCTTTGATGGTTTGATCCATCTTCATAAAATCTAAGAAGGTAAAAAAGAATGGGGGTACTTTGTCACGTTCTCCCTTATCATTTTCCACATCACACTGTCAAATTCCTAAAATATAAACTAATCACGTTTCTTTTCCACTTAAAAACCTCCTAATTTGTGAGATAACGGGCAAAGAGGAAGGAGAAACTTCTACTTTTATTTTATAAACATGTGATATATATGAATTTTTTACAGTGAGTGTGCATAACTTTGCAGCAAGAGAGAGGAAACACACCCAAATCTAATACGGGGAAAAAAAAGAAAAAGAAAAACAAAGACTCCAGTCCAAATTGCCCACAAGATAAAGTTTGAACATCTTAGGTCGATAGGAACTTCCAACTTCCTTGTTAATCTTCATCTCCCCACCTACACACCCCCACCCTACACAGATGTGCACATACACCCCTACTCGCCAGTGAAATAGAACTATCTTTTCTAAAGACACTGTGATTTGCCCTCCAACTTGCTTTTTTTTGTGTACACTTTACTCAATATAGAAAGCCCTGCCCTCCCACTTGTTTCCAATCAGATTCATTCAAGACCCAACTCAAGACACACTTTTCCAGCCTATAACAGAGTTAGTGCTCTCTCCTCTGTATGCCACAGTACTGTGTTACACAATAGCTTCCCCCATTAAATTTTGGTCAGAGCAAGAACCATGAGTCATACGGTAGATATCTTTGTACCTCTCTTCCTCTTCCTTTTTCATCCTCTTCTCCCATGCCTGTGTCTGACACACAGAAAACATTCAGTAAGTGCTTGTTGAATTAATAAATAAATGAATGCATTAACAAATTAATATATTTTTCTAACGTAGTAGAACTCATGTCTAGTGAAAAAATATTGTTAAATAGTGTTAAAAATATTGTTAAAGAGTAAAGGTCATTCAGCCTGAGAACCAGTGTGGTGTATTGGATAGAACTTCAGCTTTGGAGTGAAACAGATCAGGGTTTGTTTTTAGCACCCACCAATTCCTAGCAGTGTGACCTTTGGCAAGTAACCTCACCTCAGTGAGCTTCACTTCTTTGATTTGTATAATGGGGCTAATAAAATCTACCTTGAAGACAGTTGCAAATACATAAATTACCTAGCTGGCAAAATCCAAGTGCTCATTAAATGGTAGTTATTATTGTTAGTTTTATCAGCTTGTACAATGTTTTAGTTTGGTATATTTGATACCACCACACATTTGATTATCTATGCTAACTGTCTAATGCCTGCCAAATTTTTCTCCTTGATCACATTGTAAACCTCTCATGTTATACTTTAGACACTGTCCACAGTACCTAGCTCAGTGCTGGCTACATACTCGAGTTTTAACTACTGAGTTAGAATTGTAGCTTATGGTGAAAAGAACACTGGATTTGGAGTCAGGAGATCCAGGTAATGCTGAGCTATGTTAAGTAACTTTCCTTTCTCTGAGTCTTCTCAGCTCCTTTATTTGTAAAATTTAGGGAATAGACTTCTTGAGTCTTTTACAACTCATAAATTCTGTGATTCTATGATTAAATAATTGATCCTTTTCCTGAAATAAAAAAATGTACTGTAGTTAAATAAGCCTCTGCAGCCAGATAGAAAAATTTAGAGCCCAGGTAGGTTGACCAACCATCCCAGTTTTCCCAGAACTGTCCCAGTTTTAACACAGAAAGTCTTGTGTCCCATGAATCCTCTCAGTCCTGGGGAAACCAACACAGTTGGTCTTCCTAGCTTCAGGTAGTTTGACAAATAGAAGGTATTTTTCCTTTATAGAGGCTTACAACTTTTTTGTCTTGAATTCTACATTGACAACTAGTGTTGGGTTTTGGTGGTAGAGATGAGCAATTGAGTAGGAGAAAAAAATAAGAAAATCCCATGATGTGTAAATGAGCACCCTTCTCTGGGTAACGATAATTCAGTGTCATTGAATCAGTCACTTTGGAGAACTTTTATGTACCAGGCACTGTATTAGGCTATGTTGTTAAATGTAGGCATGTAGAAGATTCTGTCTCTGCACCCAGGCTAAGTATTTGTGCGTGTGGGGGGTTAGGTTGGGGAGATATAGTACATATACCTAAGAAATGTCCCCACATACCACAAGGAGGTATATAATGAAGAAATATGTTAGACTGTTCAGGGAAGAAAGAGGAAGCCAGTGAGACTAGAAGATGTAGAATTTAAGGCTGCAGAGGATTTGGATTGGTAATGGAAGTGGCTAGGTAGACAATCTAAGGGGTGTTACACATGCTGCTAGTTAGTGCACATGTCCTACAGGTAAATGACTGCTCATGGACTTCCAATTTTCATGAAAAAATACCACTAGTAAAAAGGAGGTTCTCCAAGAGGTTCAAAGGGAAGTTTGGGGTGTGAAGGGGTTGGGGTGAGATCAAGGGAACTGGGGAAACAGAATTACTTTTCAAATGGTCCCTGCAATTTTTCTTCTGAGTTTTCCTCTACTTTTTAAGGTTATCTAACTTCAGTCTCTGCTGCCACAACATTGTTTGTTTCTCAACACCGCATTATGGATATTGGCATGCTATAGGGGAAAGGGCAGAGGCTCCAAAAGCCTAAAAGGCCTCCACTACTTGCTAGCCTTATGACTTTGGGCAAGTGAACTAGATTTGCTGGAGCTCTGGTTGCTCATTGATAAAATAGGAGCAAGCATACCTACTTCACTGGGTTGTTCTGAGAAATAAGGAAACAATTAATGAGTATAATATGCCTGATGTAGCTGGAAGATATTAGGGGCTCAATGAATGGTAAGTTCCTCACCTATCTCCTTCTAGGGTTATGATCATATATTTGATTATTTGTCTAAGTAAGAGGCAAAATCTCCTTCAAGTGGCCTCAGTAAAAGACTCCCAAAGGAGAGTTGGAAACACAGAGGAAACATACTCCTCATATCTCTGGAAATTCCTGGAGACCTGGAGATCCAGCCCCCTCCATCCATCCCTACAACCCTGTAGTTTGTCTGTTTGTGTGATTTAAGTCAGGACAATAGCCCCTCTCAGGTCCATAAGAACATAAGTTCCTTGACTTGACTCTTCCTGTGTGTCATGCAAGCAGCATGGCTAGCAGAGCACGTACAGTTGGCTACTAATGATCTGCATGTGTTGAAAGCTGATTCCTTCCACCCTACTCCTGTGCACCGACAAGAACAGATTAACATGCATAAGCTCTAGGGCAAATTTTCCTGCTGCAGGGAATAAGATCTTGTCACTTTACCAGGAAAGCTGGGTCACTGAGGGGTCTTATTACCTTCTCCAGGGCCTTTCTTTGGTTAACTTATGAAGTCCAAGAAGGTTGCTTTCAAAGCTGCTCAGTGTCTCTGTCAGTGCACCCTTTATTTTTGTAGGAATTTACCCCTCCCCACACCCCTGCCCTCAGCACTCCCTAGCTCTCCCCTGAACCCTTTTCAACCTCCTTTCAATTTCCCCCAAACCTTCTTCTCAACTTTCCCTCTATCCTCTCTCTAATCCCTCCATACCTCATTCAATCTCCCTCCACTCCAACCAGCCCCCTACTTTCTCCATCTCCCTATACCCCATCACTCACTGACCTGTCATTACTCCTGGAATATTCAAGCTTTGAGACTCTTCCAATTCCCTCCCTCCCTCCCAACTTACTTCTGTCTTATTCTCTTCCCTCAGCTAATCCAATAAAGAATTAAAACACTAGTAGAAGTTGCCCATGTTTATTGAATTTTAAAAAATATCACTTGCAAATTTATTTTTTTTATTGAAAAGATGTTGCAATTGTGATAAAGAAAATCTTGATAAGGAAAAAATCAAATCGGTCTAACAACTATACTTTTTCAATGTTAGTTTCTATTATCTACTCTCATGCATATTGTTAGTATAAATTGTAATTAAAACATCCCCACATTAATGCAGGGTTCAAAGAGGGGGGCATGCAGGGTTGGTGGAAAAAAAAAGCAGCTCAAAGTCGTCAGGTTAAGTCCATGATCCGAGAGGCAGGGTTGTTGTACAGGTAGCCTTAGTTCATTGCCAGAGATTCAGTGGAAGATTCCGGGAGCAGCAAACGCTGATGACAGCTGAGGTAACAGAAGACAGGTTGCTAGGAGCAGTCACTAGGACATAGGATCTACCCAGCAATTATTTCGTCACGTCGTCTTCTATTCCACCTGTGCCTGAAGCAATTGTAGTGACAATAACGGGATGGAAAGGACACAGTGCGGGTACTCCACTCGATGTTAGGATCATGTGTTTCAAGCCAGTGGATTCCAAGAATCAGAGGGTACCTTGGCGCATGAATAATGTCAAACTGGAGCTCTTCAACGTGGTTTCCAATTTTAACTTCAACAGGTGGTGTTTCCTTGGTTATGGGTCCATTAATCAATGGACGGCCATCTACGGTTTCGAGCATCAGAGGAAAGATGTTATTGCGGATGGGCAGCTTCTCTCGAAGAACCACAGAATGGTCAATGCTGTTTCTGTAGGAGCCTGAATCCACCATAGCTTGCTCGAAAAACTGTCGTCTTCCCAGTCGGATTTCAACAGTAAGCCATAGAGTACGAGACATAGATATTGGAAGTGAGGGGGAGGCATATTTGTAGATTGGCCCGCCCGGGTTCCCCCTTACCGCCGGGCCTCGATGTTTCCCGCCTGCTGGGCACGATGAGGCTTGACAGGGCAATTTCTGGCGAAATGACCAGGATAACCACAGTAGAGGCACAAGTGGCCTTCACGGCGGCGGGCTCGTTCGGCTTCACTGAGGTGTGGGCGATTGCTTGAAGCCTGCACAGGATGGTTTTCAGCTGGTGGACTATCAAACCCAGCTTTCTCCTGAGATGGACTTGCCTCTTGTGGACTTAGATCAGGCTTACCACTTAACTTCTCTTCTAGTGTGATGCATTGGGTAATCAGGTCAGATAGGTTGGTGGCTGGGTTTGTGTGAGACAGTTCATCTCGTATAGAACTGGCAAGCCCTTCCTGAAATTGGATG
Organism: Stenella coeruleoalba; assembly: GCF_951394435.1. Classification (NCBI taxonomy): domain Eukaryota; kingdom Metazoa; phylum Chordata; class Mammalia; order Artiodactyla; family Delphinidae; genus Stenella; species Stenella coeruleoalba. The sequence continues at coordinate 60,505,498 of NC_137152.1, forward strand.
CAGAGAGTGCTTTCATCCCAGTTTAGCTCTTGAGCAATGATGTGGAAGTGGGTCGCATACTGGTGGACATGGTCCTCCCCTTGGCAGAGCTTACGGATGCGGTGGTTGGCATCTTCCATGTTTTCTGGATTGTCAAAAGTATCCTGGAGCACTTGTATGAAACTTTCAAATTGCTCCAGCAAGGGACTTTGGATATCTACTAAGGGCTGGAACCACTTTCCTGCTTCACCTGAGAAGCAGTTGCCAACAAAGCTTACCAGAGCTGCTTCGGTGGGATACAGGTGCCCTCTGACTCTCATGTAGCTATTCAATTGAACCAGAAACTCAGGAAGCTTCTGGGCATCCCCATTGAAGGCTAAAGGGTATTCTAGAGGGAAAGCTTCAGCCTCTGACCCATTGGAAGACTGTGGAAACTCTGAAGCTGCTGATGTTTCAGCAGCTGTTAGGCTGTCCAGGGACTCCTTGGCTGTTAAGAGTCCTAGGAACTCCTGGACATCTGAAGGATCCTGGAGCTCCTGGGGGGCAAGAAACTCAAGGGACTCCAGGTGAGTTGAAGTGTCCTGGCATTTTGGTGCCTCCTGGAGCTCCTGAGCATTTGGGGGATCCTGGAGCTCTGAATTCTGGGTCCCGGGGCCTGCTGGGGCATCCTGGGTATCTGGAGGCTCCTGAACCTCCTTGAATTCTGTGGGCTTCTGGACCTCCTGGGCCATTGGGAGCTTCTGAGGCTCCTTGGCCTCTGAGGGCTTATGGGATTCCCAGGCTCCTGCGAGCTCGTGGACCATTGGAGGTGCCTGGGGATCCTGGGTTGCTGGGGGCTCCAGGGACTCTGGATCTGCGGGGGGCTCCAAGGATTTCTGGGGCTCCTGGGCTGCTGAGGGCTCCCAGGATGGGAGGTCCTGAGACTCTCTTGGCTTCTGGGGCTCCTTGACCTCTGGGGGCTCTTGGGGTTCCAAGGCTGCTGGGAAATCCAGGGTCTCTGGGGGTCTCTGGGTCTCCTGGGCCTCTGAGTGCTTCTGGAGTGGTTCATCCTCTTTGGCTGCTTGAGGCTTCTGGAGCTCTGGGATCTGGGACTGCAAGGCAGCATTTTCCTCCATCAGCCGCTGCACTTGAGCCTGCAGAATTTCATTCTCCAATTTCAGAGCAATATAGGAGGCTGCTAAGTCCTCCACCATCTTTTGAGGAAATGGACTTGGTTTGGCAGTTTGCTGCCAAGAGAGAGTGGGTGAGTGCTTGTGAGGTCTTTCTAAAAGCTCCTCACAGGCAGATGTCAGGCTCCTTGAGTTTTCCAGAAAGTGGGGATTTGGGCCCCACCAAGGTTGATTAACAGGAGGTCACTGTGAGCCCCCGGAACTCAGCAAAGAGAGGTGTCAGATACACTGTGAAGAGAGTGGGATCTGAGGATCAGAAACTGTGGAAAGTACTCATTCAAAATAAATCATGATAAAACTTGCCCAGCAGTGCTGGATTTCTTTTACTATAGGCTCATATTCATGAACTGGGTCATATATGCTGGCTCTGACCCCATGACATTTTAAGAACAGCATCTGACCAAATCTGTGTATTTATTTTGCATTCTTCTTTTGAAAGTGAGCATTATATTAGAAGCAATTTCTCCATATTTTTTCCTGTTTTATATAGTCTTTAATTTCTAATGTCTGCCTAATATCCCAATGTAACACTTGGATTTTAACAGCTGCTTTCAATGACTAAATCAAATGTTTGAGCAATGTGGGGATTTTAAGTTCTGTGGTGGGCCAACCCAAGAGATATTTTTGGGTGGCTGGGGTAGGAGGTAGGGGGGAGCTCTTTCTGACACCTCAGAAATCATACCACATAAGTAACCACACAAGGCCAGCCTCAGGAGAAAACAAGCAAAAGTTGACAAAATATATATATGCGCTCAGCAGACACATGCACATTATTTATAAAATGCCTCAAAATAGTTAAGAAAATAATCTTTATAAATGTACATTACCATTCAGAGACTTAGTCCAGGAGCTCGGCTGTCTGCGTACCCATCGCTGAGAAGGGAAGTGTGTGAATGACTGTGGAGACTTGCCTTTTCTGCATACACTGAACTCAAACAAACACACCCACTCCCAGAACACGTTCCAACTCTCCTCTCTAGCGTAGCTATTTCGAGTGTGGAAGAGTTTTTTTTGACAGTACCTCTCAGTTTAGCGCAGCAAGGAAAGTAGGATGTTGCGCCCATGTGAGGCTGCCTCATGTACTCAGCCCTTGGTTACTTTAATAAATATTTGGCCAGGAAATTGGGAGTAATGCCACTGCCCTTGTGAAAAGTTGCAAACATTTCTGAATGACCACAGTGGTTTGGGACTTTATTTTTTATGTCCGTCTAATGTAACCTCCCATCACTCTATCCACACTGGGCTGTTTGTTTAATTCTTACTCAGAGAGCAGCCTGCAGCACCTTAGTCCCTTCCCCCACCCACCTACTCAGTCCCTAGGGTCCCTCCCTGCAATGTTTTCTTGGGAATTTTACCATGGACAGATCTAGACAAAGTATAATAGGATAAGATTTTAGAGGAGTACAACTTTGTTGAAAGGTACTTGTAACAGTCTTGCAGGGTCCCTGGCTCATTCTGAATGTCTTGGCCCAGGGTTCCCATCCTTCCCTGAGCCACTCAGGTGTTCTAGGCAGCACCCAGGTATCCCACTAAGGGCTGACCTCTTGAGAAGTGACCTTGCTCAAGACCTCACCTTCTCTTCTCATGACAAATCACAGTCACGCCCTGGGCATGGGCCATGTGGCCATTTTAGGTAAGACTCATTTTTGTCCTAGTAAGGAGTGCGGTTGGGAACTGTCTCTGGCCAAATCAAATCACACATCAGGTTATTCATGGTCCAAAGTCTCCTTTAAAAATGGTCAGTTCTACATTAATCAGCATAATGGGATAAACCCTGGTGATGGAATATGCCCAAACCACAGCAAACTGACAGACTGGACAAGCTGAACCTTAATGCAGAGACTTTGAAAAGAAAAGTAAAACCTTTTGCAAATCAAATGATATTACCTCCCTTCCTTTTGATGTTTTATTCTTTAGAAACACAACACACATAAAAATACCACCATCATCAGGAAATAATGTGTTCTGGTTATGTGAATTTTTTAGATAACTGGAGCCTTCCCTTTGAGAATCCAAAACACACAGTTGATATTTACCTTACCAATTAAAAAAATTCTGAGAAATATTTATAGAATGCATTACACTTATTTCTCCATTCTTAAGTAGATTATTTTGAGTGTAATTTGATTTATTTTTTAATGGTTTGGGCTCATACTTATACAAACCAGCTCCTTTACTGCGTTTAACACCATGTTGCCTTCTGAAAGCTATTGAGAGGTATAAAGTGGCCAGTCTCCAAATTAAATACCTCCAAATTGCTATACTTTCCAACTTCTTGTAATTTTTTTTCACTTTGTATTTTTCTACTCTTTTGCTATCAAACTGTCATATAGCCCTCCACGCTGTTAACTATATACCTTTCTATACTAAGTATAGGCAAATTTGGCAAATTATTTAGTTCTTCTAAAATTTAGTCTAAAATCCAGCTTATATAAAAAATTTAAATTAAAAAAATAAAATTCAGCTTATAAAACTGTAAAATGGAGCTATTAGTGGTACTTAACTTTATAGAGTCTTTGCAAAGATTTAACGAAATAATACATTTAAAAGGCTTAGCACAGTGTCTAGCAGCTAGTAATACCCAGTGAAGGTTGACTATGATGATAAGCAGCTATAGCAGCAGAAACATCATTTTAATTTATTCTTTTTAAGCATCTGTGAATTGGGAAACTAGATAGTTCAACTTGCTAGAATTGTGTAAGGGCTGAACAGGGGCTCTCATATGAAGAAATTTACAGTGCATGGATTTTACAGCTTGATTTTCACCACTCGGGAGCTATTCTTTTCTTCCTGGCTGGGCTATGGATGATTTAGTTTACCAAATAATGCTCTAGAATTAGAACTGGAGGCACCTGAGCATGAAGATGAGATGATTAACAAAGAGATTGTGGAGCAGCCAAGAGAGATGTTTAAAAAGTCCATGGACTAAAGCACTGAATAGTGCCTTGCTTACGGACATATTTATTCAGTGGGCAAATGCATGGACCTCTCCACCACCCCTGCTAAAGAGCAAAGACCACATTCAAAGTCCTTAAGTACAAGTTCCAAACTGTCTAAACATAGAGAATTATTCTATTTTGAGTGGAAAGAAGAGCTACACTTACTTTTGTCAAAATGCCTAGAGTAATTTTAATATCCTGAATTAGTCAAGTAAGAATAGAAAAGTAATTACATCCAAACTCTCATCATGTTTCCACTATACTTTAGTTCTTCTCCTTACATTCACAACATGATGGAAATTATGGAGATTTAGAATGGTTATGAAAATATTTTAAGTAAATGAGGTTTTTTTTTAAAAAAACTGGCAAATGAATTTTTATGGAAAAAAGACAAATGTCCATTTAACAGATATAAAGACTGCACAGTTATGCTCAGTTATGTTAATAAGTTACATATGTTAATTGTTAACTTAGGGAGAAAGGGAAGGGAAAGTTTGAATAAGATGAAATTCTACTTTGTACATTGCACTAAGAATCATAATTTTATTTTGTTGGCAATGTACAATCTGAAACATTTTCGGTTTCTACTGGGGTCTTCTCAAAGATGGCTAGGCTGCATCTTCAAGCAACTCAAGCTCCTACCCATCCCTCTTCCAGCCTGAAAGAGTGAACAGGACAGGTTACCTCACAGACCTCTGGCACAATGCCCAGCTACCCCTTGAGGGCAGTCCCACGCTGGTGTCTGTTTTGTTCAACATGTTATTCCTATGGTTAGAGGCTTGCAGCATTTTAAGTTTAACCCACTATGTTCTTAGTACAGGTTGAAACTTTTCTTGTATCAAGACTATACAGCATTGGGGCAACAGGAATTCTCAATTCCTTTAGAAGTTGGAAAGCTTTCTAAGAATTCTCCTTACTCATGTGACTGGGATCCAAAGCACCTGGCAATGGAATAGGAATAGAGTCTACCCCAGTACAACTCTGGAGTCAAAATTTGTCACCCCTTCGTCTCTTTTTATGGTATTTACCATCTTCTCATTTTATTTCTTTTCCTTTGCATACTTAGGTGGCCTTTTCCCTTGATCAGCTATCATTTTGGGAAAATGAATCCTTACTGAGCTCTAAAAGGAACTTTATTGGGGTGTTTGCATTTTCATAGGGTATTCTGAAAGGCTGCAGTCCCTTCAAAACCCTACTGTTGGGAGAGATATCCTGAGACAGAGATATCATTTTGACATCCTTTAGATCACACCACTCAGGTGGCCCTATATATATATTTTTTCCTTATAAGGCTGGCCCAATATGGCTTCTAGCATTAGCAAATTTGCTTAATGATTTCAATGCTCTGGCTTCATTGAATCCTGGCAATGTGCTGACCAGGCTACCCTAGCTAAGGGCTGAAGTAACCACCATCACAGCCTACCAGTGGAATAAGGGGCCTTTGCTATAACCCCACTCTTGGGGATGTCCCTCTTATAGGGATCTTGTCCTCTCCTTTACTTCCTGGAACCCTACTCTCTGGGATTTTCCAATGCTTGTTCACCCAGAAAGCAGACAAATCCAAGCTTATGGCATCAGCATGGCAGAACAGACAGAGGGAAAGGGAGAGGGAGGGGGAAACAGAGGTGAGAAGGAAAGCAGAGGGAGAGGGGGAGGGGAGGAGAGAAGGAAAGATCACAGAAAATCTAGAAAAATGCTCAAAAAACAGCATATGTACATTTTGGTCAGTTAAAGAGAACATTTAATTTAATTTAATTATTTTTTATTTTTTAATATCTTTATTGGAGTATAATTGCTTTACAATGTTGTGTTAGTTTCTGTTGTACAACAAAGTGAATCAGCTCTGTGTATATGTATATCTCCATATTCCCTCCCTCTTGAGCCTCCTTCCCATTCTCCCTATCCCACCCCTCTAGGTGGTCACAAAGCATCAAGCTGATCTCCCTGTGCTATGCAGCAGCTTCCCACTAGCCATCTATTTTACATTTGGTAGTGTATATATGTCAATGATACTCTCCAACTTCGTCCCAGCTTCCCCATCCCCCACATCGCAGTGTCCTCAAGTCCATTCTCTACATCTGCATCTTTATTCCTGCCCTGCCACGAGGTTCATCAGTACCGTTTTTATAGATTCCATATATGTGCGTTAGCATACGGTATTTGTTTTTCTCTTTCTGACTTACTTCACTCTGTACGACAGACTCTAGTTGCATCCACCTTGCTACAAGTAACTTAATTTCGTTCCTTTTTATGGCTGAGTAATATTCCATTGTATATATGTGCCACGTCTTCTTTTTTTTAACATTTTTATTGGGGTATAATTGCTTTACAATGGTGTGTTAGTTTCTGCTTTATAACAAAGTGAATCAGTTATACATATACATATACATATGTTCCCATTTCTCTTCCCTCTTTTGTCTCCCTCCCTCCCACCCTCCCTATCCCACCCCTCCAGGCAGTCACAAAGCACCGAGCTGATCTCCCTGTGCTATGCGACTGCTTCTCACTAGCTATCTACCTTATGTTTGGTAGTGTATATATGTCCATGCCACTCTCTCACTTTGTCACAGCTCACCCTTCCCCCTCCCCATATCCTCAACTCCATTCTCTAGTAGGTCTGTGTCTTTATTCCTGTCTTACACTTAGGTTCTTCATGACATTGTTTTTTCTTAAATTCCATATATATGTGTTAGCATATGGTATTTGTCTCTCTCTTTCTGACTTACTTCACTCTGTATGACAGACTCTAGGTCTACCCACCTCATTACAAATAACTCAATTTTGTTTCTTTTTATGGCTGATTAATATTCCATTGTATATATGTGCCACATCTTCTTTATCCATTCATCTGTAAATGGGCGTTTAGGTTGCATCCATGTCCTGACAATTGTAAATAGTGCTACGATGAACACTGTGGTACGTGACTCTTTTTAAAAAAAATTAATTAATTAATTAAGTTATTTTTGGCTGCGCTGGGTCTCCGTTGCTGTGCGTGGGCTTTCTCTAGTTGTGGTGAGCAGGGCGCTACTCTTCGTTGCGGTGCATAGGCTTCTTATTGTGGTGGCTTCTCTTGTTGTACAGCACGGGCTTTCGGGTGTGCAGGCTCAGTAGTTGTGGCACACGGGCTTCATTGCTCTGCGGCATGTGAGATCTTCCTGGACCAGGGCTCAAACCCATGTCCCCTGCGCTGGCAGGCGGATTCTTAACCACTGCGCCACCAGGGAAGCCCCATGACTCTTTTTGAATTATGGTTTTCTCAGGGTATATGCCCAGTAGTGGGACTGCTTGGTCATATAGTAGTTCTACTTTTAGTTTTTTAAGTAACCTCCATACTGTTCTCCTGCATAGTGGCTGTATCAAAAGTTTTGTACCAATCAAAAATTAGAGTGACATGTGCCTGTCCAAACAGCTACAGCTAGTCTCTCATTGGTTCCCCTTCTTTCTGTTCATCCTCCGGACAAATTGTGGCTGTATCAATTTACATTCCAACCAACAGTGTAGGAGGGTTCCCTTTAGAGAATATTTAATTTTATGGTTTAGCATTTTAAAAATCACATGATAGGAGACTATCTTTTAATGATTAGACTTACCTAAGCACCTCTAAAAGTCTTATTCAGGCAGTGGTGGTGGTATGGTCTTTATAGGGTTGCAGACTGTTAAAGGGGTGGTGGTAGACTCTCAGTAGGACTAGAGAGGAATGTCCGAGTGTAGTGATGGGAGATGCAGCTGTGAATGGTGTACTGAGGAGGGAGAACATCAACCCTGACAACCCAATATTTTTACTGTGAAGTACAAATGAGATAATAGTTGTGAAAGTGCTTTGAAACAATGTGCTAATGGAAAGAGTGCAAGTTTTGAAGTAAGGCAGGTTAAGGTTCAGTTCCCAGCTCTGCTCTTTACTAGCTGTGTGATCTTGGCCAAATTACTTAAATTCTCTGAGACTCATTCTCCTCATCTGAAAGTAGGGGATAATAATAGGTCATTACTGAGTTGCTGTGATGATTAGAAATAATGTTAATACTTAACAATAGGCATTTGTTGAGTTGTAGCTGATGATAAAAATCATATTGATAGTAAAAGGGATTGCCACCGATTTTCTATATCAGCTTACCTAGTGCATTCAAACAAAATTCCTCACAAATTTTTGTATATAAACCAACCATAATTAACACAACTGTTCCACAAATATTTATTGACCATTCAGGTGGTTAAAGGCACTGTGTTGCAGTTGTGTGTGTGTGTGTGTGTGTGTGTGTGTTTGAAGTATGTATTCTGGGTGAGGAATACAAAGATGAATCCACTTGAAGTTTTTTCTCAAATAGTTTACAGGCCAGTATGCAGGCAAAATATGTACATTAGTATTAGTAGTGTAGAAATCTCCTAGTGTTAAATGCCCTGTAAGAAATACAGGTAATGTGTAATGAAGGTGGAAAAGAGAAAGATTGTGACTGGGTGGGGTGGGTGGAGAGGAGTGAGGGGTAGAATCTGGGAAGACTTAGTAGAAGAGGTGATTTTTTAGCTGAGCTTTTGAGTTGGGCTTTGAAAAAGGGATAAGATTTGATCATCCCACTATGGGGGTGAAATTAAAATGGATGAAGAAATGGACATTCCTATTGGAGGAAATAGTGAAAATAAAGGCACAGAGTTTAGCAGTTATAGCTTATGAATGGACAAGCAGCAGTTCAGTTTGGATGAAGCCTGGGGTATGTGAAGGAAGTATGTAAGTTCACAGACATATAATGTGATACATAGCTACTTAAAGAGAAAGTTGCCATGTAGCAGAGATGACAGTAAAAAGCAAATGTTGTATATATACTAGGTCAAGAAATGTGTGGTCTTGAATTTTTAACTGCCCTATATATTTTCTTAATTTACTGAACTACTGACACCCATTAGCTATCTCCCCTCTCCACCCAGGAATACCTGATAGAGCTTGACTATGATTTTATCTCAACATTTCCAAGAACTTTTTAATGTGTGTTTTCTCAATACCCCGTAATTCTGCCTGTGATGTACTCCATGTTCAGAATGGTTCAATTCCCCTCCTCCTCCAAGTCAGGTATTAAACAAGCAAGACTGTCTCATGTTAACCCCAGCATGGACCTCTTGGTTTAGATATTTCATTTCAATTATTTCTTCTTGGAGCATATTTACATAACCAAATTCCATTTCCTCATCTTCTTCCATTCCATTTATGCCATGATTTTGTTCTTGTCACTGCTGTATTTGATTTTTCTAGCACAGCTGGATTATCTAAAACTGTGTTATTTGTATATATCCCTGACAGAAAAATAGCTCCCCTCTTATTCTCTGATTATTTCTTGGCTAAAAGACTGAAGCAGAAAATATCATTAGCAAGGAGTCACATCAGATTCCTGGGACATTTGTATTTTCTTTATGTATGCCAGCAGAGCATGGTCCAACAGCATGTGAAAATGGGAAAGATTACACTGATGAATTATTTGTCAAGAGCTGAAAAGTCATTTTGGTTTTCTTGATTTTTTGAGAGAGCTTCGTGATTTCTTTTTTCAGCTGCCTTTAAGCAAGCAGGGTTGTACTTCTGAGGCACTTTTTGCTTTCAACATTTGTGTAAGCCAGATATGGTGCAATCTAGTCACTGTGCTACATCAGGATGACTGCAGTAGATAGCACAGTTTGAAAAATAAAGATTGTTATTTAAAAATAACTCCATGGGGGAACATTTCTGGCAAGTTTCATAAGAAACTGTAAATCATAAGTGACTCTGAGTAGGGGGAGTGGAGAGGACTTTTAGTTTTCATTTTACATTTTTCTGTAGCATTTGAGTTATTTTTGAAATATGAGCATACATTTCTTCTTTTTTTAAAAAATAGCTTTATTGAGGTATAGTTGATATCTAAAATTGCACATATGTTTTGTGTACTATTTGATAAGTTTGGACATAAGCAAACACCTGTGATACCATTACCATAATCAAGGTAATAGACATATCCAACATCTCCCAGAGCTGCTTTGTGTCTTGTGTGTGTGTGTGTGGTAAGAACACAACATGAGAGCACACATTTTTTTTTAATGAAGAAATAAAAAGGAGGCTTACCATCTGGCTGTGGCCTCATGTCCAAGTTTCTTGATTTGGCATTCAAAGCCCTGTAAGATGCAGTTCTATCCCACCTCTCCAGCAGTGTTTCCCTTTTCCCTTACTCATGCCTTACTAACCATGTTAGTCTCTACGTTGTGCTACTCACGTGGCACACTCAGTCAGACTTTGTTTACAGGTCTATGCCCTCTGACTGACTTTCCAAGTTTAAAAATTTAACCCTTCTTTCTAGGCCCAGTTCAGAAGCTGCCTCCTCCTAAGAGCCTTACCTGATTTCCCTAGCCCACACTTCCTGTTGCAAATGCAGCCAACACTGATGGCAGTTCTCATTTGGAATCTAATTATATCTTGTCTTAGTTTTCTCTGGTTAGTCAGAGGAGCCAGATTCTTGTCCTGCCACATGATCCTGGGTAGGTAGCAATCTCTCCTCATCTAGAAAATGAGAGGTGTTGTATGATTTCCTAAATGCCTTCTAGTTCTAACAATCTAGGTTTCTAATATTTGTGAAAGAAGCTTTCAAAAACTCCAAAGCACTACAAAATAGAAACTGGTATTAGGATTACACTTTTTAAATCCCCCACAGCTTTTATAGTAATAGGTAAAAGAGATGCATTTCTGACAAACTTCTTGTATGTATCATCTTAAAGTTTGATAAAAACTACTTCTTTGGTTAACAAAGTCCAACTTTTAAAAAAATTGGAGACTATTTTTTACACATTAGGCACACCAATTTTAACATCAGTTTTCTTCTATAGGCAGCTATATCTTTCATTCTTGGGGTAAAAATCGCTTGAAAATATTTTGATTAATTGCGCATTTGGCATTAATGACCCCTTTCAATGCTGTGTTTCATCAAGCTTGAAAATTTATAAATGTCCTGGTATCATAACTTTTCCTGAAGAAACTAACTTCTCAGACATAAAAGATAATATTACTGTTCCCATACATTTTCCATGGAAATAATAGCTGCAGCAACCACTACAACAGCAACAACAATAGCAAACACTTCTCTAGCATTTACTATGCACTAGGCACTATACTATACTATATTTTTTGCTTATATTAACTTTATATTAACTCATTCAATTAAGTTAGTATAACAACAACCACAACAACCCTACAGGAAAGGCATTTCCCCCTTCCATCTCACAGGTTTAAAGACTGAGGCTCATAAAGGCTAAATAATGTGCTAAGGGGCCACAGACCTGGTAAATGGTGGAGATGGGATTACATCTCAAGCCATTTGTCTTCATACTCTGTGCTCTAAGCAATTTAAACTATTATACTAGGCTGCTTCAGCTCTGTCCCCAACTTTCTGTGTGTCTGTGAATGAGTATCTTCCTTTCTGAGCCTTTTTTCCTTATCTGAAAGTAAGGAGGTTAGACTAGTCAGAGATTGCAAACTAACCATCTCTGGTCTAGAGGTGGCCTGCAGATGTGTTTTGATTGATCTGTACTTATTTTAAAGTTGATTAAAAATCAGGAGATCCTATACAACAGTCCAGTTTTCCAAGTTACCTTGAAAAATAGATCTATGTTAAGCCCATATTCCCATATAGCAACAACCAATAGGAGCTGAGTAAATATTGGTTGCTTCCTTAGCTGGAGAACACACTCTAGTTTTCTGCAGTTCCTAACACTCCCTACTCCATTACATCTACTTGCTTTACTCTTAAACTTTCTCTGCCTGGTTCCTTATAGACATTTGAGCCAGAGCTTTAATCCTGATCGTTAAAGTCCCTTCAAGCTTCAACATTCAGTGATTCTACAGGAAGTTAAAAAACATACTGATATACATGAGAACATGGATGGATCTCAAAAACATCTTGAGTGAAAGAAGCCAGAAACAAAAGAGTAAATGGTACCATTTTTTGAAGTTCAAAAGCAGGGAAATTTAATCAATAGTTCTATAAGTCTGAATAGTAGTTACCTCTGGGCATGAGTGGGTATTGACTGGGAAGAAGCACAAGGGAACTTTCTGAGTATGGGTGATAGCAACATTTCATATATTGATCTGGGTAGTGGTCACATGGGTGTATGAATATGTAAAACGTCACTGAAGATTTGTGCATTGTACAGTATATGAATTGTATATTGCATTTTTAGCAAGATACTCATAAAACAGTGGTGTTTAGTGGTTCTCAAAACCTAGTCCTCAAAAGCTGGCATCAGAATAATCTGAGATTTTTCCTTAAAAGCAATTCCCAGGTCACAGCAAGGTCAACAGTTCCAGAATTTCTAGAGGTGGAGCTTTGCGATGTATAGTTTAACAAGTACTGAAAACTTTACGAAGGAGTCAGATATGGGGACTTCTGTTCCTTTCTCTGTCTGGCACTTTTTTTTTTTTTTTTTTTTTTTTTTGCGGTACGCGGGCCTCTCACTGTTGTGGCCTCTCCCATTGCGGAGCACAGGCTCCGGACGCGCAGGCTCAGTGGCCATGGCTCACGGGCCCAGCCGCTCCGCGGCATGTGGGATCTTCCCGGACCAGGGCACGAACCCGCTTCCCCTGCATTGGCAGGCGGACTGCCAACCACTGCACCACCAGGGAAGCCCTCTGTCTGGCACTTTTAAATCCCGTTCTGAATGAGTTAATTTGTTGGTGTTTGGTTGGGGTGAGGAGAGGAGAAGGAACTCAAACCCCAAAAAAACATTCGGAGCAAAGATTTATTTTCTAGCTTGCTTAGAAATATGCTTGTGGTTGGTGGGGAGATGTGTATGTATGGGGAGTAGTGGTAGGGAATTGACTATTGAAAGAATGTTGGTTTTAAAGAAAGATTAATTCTAATGCTTTTCCAAAGGTGCTCAAGAAGGACAGGACAAATATCATCAAGTTAGCTAGATTATTTGAAGACTAGTATGGTATGAACTGATGGTCAAAATACTTAACTCACTCTAGATTCCAAAAAACTGGTGGCAGGGACTGCCCTCAGCACAATGTTTAAGTGGATTAAGGGGGGAACCCTTAATCCAGTGACTGCTGTCCTCGTAAGAAGACCATGTGAAGATACAGAGACACACAGGGACGAAGGTGATGTGAAGATGGAGGAAGAGATTGGAGCGAAGCACTGTCAAAGCAAAAAGTGTCAGGAGCCACCAGAAACTTGAAGAGGTAAGGAAGGATTTCTCCCTAGAGCCTTCAGAGGGGGCATGGCCCTGTTGACACTTTGATTTTGGACTTCTGGTCTCTAGAACTTTCAGAAAATGAATTTTTCCATTTTTTTATGTTATGGCAACCCCAGGAAACTATTACAGCTTTTTATACTAAGGCCTAGAAGACAGGTCCTTGGGTGGGGAATTCTTTGAAGTCACTGACATTTCTGTGGGAGGGCAATGGATTGAAGGGAAGGAGCCACTAGAAGGAGTAAAAGGCCTCAGAAGCTGGGGGAGGAGAGTAAACATGGTTGCATTCTGCAGATTACACAAGACCAGCCCTGTGGAGAGTCATCTCCAAAGCTTCATTCGAATGCCCCTACTAAGGTCAGCTTTCTGTGCTATACAAATATGGAGTCAACAGTGAGCAGTTGTTACTCTACCTAAGTGCTAAGGAATTAGGAGTTGAAAACAATATCCACAGCCTGAAGACATGAGTCTTGCCTACTCTTTTCCCTCCCCAGAAATCATCACTTGTAAGTGGCCTGACCTCAGGGTGACCTACATAAGTACTAAAGGGTTTGGCAGGCAGGACAATGCACCCCATGTGGCTCCCCATTCCTCTGTCTCAATCAGAAATGGGAAATTTGCTATTAACCTTTTAAATGATCTTTTGTATTTGTTTATTTGGTTTGGTTGTTTGTCTTTTTGAAAATTCATCTGGCTATTTGTTTTACCTCTTCCTTTTTTGGCAATGCCTCTTTAGGCTAGACTAAATTTGGCTTTGTTTTCTGCATCAGGTGATGTTTCACTTTGACTCACCACCCAGGGGAGTAGGGGTGACCAGTGGGACTTAGGATCTGCTTTGCATTTCTCTGACTGGGCCAGAGCGGGTAGCTGTTTTCAATTCATTTTAGAGTTTACTTTTGGTCTAATTTGCTTCCCTGAGAAAGTCCTTTCATTTGTTTGCCTTTTTACATCTAAAATGCCTCTATCTTGTCTAAGTATCAGGGTAGGAGGGTGGTTGTCACAAGTAGACATATATCTGACTATATTACATTCAATTTTGTAGGTTGCAATTTTGCTACCTCTGTCTTCAGTATGGACATTTGCTGACCTGGAGCATGGTTTCTGAGGCAGATTTATTAAAAATGTAGAGGCTTGCCACATAGAGTTTGTGGTGTGACTTTAAGGGTCTGGTAAAGAGATCCTTTATTATCTCTGCACCAAAAAGCAGCCAAAAAGCTGCTTACTTAATGATTTTTGCCTATGATTGACCTGATAGCATCATTCATTTGCATGCTCAGGTGGGCCTCACCTGTTTTGTTCTCTGTTCCACACAATGTCGGTGAAACGATCATTTATAACAGTGATTGAAGGGCATGAACTAACATACATTGTCCTCATTATTTACATTATGATTTCTAAAGCCATGTTCTTCTGGTGTCAAGAAACATAATTTTTCACTGACTATGAATCTCATACTGTTAATTCCACCTTTTATGAGAATCCTGTAATATACTTTAAAGGGAATCACCAATGTTAGTTTCTCTCTCCCAATCTGGTCTGACAAATCCCAGGCCTTAACTCTTTGGATAAATAAGTTTAGTGGGCAGAGTACTCATCTCTAAATCAAAAAATCTCAGTTCCAGTGATTGTAAGGAGCAAATGATGCAAAGATGTAATTTTCTTTCTGACATTTTCATTATCTGACATTATCTTAAGTATTTAGTTGTCTTCTCACTTATTGCCTATTTCTTCTAATAGAAGATGACCTCATTAGGACAGGAAATTTGTCTTATTCTCTACTGTTTCTCTAGTGCCTAGAATCGTGCCTGGCACTTAGTAGGAACTCAAGAAATATTTGTGGAATGAATGAATAAGTTAATGACCCATATACTCTAAGAATTAGGGAAGCTTTGAAGGCCACCTAATCCAGTCTCTCACTCCAAAACATCTTCTTCATCTTTGATACTCATCCAGTCCAGACTCAAGTCCCTACAGGACAAGGAACTCATCATATTCCAGACAGCTCATTTTTCTGTTTTACTACCAGAAAATTCTTCCTTTTGTTGAGTTCAAATGTATCTCACTGAAATTTTCACCCCTTAGTCTTTATCCTGCCTTTTGCAGCCACACTGATTAAGTTCTAATTTTCAATATAATAGCCCTTCAAGTTTGTGAAGACCGCACTGATATTCTCCATAAATCTTCTCCAGGTGAAATAGCCACAATTCCTTTAACTGTTTCTCATACAATATGCTTTTGACTACCCCTCATCATCCTGGCACTCTTCTGTGACCATTTATTTCTGCTCCAATATTATGGTCTGGGAAGTGCTCAATGTGGTACAGCTAGCCTCTCCTTGCTCATAGAAACATTCATCAGCAGTTCATGGGTACATATGTTTAAAATGCTCCACGTTTAACTGTCCTATGATTCATCCCACATTTCATCATTTTGTCCACAAGGATATGAGAGACTCTGTAAAATGATTTGCTAAAATCCAGATATATTACGTCTATACCATTCCGCTAATCTGCTAGTATATGAACCATATTTAAAAGTGAAGTGAGGTTAATCTGCTTAGTAAAGCAATACCAGATCTTCATGTTTCCTACCCCTTTTATTTATTTATTTATTTATTTGCCGTACGCGGACCTCTCACTGTTGTGGCCTCTCCCGTTGCGGAGCACAGGCTCCGGACGCGCAGGCTCAGCAGCCATGGCTCACGGGCCTAGCCGCTCCGTGGCATGTGGGATCTTCCCGGACCGGGGCGCGAACCCATGTCCCCTGCATCGGCAGGCAGACTCTCAACCACTGCGCCACCAGGGAAGCCCCCTACCCGCTTTTGGATGATCAAAAAGTATCTATTTGAAATGACTAATGTAAAAATGTTTGGGAAATTAAAAAATTTAAAAGCACTCAGTAGTTTCAAAATATCCTTATAATTGTTATGAATTTTTCAGATATATTTATATCTATATATTTATATCTATGCCTATATCTATCTATCTATCTATATGCATCAATAGATAGATGAAAGAAAGTGTGTGTGTGTGTGTGTGTGTGTGTGTGTGTGTGTGTGTGTGTGTGTGTTCTCTTCATTTTTGGCAGGAAAATCAGTGGGGAAATAGCTGTAAATCCTTATAGTTAGACTTCTAAATTAATGCTTTAGCAAGATGAGTAGGAGAAATGCAAAGGCCCTTTGTTCTATTGTCTTATTATGTCAAGACACAGACTCAAATGTGTAACAGTACCTCTGGTACTATTTGGAACTTCATTTTTTTTAAAAAAAAAAACTATGATAAAAGACATTTTTTTCTTTTCTTTTTTTCCTCTCTCCAGTAAAACACATATCCAAGAGAATGTGGTCTTCAGGAAATCTGGAGGAAGACCTTCTATGCTCAGGGTCCCTGCCCACCAAACTTCTATTGTTCCAGGTAACACCACATTCTCTTTTATGAGTGAATAAAACCACATTGTATAAGTTCACTCTGGATATTTCTGTCTTTCTGAGACAGGCAAAGATAAAATATTTTTGTATTTGAGGCACAAAGTAATTAGACATCTAGTCCTAACCTAAAACCTAGTGCACTGAAAAGAGAACTTCACCACATTAAACACTTGAACTTACCAAAAGCAAGAGCTTTTAGAAATTGATAAAAATTCAAGTACATTCTCCCTCCCTCTCTCTCTCTCTCTTTTTCTCTCTTTCTCTCTTCTTCTCTCTTTCAAATCAAGCCCCAGTGTTTGCTTCCTTAATTAAAATCTTTCCCTTCTAAGTCATTTGCCAATTTGATTAGTAGGGTCCTGCCAACTCAAAAACTTTGATTCATTAAGTACAGACTAAACATAATGAATATTTCATTACTTGACTGTAAAGATGCAATGACTTCAGGTTATAAATATATACACTGTTCTCCCAAGGCTTAAATTTTACTGAAAGTCAGTTTTCCTTAAGCTTAAATTTTGGTCATTTTCATACCACTTTCTGAATATCTTCTATATTCTCATCACTTTTTTATTAATTGCTTACTATTTTTACTTACATTAACTATTTTAAATTTAAATGTCTATTTTATCATTATCTTAAACATTAGATTTTTTGGCGTCATGGGCTAGATGTGGTAGATAATGTTAAAAACAAAAAGTTTGTTTATGTACCATCTAAAACTGTCTACAAATCACCAGTATTATACATATCTAACTAAATAGTCTACCTTCTGACATGACTTCTGTAGTTTTGACTCACAGACTATAGCTTTTATTTATATTTATCCAGAAATCCAAAAGTTTATTATAAGTGCCAGGAATTGGATCACCACTACCCAGTATCATCCTTACTTGTGGGACAGAAGGGTGAGAGAACTGGTGATGAGACCAGGTGAAGGAGTTTGTGTCTCTTCATTACCTTTTCCTCTACCCCTCTTCTGTGTGCTGATTTTATAATTTTCTTCAGTTTTCAGCCATCTACTATATACACGGTTAAGAACTTCTTGAGAGATTTGTTGGATCTTACCTTTTGCCCTTGAAGAGCTTGGATTTGAGCATGGTAGAAACATAATGGAAAAAAGCATTAAAAAGCAAAATGAGTTTTCTTCTCACAGCTGAGATGAAACTCCAATTGTTTTAGCTTCAGGGCCCAGATGACTTGGTCTATGGCAGCCATTTTTGGCTTACTATCCCAGCTGAAATATTAATATTCAGGGTACAGTTGGAATTGTTTTAAACTTCAGTGTAGTTGAGAGTCTCTCATGCCTATAGTCTGGGTGGTTAAACTTTATTTGGCCTAAGGATTTTATGCTGATCCTTCAAAGCCTTTCAGTAGCCATTCTTCTATCTTTCTTGCAATGGTCACTATACCCCTGGTCATCGAACTCCTGGGTCAGAAATTGGCAGAAAGGAGAATGGCATTATCATTATTATAAAGGTTTAAATTTGAAAAGACAGTTACACTTCCAGGAAATGTTTGTTTCCTCTTAGGCATTATGTCTATAATTCAGAGTTGCCTGGTTAGGACTGTATGGGTCAACTTATTAGGCATTCTTCAAGCATGTCCATCTGAATCAAATGATCTAGAGTGCATGTGTCCATGCTAAATTCTGCTATTTCTAAACCAAGACAATAAAACAAAATAACAAAGTACTGTTCACTGAATTACCAGTATGTGTACTGACTAGTCTTGAATCACTGCTATAAAGAGTAATTCATCATTTAAAGTAAGATGTCAAGAAATACAAAGATTTTGGTTTTTAACAAAGATGTACAGTGCCTTTCTCACAAAGTTGTTGAGATGGTTTAGAGGGGTCATTACAAACAAAGGACATCCTCACAATGTACTGATGAGGAGAAGTTTATTATGGTTTATTTATAAGCTGTCACTGGAATTCCAGTGTCACTTAATGTAACCTCCTGGATCATGGATTGACATAACATGACATGTGGATATGATGTCCTATTTCAGAGGATACCTTAGGAAAAAAACACAATAAAAGGTCTTCATGCCTTTAATTGGTTCTAGAACATTAAACAATGAATCTAGAGGTACCAATCATATTGATTAGTGGTTCTCAAACTTTAAAATGTATCAGTATCACCTGGAGGGTTTATTAAAACAGAAGTTTCTAAGCCCCATTCCCACAGTTTCTGACTCTGTAGGTTTGGGGTGAGGCCTGAGAATTTGCATATCTAAAAAGTTCCCAGGTGATGCTGATGCTGCTGGTTTGAGGGACCACACTTTGAGAAACATTGGATTAGAGACACATATGGTAAAGAAGTTCCATGATCTTCAGAAGAGATAATATCAGCATTTCTGTAGAATATAAGTAAAAATTTAAAAGTCACAGAGAAGGAGTAGGACAAATATTTATTGAACATCTACTGGGTGTGATGCACTTGCTAGATTCTTTACACAGATATTTTATTTCACTTCATTTTGACCACATTATCCCCATTTTTGAGGTGAAAAAGAAACTGGCAAAGACAACTAACTTTCCCAAGGTCACACAGCTATTAGCTGGTAGAGTTGAGACTCAAACCCAGGTTTGTATGGTTTTAAAGCTAATAGTTTTTTCTGCTAGATCACATTGCCAAAATCAATTGTTTTTAAAAATATGCATAAATATATATATTTTTTTGCTTAGAGAGGTAAAATTATCCAGTGGCAGTACAGTGAATTGAGTGCCAGGACACTCAGGCTCCATTCCTGACTCTGCCACAAACTTTATCCATTGATCCATCAGTTCATGCACCCATCCCCCAACCCATCCATCCATCTATCTACCATCCATCAATCAATTCATCTATCCATTCACTCATTCATCAGACATTACTTGAGCATTCACAGCGTTTTAGCCCCTCATTGTGTATAACTACTTCCCCTTCTTTAGGCTATGTGGTTTGTGTGGGATGTTTCAACTAGATTCAGAAGTTTATACTCATAAAGATATGCCAAAATTTGTCCAGGGATTTCATAATTAATTTTGCTAATGGTAAATGAAAGCATGCATGTTGGATTTGGTTTCCTTTGATGGATGTTAGCATGGATATCTGGATTTCAAAAAGTAGATGATTAAACTGGCCATAAAGTCTCATTTTAAATTCAACATGGTGTGGTGTAAGGAACATTAAATCTTTAGCAAATCACCTAAATTTTCTGGGCCACAGTTTTCTGATTTGTCAGATGGAGTAGCAGCACCTTTCCACCAATGCTCAGAGATGTGGCAAGGATCAAACAAGAGGAAATGAGAATATGTTTTATAAAGTATAAATTCTATATAAACATATTATTTATTTATTCCATAAATTTTTTGGTTGGAAGCAACATTCTAGTCTCATTCTGTCATATCATATAAGGAATCTGTGGCACAGAGAGGTTTAATATCTTAACAAGATTACCCAGCTAGGAAGCTGCAGACCCAGGACTAGAACCCAATTGATTTGATCCTTACTATAGAGTTCTAAGAATTTAGAGTTATAGAGGCTAGAAAACAAGCTCTTTTCTTTAAAAAACAAATAGCTATTTTACTTTATTTTAAATTTCTTTTGTAGTAGAGTTGATTTACAATGTTGTGTTAGTTTCAGGTGTATAGCAAAGTGAATCAGTTATACATATACATATATCCACTCTTTTTTAGATTCTTTCCCCATATAGGTCATTACAGAGTATTGAGTAGAGTTCCCTGTGCTATACAGTAAGTTCTTATTAGTTATCTATTTTATATATAATAGTATGTATATGTCGATCCCAATCTCCCAATTTATCCCTCCCCTATGTCTTTTCCCTGGTAACCATAAGTTTGTTTTTTACATCTGTGACTCTATTTCTGTTTTGTAAATACATTCATTTGTACCATATTTTTAGATTCCACATGTAACCGATATCATATGATATTTCTCTTTCTGTGTCTGATTTACTTCACTCAGTATGACAATCTCTAGGTTCATCCATGTTTCTGCAAATGGCATTATTTTGTTATTTTTTATGGCTGAGTAATATTCCACTGTATGTATGTACCACGTCTTCTTTATCCATTCCTCTGTCGATGGACATTTAAGTTGCTTCCATGTCATGGCTGTTGTAAATAGTGCTGCAATGAACATTGGGGTGCATTTATCTTTTCACATTGTGGTGTCCTCTGGATATATGCCCAGGAATGGGATTGCTGGATCAATGGTAGCTCTATTTTTAGTTTTTTAAGGGAAGTCCATACTGTTCCTCATAATGGTTGTACCAATTTACATTCCCAACAGTGTAGGAGGGTTCCCTTTTCTCCATACCCTCTCCAGCATTTATCGTTTGTAGATTTTTTTGATGATGGCCACTCTGACCAGTGTGAGGTGATACCTAATTGTAGTTTTGATTTGCATTTCTCTAATAATTAGTGATGTTGAGCATCTTTTCATGTGCCTCTTGGCCATCTGTATGTAGAAGACATAAGCTCTTAACTCTCTATTTAATGTTTGAACACACTCTCCCATGCCCTTGGAAAGTCCAATCTCTGCTTGATAAATCCTTTTGATGGATATATTATAATAAAACATTCTGTTTTTGTTAGAAAATACTTATCTGGAAGTGAAAGCTCCATACTTCTTCATAACTTCTACATACTAGTTCCTGTTTTGCTCTCTGAGGCTGAAGGAAATAAGTTCAGTTCCTTATCTCATGACAGACCTTGAAATATTTGAAAGCAACTACTGTGTCCCAACCTCTCTTATTCCTCCAGCATAGCAGCTGAATTTCCTTTCTATATTCATGTATAACTTTTATTTTTTAAAGTAGTTTGTTCAGCACTTGCTATAAGTCAGGCACTGTGCAGGAAGCTGAGGATACGAAGATGAATAAGAAAACCCTACCCTCAAAGAGCTCTAGGTATGATGACAAAGAAAAAAAGTCAGTAGCTATGCAATAAGTGCTGTGATGGAGGTAAGCATAGAGTGTTAACAGGAATAAACCACAACCTGAGGTGGAATATTAGAAAATGTTTACAGAAGGTAATGTGCTTCAGCTGAGAAACAAAATTATGTTGACTTATAAGTATGGGTAAACAAGGAATATTTGAGGCATTTGTTAGTAGGTTAGCATGATCAAATGAAGGGACTTTGTGGATACATAGCAAAAGATAACATTGGAAAACTAAGCAGGACCAGATCACATTGAACTTTCAAGTTTCTTCACCCTTTGTGTATGTATATATCAAACTGTGGATTCCAGAATTGAACACAGAATTCCAGTTATGCAAACTATTCTCAATGCATGCTAAGATCCCACTCATTTTTTGGCAGATCCTGTTGAATCATATTGATCTTACAGCTACTAAGATAAATATTGCTACTAAGTCAAGCCTTCCTTGATCTTACTCTTGTAGAGTTGGCTCCCTGTACACATGTGTAGGATTTTAAATTTGTCCTCATCACATTCTCTCATGTTAGATTTTACTCAGTGTTCCTCTCTGTCAAGATCATTTTTATCCTGTTTCTCTCATAGAATGTATTTATTATTTCTCCCTGCTTCATGTTATTTGCTTTCGTTCCTTTACACTATAATGACTTTAATTTTATTGGTGTCAAAATTTCCTTAATTTTTGCAAATTCCACTATAAGGTTTCAAATAAATAAGCTGATATTTTGGCAATAATTTTACCATTTCTGCCCAAGTATTTGGATGAATGTGATTTGGGAATACAACCTCTAATTCCCATTCTAATAATAGTCTATGTGCCTTGTTAAAACTAAGTCTCATTGACTGTGGCATCATTTCACTTTTAATTAGTATATTTGACAAAGTACACATCACAAACAAATGATTACTTGAATTGTTCTCATTCATCCATGAGTTTTAGTAATTGGGCAAAATTAAAGATTGCTTTGGAAGTGCTGAAATCTGGGGTCTTGTGACCTTTCTCCATGTCAGTAGAGTTAGCCATGAAGACATGATTTACCAGTACAAAGCACAAAGGGACATTGTAAAGGATGATGGCCAGTTGTTACTTTCTTAAACTCCACCACATGTCTTAAATAGCTTGGACAGACACTTCATAGAACACAACTATCCATTACCATAGAATGAAAACTTTTGGAGCTCAAAGAGCCTCTGGAGAGTATCTAATCTAACCCCTCAATGTTTACAGTACAATCCAGTGCCCCAAATGGGGGAAATGACTTGGTTGAAGTTGCAGTTTCTTAGGGCAAGCAGTTCTCTGAAACAAAAATTGTCCTATTTGGTCAACTTTGGATTTAGACCATATAAAGAGATTTTACAATTCCTACCTGGAAATGACTCTGGTCAGACAATCCTATATTTAAGAGATAAGGATATCTCTGCCATTTGCAAAAATGTGGAGGAATCAAGAGGATATTATGCATAGTAAAATGTTAGACAGAGAAAGAAAAATACTGTATGTTATTACTTTTTGTGGACTCTAAAAAATAAGACAAAGGAATGAATATAATAAAACAGAAACAGAATCACTGATGTAGAAAACAAACTAGTGGTCACCAGTGGGGAGAAGGAAAGGGGGAAGGACAAAATAGGGGTAAAGGATTAAGAGATACAAACTACTATGCATAAAATAGATAAGCAACAAGGATATCTTTTACAACACAGGGAAATATTATTGTGGTAATAACTTTAAATGGAGTGTAATCTATAAAAATATTGAATAACTATTAAGGAAACAAAACCATTTACCATTGCATCAAAAAGAATAAAACACTGAGGAATAAACCTACCTAAGGAGGCAAAAGACCTGAACTCAGAAAACTATAAGACACTGATGAAACAAATCAAAGATGACACAAACAGATGGAGAGACATACCTTGTTCTTGGATTGGAAGAATCAATATTGTCAAAATGACTATACTACCCAAAGCAATCTACAAATTCAATACAATCCCTATCAAATTACCAATAGCATTTCACAGAATTAGAACAAAATATTTTACAATTTGTATGGAAACACAAAAGACCCCAAATAGCCAAAGCAATCTTTTGTTTCTTTAACATCTTTATTGGAGTATAATTGCTTTACAATTGTGTGTTAGTTTCTGCTTTATAGCAAAGTGAATCAGTTATACATATACATATATATTGATATCTCTTCCCTCTTGCATCTCCCTCCCACCTACACTCCCTATCCCACCCCTCTAGGGGGTCACAAAGCACCGAGCTAATCTCCCTGTGATATGTGGCTGCTTCCCACTAGCTATCTATTTTACATTTGGTAGTGTATATATGTCCATGCCACTCTCTCACTTTGTCCCAGCTTACCCTTCCCCCTGCCCATATCCTCAAGTCCATTCTCTAGTAGGTCTGCACCTTTATTCCCATCTTTCCCTTAGGTTCTTCATGACCATTTTTTTTCTTACATTCCATATATCTGTGTTAGCATACGGTATTTGTCTTTCTCTTTCTGACTTACTTCATTCTGTATGACAGACTCTAGATCCATCTACCTCACTACAAAGAGCTCAATTTCGTTTCTTTTTATGCTGAGTAATATTCCATTTTATATATGTGCCACATCTTCTTTATCCATTCACCCAGTGATGTACACTTAGGTTGCTTCCATGTCCTGGCTATTGTAAATAGAGCTGCAATTAATATTTTGGTACATGATTCTTTTTGAATTATGGTTTTCTCAGGGTATATGCCCAGTAGTGGGATTGCTGAGTTGTATGGTAGTCCTATTTTTAGTTTTTTAAGTAACCTCTATACTGTTCTCCACAGTGGCTGTATCAGTTTACATTCTCGCCAACAGTGCAAGAGGGTTCGCTTTTCTCCACACCCTCTCCAGCATTTATATTTTTTATTTTTTTTTCTTTGCGGTACGCGGGCCTCTCACTGCTGTGGCCTCTCCCGTTGTGGAGCACAGGCTCCGGACGCGCAGGCCCAGCGGCCATGGCTCACGGGCCCAGCCGCTCCGCGACACGCAGGACCCTCCCAGACAGGGGCACGAACCCGCGTCCCCTGCACCGGCAGGCGGACTTCTACCACCGCGCCACCAGGGAAGCCCTCCAGCATTTATTTTTTGTAGATATTTTGATGATGGCCATTCTGACTGGTGTGAGGTGATACCTCATTGTAGTTTTGATTTGCATTTCTCTAATGATTAGTGATGTTGAGCATCCTTTCATGTGTTTGTTGGCAATCTGTATATCTTCTTTGGAGAAATGCCTGTTTAGGTCTTCTGCCCATTTCTGTATTGGCTTGTTTGTTTTTTTTTGTTATTGAGCTGCATGAGCTGCTTGTAAATTTTGGAGATTAATCCTTTGTCAGTTGCTTCACTTGCAAATATTTTCTCGCATTCTGAGGGTTGTCTTTTGGTCTTGTTTATGGTTTCTGTTGCTGTGCAAAAGCTTTTAAGTTTCATTAGGTCCCATTTGTTTATTTTGTTTTTATTTCCATTTCTCTAGGAGGTGGGTCAAAAAGGATCTTGCTGTGATTTATTTCATAGAGTGTTCTGCCTATGTTTTCCTCTAAGAGTTTAGAGTGTCTGACCTTACATTTAGGTCTTTAATCCATTTTGAGTGTATTTTTGTGTATGGTGTTAGGGAGTGTTCTAATTTCATTCTTTACATGTAGCTGTCCAGTTTTCCCAGAACCACTTATTGAAGAGGTTGTCTTTTCTCCACTGTATATTCTTGCCTCCTTTATCAAAGATAAGGTGACCATATGTGCGTGGGTTTATCTCTGGGTTTCTATCCTGTTCCATTGATCTATATTTCTGTTTTTGTGCCAGTAGCATACTGTCTTGATTACTGTAGCTTTGTAGTATAGTCTGAAGTCAGGCAGCCTGATTCCTCCAGCTCCATTTTTCTTTCTCCAAAGCGGTCTTGAGAAAGGAAGCACCTAATCTATGACAAAGGAAGCAACAATATACAATGGAGAAAAGACAGTCTCATCAATAAGTGGTGCTGGGAAAACTGGACAGCTACATGTAAAAGAATGAAATAAGAGGCTTCCCTGGTGGTGCGGTGGTTGAGAGTCTGCCTGCCAATGTACAGGATACGGGTTCGTGCCCTGGTCCGGGAAGATCCCACATGCTGTGGAGCGGCTAGTCCTGTGGGGGGAAAAAAAAAGAATGAAATAAGAACATTAACACCATACACAAAAATAAACTCAAAATGGATTAAGACCTAAATGGAACACTGGATACTATAAACTCTTACATAAAAACAGACAGAACACTCTATGACAAAAATCACAGCAAGATCTTTTTTGATCCACCTCTGAGAATAATGAAAAAAAAAATAAACAAATGGGACCTAATTAAGCATAAAAACTGGAGACCTTCAAGATGGTGGAGGAGTAAGATGTGGAGATCACCTTCCTCCCCACAGATACATCACAAATTTATCTACATGTGGAACAAATGCTACAGAACACCTACTGAACGCTGGCAGAAGACCTCAGAATCCCCAAAATGCAAGAAACTACCCACGTACCTGGGTAGGGCAAAAGAAAAAAGAAAAACAGAGACAAAAGAATAGGGACAGGACCTGCACCTCTGGGAGGGAGCTGTGAATGAGGAAAAGTTTCCACACACTAGGAAGTCCCTTCACTGGTGGAGATGGGGGGTGGCGGGTGGGAAGTTTTGGAACCACAGAGGAGAGCACAGCAACAGGGGTGCAGAGGGCAAAGCGGAGAGATTTCCCACACATAGGATCGGTGCCGACCAGCACTCACTAGCCTGAGGGGCTTGTCTGCTCACCCACCGGGGTGGGTGGTGGCTGGGAGCTGAAGCTCTGGCTTCGGAGGTCATATCCTAGGGAGAGGACTGGGGTTGGCTGCATGCACACAGCCTGAAGGGGGCTAGTGCACCACAGCTAGCTGGGAGGGAGTCTGGGAAAAAGTCTGGAATTGCTTACGAGGCAAGAGACCATTGTTTCGGGGTGTGAAAGGAGAGGGGATTCAGAGCACCACCTAAATGAGCTCCAGAGATGGGCACAAGCAGCAGCTATCAGTGCAGACACCAGAGATGGGCATGAGATGCTAAGGCT
Source organism: Stenella coeruleoalba (assembly GCF_951394435.1). Taxonomy (NCBI): domain Eukaryota; kingdom Metazoa; phylum Chordata; class Mammalia; order Artiodactyla; family Delphinidae; genus Stenella; species Stenella coeruleoalba. The sequence continues at coordinate 60,532,254 of NC_137152.1, forward strand.
GCTGCTGCAGCTACCAAGAAGCCTGTGTGCAAGCACAGGTCGCTATTCACACCTCCCCTCCCGGGAATATGTGCAGCCTGCCACTGCCAGGGTCCATGATCCAGGCACAACTTCCCCAGGAGAACAAACAGCACACCTCAGGCTGTTGCAATGTCATGATGGCCTCTGCCGCCGCAGGCTCACCCCGTATTCCGTACCCGACTCAGAGAGAGCCAGAGCCCCCTAATCCGCTGCTACTTTAACTCTGTCCTGTCTGAGTGAAGAACAGACTCCCTCAGGTGACCTACATGCAAAGGCTCGGCCAAATCCAAAGGTGAAACCCAGGAGCTGTGCAAACAAAGAAGAGAAAGGGAAATTTCTTGCAGAAGCCTCAGGAGCAGCGGCTTAAATCTCCACAATCAACTTGATGTACCCTGAATCTCTGGAATACCTGAATAAACAATGTGTCATCCCAAAATTGAGGCAGTGGACTTGGGAAGCAAATGCAGACTTGGGGTTTGGTATCTGCATCTAATTTGTTTCTGCTTTTATGTTTATCTTAGTTTAGTTTTAGAGTTTATTATCATTGGTAGATTTGTTTAGCATTTTATAGCATTGCTATACAATGCTATATAGCATTGCTTTTACGATTTGTCCTAGTGTTCTGTCTGTCCGAATTAAAAAAAATTTTTTAGTATACTCCTTAGTGCTTGTTATCACTGGTGGATTTGTTATTGGGATGGTCGCTCTCTTCTTTCATTTTTTATTGCTGTTTTTCTTTTTAATAACTTCTTTTTATTTTAATCACTTTATTTTATTTTTCTTTCTTTTTTTCTCACTTTTCTTCTGAGCTGTGCTGCTGACAGGGTTTTGCTGCTCCAGCTGGGTGTCAGGGCTGTGTCTGTGAGGTGGGAGAGCTGAGTTCAAGATATTGGTCCACCAGAGACTTCCCAGCTCCACATAATATCAAAATTGAAAGCTCTCCAAGAGATCTCCATTTCAATGCTAAAACCCAGCTCTGCCCAATGACCAACAGGCTACAATGCTGGACACCCTATGCCAAACAACCAGCAAGACAGGAAAACAACCCCAACCATTAGCAGAGAGGCTGCCAAAAATCATAATAAGATCACAGACACCCCAGAACACAACACCGGATGTGGTCCTGCCCACCAGAAATGCAAGACCCAGGCTCATTCACCAGAACACAGGCACCAGTCCCATCCACCAGGAAGCCTACACAACCCACTGAGCCAAACTTAGCCACTGGGCACAGACACGAAATACAATGGGAACTATGAACTTGCACCTGCGAAAAGGAGACCCCAAACACAGTAAGTTAAGCAAAATGTAAACACACAGAAACACACAGCAAAAGAAGGAGCAAGACAAAAACCCACCAGACCAAACAAATGAAGAGGAAATAGGCAGTTTACCTGAAAAAATATTTCAGAGTAATGATAGTAAAGATGATCCAAAATCTTGGAAATAGAATGGAGAAAATACAAGAAACGTTTAACAAGGACCTAGAAGAACTAAAGAGCAAAGAAATAATGATGAACAGCTCAAAAAATGAAATTAAAAATTCTCTAGAAGGAATCAATAGCAGAAAACTGAGGCAGAAGAACGGATAGGTGACCTAGAAGATGAAATAGTGGAAATAACTACCACAGAGCAGAATAAAGAAAAAAGAATGAAAAGAATTGAGGACAGTCTCAAAGACTTCTGGGACAACACTAAATGCATGAACATTAGAATTATAGGGGACACAGAAGAAGAAGAGTAAAAGAAATGGACCGAGAAAATATTTGAAGAGACTATAGTTGAAAACTTCCCTAATATGAGAAAGGAAATGGTCTAGTAGAGGAAGCGTAGAGAGTCCCATACAGGATAAATCTAAGGAGAAACATGCCTAGAGACATACTAATCAAACTTTCAAAAATTAAATACAAAGAAAAAATATTAAAAGCAGCCAGGGATATACAACAAATAACATACAAGGGAATCCCCAAAAGGTTAACAGCTGATCTTTCAGCATAAACTCTGCAAGACAGAAGGGAGTGGCAGGACATATTTAAAGTGATGAAAGGGAAAAGCCTACAACCAAGATTATTCTACCCAGCAAGGATCTCTTTCAGATTCGACGGAGAATTTAAAACATTTACAGACAAGCTAAAGCTAAGAGAATTCAGCACCACCAAACCAGCTCTACAACAAATGCTAAAGGAACTTCTCTAGGCAGGAAACACAAGAGAAGGAAAAGACCTACAATAACAAACACAAAACAATTACGAAAATGGTAATAGAAACATACATACTGAAATCTACCTTAAATGTAAATGGATTAAATGCTCCAACCAAAGAAATAGACTGGCTGAACCGATACAAAAACAAGACGCCTATATATGCTATCTACAAGAGACCCACTTCAGACCAGGGGCACATACAGACTGAAAGTGAGGGGATAGTAAAAGATATTCCATGCAGATGGAAATTAAAAGAAAGCTGGAGCAGCATTTCTCATATCAAACAAAGTAGGCTTTAAAATAAAGACTGTTACAAAAGACAAAGAAGGACACTACATAATGATCAGAGGATCAATCCAAGGAGAAGATATAACAATTGTAAATATTTATGCACCCAACAGATGAGCACCTCAATACATAAGGCAAATGCTACCAGCCATAAAAGGGGAAATTGACAGTAACACAATGATAGTAGGGGACTTTAAAACCCCACTTTCACCAATGGACAGATCATCTAAACTGAAAATAAATAAGGAAACACAAGCTTAAATGGTCCATTAAACAGGATGGACTTAATTGATATTTATAGGACATTCCATCCCAAAACAACAGAATAAACTTTCTGTTCAAGTGCTCATGGAACATTCTCCAGGATAGATCATAACTTGGGTCACAAATAAAGCCTTGGCAAATTTAAGAGAATTGAAATTGTATCAAGTATCTTTTCCGACCACAATGCTATGAGACTAGATATCAAATAGAGGAAAAAAACTGTAAATAATACAAGCACATGGAGGCTAAAAAATACACTACTGAATAATGAAGAGAGCACCGAACTAATCAAAGAGGAAATAAAAACATACCTAGAAAAAAATGACAATGAAAACACGATGACCCAAAAACTATGGGATGCAGCAAAAGCAGTTCTACAAGGGAAGTTTCTAGCAATAAAATCCTATCTCAAGAAACATCTCAAATAAACAGCCTAACCTTACACTTAGAGCAATTAGAGAAAGAAGAACAAAAAACCCCAAAAGTTAGCAGAAGGGAAAAATCATAAAGATCAGATCAGAAATAAATGAAAAAGAAATGAAGGAAACAATTGCAAAGATCAATAACACTAAAACCTGGTTCTTTGAGAAGATAAACAAAATTGATAAACCATTAGACAGACTCATCAAAAAAAGGGGGAATACTCAAATCAATAGAATTAGAAATGAAAATGGAGAAGTAAAAACTGACACTGCAGAAATACAATGGATCATGAGAGATTACTACAAGCAACTATATGCCAATAAAATGGACAACCTGGAAGAAATGGACAAATTCCTAGAAAAGCACAATCTTTAGGGACAGAACAAGGAAGTTATAGAAAATGTGAACAGATCAATCACAAGCACTAAAATTGAGACTGTGATTAAAAATCTTCCAACAAACAAAAGCCCAGGACCAGATGGCTTCACAGGCGAATTCTGTCAAACAATTAGAGAAGAGGTAACACCAATCCTTCTCAAACTGTTCCAAAATATAGCAGAGGCAAGAACTCTCCCAAACTCATTCTATGAGGCCACAATCACCCTGATAGCAAAACCACACAAAGATGTCACAAAGAAAGAAAACTACATGCAATATCACTGATGAACATAGATGCAAAAATCCTCAACAAAATACTAGCAAACAGAATCCAAAAGCACATCAAAAGGATAATACACCGTGATCAAGTAGGGTTAATCCCAGCAATGCAAGGATTCTTCAATATACAGAAGTCAATCAGTGTGATAAACCATATTAACAAATTGGAGAATAAACATATGATCATCTCAATAGATGTAGAAAAAGCTTTCAACAAAATTCAACACCCATTTATGATAAAACCCCTCCAGAAAGTAGACATAGAGGGAACTTACCTCAACATATTAAAGGCCATATATGACAAACCCACAGCCAACATCATTCTCAGTGGTGAAAAACAGAAACCATTTCCTCTAATATCAGGAACAAGACAAGGTTGTCCACTCTCAGCACTATTATTCAACATATTTTTGGATGTTTTAGGCACAGCAATCAGAAAATAAAAAGAAATAAAAAGAATCTAAATCAGAAAAGAAGTAAAACTGTCACTGTTTGCCAATGACATGATACTATACATAGAGAATGCTAAAGATATTACCAGAAAACTATTAGAGCTAATCAATGAATTTGGTAAAGGAGCTGGATACAAAATTAATGTACAGAAATCTCTTGCATTCCTATACACTAATGATGAAAAATCTGAAAGAGAAATCAAGGAAACATTCCCATTTACCATTGCAACAAATGAATAAAATACCTAGGAATAAACTTACCTAGGAGACAAAAGACCTGTATGCAGAAAACTGTAAGACACTGATGAAAGAAATTAAAGATGATACAAATAGATGGAGAGATGTACCATGTTCCTGAATTTGAAGAATTGACATTGTGACAATGAATATACTACCAAAAGCAATCTACAGATTCAATGCAATCCCTATCAAACTACCAATGGCATTATTCACAGAACTAGAGCAAAAAATTTCACAGTTTGTATGAAAACGCAAAAGACTCCGAATAGCCAAAGGAATCTTCAGAAAGAAAAGCGGAGCTGGAAGAATCAGGCTCCCTGATTACAGACTATACTACAAAGCTACAGTAATCAAGCCAGTATGGTACTGGCACAAAAACAGAAATATAGATCAATGGAACAGCATACAGAGCCCAGAGATAAACCCATGCACATATGGTCACCATATCTTTGATAAAGGAGGCATGAATATATAATGGAGAAAGGACAGCCTCTTCAGTAAGTGGAGCTGGGAAAACTGGACAGATACATGTAAAAGAATGAAATTAGAACACTCCCCAACACCATACACAAAAATAAACTCAAAATGGATTAAAGACCTAAATGTAAGGCCAGCTTAGATGTAACCATAGGCAGAATGCTCTATGACATAAATCACAGCAAGATCCTTTTTGATCCACCTCCTAGAGAAATGGAAATAAAAACAAAAATAAACAAATGGGACCTAATGAAACTTCAAAGCTTTTGCACAGCAAAGGAAACCATAAACAAGACCAAAAGACAGCCCTCAGAATGGGAGAAAATATTGGCCAATGAGACAACTGATAAAGGATTAATCTACAAAATTTACAAGCAGCTCATGCAATTCAATATCACAAATAAAACAACCCAATCCAAAAATGGTCAGAAGACCTAAGTAGACATTTCTCCAAAGAAGATATACAGATTGCCAGCAAACACATGAAAGGATGCTCAACATCACTAACCATTAGAGAAATGCAAATCAAAACTACAATGAGGTATCACCTCACACCAGTCAGAATGGCCATCATCAAAAAATTTACAAACAGTAAATGCTGGAGTGGGTGTGGAGAAAAGGGAATGCTTTTGCACTGTTGGTGCGAATGTAAATTGATACAGCCACTCTGGAGAACAGTATAGAGGTTCATCAAAAAACTAAAAATAAAAATACCAGACAATCCAGCAATCCCACTACTGGGCATATATCCTGAGAAAACCATAATTCAACGAGAGTCAGGTACCACAATGTTCATTGCAGCTCTATTTACAATAGGTATCACATGGAAGCAGCTTAATTGTCCATCAACAGATAAATGGACACAGAAGATGTGGCACATATATACAATGGAATATTGCTCAGCCATAAAAGGAAACAAAATTGAGTTATTTGTAGTGAGGTGGATGGACCTAGAGTCTGTCATGCAGAGTGAAGAAAGTCGGAAAGAGAATAACAAATACCGTATGCTAACAGATATATATGGAATCTAAAGAAAAAGTGGTTCTGAAGAACCTAGGGGCAGGACAGGAATAAAGACGCAGAGGCAGGGAATGGACTTGAAGACACGGGGAGGGGGAAGGGTATGCTGGGATGAAGTAAGAGAGTGGCATGGACATATATACACTACTAAATATAAAATAGATAGTTAGTGGGAAGAAGCCACATAGCACAGGGAGATCAGCTTGGTACTCTCTGACCATCTAGAGGGGTGGGATAGGGAGGGTGGGTGGATATGCAAGAGGGAGGAGTTATGGGTATATATGTATATGTATAGCTGATTCACTTTGATATAAAGCAGAAACTTACACACCATTTTAAAGCAATTATACTCCAATTAATAAGTTAAGAAATTTAAAAATATAAAAACTTTTGCACAGAAAAGGAAACCATAAACAAAATGAAAAGAAAACCCACAGAATGGGAGAAAATATTTGCAAGCAAAGCAACTGACAAGAGATTAATCTCCAAAATATACAAAAAGCCCATATAGCTCAATATCAAAAACAAAACAAAAATAATCCCAGAAAATCCAATCAAAAACGTGGGTGGGGCTTCCCTGGTGGCGCAGTGGTTGAGAGTCCGCCTGCTGATGCAGGGGACGCTGGTTCGTGTCCTGGTCTGGGAGGATCCCACGTGCCGCGGGGCGGCTGGGTCCGTGAGTCATGGCCTCGGAGCCTGTGCTCCGCAATGGGGGAGGCCACAGCAGTGAGAGGCCTGCGTACCGCCAAAAAAAAAAAAAAAAAAAGTGGGTGGAAGATTTAAATAGACATTTCTCCAAAGAAGACATACATATGGCCAAAAGGCACGTTAAAAGATGCTCAGAATCATTAATTATTAGAGAAATGCAAATCAAAACTACACTGAGGTATCACCTCACACCGGTCAGAGTGGCCATCATCAAAAAATCTACAAACAATAAATTCTGGAGAGGGTGTCGAGAAAACGGAACCCTCCTACTCTGTCGATGGGGATGTAGATTCGTACAAATACTCTGAGGAACGGTATGGAGGTTCCTAAAAAACTAAAAGTAAAGCTATCATATGATCTAGCAATCCCACTCCTGGCTATATTTATGGAGAAAACCATAATTTGAAAGGATACATGCACCCCAATATTCAATGCAGCACTATTTACAATAGCCAGGTCATGGAAGCAACTTAAATGTTCAACGATGGAGGAATGCATAAAGAAATATGATACATACATACAATGGAATATTACTTACCTATAAAAAAAGAACAAAATAATGCCATTTGCAGTGACATGGATGCACCTAGAGATTGTCATGTTGAGTGAAGTAAGTCAGACAGAGAAAGACAAAGATCACATGATATCACTTATATTTGGAATTTTAAAAAACGGGTATAAATGAACCTATTTATAAAACAGAAATAGAGTTACAGATGTAGAAAACAATTTTTTTGTTACTGAGGGGGAATGAGGTGGGAGGGATAAATTGTGAGATTGGGATTGACACATACACACTACTATATATAAAACAGATAACTAATAAGAACCTAGTGCATCACACAGGGAACTCTACTCAGTACTCTATAATGACCTATATGGGAAAAGAATCTAAAAAATGGTGGATATATGTATATGTATAACTGACTTACTTTGCTGTATGCTGGTTACCAACACAACATTTAAATCAACTACACTCCAATACAAATTAAAAAGTAAGCTTTTTAGTACCTTGCTGGGAAGAGCTGACCAGTTAGTTCTAGGTGGCCTGCGTATAATAGGTAGAAAGTCAAGTAAGTTTTGGGCTCCATGTCAGGGTAAGTCTTCTAACAGGTTTTGTGCACTGAACTACCTTGGGAGCTGGTGAGTTCTCTGTCACCTGAACTGTACAAACAGAAATGTGGACACTGGAATGGACTCTGACATTCATGAGAAATTGGAAGTGATGGGAAACCCTACAGATTGGGGGCTAAGTAATAATAATTGCTAACACTAAAAAAATATAAATACCGAATCTCTAATAAATAAATATGTCTCTTGACTTGGGACTAAAGATAGTAGGGGGTGATTATAAAGAGTGATCCAAAATTTCTTGTGTGCACCTGTGCTACAGATAGGTTAAGATTAGTGAACAGAGACTCTTTTGCACCATGCTTCAATTTGTGCTTTTTTCCATCCTCAAAGCAACTGGAAATTCACCACATATTATTGAATCCTAAGAGAATAGGCCTCTTATTCCCAGGATTTTCTTTTCTCTTTAGTGGAGAGAAAACTTAATTTGTTTGTGGAGAAGTCTGTCTCAATTTGAAAAAGCAAACCCTCTTTTGTATACTGGAGCTGAGTATAGTCTGGAGTGTGGAGTTAAGGACTGGCAATGCATGACTTGTTTTATCAGCCATAACATGGGGGCTGATTTAATAGTACCTCTGTTCTCCCTGCCTTCTGGTGAAGTCTTACCTCAACTGTGTCTCCATTTTCCCATTCAGCAGAATTGATTATATTTTCCATTGCACTGGCTTGTAGGAATTGACAGTTACACAACTCTTTCATCTTCCACCTATCAGAAAAATGGTGACAGGTTATCAACACCTGGTGTAATTATGACAAATAAGCAATGATATTTTAGGGTAGCAAATATAAGTATGCTTTGCTCAGATTTATTATATCTGAGGCACTATATATGCACTGTCTCATTTTTTTCCCTCACACTAGCCCTATGAGGTACTAGTTTTGCTCTGCTTTAGTATATAAGGAAACTGAGACTCTGAGAAAGTAACTTATCCAAGGATATATAGCTTATTAGTGGTGAAGCTGGTATTCAAACCCAGGTGTGTCTGATTTCAGCATTTGCACTCTTGAGTACAACCATGCTATCTCCAAATTGGAAAAAATTGACAAAATTTAGTGCTCTGTCTACAGAAACTGTATTTGAGTAGTAGCTTGGGGAACAGAAATAAGAGCCTCATGGGTCTGTCAGGAGACATAGTGGATGTAGTAGAAAGAGCACAGTCTTAAGAATCTAAGAGAACTTGGTTTGAATCCCAGCTCTGCCAGTCGCTAGGTGTATGACCTTAAGTAAGTCACTTAAGCTCTCTGGGCCTTAGTTTCTTTATCTGTGAATTGGAAATAAAAATACTTACCTCATAGGGTTGTAATAAGTATTAAACAAGATGATGAATGTTAAGTGCTTGGAAAAGAAAAGATATCAAACTTGCGGTATCTGCTGGAATTATATTTGTTGATATTATTGTTGTTATTTTAAGAATTTTATCAGATTGGGAGAAAGGAAGTGTGTCAGGATGAGGAGCCTACTTCCAGATTTTATTGCTTTGGGCTTCTTACCCCTGTGTAATGTTAACTCTGAATGGAAGTGGCCTTCACAGAAGTTTTACAGAATACCAAACATGCTTTTCTACTCTGAGTAAAGTGTTCATTCGTATATAGAAATTTAGAGACTTTTCAACAGTTTCAAGAAATATTATGTTTCTACTTTGTGTATGGCATTATGAGTGATACAAAGAAGCATATAATCTAGAAAAAGATAACAGTCCTTGAGCAATTTATCTGTTACCCCATTTCATGCTGTTCATTCACTTAACATATAGCATGCAAGGCACTGTGCTAATACAGGCTGTGGCTGAGGTAGAAAATAAATAAATCATATATATAAGCTCTTGGCCCCTGTTTCCATGGAGCCTTGTCTTCTAGGTTGAAAGTGAAAAGTGCCTTAAGAAAGGTTAATATACGGGGTAATAAGAAATCAGAAAAGGAAGTGATGGCTCTTGCAGAGACTGAGGGAATGCAAGAGTTATCATTTCAGTTGAATCCTCCAGTTGATTTGGAGACAAGAGAGGGAAGGTATTGGATGATTTTTACCCTATTCTTTTAAACTCCGGTATAATTTATTTTTCTATTTTGAAGCACAGTGTAGTGTAACAATTTCAAGTGCAGGCTTTGGAGTCCAATAGTCTAGGTTCAAATCCTGGTTCAGCCACTTACTTATCTGTTCTGCGACTCGGTTTCTTCATCTGACAAATGGGATAACAACAGAACAATCTTCATAGAGTTTTTGTAGGATTAAATGAGATAAATGCACATAAAACACTTATTACGGTGCCTGGAACACGTCAAATGCACAATAAATGTGAACTGCCTCTGTTATTATTACTAGGTCTTTGATACCAATACAGCTGACTTGTTTAATCTTTCAGTCCCCTGTAAGTGAAATATTCATCAATCACTATACTTTAAGGAAGAATAGGGAAAATGTAATAGGTGGGGTACAAAGATATGTGCTCAGACAAGAGAAGTGTTTTGTTGTTCCCTCAATAAATGTTTAGTGAGACATTGGCAAAAGACCCAAGTATGGAACTTGCTTTGTGTCCTTGTTTGAAACTCGGTTTAATTCCACACTTGACACACAGTCTGTTCTCAATAACTTCTTGCTGAATGATTTCATGAACAAATAAATTTTAAGTTCTATTTTACCATTTCCTATTGAAGGAGGAAGGTGTTTAAAATTCCCCAACCTGGTGGGATCAGAGCTGTGCTTCTTCTGGCCTACAGAATAAAATAAACAATCATTCCACATTCTTTCCATAATTATACCTTAGTAAACTTTTGAACAGAGCCTGAAAAATTATAAAATGAAAATGTTTAATTTTACCTCTCTGCCTTTTCATCTTTAATGAGATGTGCAAAGAATAGAACATGTAAATTTGACTTTTTAGGGTTCCCTTTTCTACACGGATTCAAGTGAAGCAATGAAATCATACCAGAATACCAGATTTTAGAGACAAATGCAAGGAAATGTGATTATCCTTGACTATAAGCTCCTTAAGGTAGAATTCAGGTATGGATTATTTCACTGTCCCCAGCACCTGGCACTGGCTTTTTCTCCTTGAAGGCACTGATGACTAACTGCTGAATGAAAAAAAACACTTTTGTTTTCCTTCCTTTTTTTTGCGGTACGCGGGCCTCTCACTGTTGTGGCCTCTCCCGTTGCGGAGCACAGGCTCCGGACGCGCCGGCTCAGCGGCCATGGCTCACGGGCCCAGCCGCTCCGCGGCATGTGGGATCTTCCTGGACCGGGGCACGAGCCCGCGTCCCCTACATCGGCAGACCCCCAATCACTGAGCCACCAGGGAAGCCCGAAAAAAAGCCACTTTTAACATGGAGTGCTTCACAGGAACAAGTCTCAGCCCTGGTTGGGTAAGGGAAGTGAAAATGGGGGACAATGAAAAGGAGCCCATAAAGGTAAACTTGAGAGGTTGATATAAAACTTCGCTGACTTCTTCAATCTAGCAGAGGGCTTGTCTTTGATAGAGTAATTGCACTGGTGATGTATGTGAGCACCTGAGCAGTAGAGAAGGCAGCAATGACGTGAAAGATCCAATTACATATATACTATCCAAACAAAACCAAACTTTTAGGCTAATTCAAAACCCATTAGCCTTTTTAACACCCATTTACAGCAAGTTACCTATGGATCTGATGCGGTTTTCTGCTTGGTTCTATTTTTAATGTGGTCCAGCAGTGATTGCCCTTGTTATAAAACTTCAACATTTTTTTCTTTCTCATTTCCTCTTATCTTAAGTCACTTTAATTCTAAGCAGTATTTAAGACTCCAATTTTCATGTGTCACAACAAACTGAAAATTCTTTTCTCCGTGGCTTATGGAAAATTGTTGACTTGGACAACACTAATGTCTTCCAGCTGTAGTGACCATTCATGTGTTAAACTGAGGTTGTTGATACAAATGAGGCTAAGGTATCCTTTCAGCAAAACTGTAAGCCTGGATTTTGGGGAACACGCAAATGATTACACAGCCTGGATTTTTCCCCATTTTTCCACATTTATACCTATATTTTCTTTTGCTAGGAAAAAGATAAAGAATAAATTAATACAGAAAACATTCCCCTATAACGCTTGCAATCTGGTTACACATATTGCCATTACTTCCCTCTCTTTTTATAACTATTGTTTTATTTCCCTTCCTCTTGGGTTTTGGGGCAGCTGTAGGTGAGACTTTGTACCTCCTGCTATAAAGGCAATTGACCTAGCATATGTCTGAATCTCTGTCAACATACCTCATTAGCTTCATATTATTTTATTCTTTGCCCAAACTTTCTGCTTTCACAAAGGTTGATGTTCACAGCTGGACTGTAATGCACCAGATTATATCTCTTCATTTTTTCCAGGGTAGGTCCTTAGTTCAGGCTTCACTTTCAGGTCCACAGTGATCTCTTACTCTTCTCATTCTCTTGTTCCACTATCAAGATGGATTTTTTTGTAAAGAAACTAATATGTGGATGTGCACTGAGATGTACTAACTGGAAAATCTTGCTGGGTTATCTCTTTTAAGATGGATTTACAGTTTCTCAAAGGTTCAAGTTTTAAGCCAGAAGAATGACTTACTAATGATACAATTTCTTTGAGAAGGTTTTTCCCCCCATGGGCATTGGCAGTATGCTTAATCTGTGTACACAAAAGACTGTTTCCAACAGATGAGTTCTCCACTCTTTCTATTTGTGTTCAACCTTCTTTCTGATTTTTAGTCCCAACTTGTTAGTCTTTGGCCTTTCTCGATGTGTCCCTTTCAGCAAGTGTAGGAGAGATGAGCATGGAGGAGAAACTCTGCAGTAAGACTGCCTATGTTGGAATCTTGGTTCCACCATTTACTTACTATGTGACTTTGGACAAATTATTTAGCTTCTCTATATCTGGGTTTATTCATCTGTAAAATAGAGATAATAATAATCCCTACCTCATAGGGCTGTTCTGAGGATAAAGTGTGAAAATATATAAAAAATACTTACAGTCCGTGACAAATAGTATGCATTATGTTAGTGATAGCAATTATTTTTATCATGTTACAACCTTCCATTTTCACCTGTTTATGAGGCACTAGAGGAAAGTAAGGATAAAGGGGAGCAACGTTGTAGCTCAGAAGTCCCTTAGAAGGAACTGTAAATACTCCTATATCTTGTTCTCTTATCTCTCTCTCTCTCTCTCTCTCTCTCTCTCTATCTATCTATATCTCTATATATACCTCTCTCTATATCTATCTATCTATCTATATAGATATATATCTATATATCTATATAGATATATCTCTATATCTCTCTCTCACTACCCAATACCAATTGCATTCCTATTTCTTCTATCCTTTTTCTCATCAGAAATTTCAAGCCCCTCACCTATTTTCATGCTTTTCTTTGTTCTGAATTCCAACAACTTTTTACCAGCTAAATTTTCCCCTCTTCTTATGCTCCTCTGTTCACTTGACTTATCTAACATTGTTATTGTTCACTAATCTCCAGGATAGTAGAACACCATTGGGACCTTTCTGCCTTTTTCATTGGGAGTCCTTGGGTCAGGCTATTAATAATATTTGTGCTTAAAACATGAGAATAGGGGCTTCCCTGGTGGCGCAGTGGTTGAGAGTCCGCCTGCCGATGCAGGGGACACGGGTTCGTGCCCCGGTCCGGGAAGATCCCACGTGCCGCAGAGCGGCTAGGCCCATGAGCCATGGCCGCTTAGCCTGTGCGTCCAGAGCCTGTGCTCCGCAACAGGAGAGGCCACAACAGTGAGAGGCCCGCGTACCACAACAAAACAAAACAAAACAAAACATGAGAGTAGTTGTCCTATTTCTGTCATGAATTATTAATTGATCTAGGCAAATTGAATCAGATTTATGTATTACATCATTGTCTTATTAGAAATGATACCAGTCTTCTAATTAATTCTTGGGAGGGATTTTTTAAAAAGGCAGTAATGTAGATGGTGAGTGGAATCTTTTACCCCAATAAACTGGTCTTGAGGCTGATTATAAGACTACTCTATCAGAGCCCCTTTCTTTGTGAAAAGTTTTAATGATTCTTATATGAATCACATTATGGTCAGATGTTTCTGATATTTTCATGAGGAGCAATTACTTTAGATTTCATTGAAGACATGAGCTCATTGGAATGAGGGAATTAGGGACTCACATGGAAACTGGGGTACTGCTAATCATAAATCTCCCTAGGAAAGTAACTGTGTATGTGTGTGTGTGTGTGTGTGTGTGTGTGTGTGTGTGTGTGTACTTTCCTTGACATGGTAATTCCCAGCAAATATCCAAAAGGGTTACATGGCAGAATTAACCTGCTTATAATTCTAGTAGTACATCTAGGGGCTGGGGGTTCATGCCCCAGGGGCTTCTGGCATGTCATTTGTAACACTGTAACTGTGATGGAATAATCTATGAGGTGACAGAGTTAACTTCTCACCCCATTACTACATCAATGGACAGAATGTCTACTTAAATCAGAGATAATTTCTTCGTTGGCAAAAATGGAATCATCACTAAAAGGTAGAAACCAGCAGCTGGAAAATATATACATGGAAATACAAATGACTGTGGGCAGCAGAAATTACTTTGGCAAATACTAGACATGTCCCATACACATTCAAGTTATATTTAACATGAAACTCCAGCTTATCCTAAGCAAAGCCATATGTTCATTATAAAAGACAAGGAAAGTTAAACAACATTTTGAGGGTTAGGACTGTTGCTTGTAATCAAGAATAGACATAAAACTTTTCCAGAGTATGAATAACAGTTGAATGAAAAGATATGTGATATATATATATATATATATATATATATATATATAGAAAAGATTAATGGGGAAAAGTAAAGAAACTCAGACACTTTGCATTTTTAACATACTTATCAAATACATTTGTCACAAAGGCATCAAAAAGAGGTCCCTCAAAAGTAGGCTTAGCCTTTCCTTGAACACCCAAAATATGAACCAATGCATCCTTCCTCCATAACACGTATCTTAACCATATCTTTATTAAAGAATGTACCGAACTAAAAAAAGAAAAGTAGGCTTAGTTTAGTTCACTACAAAATATATCCTGTGAAAACACATTTTATTTTATCTGCAGCTTATAATATTCTATTTACATAATTTTTGAAGCAATTAAACTGCACTTGAGGTTAAATTGTCAAAGTTGCCATCTATTTATTTATTTATTTATTTACTTATATTGAGTTATAATGATATACAACATTAAATTAGTTTCAGGAACAACATAATGTTTTGATATTTGTATATATTATGAAACGATCAGCATACTAAGTCTAGTTAACATCTAACACCACACATAGTTACAGAATTTTTCTTTTCTTATGATGAGAACTTTTAAGATCTACTGTCTTAGCAACTTTCAAATATGCAATACAGCAGCGCTCCCCAACCTTTTTGGCACCAGGGACCGGTTTCATGGAAGACAATTTTTCCATGGATGGTGGGGGTGGGGGATGGTTCAGGTGGTAATGCAAGCGATGGGGAGCGGCAGATGAAGCTTTGCTTGCTCACCTGCTGCTCACCTCCTGCTGTGCAGCCCAGTTCCTAACAGGCTGCAGATGGGTACCGGTCTGAGGCCCAGGGTTTGGGGACCCCTTCAATACAGTATTATTAACTATAGTCAATATGCTTTATCTTACATCCCCATGACTCAATTATTTTATAACTGGAAGTCTGTATGTTTTGACCCCCTTCACCCATTTCTCCCAGCCCCAGCCTCTGGCTACCACCAATCTGTTCTCTGTATCTATGAACTTTTGTTTTTTAAATTCCACATATAATTGAGATCACAAGGCATTGGTTTTTCTCTGACTTATTTCACTTAGCATAATGCCCTCAAGGTCTGTCCATGTTGTGTCAAATGGCAAGATTACAAAGGCTAAAAAATATTCCATTTTATTTAGATATATATATCACATTTTCTTTATCCATTCATCCATGGATGAACATTTAGGTTGTTTCACTATCCTGGCTATTATAAATAATGCTGAAATGAACATGGAGTTGAATATATCTTTTACAGTTAGTGTTTTCATTATTTTTCAGATAAATACACAGAAGTAGAGTTAAAGGATCATATGGTAGCTCTATTTTTAATTTTCTGAGGATCCTCCATCCTTTTTCTATAGTGGCTGCACTAATTTACATTCCTACCAACAGTGTACAAGAATTCCATTTGCCAGCATTTGTTATCTCTTGTCTTTTGATGAAAGCCATTTTAACAGGTGTGATATGATATCTCATTGTGGTTTTGATTTTCACTTCCCTGATGACTAGTGATGTTGAACATCTTTTCATGTGCTGGTTGACTGTCTGTGTGTCTTTGGAAAAATAATCTATTCAGATCCTCTGCCCATTTGAAAAATCATGTTTTTTATTTGTTTTTCTATTGAGTTGTATGAGTTCTTTATATATTTTGGAATTTAACCCTTTATCAGATGTATGATTTGCAAATATATTCTCCCATTCTGCAGATTGCCTTTTCTTTTTGTTGATGGTTTCCTTTGCTGTGCAGAAGCCTTTTAGTTTGATGTATTCTCACTTGTTTATTTTTGCTTTTGTTGCATTTGCTTTTGGTGTCAAGTTCACAAAATCATCATCAAGACGGAGGTCAAGGAGCTAATGCCTATGTTTTCTTGTAGGAGTTTTATGCTTTTAGGTCATACACTTAAGTCTTTAATCCATTTTGAGTATTTATTTTCTGTATGGTGTAAGATAGTGATCCAGTTTCATTTTTTTTGCATGTGGCTGTCCAGGTTTCCCAATGCCATTTATTGGAGAGACTGTCATTTTCCCATTGTTATATTCTTGGCTTTTTTGTCATAAATTAATTGGCCATATATGTGTGCATTTATTTCTGGGCTCTCTATTCAGTTCCATTGATCTATGTTTCTGTTTTTATACCAATACCATACTGTTTTGATAACTATAGTTTGAAACCAGGGAGTGTGATGCCTCCAGCTTTGCTCTTCTTCCTCAAAATTGCTTTGGATATTCAGAGTCTTTTGTTGTTCTACACAAATTTTAGTATTATTCTGTTTCTGTGAAAAATGCCATTGGAATTTTGATAAGGATTTTACTGAATCTGTAGACTGGTCTGTAGATTGAATTGTAGATTTGTGAAATATGGACATTTTGACAATTACTCTAACCCATGTTCACAGAATATCTTTCCATTTATGTCTTCTTCAGTTTTTTTAATCAATATTTTATTATCTTCAATGTACAGGTCTTTAACTTCCTTGTTTAAATTTGTTCCTAGGTATTTTTGATGCAATTGTAAACAGGATTGATTTTTAATTTTTCTTTCTGATAGTTCATTTTTAGTGAACTATAAATGTAAAACTTTTTTTACATTTAGTATAAAAATGTAACAGATTTCTGTATATTGATTTTGTATTCTGCAACTTTACTGAATTCATTTATTAGTTCTAACAGCATTTTTGAGTAGAGTCTTTAGGGTTTCCTACATATAATATCATGTCTTCTGCAAATAGTGACAATTTTACTTCTTCCTTTCCAATTTGGATTCCTTTTATTTCTTTTTATTGCCTAATTACTCTTGGCAGGACTTTCAGTATTATGTTGAATAGAATTAGCAAGAGTGGAAATCCTTGTTTTGTTCCTTATCTTAGGAAATGCTTTTAGCTTTTCACTGTTGCGTATGATATTAGTTCTGGGCTTCTCATATATGGTCTTTATTACTTTGAGCTGTGTTCCCTCGACACTTACTTTCTTCAGTTTTTAGCATAAATGGATATTGTTTTGTCAAGTGTTTTTTTAATGTATCTATTGAGATGATCATTTGATTTTTACCTTTCATTTTGTTAATGTGTATCATTATCAATTTTGTATCACACTGATGGATTTGCAGATGTTGAACCATCTTTGCATGCCTGGAATCAATCCCACTTAATCATGGTGTATGCTCCTTTTAATGTACTCTTAAATTTGGTTATGGTAACATTTTGTTGAGATTTTTGCATCTATGTTCATCAGGGATGTTGGCCTGTAATTTTCTTTTCTTGTGGATCTCTTGTCTGATTTTGGTATCAGGGTAATTCTGGCCTCATAAAATGAGTTTGGAAGTGCTCCCTCCTCTTCTATTGTTTGGAAGAGTTTGAGAACAATTGGTATTAATTCTTCCTTAAATGTTTGGTAGAGTTCACCAGTGAAGCTGTCTGGTCTTGGAATTTTTGGGGGGGAGGTTTTTGATTACTGATTAAACCTCCCTACTAGTAATTGATCTGCTCAGATTTTCTCTTTCTTCATGATTCAGTCTAAGAAGATTGTATATTTTTAGGAATTTATCCATTTCTTTTAGCTTGAGAGCAGAATGAAGGGGACAAAGAAAACAATCAGTGAACCAGAAGACAGAACCACAGAAATTACCCAAGCTGAACAACAGACAGAAAAAAAACAGTGAAAAAAAAAAAGTCCTAACAGGGCTCACAGGGACTTGTGGTATAATGACATTAATATCCAAATATTTAGAATAATGCAACCTTCCAAGACTAACTCATGAAGAAATAGAAAATCTGTGTTCACTGATCACTAGTAAAGAGATTGAAATGGTAATCAATAACCTCCCCCCCAAAAAAATCCAGGACCAGATGGCTTCATAGGTGAATTCTACCAAATTCAAAGAAGATTTAATACCTATTTTTCTCAAACTCTTCTCAAAAAATTGAAGGAAGGAAACACATCCTAACTCATTTAACAAGCCCAAAATCACCCTTATACTAAAACCAGACAGGGACAACACAGAAAAAAAATTGCAGGCCAATATTTTTGATAAACATAGATAAAAAAATCCTCAATACAATATTAGCAAACCAAATTTAACAATACATCAAATGGATCATAAACCATGATCAAGTGAGATTTATTCCAGGGATATAATGATTCAACATCTTCAAAACAATCAACATGGTACACTATGGTATTAAAGGTAAAAATCATAATTTCAATAGATCTAGAAAAAGCATTTGACAGGACTCAACACCCATTTATAAATAAAATGGGTATATAAAGAAGAATACCTCAACATAATAAAGGCCATATATGTCAAAGCCACAGCTAACATCACACTCAACAGTGAAAAGCTGAAAGCTATCCCCCTAAGATCAACAACAAGACAAATATGTCCACTCTTGCCACTGTTATTCAACATAGTATTGGAATTCCTAGATGGAGCAATTAGGCAAGAAAAAGAAATAAAGGGCATCCAAATTAAAAAGAAAAAATTAAAACTGTCACTATTTAGTTTCTCTTCTGATTTCTTCTTTGACCAATTGGTTGTTCAGTAGCATGCTATTTAATCTCCACATGTTTTTGAATTTTTCAGTTTTCTTCTTGTAATTCATTTCCAGCTTCTAAAATTGTGATTTAATTCAGAGTTTGAAACTTATAATAGGTCATGTGTAAAAATATTAAGAAATCTGTAAAATTACCAAACCTTCAAAATACTATCTTCTGTTATAAAAGTATCTCAATAAAACAAAATAAAAACAATGGAAAACAAAAGCATCAAATTAGAGATTTTGGTTTAGTACTTTCCCTAAGTCTCTTATTATTAAAATCAAGTGTACTTCCCCAAATATGGAGTAATTGTGCTTTTTCTATTCCTCCTATAACTAAAAGTCTTGGACATAATATATAAAATAAACATAAGGAGACTCTGAAAAGTGGAGGGAGATGTCTGACCAGTGTGAGACTTCAGGACTTGAGGAACAACACGGTGGTGAGTTCCCATGTTTTCATTTGGCTTCTTATATCTCAGACTTGGAGAAACATGTGAAGCTGGAATGCCAGTAAGTACAGACAAAAAAAATGCCCCGACAAAAGCTTTATCTCTTTAGTCAAAAGGCCAGTGAAGGGGCAGCTTAATAAGAGGAAAACTTTTAGAAAATAATCTCTCTACTCCAGTCAAACACTACAGAGTAACTATTGCTCCACCCACACCATGCAAGGCTAAGTGGAGATCCTAAATTTATACCATTGTGAGCCTGTAATGAGGTGCTCCAACATGTCCATAAGGATGATGTCAAAGAAAGCCAAGGTGCTAGATGTAGGGAGACAAGTCTTTTATCTCCACTGGCCAGTAAATCCCACTACAATATAAGTGGAGACTACTTGAGGAGTCTGGATTTCCACCCTCACCTGACAGCACAAGATCTTCCTCTACCTCCTTGCTGAGATGATGTCAGCTGAGGCCTAGTGGATGGTCAGGACTTTCAACATTGCCACAGTAATAATGTCATCTCCACTTGGTGTCAGTGGAGACTACATTCAGAACCAGAACTCCCACCCTCACTTAACAGTAGAGAGGATCCCTCCCTCCCCACACACATCAGTTGCAAAGGAGACCAAGCGGGAAACCTAGGCTTTTACTTCCACCTGGCAGTAATGAGGTGTTCCCCTTCCCCTGCCAGGTGGAGGCAGAGAAAGCCAGCTAAAACAGAAGATTTTATTAAAAATCCGAAAACTCATAATGAAATTAGAAAATATCCAGTTCTCAATAGAAAATCACTCATTGTACCAAAGGCCAGATGATTTCAAACTGAATGAAAAAGTAGAATCAATAGATGTCAACGTTGAGATAACAGAGTTGCTAAAAATGATCTGATAAAGATTTTAAAGTAACTATGATAAAAATATTTCAATGAGCAAGAACAAACACTTGAAGCAAATAAAAATGATCAAATTTCAGTAAAGGAAAGAGGATATAAAGGAGAGCCAAATGGAAGTTTTAGAATTGAAAAGTATAGTAACTGAAAAAAAAAAAAACACCTCAGCGAATGAGCTTGAGAGGAGAATGGAGAGGATAGAGGAAAGAATCAGTAAACTAGGAGACAGAACATAGGAATTACCCAACTTGAAAATTAAAGAGAAAATACACTGAAAAAAAGGTAACAGCTCACAGGGGACTGTGGAATAATAACAATATCCCACATTGCTATCATTGGAGTAACAGAGGTAGGGGAGGGAGGGGGGTGGAGAGAGAGAGGCTGAAAAAGACATAAATACTTCCTGACTATGTACTCAGGAAGTTGAGTGAATCTCAAAACAAGATAAGCACAAAGAAATCTATTCCAAGATGCATCATAATTAAGTTTCTTCCTTTAATTAGTTTGTAAGAAGTTAGGTCAAGTTAGGAGATGTGTAGCAAGCAAGAGAGGGGGGTTAAATGTAACATTTCCTGCATATTGGCTGCATGAAAGCTTTTTCTACCTACCAGTTTTTATACAACACTTTCACATATGAAAGTACACACTTTCCTAAGTAACCAAGAACCTCAGGCATAGCAAATTCAGGAAAAGTGTTTATCAAATTCTGTTTACAGGTGTTTAAATTGCCAGCTGCTGACCACAATATCTTACTGTATGGTCTTCAAATATGCCATCTTGCTTTTCAAAATAAACAATTCAAAGATACAAAGAACGATTTTATTTCCTCAGACCTTAATATAATATCAAGAGTTTGGGCATAATATCTGGATACTTTCTCAATTTCTCTAGGCAAGACTTCATGGCAACACACTGTAAGAAGCTACACATATAGGTAAGAAGCTACACACATAGATAAGAAACTACAAGATTCTGAAATCACCACCCACCTTTCTGTTTCTGTAGGTTTTTAATTTCCCTTTTGAATTTATGTCAGTCACAGTAATAGGATGACTAATGCATAGTTAGGATCTTTGTGAAATATAAGCAGGGACTATGCCATAGATGCCTTCTTCATCAAGTTTTTAGTCCTTGATACTCATTCTGGAATTTTGTCTCATTCTTGAAGACGTTTATACACTAGTAACTGGGTACTTAGGATCAATACCATGACACAAAACTTTTTCCTTAATGGGACAACATTTATCAATTCACAAGTATATGCCACAAATATTTTCCCATGAAGTGTTTGATTAATTCTCCAATTCAGATTCCTGCAGTAGTGTACTTTATGTGTCCAATTTCAAAATTTGAAATATTTACTTTTTTAAAAAATTGCCTTCAGTAAAGATGTGATTTACAAGACCTATTACCTTGTATGTTTTGAATGTTGGCACCGAAATCCCATTACTATTCATAATGTCTGCACTCTCCTGTTCCTGGTGCTGGAGAGTGCTGTGCATTAGCAAATACCTCCTGCTGTACATGGATCAACACTTCTGGTATTGTAGAAACTCAAACATAAGTCACTGAGTACATCTTTAGTAAATAAGAGCTAGTTTCATTAAATTTGGCCTGATTACTTATATAAGTGGATCAAGAATAGTGATTTTATGTACATTCTTAAATATATGATATTCCAGTTAAAGCTTTGGTGATATTTATGGGACTTTGTTAACCTTAGTTTCTTAAAAATATCTGATAATAAGAAATCTTAGATTAGATTTTTAAAAACCTCGTTAGGCTGAGAAACCAAGCCAAAGACTTGCCCAATTGTGTCCTGTTGCAAGGAGAACAATTTCTTATTGAACTTATGCAAACACCTACAATGTCATGAAAAATAAGAATGCTTTAAATTTCCAAATACTGGAGGGATTAAGTAGACAGGAAAAGATACATTCTATTTTTTGTTCACAAAAGTATACTTTACCAAATTGCTGTAAGTTATAGATAGCTTAAAGGTAAGGAAAAAAAGGGTTCTTTAAATCTGGAAAACAAAACATTAAAGGACTAACAATGTTTCATAGTCATATAAATTATAGTCGTCCCCATAAATTTATTTAGTCTCATGTAATTAATCCTTTTATTTTTTAAATTAATTCTTGATTAATGCTTGATATTGGGTTGGCAGTTTTATGAAACAATCAGTTTTTCCATTAGAGTTCTAAACATTTTTTTTTACCTAGTTCAGTGGTATAATCGTAAAATTATCAGAAACTGTGTACTTGTCAAGAGTCCTTTCCATGAGTTGCTTTGAAGAGGAAGCACTTTTGTAAAAGTATCCAGAGTAATACAGTAACTGTCAGTAAATGTCAAAAGACTTGAAAGTGGCCATGATTAAAGATCTGACAGTTCATTATAATGCAATTGAAAAGTTAATCTCATTATTTCTATGACAAACATTTTGAAATAATAACTAGAATAATAACTGATAACATTATACCAAGACATATCAGATCTTTAGGAATTCCATATAATTTCTAGAACAGTTACATCAATAACATGTATTTATACAAATATAATCTAAAGCAGGTTTAGCATCACTTTTTATTTGACAATGCTTCTCAAGTACTTTAACATATCAAACAGGCCTAATTAGTTTAACATCTCCCTTTTATAAGGAGAGAGAGCAAATCTTTTGAGGTGTTCCCTCTGCTGGGAGGGGAAAGGGTTTTTCCACTGCAGCACAAGAGGGATGCACATAGGCCAACTGTTCTGTGTTGGCTCCCAAGAAAGACCCACTGACCATGGGGGACCGGTGCTTACTATGGAAGCGGATCTTACTCTGTATCTTTTTTTATGTAAGCAAAGCAGTATTTGACTGTGTTGTGTTTTTCTTTGTGACTCTGATACCAAGATGCAGTAGGCAGAAGTGTCCTCCCCTGGGATTAATAATCAGTGCATGGTACTTTTCTCCCTTGGGATAAGTACAAACAACAGGTGGCCTTGAATTGCTTCTAGAGCTGCATTTTTGTTCTTGTAAAGACTTGATTTGTAAAACAAATACAGTTGGTTTTCATTCCTGAAAGAATAGAGTAGCAGCCTGAATAATGTCAAGGGGCTGACCCACCCATTCAACTACATACAGTATCTTCAGTTTGCTTCTTTATATCAGGGAGAAGATTTTCAACTAAGATGAAAATCAAGATTCCTATGTTCTAGATTTAGAGCTGTGTGTCTTTGGAATGTCTAAATAAATTGTTCCAAGAGGCTTCAGAATGTTACCTCTAGGTACATAGTTTCATTTTAGCTTAGGAAAGAAAGTCTGTAAAAAGTTCCTATCAGGCTCTGAATATTAGTCTCCAATTTGGCCAACTTCTGACCACAGAGTTCTTTTTAAAGAAAAAAATTCTTTCAAATATCTTATGATTAGGTTTCAACCAGGACAAGCAGTAAATATTCCTGGCGGTATTGAACTCCTATTTTATTATTATTATTTTTTTAACATTTATTTATTTATTTGGCTGCACTGGGTCTTCTTTGTGGCATGTGGGATCTTTAGTTGCGGCATGCAGGATCTAGTTCCCTGACCAGGGATTGAACCCGTGCCCCCTGCATTCGGAGTGTGAAATCTTAACCACTGGACCACCAGGGAAGTCCCTGAACTCTTTTAAATAGGCACATTTTGATTTATTCTTTCTTAGAAGCTTCTGCATACCAAGCATAAATGCATCTCATTTTGAGAAGTTTGGGACCCCTTTTTCTCTAAGGCACCTCATAAATAAGCTCATCTAGCTTAAAGGCTTCCCACTATGGCCATTGTAGTTCAGAACTATCTTTGGTAAGGTTAACCCACTTGCTCAGATAACATAGATTCTGGGCCTATAACTTTTAAACATATAGTTAGCTGGAGTCCCAGATAGAGGAGTTCCACAATGTTTAGACTCAGAAGAACTCTTTTTTTTTAAATAGTAATCTTTTATTTATTTATTTATTTTTATATTTATTTTTGGCTGTGTTGGTTCTTCGTTTCTGTGCAAGGGCTTTCTCTAGTTGCGGCAAGTGGGGGCCACTCTTCATCACGGTGCACGGGCCTCTTCACTATCGCGGCCTCTCTTGTTGTGGAGCACAGGCTCCAGACGCGCAGGCTCAGTAGTTGTGGCTCACGGGCCTAGTTGCTCCGCGGCATGTGGGATCTTCCCAGACCAGGGCTCGAATCCGTGTCCCCTGCATTAGCAGGCAGATTCCCAACCACTGCGCCACCAGGGAAGCCCGAAGAACTCTTTTTTAAAACGGTTTCTCCTTTAAAAAAGCAGAGACCTCACACTGAACCCAGTCCAGTTTAAATCAGACCAAGTCTGACACTGGACCCAGACCAAATTAACTCAGACCCAGTCCAACTCTAGACCCAGTCTGAACAAAGAAATTCTCAAATAAATTCAGAGAGTTCATAACACAAAAGCTGTGGAACACATATATTTGAGAAGGACTTCAGGCACAGCAACAAAGCAGTAAACACAAAGGGCTCAGTGTGTACCTATGCCTGGTTGCTTGTTGTTCCTGGGGGTTGTTGGGGGTGGGGCGGGTAGGTCCCCTATGGATCCCACTTCTGACACCAGAACTGGTAAAATATAAACTGAGGCACCTTAACATTTTCGAGTTCAGTTGTGCATAAGTTGTTTCAAATTTGGCAACACCAAATTAAAAGTGGTTAAGAGCACTCCACCAACCAGAGATAGGGGAGAGGTATTTATAGAAAAGATGCAGAAGGAAAGAAAGGGCATTATTTTATTGGCTGTAACTTAAGTGCTTGCCTTTTTGAGGAAAGCCTAGTTGGCTATTTGCAATTGATTGTCCTTAAGTTTCATTTTCTTGGATTTGAGTACATTGACAATGGCTTAGGTTTAGGTTTGCTTATGCAGGCTACTAAGTACTAGAGCCACCTTAATATAATGGCCTTCTCATTTAATTATTTTAGCAGACTCTATAAGGTAGATATTACTATTTATTTTCAGCATATGTGGAATCTGAGGTTTAGAGAGATTATGTACTTTATTCAAGATTACATAGCTGAAAAGTGATGAATGAGCTATCAGAACCCAGTCATGTGTCATTTCAAAGTACATGTCCTCAACCATCAAACTATTCTAAGACTAGGAAGTGTCTCATTCATTTTTTTATCCTTTGTAGTACCTAGCATTAGAAGTTTATATCTGTAAGTTCCCAGTAAATTAATAAAATATCTGTATGTTTGACTGAGTTGACAAAGTGAATCCCCAGAGAGAAGGCTTTGTTCTGTAGAAAGCATCATTTGGAGGTGAAATTCATTGAACAAGTGCAAACCAGCCTCATGGGTTAACTCATCCACATTGCAAAATAGAATCTAATGCATTGGCTTTTAAAAAAGGCATTATTTATATAAGAGAGTAGTATTATTTATATCTTATAAGAGAGTAGTATTGTCTTTTTAAAATAAATAAATGGCTCTGTTTATGGTTGACTTACCAAGAATATACTGTATTTAGATGGATGAAAAAAATCATCACAAGGAAGCTATTCAGAAAAATGTGTTAACCTGAAGCCTAAGTTCCAGGCTAATATTAGTAAGCTGTGACTAATGAGGAGGAATATCATCTTCCCCTGATGAACAGACATTTTGTAATATCCAATGAAATTGGCCTGTAATGTGCCACAAAAGAGTACTGAGTTGGAAAATTTAGCTGTAGTTGCTCTAGTGAAGCAGGTTGAACAGGGCACAATCACCCCTACCCCACTATCCAAAGATAATAAAAGCAAACAAAAAAAAAAAATAAAGGAAGGAAGAAAGAAGGGAAGAAAGGAAGAAAAGAAAAGATGACCATATTTCCCTTAATGTAGTTCATAGCATAAAGGTCAGATAAAACTCAGGAATGAGGGCAGGGCTGCTCTGTATGGATGTTCAGGTTGTGCACAGCCCAAGGATATTCCATCTAAGGGACATTCTTTACATTATGGCTAGATACTAAGTTATATTAGAAGAGGGAGGAGGCATGGAAATTCTACACCTTGCAACCAAATTCTAGAGCAGAAGAGAGCATCATCCTATGTAAACCCACACTGGCACATACAGCCACTTACACATTTGAGAAAGCACACATGCACACACTCACTGGCAAAGACATGCATGAAGCTGCACCTTGTCCCTGTTGAACTTAAGATGTGTACCCTGAGGTTACTTTTCTCTCTTGCTCACCACTCTCAGTGTCTGATTCTAACCTCTCAAAAAGATTCCAAACTGATGCAGTCACCTTATTTGGAGTCAGGGAGAGGAAGTTAAAATATGGATACTTCCTATTAAATGTGTGCCTTAACACCTATCCAGGGTATATGTGAGCTGGTGTGAGTATAGGTGCATTATTACACTCAGCCTGGGGTTTTCTTCCACACAGGGATGCCATGTATGCTTATTCAGATTGTACAATAATATACTAATTTATTTATTTATTTATTTTTACTTGAGGAGGAAACCCCTTTTTCCAATTTATACAATGTTCCTAACTGAGGGGCAAAGTCAGGTTCAATGGAGATCTAAGGGTGGAAGGGAGTGGAAGAGGATGATCAAACCATGCTTTATGCATCTATTTTTACAAGTGGTTATCTCTTTTCTTCAGTATCATTGATTAGTAGTAACATATTTCTATGCAGTTACTATGTCTTATATACTGGAGATGCAGAAAATGTTAAGGTCCTGTCCTTGAGGAATTTATAGTTTGGGATTATAAAATATAATATAATCATGCCACCTAACATTTGGGAGAAACTTTACATAAATCAGTAAACTTTTGGCCTTGCACTCCTACATCATGCAATCATCCTTTATACCTAGTATAGCTAAGTTTACAAAATGTTAGATTTCCAATATAAGCAGAATCAAGCATGATTGGCATATTATGTAAGTTTGTAGAAATGACTTAAAGAGTTGTGGAACATAGTGGCAATTCAACTGTCCTGAAAACTCATTTGTGGACCTTAGAAATGAAATAATCATGTCCTTGAAGCACTGAGTCTTTCAAGTTCTCTGGACTTGTAGAATGATTTGTTCCCTTGAATGTACATTTGTGTACAGCATGTGAAACTAATGCCACTTCTAATTCAGTATGACTTCCCTTGCTTGATTCAATGATGGGTGCAAACTATTAACTTCAATGAAATAAACAGGATGTGAAGGGGTTGGGACCATCCCTATATTTACAGACTGCATTTAACCTTACATGAAGATAGAAACTTATTATTTGACATTGTAGGAAGGAGTGAGTGGAGAAAGATATCATATGTGGGGAAAAAGGAGTGCTAGAGTGGTCAATTTTCTGGATATTATTGGAGTCAAGCCTGCTGTAGTAGGTACTAGTACAGATTGTCATTATAATAGCACCATAATCTAGTCAGGGTATGCCATAGTGAACCTCTGTAGTGGGGATATATATCAGGTGTCAGGAATTGAGGGTAAAGGCATGAGCTTCCTTTTGATGACTGCCCTGCTTTGAGGTCAGAGCTGAGCAATATGTGTTTCTGACAGAAGTGCAGGCAGGCAAAAGAGTTACAGACAATAAACAGGACTCTAGTATGTGTCATAGAGAAGGAGGGTGTTGTGAAAAAACACACGTGTACACTCAAGAGTTTATTCTTGCATTTTAATCTCTCCATAGTATGACCACAACTTACCCTTCAGGAAGCTTCATGGTTTTTCCTTTCTTTGGAATGTACCATCCCCATCTCTTTCCATCTGAATCCTGTATATTCTTCAAGGTTCAGTTGAAGTACCTGCCATATCCTCCACATGCAATCATTCATTTACCCATTCATTCAACAAATATTTAATTTTTGGTTACTGAGTCAGCTACTGAAGATTTCTACATCTGGAATCAATCTATGTTCTTTGAACCCTATTAACAATTTGTACCTCTTTAAATGGTATTTACCATATTTGGACTATGCTTTTTATGACAAATAACTTATTTTTCTTAAGCACCTTGAACGCAGAAACAATGCTTATATATCTTTATGTACATCACAATGACCTGAACATAGTTGGTATGTTTTGGTTTTTGGATGATCCATAGAGCCCTTGATGTGCCTCAGAACTTCTGTACTTCCCTTGTTCCAAATTTATTATTTCCAAAATACGCCAGGAGAGTCACTGTGTCAAACACAGCCAGATCCCTTGGTGAATGCTTTTTACATGAGGTTCACATTTATTAGAAGGAGCCATTTGTAAATGTTTTGTTTTTCACACAAATAACACTTCCAAAACAAATTTCCAGTTTGTTGAGCAGATATGACCACACCAAAATGAGCAATAGAGTCAAGATTTCAAATAGGCCAAAGGTACTGCTGTGTTAAGTGGGAGTAAGAGATCAGGGATTGAACCATTTTTAAAGATGTGTCTTACTCAATACATCAAATCTCTATCCTGATTAAGGGAACACTGTATGTTTCTTTCCTATGCAATTTGGGCAATTAGCATACAGTACTTATCAGTTTGACTTGAGGAATACCTTTGCTGAAACCAAGCTATAGTCTCTACTGGCAAAGGAACTAGCCACCTGCCAATGACAATTGATGAACCCAGAAATCCCTTACTGTCCTATGAGAAGAGGCCCAGGCAAATTTAAGCAGAATAAGTTGGTCAGAATAAGATTAGATTAAAGAGCTGGAAGCATACAGGCTAAAGGAAGTAGATTAAACTGTGATGTTTTGATTTGGAACTGTGGAAATTGTTGAAAAGAAGGTGACAATGGTGGGGGGACTTCCTTTTCAATGTTGCCTAATGTTTAATGAGAAAGTATGGAAGTAAAAGAAGAGGAGAGTTTGGGCTTAGTATCAGTTAAAATTTTTTGACAGTAAAATCTTTTTAGACTAAGGTATGGCCTCCAAGGGAATATGACAGCACCACTTACGGCATTTCAACATTAATTGTGCAATATTTTTGAAAGATAATCATAGAAAGTAATCCCATACTGGCAAGAAGTCTCTAAATGTTTCCTACCTTTCCATTTTGTGTCTCACTCTTATGATCATGTGCATGCTTTTATTGTTTTGTTACAACACATATTTATTTAAAAGGCCAGCTAGGAAATAAAAGAAGAATTTGATTTGGTAAGTCTTGGGTCATCAGTAAATGAAATGTGATGAAATGAAGCTAGAAAAAAATGTTTCATGAATTTGTTGTGTCAGATAGAGAAACTGGCATGGAATTTGTTAATAGGTAGCCAGTTAGTTTCAGCAATCAAAACAATGACAGAAGAGAAGGAACAAGGGGGAAGAAAAAGAATTACTACATCACGGTGTTTATGGTATTCCTGTTCCGCCTTTCCTTTTAGAGTCTGTCAAACTCCCATGTCCTTAGAACTCAGGCTCCCCTTCCAAGTGGAAACCAAGAACAAA
Organism: Stenella coeruleoalba; assembly: GCF_951394435.1. NCBI lineage: Eukaryota > Metazoa > Chordata > Mammalia > Artiodactyla > Delphinidae > Stenella > Stenella coeruleoalba. The sequence continues at coordinate 60,562,178 of NC_137152.1, forward strand.
CTCAGATGTTTCTCTTACTCATTGTTTTATTTTAGATGCAGATCCTTTGTATTTCTCCAGCACTGTCAAAGCTTTGCTCTCTAATAGGAAATAAATAACAAAGACATTAATTTGTTTGTAGTAATATGTATGTTACTTCTCAAGGGTAGACCTATTGTAACAGCATCTGTAACCCAAAAGGTAGACTGTCATGGTGGAAATTTCAATCAGTAAAGCAGGCTTCTGGGGAGATATTTTGGGTCAGGATAGTCTTACTAGGGATCTCCAAATAATAACATGTACATGAATACCTACTTGGCCTAAACAATGAGTTAGCCTTTGTTATCATATACTGGCTTATCCACTTTCGAGGTATTAAAATGGCCTGCTACCAACTACTGACAGTTATTTTTTATTCACATTTACTCTGGTCTCATAGTTAGGGCTTGAATCCTTAATCATAAATTGCCTCTTTAAAGGAAATTTCAGTGACTTACCAGCACATTGGATATGGATAAGACATAAGTCAGACCTATTATAGATTTCTGAAAAGAAAACCCTACCAAAAGGACATTTTGCAGTTTTATTTCAGTTGTTATTTCTGCTTTTAATCATAAATTGGCCATGGTTCACTAGAGAGCAGTTTGAATCACCCAGGAAAGGATTCCAGCCTCTCTACAAAAAGGGCTGTCTTTTGGGTACTTTTTCCTATTGCAAATATTCTTGAAAACAAATTTCCTGGCTTCTTTTGCTGTAAATGTCCCTGATCCATTAGATGAAGCTGTTCTTTCTTTCTGTGAAACTAACCTATAAACATTTTGAAATATAGTAGTCTTGTAATCCCCCTAACATATTAGAATGGTTTAGTTTTGTTTTTTTTTGTTTTTGTTTTTGCGGTACGCAGGCCTCTCACTGCTGTGGCCTCTCCCATTGCGGAGCACAGGCTCTGGACGCTCAGCGGCCATGACTCACGGGCCCAGCCGCTCCGCGGCATGTGGGATCCTCCCGGACCGGGGCACGAACCCGTGTCACCTGAATCGGCAGGCGGACTCTCAACCACTGTGCCACCAGGGAAGCCCTGGTTTAGTTTTTTGAGCTGCCAAGTCAACCTGACAAAAACTGTGACATGCACATATGTATCGAAAAGTGACTGCTGTTTTTCTTTCTTTCCTCTCATAGTAATTGCAGCTGAGGAGATTCTCTGCCCTGCCCCCAATCCCCAACCAAGAGTATACTCTGGTTTATGGTAAGAGAGGATTTTTTCTTTTAATAAATGCATCCTAGAATGGGCCTTTCCATGGTCAAACAGTATATATAAGATTGTTGAAAGACCTTTTCTTCATGGTATGCTGTACTTTGAAGAATGAAATCCAATAAACCAAAGATTCTGTTATGGAAAGAGATGCCAAGTTCAGAAACATTTATATGAAATAAGCAAGAGGATATAAGAGTCAAAAGTAAAATGAAAGTTGCTGTGGATAGTTTTAGTGGGCTGAGTTCATTTAAAGTCAGAACCAGAATATTCCAGAGGAATGGCAAAAGCACATGTTTTTCCTCCATCAAAACTGAAGGGGAACAAGTGTCTTACATTTAAGTTTCATCAAGCACAGTTTACACAATTTTTTGTTGCAAATTGAGAGTGAGGTTAGAAAATGAATACAAGTTAGAATTAGCAAAGAACTAGCCAGCAGGCTGAAGTCATGTGCATGTACCATCTTTTTCTTTAATTGAAGTATAATTGACATATAACATTATATGTTTCATGTGTACAACATAATGCTTTGATATATGTATACATTGTGAAGTGATAATCACAATAAGTCTAGTTACCAGTTTTTACCATACATGGTTATAATAATTTTTTTCTTGTGAAGAGTAATTTTAAGATTTACTCTCTTAAGCAACTTTAAAAAATGCAATGCAGTATTATTAAATATAGTCACTATGCTCTATATTATATTCCCATGATACATTTATTTTATAACTAGAAGATTATATCTTTTGATCCCATTCACTCATTTCCCCCACCCCCACCATCCCTCCCCTGTGGCAACCACCAATCTGTTCTCTATGTCTATGAGCTTGCTTTTGCATGTTTGTTTAGTTTTTTAGGTTCCACATACAAGTCAGGTCATGAAGTATTTGTTTTTCTTTGACTTATTTCACTTAGTATAATGTCCTCAAGGTTTGTCCATGTTGTCAAAAATGGAAAGATTTCCTTCTTGTTAGGAAAATTAAAAAAAAAATTTTATACAGTTTTTGAAGGTTACACTCCGTTTACAGTTATTACAAAATATTGGCTACATTCCGCATGTTGTACAATACATCCTTGTCACCTATCTTACACCCGATAGTTTGTACCTCCCACTCCTCCACCCCTATATTGCCCTCCTTCCCTGTCCCCACTGGTAACTACTAGTTTGTTCTCTATATCTGTGAGTCTGTTTCCTTCTTGTTATAGTCAATAGTTTATTGCATTTTTTAGATTCCACATATACATATTATATAGATTTGTCTTTGTCTGACTTATTTCACTAAGCATAATGCCCTCTAAGTACATCCATGTTGCTGCAAATGGCAAATTTTCATTCTTTATGGCTGAGTAGCATTCCACTGTGTATATATAACACTTTTTCTTTATCCATTCATCTGTTGATGGTCACTTAGGTTGCTTCCATATCTTGGCAATTGTAAATAATGAACATTGGGGTGCATGTATCTTTTCAATTAGTGTTTTTATTTTTTTCATATATATACCTAGGAGTGGAATTGCTGGATCATATGGTAGTTCTATTTTTAGTTTTCTGAGAAACCTCCATACTGTTTTCCACAGTGGCTGCACCAGTTTACAATCCCACCAACAGTGTAGAAGTGTTCCCTTTTCTCTACTTCCTCTCCAACATTTGTTATTTGTGTTCTTTTTGATGACAGTCATTCTGACAGGTGTGAAGTGATGTCTCATTGTGTTTTTTATTTGCATGTCCCTGATCGTTAGCAAAGTTGACCATCTTTTCATGTGCCTGTTAGCCATCTGTATTTCCTGTTTGGAAAAAAATATCTGTTCAGTTCTTCTGCCCATCTTTTAATAGGGTTTTTTTTTTTTTTTTTTGGTACACGGGCCTCTCACTGTTGTGGCCTCTCCTGTTGCAGAGCAACAGGCTGTGGACGCACAGGCTCAGAGGCCATAGCTCACGGGCACAGCCACTCCGCAGCATGTGGGATTTTCCCGGACCAGGGCACGAACCCATGTCCCCTGCATCGGCAGGCGGACTCAACCACTGCACCACCAGGGAAGCCCTAGGGTTTTTTTTTAATGTTGAGTTGTTTATATATGTTGGATATTAATTCCTTATTGGTCATATTATTTGCGGATATTTTCTCCCATTCAGTTGGCTGTCTTTTCATTTTGTCAATGGTTTACTTTGCTGTGCAAAAGCTTTTAAGTTTACTTAGGTGCCATTTGTTTAGTTTTGCTTTTATTTCCTTTACTTTAGGAGATGGATCCAAAAAAATACAGCTGTGATTTGTGTCAAAGAGTGTTCTGCCTGTGTTTTCCTCTAGGAATTTTTTAGTATCTGGTCTTACATTTAGGTCTTTAATCCATTTTGAGTTTATTTTTGTATGTGGTACTAGAGAATATTCTAATTTCATTCTTTTACAAGTAGCTGTCCAATTTTCCCAGCACCACTTATTGAAGAGAGTGTCTTTTCTCCATTGTATATTCTTCCCTCCTTTGTCATAGATTAACTGACCATACGTGAATGGGTTTATTTCTGGGCTTTATATCTTGTTTCATTGATCTATGTGTCTGTTTTTGTGCCAGTACCATACTGTCTTGATTACTGTAGCTTTATAGTATAGTCTGAAATCAGGAAACCTGATTCCTCCAGCTCTGTTCTTCTTTCTCAAGATTATTTTGGCTATTTGCGTTCTTTTGTGTTTCCATACAAATTTATATTTTTTTCTTGTTCTGTGAAAAATGCCATTGGTAATTTGATAGGGATTCCATTGAATCTGCATGGTCATTTTAACAATATTGATTATTCTAATCCAAGAACATGGTGTATCTTTCCATCTGTTTGTGTCATTTTCAATTTATTTCATCAGTGTCTTACAGTTTTTGGAGTACAGATCTTTTGCCTCCTTAGGTAGGCTTATGCCTAGGTATTTTATATGGACTTTATTATGTTCAGGTAGGTTCCCTCTATGTCCACTTTCTGGAGAGTTTTTATCATAAATGCATGCTAATTTTATCAAAAGCTTTTTCTGCATCTGTTGAGATGATCATATGATTTTTATTCTTCAATTTTATTCTTCAATTCTTTAATGTGATGTATCACATTAATTGACTTGTGGATATTAAAAATCCTTGCATCCCTGGGATAAATCCCACTTGATCATGGTGTATGATCCTTTAGTCATTCTTTTTAAAGTTTGAGTAGTATTCCATTGCATGCATATGTGTGTGTGTGTGTGTGTGTGTGTGTGTGTGTGTGTGTGTATGCACACACATACATCTTATTTTCTTCTTTATCCATTCATCCATCGTGGATACTTAGGTTGTTTCCATATCTTGTCTATTGTAAATAATACCATAATGAACATTGAGGTGCCTGTATCTTTTTGAATTAGTATTTTCATTTTCTTCAGATATACACCAAGGAGTGGAATTGCTGATTCATATGTTAGTTCCATTTTTCATTTTAAGGCACTTCCATACTGTTTTACACAGTGGCCACACATTCCCACCAACAATAAAGGAGGGTTCCCTTTTTTTCCACATCCTTTCTAATACTTGCTATGTCTTGTCTTTTTGATAATAGCCATTCTAGAGGTGTGAGGTGACATCTCACTGTGGTTTTGTTTTACATTTCCCTGATGATTAATGATGTTGAGTATCTTTTCATGAGACTTGGCCATGTGTGTCTTCTTTAGAAAAATGTCTATTCAGCTCCTCTGCCCATTTTTTAAATCTGTTTTTTCATATTGAGTTGTATGAATTGTTTATATATAGTACTATATACATTTTGTATATGTATATGTACAGTCTAGATTTATCTTCTGAAGGAGCATTCAGTTAGGTCTTCAGAGGGCTTTATCACTGGTATAATTTAGCCCCCAGGTAAGCCAAATGCCTTTTACATTTTATACAGAACTAGGTTATTTAGATTTTGTTTAAACTTATAAAACTGCAAATATTCCCACTTTTGTGCAGACCTACAGTCCTATTTCTGCTCCTTTAATTACAGACTCTTAAAAATGTCTTGCAGACCTATGTATTCTATAAGAGCTGTGTTACTTTTACAAATTTTTATCTGCAAAGCTTTTTCTGTCAACAAAACTGACATATTGATACCAAAATTGGCTATTAATATTCCAAGGATGGAGAAGAGTTATAGTCGAAATTATGTTAGCCTACCTGTTTCTTTAACAACTGTTTTACACAGCTCATGAACATTTGTTCTATGAACAATTGATATTGTCTTTTCAAGGCTCTCATTGGATTTTACCTTCCAATTGGATAAACAGTGGTCACACTGCAATATATAGGATTAATAACAGAGCTTCAGTGGAATTGAGTAGCCAGAAAAACATTTAGAACTTTTATGTATCTGAGCGTAAAAACAGAGGCCTGTTTTTTTTTTCTTTTTTTTTTAAACATCTTCATTGGAGTATAATTGCTTTACAATGGTGTGTTAGTTTCTGCTTTATAACAATGAGAATCAGCTCTACATGTACATATGTTCCCATATCTCTTCCCTCTTGCGTCTCCCTCCCTCCTACCCTCCCTATCCCACCCTTCTAGGTGGTCACAAACCACCGAGCTGATCTCCCTGTGCTATGCAGCTGCTTCCCACTAGCTATCTATTTTACATTTGGTAGTGTATATATGTCCATGCCACTCTCTCACTTTGTCACAGCTTACCCTTCCCCCTCCCCATATCCTCAAGTCCATTCTCTAGTAGGTCTGTGTCTTTATTCCTGTCTTACCCCTAGGTTCTTCATGACATTTTAAATTTTTTTTCTTAGATTCCACATATGTGTTTGCATACGGTATTTGTTGTGAGAGGACTGTTTTGAGTAGCCCCAGTAAGTTCCTGTTTTCCAACAGTAAGTAGTGGGAGACCAAAATGATGGATTGTTAGTATGCTATAGTTTCTGTGAGCGTAAGCTTTTGTGCCTGAAAATGTAAGGAGCACTTATTAAAGGTTGTGTTGCCATACACCGGAGTAGGTAGTCTTAAAATAATTGCAAATGTTTTTCCCTTGAAAATATTGCTTAAGTCAATCAGGTAATAATGAAGAAATAGGGATATGGGACATTTTTGCATAATTGAAGGAAGGCTGAAGAAGTTACTCCTATTCAGTTTGCTAGTAAGGAGCAATTATTACTGATGCAAATAATTATGAATCCATCACAGCTTTGTGGGCAGAAATAAAAGTTTCTCCTGAAATCATGATCCAGAAGGCTGGAAGAGGCCTTTATGGACTGTGCATTGATAGGCCTTAAGTCCTCTGCATTCTCTGAAAGAATAACCCCCCTTCACAGTCCACTTCCCCACTGCTGTAAAATCAGAGTGTGCAAATGGTGAACAGCTCTATGGGCAAGGAGATGTGCTTCCAAAGCAATGATGGAAACAACTGCCTTCTAGAAGAGGACTGAAAAGGGGGTTAGCCAGGATTTCTGTTCAGGGCAGGCTGCACTTTGGGACCTTCAGACGATTGATAGATTCTAAATGTTCTTTGCTTTTCTCAAATCAAAGGGTTTCTGGGGCAGAGCCAAACCTAGAGCCATACACAAAAGGAGATCATTAAAGATTACTTCCCCTCATTGTGCCTCAGCCACAGACTCCCCCCAACCGAGGATGAATTAGCTAAGATGATTTAAGAGAAATACCTTAAAAACAATGGGAAAACTGGAATAAAGGTCACCACATTGAAGTAACTCATGGTAGGAAGGAGTCATTTAAATCTCATTAACACTACACTTGCTGGAAAATTGACAGCTCTCCAACTAAAAGAGGTTCAGAGGTTTGGTCATAGAGGTAATAGTTACCTGAACTTGTATGTAAAACATTGAGGAATGGCCTTGTGATCAATCAAATTGTTCTTTATTGTGACCTCCATTCCCGGCTCTCTTACATAATCCCTTTGGCTAGCAGCCACATCTTGTTATCTCCATTCCTCCCTATTCAACCCATTTCAATGGGCACTCTCACAGGCATATTTCATTCTTTGATTCCTTCATCTTCCATCTCATAGCTTTGGCAATCTCTGCCCAGGTCTGGCTCAGCTCAGTGATCCACTTTGCCTGTTCTTTTTTCCAGGCTTCTGAAGACCTATCTGGAGAAAACTGCATATCCATGTTCATTGGCTCCACTATAAATGTTTGCTTTCCAACTTCATCTGGACCATCAACTCTCATCCTTAATCCTTTCCTCATCTGTAGCTGGCTCCTTCTTCCATTTCCTACTGCAGCTGTTCCAAAACATTATTCCCCTTTCAAGGCCCCAGTTCTGGCCTCCTCACTTTGAGCAAATGACCTACATTTCTATTTCACAAAAAAAATGCCACAAGGTGACAATACTCTCCTCTCCTGTATTATTGAACCTCATTTTAACTCTTCTTATCTTTTCTCACAGCTTACAAATGTGTTCTAGTCTCCACTGTTTTACACAGGCACCAAACCTTTTATTTCTCCTCCTTAATCCTCTAGCTACATCCACCTCATTCCTTTCATAACCAAATATTTTGAAGGTGTAGTTACTATTTGATGTTTCTAATTCTTCACCTTTGATTTACTACTCAACCTATATGTATTCAGATGTTGACCCCTGGAGTTCTACTAGGCTTGTCACAAAAGAGTTACAAAAATTAGTAGTTGCCTGTATCTCTCCCTTCCATTTCCCAGAGGCAATCACTTTCAATACTTCTAGGTGTCAAATTAGTTACCAACTGCTTTTCAGCTTCTGAATTATGTTGTTGTATCCTCTCTTGTTCCTTTTGTAGTTGTGGGTTTATGACTCTAAAGATATCCATACTGTTGTATTAGTGGGGTTTCAGGAGGGAAAAATCTTAGATACTTAGGTTCAATCAGTGATATTTGTTTGGAACTGCCATTCTCTTTCTATGTCTTTTATTATTCTGTTTGGCCCTTAAACACATGCCTTATATGTTTCCCCTGGGTGATCATATTCACTCCCTTGTCTTCAACTATGTCCCTTATGAATATGACTCAATAATCTATGTCTTCAGCCCTGAATTTTTTCCTGAGCCCCAAACCATTCATCTATATACTAGACTTCTCCATCTAGATGCCCTATAGGCACATCAAACACAACCTGTTCAAAACCAAACTCATCCCTTTCCTTCAAACTATTTCTCCCTCCTGACTTTCTTCTCCTAGCTAATGGTATCACTCAGTTACCTAAGCTAGAATACTCAGAGTCATGTTTATCCATCTCCCTAACAATGAATCTGTGTGCTTCTTGAAAGGAAGAGATAATATCTCATTCATTTCTGGATTCCCTAACGAGTAGCCCAGTTCCTCAAATAATAAGAGAAGGTATTCATATAAAAGTTTATTAAATTGATGATAACTTGCTTTTAGTGTCTAAATATAGTGCAAGGCTAAAGTCACATATAGACAAAAATAACAATGTGCTTAGCACATATGTAGTTAAACTGCTTATTTCATGAAATTAATACTTGACATGAGACCAAGTTATGCATGGTTTACTTATGATTAAAATTATCTCCATTGTTTTGAAAACACTTGAGTTCTTATATGGAAATAAAAGCAATTGTGTATCTTCTGCCTCACCGTATGTATCTCTGTCAGTAATATTCTAGTTTGAGGATTAAAAACTCATTGTGGGTCTTCCTTGGTGGTGCACTGGTTGAGAGTCTGCCTGCCGATGCAGGGGACACGGGTTCGTGCCCCAGTCTGGGAAGATCCCCCATGCCGCGGAGAGGCTGGGCCCGTGAGCCATGGCCACTGAGCCTGTGCGTCCGGAGCCTGTGCTCTGCAACGGGAGAGGCCACAGCAGTAAGAGACCCGCGTACCGCAAAAACAAAAACAAAAAACTCAGTGTGTATTTAAATAAAGATCTTGAAAGCTTCTTCAAAAAGTACCAGAAAGTATTACTCTACAAAATCTAGTCAAGAATTAGCTATCGCAAGTGCTTCCAATATAGATTTCTATTACCTATCCGAGGAAGCATTTCATAGTTCTGTTTTGATAAATACAAAATAACAACAATAGTAACAATCTCTGGGACACATAGAAAAGTAGACGTGATACGCCAGAAGGATAAAACGTTTTCTTCTCCACTTTTTCTTTTCCTTGTCTCTAAACAGAAAGGAAGAAATTTATACATAAATATCCTTGTGACATTTCTTTGGATTTCACAATGGCTAAAGATCTTCCTTACATTTTTTAATAACACTATATGGAGAATATATCTCATGAATCTTTTCCACAGATCAGTTCTTCCAGATGAGCCTATTAATTTCACTCATATACAATCAATTTTAAATTGTGGCAAGAACACTTATGATGAGATCAACCTATTTAACACATTTTTTTGACAAATACTATAATTTATTATTTTCTTCTAATGAACACTTACCATGGGCTGTTTTCTTTTTTTGAGCAGAGAAAGATTTTAATTTTAGATTTTTTTAACATCTTTATTGGAGTGTAATTGTTTACAATTGTGTGTTAATTTCTGAGTTATAACAAAGGGAATCAGCTATACATATACATATATCTCCATATCTCCTCCCTCTTGCATCTCCCTCCCAACCTCTCTATCCCAGCCCTCTAGGTGGTCACAAAGCACTGAGCTGATCTCCCCGTATGATGCAGCTGCTACATACTAGCTATCTATTTTACATTTGGTAGTATAAATAACTCAATGCCACTCTCTCACTTCGTCACAGCTAAACCTTCACCCTCCCTGTGTCCTCAACTCCATTCTCTATGTCTGCATCTTTATTCCTGTCCTGCCCCTAGGTTCTTCATAACCATATTTTTTTTAGATTCCATATGTATGTGTTAACATACGGTATTTGTTTTTCTCTTTCTGACTTACTTCACTCTGTATGATACTCTAGGTCCATCCACCTCACTACAAATAACTCAATTTAGTTTCTTTTTATGGCTGAGTAATATTCCACTGTATATATGTACCACATCTTCTTTATCAATTCATCTTTCAATGGACACTTAGGTTGCTTCCTTGTCCTGGCTACCGTAAATAGATCTCCAATGAACATTGTGGTACATGAGTCTTTTTGAATTATTGCTTTCTCAGGGTATATGCTCCGTAGTGGGATTGCTGGGTTGCATGGTAGTTCTATTTTTATTTTTTAAAGGAACCTCCATACTGTTCTCCTCAGTGGCTGTATCAATTTACATTACAAACAACAGTGCAAGTGGGTTCCCTTTTCTCCACACCCTCTCCAGCATTTATTATTTGTACAATTTTTGATGATGGCCATTCTGCCTGGTGTGAGGTGATACCTCACTGTAGTTTTGATTTGCATTTCTCTACTGATTAGTGATGTTGAGCATCCTTTCATGTGTTTGTTGGCAATCTGTATATCTTCTTTGGAGAAATGTCTATTTAGGTCTTATGCCCATTTATGGATTGGGTTGTTTGCTTTTTTCATATTGAGCTGCATGAGCTACTTGTAAATTTTGGAGATTAGTCCGTTGTCAGTTCCTTCATTTGCAAATATTATCTCCCATTCTGAGGGTTGTCTTTTTGTATTGTTTATGGTTTCCTTTGCTGTGCAAAAGATTTTAAGATTCATTAGGTCTCATTTGTTTATTTTTGCTTTTATTTCCATTTCTCTAGGAGGGATGTTAAAAAGGACCTTGCTGTGATTTATGTCATAGGCAGTTCTGCCTATGTTTTCCTCTAGGAGTTTTAAAGTGTCTAGCCTTACATTTAGGTCTTTAAACCATTTTGAGTTTAGCTTTGTGTATGGTGCTAGGGAGTGTTCTACTTTCATTCTTTTACATGTAGATGTCCAGATTTCCCAGCACCACTTATTGAAGAGGCTGTCTTTACTTCATTGTATATTCTTGCCTCTTAATTTTTTATTTTATTTTATTTTTTAACATCTTTATTGGAGTATAATTGCTTTACAATGGTGTGTTAGTTTCTGCTTTATAACAAAGTGAATCAGATAAACATATACATATGTTCCCATATCTCTTCCCTCTTGCACCTCCCTCCCTCCAACTCTCCCTAACACACCCCTCCAGGAAGTCACAAAGCACCAAGCTGATCTCTCTGTGCTATGCGGCTGCTTCTCACTAGCTATCTACCTTACGTTTGGTAGTGTATATATGTCCATGCCTCTCTGTCACTTTGTCACAGCTCACCGTTCCCCCTCCCCATATCCTGAAGTCCGTTCTCTAGTAGGTCTGTGTTTTTATGCCTGTCTTACCCATAGGTTCTTCATGACATTTTATTTTCTTAAATTCTATATATATGTGTTAGCATATGGTATTTGTCTCTCTCTTTCTGACTTAATTCACTCTGTATGACAGACTCTGTATCTATCCACCTCATTACAAATAGCTCAATTGCATTTCGTTTTATGGCTGAGTAATATTCCATTGTACATATGTGCCACATCTTCTTTATCCATTCATCCGATGATGGGCACTTAGGTTGTTTCCATCTCTGGGTTATTGTAAATAGAGCTGCAATGAACATTTTGGTACATGACTCTTTTTGAATTATGGTTTTCTCAGGGTATATGCCCAGTACTGGGATTGCTGGGTCATATGGTAGTTCTATTTGTAGGAAATACAAGGAACCTCCATAGGGTTCTCCATAGTGGCTGTACCAATTCACATTCCCACCAGCAGTGCAAGAGTGTTCCCTTTCATCCACACCCTCTCCAGCATTTATTGTTTCTAGATATTTTGATGATGGCCATTCTGACAGGTGTAAGATGATATCTCATTGTAGATTTGATTTGCATTTCTCTAATGATTAATGATGTTGAGCATTCGTTCATGTGTTGGTTGGCAGTCTGTATATCTTCTTTGGAGAAATATCTATTTAGGTCTTCTGCCCATTTTTGGATTGGGTTTTTTGTTCTTCTGTTATTGAGCTGCATGAGCTACTTGTAAATTTTGGAAATTAATCCTTTTTCCGTTGCTTCATTTGCAAATATTTTCTCCCATTCTGAAGGTTGTCTTTTGGACTTGTTTAAGGTTTCCTTAGCTGTGCAAAAACTTTGAAGTTTCATTAGGTCCCATTTGTTTATTTTGTTTTTATTTCCACTTATCTAGGAGGTGGGTCAAAAAGCATCTTGCTGTGATTTATGTCATAGAGTGTTCTGCCTATGTTTTCCTCTAAGAGTTTGATAGTTTCTGCCTTTACATTTAGGTCTTTAATCCATTTCAAGCTTACTTTTGTGTATGGTGTTAGGGAGTGATCTAATCTCATACTTTTATATGTACCTGTCCAGTTTTCCCAGTACCACTTATGGAAGAGGCTGTCCTTTCTCCACTGTACATTCCTGCCTCCTTTATCAAAGATAAGGTGACCATATGTGCGGGGGTTTATCTCTGGGCTTTCTATCCTGTTCCGTTGATCTATCTTTCTGTTTTTGTGCCAGTACCATACTGGCTTGATTACTGTCGCTTTGTAGTATAGTCTGAAGTCAGGGAACCTGATTCCTCCAGCTCCGTTTTTCGTTCTCAAGATTGCTTTGGCTATTCGGGGTCTTTTGTGTTTTCATACAAATTGTGAATTTTTTTGTTCTAGTTATGTGAAAAATGCCAGTGGTAGTTGAGAGAGATTGCATTGAATCTATAGATTGCTTTGGGTAGTAGAGTCATTTTCACAATGTTGATACTTCCAATCCAAGAACATGGTATATCTCTCCATCTATTTGTATCATCTTTAATTTCTTTCATCAGTGTCTTATAATTTTCTGCATAAAGTTCTTTTGTCTCCGTAGGTAGCTTTATTCCTAGATATTTTATTCTTTTTGTTGCAATAGTAAAATGGAGTGTTTTCTTGATTTCATTTTCAGAGTTTTCATCATTAGTGTATAGGAATGCCAGAGATTTCTGTGCATTAATTTTGTATCCAGCAACTTCACCAGATTCATTGATTAACTCTAGTAGTTTTCTGGTAGCATCTTTAGGATACTCTATGTATGGTATCATGTCATCTGCAAACAGTGACAGCTTTATGTCTTCTTTTCCAATTTGGATTCCTTTTATTTCCTTTTCTTCTCTGATTGCTGTGGCTAAAACTTCCAAAACTATGTTGGATAAGAGTGGTGAGAGTGGGCAACCTTGACTTGTTCCTGATCTTAGTGGAAATGCTTTCAGTTTTTCACCATTGAGGATGATGTTGGCTGTGGGTTTGTCATATATGGCCATTATTATGTTGAGGAAAGTTCTCTCTATGCCTACTTTCTGCAGGGTTTTTGTCATAAATGGGTGTTGAATTTTGTCAAAAGCTTTCTCTGCATCTATTGAGAGGATCATATGGTTTTTCTCCTTCAATTTGTTAATATGGTTTATCACATTGATTGATTTGCATATATTGAAGAATCCTTGCATTCCTGGAATAAACCCCACTTCATCATGGTGTATGATCTTTTAATGTGCTGTTGGATTCTGTTTGCTAGTATTTTGTTGAGGATTTTTGCATGTTTGTTCATCAGTGATACTGTCCTGTAGTTTTCTTTCTTTGTGACATCCTTTTCTGCTTTTGGTATCAAGGTGATGGTCGCCTCGTAGAATGAATTTGGGAGTGCTCCTCCCTCTGGTATATTTTGGAAGAGTTTGAGAAGGATAGGTGTTAACTCTTCTCTAAATGTCTCATAGAATTAGCCTGTGAAGCCATCTGGTCCTGGGCTTTTGTTTGTTGGAAGATTTTTAATCAGTCTCAATTTCAGTGCTTGTGATTGGTCTGTTCATATTTTCTATTCCTCCTGATTCAGTCTTGGCAGGTTGTGCATTTCTAAGAATTTGTCCATTTTTTCCAGGTTGTCAATTTTATTTGCATAGAGTTGCTTGTAGTAATCTCTCATGATCTTTTGTATTTCTGCAGTGTCAGTTGTTACTTATCCTTTTTTGTTTCTAATTCTATTGATTTGAGTGTTCTCCCTTGGTTTCTTGATGAGTCTGGCTAATGGTTTATGTATTTTGTTTATCTTCTCAAAGAACCAGCTTTTAGTTTTATTGATCTTTGCTATCATTTCCTTCATTTCTTTTTCATTTATTTCTGATCTGATTTTTATGATTTCTTTCCTTCTGCTAAGTTTGGGGTTTTTTTGTTCTTCTTTCTCTAATTGCTTTAGGTGCAAGTTTAGGTTGTTTATTCGAGATGTTTCCTATTTCTTAAGGTGGGCTTGTATTGCTATAAACTTCCATCCCATAGGTTTTGGGTTGTCGTGTCTCCATTGACATTTGTTTCTAGGTATTTTTTAAATCTCCTCTTTAATTTCTTCAGTGACAACTTCTTTATTAAGTAGTGTATTGTTTAGCCCCCATGTGTTTGTATTTTTTACAGATCTTTTCCTGTAATTGATATCTAGTCTCCTAGCATTGTGGTCAGAAAAGATACTTGATACAATGTCAGTTTTCTTAAATTTACCAAGGCTTGATTTGTGACCCAAGGTATGATCTATCCTGGAAAATCTTCCATGAGCACTTGAGAAAAATGTGTATTCTGTTGTTTTTGGATGGAGTGTCCTATAAATATCAATTAAGTCCATCTTCTTTAATGTATCCTTTAAAGCTTGTGTTTCCTTATTTATTTTCATTTTGGATGATCTGTCCATTGATGAAAGTGGGGTGTTAAAGTCCCCTATTCTGAATGTGTTACTGTTGATTTCCCCTTTTATGGCTGTGATTATTTGCCTTATGTATTGAGATGCTCCTATGTTTGGTGCATACATATTAGAATTGTTATGTCTTCTTCTTGGATCAATCCCTTGATCATTATGTAGTGTCCTTCTTTGTCTCTTCTGATAGTAATTATTTTAAAGTCTATTTTGTCTGATATGAGAATTGCTACTCCAGCTTTCTTTTGGTTTCCATTTGCATGGAATATCTTTTTCCATCCCCTTACTTTCAGTCTGTATGTGTCTCTAGGTCTGAAGTGGGTCTCTTGTAGACAGCATATATATCGGTCTTGTTTTTGTATCCATTCAGCCATTCTGTGTCTTTTGGTGGGAGCATTTAGTCCATTTACATTTAAAGTAATTATCAATATGTATGTTCCTATTTCCATTTTCTAAATTGTTTTGGGTTCGTTATTGTAGGTCTTTTCCTTCTCTTGTGTTTCTTGCCTAGAGAAGTTCCTTTAGCATTTGTTATAAAGCTGGTTTGGTGGTGCTGAACTCTCTCAGCTTTTGCTTGTCTGTAAATGTTTTAATTTCTCCATCAAATCTGAATGAGATCCTTGCTGGGTAGAGTAATCTTGACTGTAGGTTTTTCTCCTTCATCACATTAAATATGTCCTGCCACTCCCTTCTGGCTTGCAGAGTTTCTGCTGAAATATCAGGTGTTAACCTTATGGGGATTCCCTTGTGTGCTATTTGTGTTTTTCCCTTGCTGCTTCTTTTTTTTTTTTTTTGTGGTACACAGACCTCTCAGTGTTGTGGCCTCTCCCATTGCAGAGCACAGGCTCTGGACGTGCAGGCTCAATGGCCATAGCTCATAGGCCAAGCTGCTCCACGGCATGTGGGATCTTCCCAGACTGGGGCATTAACCCATGTACCCTGCATCGGCAGGCGGTCACCCAACCACTGCGCCACCAGGGAAGCACTCTTGCTGCTTTTAATATTCTTTCTTTGTGTTTAATTTTTGACAGTTTGATTAATATGTGTCTTGACATATTTCTCCTTGGATTTATCCTATATGGGACTCTCTGTGCTTCCTGGACTTGATTAACTATTTCCTTTTCCATATTAGGGAAGTTTTCAACTATAATCTCTTCAAATATTTTCTCAGTCCTTTTATTTTTCTCTTCTTCTCTTGAACCCCTGTAATTCGAATGTTGGTGTGTTTAATGTAGTTTCAGAGGTCCCTTAGACTCTCCTCAGTTATTTTCATTCTTTTTTCTTTATTCTGCTTTGCAGTAGTTATTTCCACTATTTTATCTTCCAGGTCACTTATCCGTTCTTCTGCATCAATTTTTCTGCTATTGATCCCATCTAGAGTATTTTTCATTTCATTTATTGTGTTGTTCATTGTTGTTTGTTTCATTTTTAGTTCTTCTATGTACTTGTTAAAAGTTTATTGCATTTTGTCTATTTTATTTCCAAGATTTTGGATCATCTTTACTATCATTATTCTGAATTCTTTTTCAGGTAGACTGCCTATTTCCTCTTCATTTGTTAGGCCTGGTGGGTTTTTATCTTGCTCCTTCATCTGCGGTGTGTTTTTCTGTCTTCTCATTTCGCTTATATTACTGTGTTTGGGGTCTCCTTTTTGCAGGCTGCAGGTTCATAGTTCCCTTTGTTTTTGGTGTCTGTTCCCCGTGGCTAAGATTGTTTCAGTGGGTTGTGTATGCTTCCTGGTGGAGGGGACTAGTGCCTGTGTTCTGGTGTATGAGGCTGGATTGTGTCTCTCTGGTTGGCAGGTCCACGTCTGGTGGTGTGTTTTGGGGTGTCTTTGGACTTATTATGATTTTAGGCAGCCTCTCTGCTAATGGGTGGGGTTGTGTTCCTGTTTTGCTAGTTGTTTGGCATAGGTTGTCCAGCACTGTAGCTTGCTGATCGTTGAGTGAAGCTGGGTGCTGGCATTGAGATGGAAGGTTTTTGCCGTTTGATTTTATGTGGAGTTGGGAGATCTCTTGCTGACCAGTGTGCTGAACTTGGCTCTCCCACCTCAGAGGCACAGCCTTGATGCCTGGCTGCAGCACCAAGAGCCTTTCATCCACATGGCTCAGGATAAAAGGGAGAAAAAGTAGAGAGAAATAATTAGTAGAAGTAGGCAGAAAGAAAGAAAGGAAGGAAGGAAAGAAGAAAGGAAGGAAGGAAGATAGAAGGAAGAAAAGAAGGAAAGAAGGAAAGAAAGAAAGAAAGGAAGGAGGGAGGGAGGGATGGTGGGAGGAATGAAGGATGGAAGGAAGGAGGGAAGGAAAGAAAAAGAAAGAAAGAAGATAAAGTAAAATAAAATAAAGTAAAATATAATAAAGTTATTACATTAAAAAATGATTATTAAGAAAAAAATAATAAAAAAATGGACGGATAGAACCTTAGGGCAAATGGTGGAAGCAAAACTATACAGACAAAATCTCATACAGAAGCATACACATACACACTCACAAAAAGAGGAAAAGTGGAAAAATCATATATCTTGCTCTCAAATTCCACCTCCTCAATTTGGGGTGATTCGTTGTCTATTCATGTATTCCACAGATGCAGGGTACATCAAGTTGATTGTGGAGGTTTAATCTGCTGCTTCCGAGGCTGCTGGGAGAGATTTCCCTTTCTCTTCTTTGTTCTCATAGCTCCCAGGGGCTCAGCTTTGGATTTCGCCCTGCATCTGCGTGTAGGTCGCCGGAGGGCGTCTGTTTTTCACTCAGACAGCACGGGGTTAAAGGAGCCGCTGATTCAGGGGCTCTGCCTCACTCAGTCTGGGGGGGGGAGGGAGGGGCAAGGAGTGCGGAGGCCTGCGGTGGCAGAGGCCGGTGTGACATTGCACCAGCCTGAGGCTCACCATGCGTTCTTCCGGGGAAGTTGTCCCTGGATCCCGAGAATCTGGCAGTGGTGGGCTGCACAGGCTCCCCGGAAGGGAGGTGTGGATAGTGACCTGTGCTCGCACACAGGCTTCTTGGTGGTGGCAGCAGCAGTCTTAGTGTCTCCTGCCCGTCTCTGCGGTCCGAGCTTTTAGCGGCGGCTTGCACCCATCTCTGGAGCTCCTTTAAGCAGCACTCTTAATCTTCTCTCCTTGTGCACCAGGAAACAAAGAGGGAAGAAAAAGTCTCTTGCCTCTTTGGCAGCTCCAGACTTTTTCCTGGACTCCCTTCCAGCTAGCCGTGGTACGCTAACCCCTTCAGGCCCTGTTCACGATGCCAACCCCAGTCCTCTCCCTGTGATCCAACGGAAGCCCGAGCCTCAGCTCTCAGCCCCACCCGCCCCGGTGGGTGAGCAGACAAGCCTCTTGGGCTGGTGAGTGCTGGTCGGCACCAATCCTCTGTGCGGGAATCTCCCCGCTTTTCCCT
Source organism: Stenella coeruleoalba (assembly GCF_951394435.1). NCBI lineage: Eukaryota > Metazoa > Chordata > Mammalia > Artiodactyla > Delphinidae > Stenella > Stenella coeruleoalba. The sequence continues at coordinate 60,580,380 of NC_137152.1, forward strand.
CCACACCCCTGTTGCTGTGCTCTCCTCCACGGCTCCGAAGCTCGCCCCCTCCACCACCCGCACTCTCCGCCTGTGAAACGGCTTCCTAGTGTGTGGAAACTTTTCCTCCTTCACAGCTCCCTCCCACTGGTGCACGTCCCGTCCCTATTCTTTTGTCTCTGTTTTTTCTTTTTTCTTTTGCCCTACCCAGGTACGTGGGGAGTTTCTTGCCTTTTGGGAGATTTGAGGTCTTCTGCCAGCGTTTAGTAGGTGTTCTGTAGGAGTTGTTCCATGTGTAGATGTATTTCTGCTGTATCCGTGGGGAGGAAGGTGATCTCTGCATCTTACTCTTCTGCCATCTTCCCCTCATTCTTCTATTCTTGCCTCTTTTATCAGAAATAAGGTGACCACATGTGCATGGGTTTATCTCTGGGCTTTGTATCCTTTTCCATTGATCAATATTTCTGTTTTTGTGCCAGTACCATACTGTCTTGATTACTGTAGCTTTGTAGTTTAGTCTGAAGTCAGGGAGCCTGATTCCTCCAGCTCCGTTTTTCATTCTCAATATTGCTTTGGCTATTCAGTGCCTTTTCTGTTTCCATAGAAATTGTGAAATTTTTTGTTCTAGTTCTGTGTAAAATGCCAGTGGTATTTTGATGGGGATTGCATTGAATCTGTAGTTTGCTTTGGGTAATATAATCATTTTCACAATGTTGATTCTGCCAATCCAAGTATATGGTATAGCTATCCATCTGTTTGTATCCACTTTAATTTCTTTCATCAGTGTCTTATAGTTTTTTGCATACAAGCCTTTTGTCTCCTTAGGTAGGTTTATTCCTAGGTATTTTATTCTTTTTCTTGTAATTGTAAACGGCAGTGTTCCCTTAATTTCTCTTTCAGATTTTTCATCATTAGTGTATAGGAATGCAAGAGATTTCTGTTCATTAATTTTGTATTCTGCTACTTTACCACATTGATTGATGAGCTCTAGTAGTTTTTTGGTAGAGTCCTTAGCATTCTTTATGTATAGTATCATGTCTTCTGCAAACAGTGACAGGTTTACTTCTTCTTTTCCTATTTGGATTCCTTTTTTTTTTCATTTTCTCTTCTGATTGCTATGGTTTAAGCTTCCAAAATTATGTTGAATAACAGTGATGAGACTGGGCAACCTTGCCTTGCTCCTGATCTTAGTAGAAATGTTTTCAATTTTTCTCCATTGAGGACAATGTTGCCTGTGGGTTCATCATATATGGCCCTTAATATGTTGAGGTAAGTTCCCTCTATGTCTACTTTCTGGAGGGTTTTTTTTATATCATAAATGGTGTTGAATTTTGTCAAAAGCTTTTTCTGCATTTATTTGGATGGTCATATGGTTTTTCTCCTTCAACTTGTTAATATGGTTTATCACAGTGATTGATTTGTGTACATTGAAGAATCCTTGTGTTCCTGGGATAAACCCCGCTTGATCAGAGTGTATGATGCTTTTAACCGTGATTTAGGATTCTGTTTGCTAGTATCTTGTTGAGGATTTTTGCATCTATGTTTTTTAGTCATATTGGTCTGTAGTTTTCTTTTCTGGGTGGCATCATTGTCAGGTTTTGTTTTCAGGGTGATGGTGGCCTAGTAGAATGAGTTTGGGAGTGTTTCCCCCTCTGTAATATTTTGGAAGAGTTTGAGGATTATAGGTGTTAGCTCTTCTCTCAATGTCTGATAGAATTTACCTGTGAAGCCATATGCACCTGGGCTCTTGTTTGTTGGAAGATTTTTAATAACACTCTCAAATTCAGTGCTTGTGATTGGTCTGTTTATATTTTCTATTTCTTCTCGGTTCAGTCTCGGAAGGTTGTGCTTTTCTAAGAATGTGTCCATTTCTTCCATGTTGTCCATTTTATTGGCATATAGTTGCTTGTAGTAATCTCTCATGATCCTTTGTATTTCTGCAGTGTCTGTCATTACTTCTCCTTTTTCATTTATAATTCTATTGATTTGAGTCTTCTCCCTTTTATTCCTGATGAGTCTGATTAATTGTTTCTCAATTTTACCTTAAAGAACTAGCTTTTAGTTTTATTGATCATTGCTATTGTTTCCTTCACTTCATTTTCATTTATTTCTGGTCTGATCTTTATGATTTCTTTTCTTCTGCTAATGTTGGGGGTTTTTGTTCATCTTTCTCTAGTTGCTTTAGGTGTACATTTAGATTGTTTATTTGAGATGTTTCTTGCTTCGTGACGTACGATTGTATTACTATAAACTTCCTTCTTAGAACTGCTTTTGCTGCATCCCATAGGTTTTGGATCATCGTGTTTTCATTGTCATTTGTTTCCAGGTATTTTTTGATTTCTTCAGTGATCTCTTGGTTATTAAGTAGTGTATTTTTTAGCCTCCATGTGTATGTATTTTTTACAGATTTCTCCCTGTATTTGATATTTCCAGTCATAGATTTGTGGTCAGAAAAGATACTTGTTACGAATTAAATTTTCTTAAATTTACCAAGGCTTGATTTGTGAACCAGGATTTGATCTATCCTGGATAATGCTCCATGAGCACTTGAAAAGAAAGTGTATTCTGCTGTTTTTGGATGGAATGTCATATAAATAAAAATTAAGTCCATGTTTTTTTTTAACACCTTTTTTGGAGTATAATAGCTTTACAATGGTGTGTTAGTTTCTGCTTTATAACAAAGTGAACGAGTTATACATATACATATGTTTCCATATCTCTTCCCTCTTGCATCTCCCTCCCTCCCACCTTCCCTATCTCATCCCTCTAGGTGGTCACAAAGCACCAAGCTGATCTCCCTGTGCTATGCGGCTGCTTCCCACTAGCTATCTATTTTACGTTTGGTAATGTATATATGTCCATGCCACTCTCTCAATTTGTCACATCTTACCCTTCTCCCTCCCCATATCCTCAAGTCCATTCTCTTGTAGGTTTGTGTCTTTTTACCCATCTTACCCCTAGGTTCTTCATGACATTTTTTTTCTTACATTCCGTATATATGTGTTATCATACGGTATTTGTTTTTCTCTTTCTGACTTACTTCACTCTGTATCACAGACTCTACGTCCATCCATCTCACTACAAATAACTCAATTTCGTTTCCTTTTATGAGTGAGTAATATTCCATTGTTTATATGTGCCACATCTTCTTTATCCATTCATCCGATGATGGACACTTAGGTTTGTTTCCATCTCCTGGCTATTGTAAATAGAGCTGCAATGAATATTTCGGTACATGACTCTTTTTGATTTATGGGTGTCTTACGGTATATGCCCAGTAATGGGATTGCTGTGTCGTATGGTAGTTATATTTGTAGTTTTTAAGGAACCTCCATAATGTTCTCCGTAGTGGCTGTATCAATTTACATTCCCACCAACAGTGCAAAATAGTTCCCTTTTCTCCACACCCTCTCCAGCATTTACTGTTTCTAGAAATTTTGATGATGGCCATTCTGACAGGTGTGAGATGTTGTCTCTTTGTAGTTTTGATTTGCATTTCTCTATGGTTAATGATGTTGAGAATACTTTAATGCACTTGTTGGCAAAATGTATATCTTCTTTGGAGAAATGTTTATTTAGGTCTTCTGCACAATTTGGGTTTGGGTTGCTTTTTTGTTATTGAGCTACATGAGCTGCTTGTAAATTTTGGATATTAATTCTTTGTCAGTTGCTTCATTTGCAAATATTTTCTCCCATCCTGAGGGTTGTCTTTTGGTCTTGTTTATGGTTTCCTTTACTGTGCAAAAGCTTTTATGTTTCATTAGGTCCCATTTGTTTATTTTTGTTTTTATTTCCGTTTCTCTAGGAGGTGGGTCAAAAAGGACCTTGTTGTGATTTATGTCACAGAGTGTTCTGCCAATGTTTTCTCCTAATAGTTTGATATTTTCTGGCCTTACTTTTATGTCTTTAATCCATTTTGAACTTATTTTTGTGTATGGCATTAGGGAGTATTCCAATCTCATACATTTAAATGAACCTGTCCAGTCTTCCCAGCACCACTTATAGAAGAGGCTGTCTTTTCTCCACTGTATATTTTTGCCTCCTTTATCAAAGATAAGGTGACCATATGTACGTGCATTTATCTCTGTGCTTTCTATCCTGTTCCACTGATCTATCTTTCTGTTTTTGTGTCAACCATACTGTTTTGATTACTGTAGCTTTGTAGTATACTCTGAAGTCCAGGAGCCTGATTCCTCCAGCTCCGTTTTTCTTTCTCAAGATTGATTTGGCTATTCAGGGTCTTTTCTGTTTCCATAGAAATTGTGAATTTTTTTGTCTAGTTCTGTGAAAAATGCCAGTGGTATTTTGACAGGGATTGCATTGAATCTGTAGATTGCTTCGGGTAGTAGAGTCATTTTCACAATGTTCATTTTTCCAATCCAAGTACATGGTATATCTCTCCATCTATTTGTATCATCTTTAATTTCTTTCACCAGTGTCTTATAATCTGCATACAGGTCTTTTGTCTCCTTACGTAGGTTTATTCCTAGATATTTTATTCTTTTTGTTGCAATGGTAAATGGGTGTGTTTTCTTAATTTCACTTTCAGATTTTACATCATTAGTGTATAGGAATGCCAGAGATTTCTGTGCATCCATTTTGTATCCTGCTACTTTACCAAATTCATTGATTAGCTCTAGTAGTTTTCTGGTAGCATCTTTAGGATTCTCTATGTAGAGTATCATGTCATCTGCAAACAGTAACAGCTTAACTTCTTCTTTTCCAACTTGGATTCCTTTTATTTCTTTTTCTTCTCTGATTGCTGTGGCTAAAACTTCCCAAACTATGTTGAATAAGAGTGGTGAGAGTGGGCAACCTTGTCTTGTTCCTGATCTTAGTGGAAATGGTTTTAGTTTTTCACCATTGAGGATGATGTTTGCTGTGGGTTTGTCATATATGGCCTTTATTATGTTGAGGAAAGTTCCCTCTATGCATACTTTCTGGAGGATTTTCATCATAAATCTGTGTTGAATTTTCTCAAAAGCTTTCTCTGCATCTATTGAGATGATCATATGGTTTTTCTCCTTCAATTTGTTAATATGGTATATCACGTTGATTGATTTGCCTATATTGAGGAATCCTTGCATTCCTGGAATAAACCCCACTTGATCATGGTGTATGATCCTATTAATGTTCTCTTGGATTCTGTTTGCTAGTATTTTGTTGAGGATTTTTGCATCTATGTTCATCAGTGATATTGGCCTGTAGTTTTCTTTCTTTGTGACATCTTTGTCTGGTTTTGCTGTCAGGGTGATGTTGGCCTAGTAGAATGAATTTGGGAGTGTTCCTCCCTCTGCTGTATTTTGGAAGAGTTTGAGAAGGATAGGTGTCACCTCTTCTCGAAAAGTTTGATAGAATTCTCCTGTGAAGCTGTCTAGCCCTGGGGTTTTATTTGTTGGAAGATTTTTAATCACAGTTTCAATTTCATTGCTTGTGATTGTTCTGTTTATATTTTCTGTTTCTTCCTAGATCAGTCTCAGCAGGTTGTGCATTTCTAAGAATTTGTCCCTTTCTTCTAGGTTGTCCATTTTATTGGCATAGAGTTGCTTATAGTAATCTCTCATGATCTTTGTATTTCTGCAGTGTCAGTTGTTACTTCTTTTTCATTTCTAATTCTATTGATTTGAGTGTTCTCCCTTTTTTTCTTGATGAGTCTGGCTAATGGTTTATCAATTTTGTTTATCTTCTCAAAGAACCAGCTTTTAGTTTTATTGATCTTTGCTATCATTTCCTTCATTTCTTTTTCATTTATTTCTGATCTGATTTTTATGATTTCTTTCCTTCTGCTAAGTTTGGGGTTTTTTTGTTCTTCTTTCTCTAATTGCTTTAGGTGCAAGGTTAGGTTGTTTATTTGGGATGTTTCTTGTTTCTCAAGGTAGGATTGTATTGCGATAAACTTCCCTCTTAGAACTGCTTTTGTTGCATCCCATAGGTTTTGGGTTGTTGTGTCTCCATTGTCATTTGTTTTTAGGTATTTTTTGATTTCCTCTTTGATTTCTTCAGTGATCACCTCGTTATTTAGTATTGTTTAGCCTCCATGTGTTTGTATTTTTTACAGATCTTTTCCTGTAGTTGATATCTAGTCTCCTAGCATTGTGGTTGGAAAAGATGCTTGATAAAATGTCAATTTTCTTACATTTACCAAGGCTTGATTTGTGACCCAAGGTATGATCTATCCTGGAGAATATTCCATGAGCACTTGAGAAAAATGTGTATTCTGTTGTTTTTGGATGGAATGTCCTATAAATATCAATTAAGTCCATCTTGTTTAATGTATCATTTAAATCTTGTGTTTCCTTATTTATTTTCATTTTGGATATTCTGTCCCTGGGTGAAAGTAGGGTATAAGTCCCCTACTATGATTGTGTTACTGTCAATTTCCCCTTTTATGGCTGTTAGTATTTGTCTTATGTGTTGCAGTGCTCCTATGTTGCGTGCATAAATATTTACAATTGTTATATCTTGTTCTTGGTTTGTTCCCTTGATCCTTATGTAGTGTCATTCTTTTTCTCTTATAACAGTCTTTGTTTTCAAGTGTATTTTTTCTGTTATGAAAATTGCTACTCCAACTTTCTTTTGCTTTCCATTTGCATGGAATATCTTTTTCCACCCCATCACTTTCAGTCTGTTTGTGTCCCTACATCTGAAGTGTGTCTATTGTAGATAGTATATATATGGGTCTTGTTTTTGTATCCATTCAGCCAGTCTATATCTTTTGTTTGGAACATTTAATCCACTTACATTTAAGGTTATTATCGATATGTATATTTCTATTACCAATTTATTCATTGCTTTGGGTTTGTTATTGTAGGTCTTTTTCTTCTCTTGTGTTTCCTGCCTAGAGAAGTTCTTTTAGCATTTTTTGTAATGCTGGTTTGTTTGTGTTGCATTCTGTTAGCTTTTGCTTGTCTGTAAATGTTTTGATTTCTCCATCAAATCTGAATGACATCCTTGCTGGGTAGAGTACTCTTCATTGTAAGTTTTTCCCTTTCTTCACTTTAAATATGTCCTGCCGCTCCCTTCTAGCTTTCAGAGTATCTGCTGAAAGATCACCTGTTAACCGTATGGGGAGTCCCTTGTATGTTATTTGTTGTTTTTCCCTTGCTGCTTTTGATATTTTTTCTTTGCATTTAATTTTTGATAGTTTGATTAATATGTGTCTTGGCATGTTTCTTCTTGGATTTATTCTGTATCCATCTCTCTGCACTTCCCTGACTTGATTAACTATTTCCTCTCCTATGTTAGAGAAGTTTTCAACTCTAATCTCTTCAAATATTTTCTCAGTCTGTTTCTTTTTCTCTTCTTCTGGGACCCCTATAAGTCATATGTTGGTGCATTTAATGTTGTCCCAGACATCTCTGAGACTGCCCTCAATTCTTTTCATTCTTTTCTCTTTTTTTGGCTCTTCAGTAGTTATTTCCACTATTTTACGTTCCAGGCCACTTATCCATTCATCTGCCTCTGTTATTCTGCTACTGATTCCTTTTAGAGAATTTTTAATTTCATTTATTTTGATTTTCATCCTTGTCTGTTCCAGTTTAGTTCCTCTAAGTCCTTCTTAAACGTTTCTTGTATTTTCTCCATTCTATTTCAAAGATTTTGGATCATCTTTACTATCATTAGTCTTAAATATTTTTCAGGTAGACTACCTATTTCCTCTTCATTTGTTTGTTCTGGTGGGTTTTTACCTTGCTCCTTCATCTGCTGTGTGCTTCTCTGTGTTCTCATTTTGCTTAACTTACTGTGTTTGAGGTCTCCTTTTTGTAGGCTGCAGTTTTGTAGTTCCCATTGTTTTCGGTGTCTGCCCTCAGTGGCTAAGATTGTTTCCGTGGGTTGTGTAGGCTTCCTGGTGGAGGGGGATAGTGCCTGTGTTTTGGTGGATGAGGCTGGATCTTGTTTTTCTGGTGGGCAAGACCACGTCCAGTGGTGTGTTTTGGGGTTCTGTGAACTCATTATGATTTTAGGCAGCCTCTCTTCTAATGGGTGGGTTTGTCTTCCTGTCTTGCTAGTTGGTTGGCATAGGGTGTCCAGCAATGTAGCTTGCTGGTCATTGAGTGGAGCTGGGTCTTAGCCTTGAGATGGAGATCTCTGGGAGAGTTTTTGCCATTTGATGTTACATGGATCTGGGAGGTCTCTGGTGGACCGATGTCCTGAACTCGGCTCTCCCACCTCAGAGGTATAGGCTTGACATCCGGCCAATGCACCAAGACCCTGTCAGCCACAGATCTCAGCAGAAAAGTGGGAAAAAAAGAAAGAAAGAAAAGAAAAGAAAAAATATTAAAATAAAATATAAAATAAAGTATTAAAATTAATAAAATTAAAATGTAACAAAAAAAGAAAGAAAGAAAGGAGAGAGCAACCAAACCAAGAAACAAATCCACCAGTGATAACAAGTGTTAAAAACGATACAAAAAAAATTCAAATATTGACCTGAAAGAACCCTAGGACAAATGGTAAAAGCAAAGCTATACAGACAAAGTCACACAAAGAAGCATACACATACACACTCACAAAAAGAGAAAAAGGAAAAATCTATATATTCCATTGCTCTCAAAGTCCACTCCCTCAATTTTGGGCTCATTCATTTTCTATTCAGGTATTCCACAGATGAGGGGTACATGACTGTGGAGGTTTAGTCCACGGCTGCTGGCTGAAATTTCCCTTTCTCTTCTGTGTTTACACAGTTCCTGTGTTTCAGCTTTCAATCTGGTCCTGCGTCTGCATGTAGGTCACCTGAGGGTGTCTGCTCTTTGCTCAGACAGGACAGGATTAAAGTAGCAGCTGATTCAGGCACTCTGGCTCACTCAGGCTGGGGGGAGGGGTGGGTACGGAATGTGGAGTGAGACTGTGTCTGCAGAGGCCGGTGTGACGTTGCAACAGCCTGAGCTGCACCATGTGTTCTCCTGGGGAAATTGTCCCTGGATCACGGAATCCTGGCAGTGGCAGGCTGCACAGCCTCCCTGGAGGGGAGGTGTGGATAGTGACCTGTGCTTGCACACAGGCCTCTTGGTGACTGCAGCAGCAGCCTTAGCATTTCATGCCCGTCTCTGGTGTTCGCACTGATAGCTATGGCTTGTGCCCTTCTCTGGAACTCATTTAGATGGTGTTATGAATCCACTTTCCACACACCCCCCGAAACAATCGTCTCTTGCTTCTTTGGCAGTTCCACACCTTTTCCCAGACTCTCTCCCAGCTAGCTGTGGCGCACTAGCCCCCTTCAGGCTGTGTTCACGCAGCCAACCCCAGTCTTCTCCCTGGGATCTGACCTCTGACGCCCGAGACTCAGCTTCCAAGCCCCACACACTCTGGCGGGTGAGCAGACGAGCCTCTCTGGCTGGTGAGTGCTGGTCGTCACAGATCCTCTGTGTGGGAATCTCTCCACTTTGCCCTCTGCACCCCTGTTGCTGCACTCTCCTCCGTGGCTCCGAAGCTTTCTCCCTCCACTACCCCTAGTCTCTGCCCGTGAAGGGGCTTCCTAGTGTGTGGATACATTTTCTCCTTCACAGCTCCCTCCCAGTGGTGCAGGTCCCATCCTTATTCTTTTGTCTCTGGTTTTTCTTTTGCCCTACCCAGGGACGTGGGGTGTTTCTTACCTTTTGGGAAGTCTGAGGTCTTCTGCCAGCGTTCAGTAGGTGTTCTGTAGGAGTTGTTCCACTTGTAGATGTATTTCTCTTGTATTTGTGGGGAGGAAGGTGATCTCCACGTCTTACTTTTCCGCCATCTTGAAGATCTCTCCTTAGCACATTTTTAAGTGTATAATACAGTATTGTGAACTATAAGCACAGTGTTGTTCAACAGATCTATAGAACTTTTTCACTTTGTGTAACTGAAACTTTATACCCTCTGAAAAACATCTCCCTATTTCCTGCCCCCTATCCTGGGCAACCACCATTCTACTGTCTGCTTCTATGAGTTTGACTCTTTTAATTGCCTCATATGAGTGGAATGATTTAGGCTATTTGGAAATAGCCTAAATTTACATTGAGAAATTAATGGATAAAGAAAATGTGGTATATACATACAATGGAATATTATTCAGCCTTAAAAATCAAAGAAGTCCTGCCCTATGATGCAACATGGATGAAACTTGAGGACATTATACTCGTTTAATTTACATCAAAGTTTTTCTCAGATGAAAGCTTGAGCAATTCGTGTTATCAATCCAGATTCCAGTAATGTGAACAGAGACCCTCCTGTTTTCCAGACTCTGTGTCAAATAGTGCACGTACATTTTCTCATTTAACACTTGCAGCAACCCTCAGACTTGGAAATTAAGAATATCTAGTCTTTGTTTTAGAAAGCATGGAAATTGATGTTCAAGAAGTTAAGAGACTCGCCTAGAGCTAATCACAGAACTACTAAGTCGTAGACCTAGGATTTGAATCCAGGTTGCTTGAGTTTAACTCCAATATTCTTCCCTTTGTAGGTCAGAGACATCTTACCCCACATGTGTGATTTTGTAGGTATATCTGCCTATTGTGAAGATGAAATCTCATACCACTTTAGCCAGTATCTTTTACTTAGTGTCCATTATAGTAGATTTAGTTCTACTGAGTTGAGTCAAATATGTTTGGTAGCAGTGACATGGAACATAGAAAATACAGGCTTCTCTCTCTATATTAGTGTGATTAGTGACAACCAGGACCAACCTTATGCAGAGGTAAAATAAGTAGAGTAGTAAATGTGTTGAGATTTACTGAGTACAGATTATTAGAACTAAAAAGAATCTAGATACTCCATTCCAATTTTCAGAGAGGAAACCTGACGCTCATAGAAACCAAGTGACTTGTACAAAACCATGTTGTGTACTAGCAGCAGAGCCAGCACTGGGACTCATGTCTTTAAGTTCTCTTGTTTTAAGAGGAAAAATCACTCTTCTAGCTTGCTGCTGTGCTTGAAAAATCCACAACCACTAGAAGTTCAAATTTTTGGATTTTGTTATTTTGTGTTAACACACTGATCTTCTTAGAAGAGTTAACTAACTCATGCTGTTGTAAATTCTCAATGTCTCATTGTGTACTCTCAGGTACATGGAACCATTTGAGAGCTGAGTACTGTGGTGAAAAGGAGACAGAGCAGGACAACTTTTGAGTTCAGAGGGAGAAGAGGGAAGTCTAGGGCTTCCACTCTTAGGGAAAAAGGTCACAGAAGGGGATCCTGGGTCACCATGAGACAGTGTGAAGCTGTAAAGCACTTGGGGAGCTGTGGAAAATGGACAGATAGCACAAAAAGAGAGAGGCATAGAAAACAGTATTGCATGGCCAATGAATACTAATTCACCCAACTCCACAGTTCTGGCCCCAGGCAGCAGTGGCCTTTGAATGGCTTTATTTGCTGTTACCTTCAACTAATGTGGCCATATTGGGATTTGGAGAAATTCTTTTGTGCACTAAGTATTTATATATTTATATATTTCTTTACAAGTGGGCAATGATCCCTGACTATTATTTGACCCTGTGCTTCCTGGAACCATCATCGGAACATCACTTCTCATTCCTCTGTGCATGCAAATCAGCCCTGAGGCCAACTGTGTCCCAACGAACAACCAGGTAAGCACATGTTGACTGCTTTTTCTAAAATCAAGGATGCCTGATGAGGGCCTTCATTTTATAGTGATTCTAATTTGTTCCAATGTAAAATGATTAAGTCAGTCTGGTGCTATGAGTTTTTGGTTAGTATCTATTCTCTTGATTGCTTATTGTTCAGTTTTGCTTCAGGTGTAATTAAATGCTTCTGGACTTTACCAATCAGAAGGTAACTGTCAGGAGACATCTTACTTTATTTTGATGGGAATGAAACTCACTTTCCACTTTTGTTATTCACTTTTTGGATGACCTGTGAATTTGTAAAGTTCCTTGCCCATGAGGTCTCAGTATATTAGCTTACTTTTTAATACCCCACAGTGCAGGTCTTGGATTTCGTATAGGCTTGGCATGTCTGAATTTTCTTTCCTCTGAGTGCTGGGATAATTCATCCACTCTGTGGCAGGTCTGGTGGACAGATTTGTACTCAAACTGTCTCTGTTCTTTGTTTGGAGTCAGTTACATTACTTTTAAATTTCTTTGTGTGCTTATTATGTGCAGAGCAGCAGGACCCTGTGTCAAGCTATGCTGTACTAAAGGTAAGAGTAGTAACAGGAGTGACTAAAACATGGACCCTGGTCTCAAAGAAATTGCTGTCCAGTGAGGGACAGTATAATATGCATAAATGAGTTGATACATAGTAGACTATAATGAGTACCATTAAAGAGATTCAGAAGCAGAACTGTGGGATTAAAGCATCAGAAGATGTTTTATATATTTGGGAAATCAGAGAAAGCTTCATGGAGGCAATAAGAATGTGAGCTGAATCTTAAAAGATGCATAGAATCCAGCAAGCAAAAAGTGTTGCTACAGGGAGAATGCTGGTTGACAGAGGGAACATCATTGCATTAGAGGCAATCATTTTATTAGAGGCAATGGGGAGCCATTGAAGGATTTTAAGCAGTAGAATAACATGTTCCAAGATGTTCTCCAGAAAGATAACTCTGGCAACAATGCAAGGGACAAACTCAAGCTGGATAGTAAATGTGAGAATAGAGAGAAGGAGATGTTTGCAAGAGATATTTGGGAAGACTTAGTTATTGATTGGATATAGGGAATTGGAGAGAGCCTGGGTAACCAAGAAAATGCTTTTTCCAATAAACAAGATAAGAACTTCAGAAGGATGCTTGCAAAGTGCTGCACTTTTGAGACGTAGGATCCTCAGAGCTAGAAGGGAAATATTATACCTTTAGAAATCTACTTAGCTGAAATATCTCTTTTACAGATTGAAAAATTGAGTACAGATATATGATATGATGTCATCGTTCCAAGATTACTTGATAGCAGAGCTAGGATAGGAACTGAGCTTTTCTGAGGACAAATCTGCTGTTCTTTCCTTGTTACCATGTTGTGTCAGCTTTATAAAAGAATAGGATTGGGGTGTGTGTGTGTGAGTGAGAGGGAGAAGGAGAAAGTTGATACCAACAAACACCATTGACTGAAGGACTGATAGAAATTAAAGGTACCTTAGTGTTCATCTAGTCTAAACATTTCATTTTATAGATGGAAGTTCTGAGGCCCAGAGAGGGGAAATGATTTGTCTGAGGCCACGTAACTGGTAGAGCATGGTTTCTGTATATTTGAGAAATTAAGATCTGCACACTTGAAGCTGAGAACAGGCTGTTATAGATACACCACTCCGGGAGAAAATGTCTAAAGAGCCATTTTGCAGGCAAGCCTATGTCCTACAATGCCAGAGTGGAGCCTGGACTGCTGGATAAATAGGAGTCAGCCAGGGAAATCATCATTGCCCCTTGTGAGAACTGGTATTAGTGTACTTCTGTGTAGTGACTACCAATAAATAGTTAAATGACAGGAAAGAAACGTTTATACTGTTTTCCATTATGGGTGTGCCAATTCACATTCCCAACAGTGTACAAGGATTACGTTTTCTCCACATCCTCACCAGAATTTATTATCTCTTGTCTTTTTGATAATAGCCATTCTAACACGTGTGAGGTGGTAACACATTGTGGTTTTGATTTGCATTTCCCTGATGATTAGTGATGTTAAACAAAGGTAACCATGTGTGGTAATGGATGTGTTAATTAACTTGATTGTGGTAAACATTTAACAATGTATATGTATATTAAATCATCATATGTTGTACACCTTAGAAAAGCATCACATTGTACAACCTAAATATATACAATGTTTATTCATCAATCATACCTCAATAAAACTGGAAAAAATTACAGGAGAGACAAATTGGTCATTTTTGAAAGCAAGGGACTTCATTTTTGAGTGAAAAAGCTATATTAGAAAACTTATTTTTTTGGCACATTGTGTGACTTGCAGAATCTTAGTTCCCTGACCAAGGATGGAGCCCAGGCCACGGCAGTGAAAGTACTGGGTCTTAACCACTTGACCTCCAGGGAATTCCCTATAATAGAAAACTTCTGCTCTGTAGGTAGAGGGAGGAATAAAGTTTTCTCCCATTTAATTCCTTTCCTAAAAATGAGAACATCACAAAAAGATAAAACTAGTGCCTGACACATATATACAATGGAATATTACTCAGCCATAAAAAGAAATGAAATTGAGTTATTTGTAGTGAGGTGGATGGACTTAGAGTCTGTCATACAAAGTGAAGTAAGTCAGAAAGAGAAAAACAAATACCGTATGCTAACACAAATATATGGAATCTAAGGGAAAAAAAAGGTCATGAAGAACCTAGGGGTAAGACGGGAATAAAGACACAGACCTACTAGAGAATGGACTTGAGGATATGGGGAGGGGGAAGGGTAAGCTGTGACAAAGTGAGAGAGTAGCATGGACATATATACACTACCAAACATAAAATAGATAGCTAGTGGGAAGCAGCCACATAACACAGGGAGATCAGCTCAGTGCTTTGTGACCACCTAGAGGGGTGGGATACGGAGGGTGGGAGGGAGGGAGACGCAAGAGCGAAGAGATATGGGAACATATGTAGATGTATAACTGATTCACTTTGTTATAAAGCGGAAACTAACACACCATTGTAAAGCAATTATACTCCAATAAAGATGTTAAAAAAAAAAACTAGTGCCTGAGAAGTATTCAACATGAAAAAGAAAAGTTTCTTCTTATTTTCCCTTCTAGTACTGCATTTCATATTGCTACCTGAATTCTGCTTTACTTGTTTCTTTCCTCACTTGTCTTTTCCATCCTCCCTCCACCAACCTCTCAGAATCCTTCACCTAGGTCCTTGTAGTAGAACTACAGCTATGCTTTAGGTGTACAAAGGCAGGGAAGAAAGGTACAAAGTAGGCATATGGATTTGTAGCTGTTTTGCCAAGTGTAAAATCCCCTGGGTTGTGATGTCTATGGCATCATTCTATCCATTTTGTCTGCATTTATCTCTAACTAAATGGAAAAATAACTTATATATGAAAGAGACAGATTGAAAATTATTTAGTCCTCAGTGGAGAAGAACCAGAGATGTTGAATGAATCAATGATGCATATGTAAGTCTAAGGATGAAATCACTGTAACAACGAAGACTAAAAGAAACCGGAAAGTACAAAGAGGAGACTGTCCAAAAGATCAATAATGGTGCAAGACTTTCAAAGTCTATTCTCTTTCAAATACACAGAAGGTTAAAATTTAAAATTAAGTTAAAGTTTAAAAGAACTTGAAGGCTACAAATGACTTATGTTCACTATTGGTTTACTGTTTAAAATGACTGCATAGCATTGGCCAATTATATGAAAATATATGGAACTTTGCAAATTATCAGACTATTAAAAAATCAAATCAATAAATAATCATTGAGTTTCTACTATGTGCAAGATTTATGCTGAATGTTTCAGGATACAACTATTAATAAAATAAGAGCTCTTGTCTTAGAGTTTTACAAATTAATGAAGGGAAGAGGCAGATAGGACCAATGGATGAAAGCTCAATAGCAACATTTAAAGGACTGTTTGAGAAAACACTGGAAGAAATATGACAAGTCAGTGAATGTGAAATCCAAATAAAAAGGACAGTTGTCAGTTTGGAAGTTGCACAAATGCATGCTGGGGTGATCAGCAAAGGTTTTATAGAAGGTATGAAATTTGAATTGGGTATTTAAAAAACAATTTAGGTTGGTGGCACGATGGGGGAGTAGAAAGACCCTGAGCTCACCTTCTCTCACAGGCACACAAAAATCACAACTATTTTCAGAACAACCAAAGAAAAAGAAAGTAACCTGCCAGAAAAGATCTACAACTAAAGATATAAAGAAAGAACCACATCTAGACAGGTAGGAGGGGTGAAGTCGTGACATAGTCAAGTCCCATAGCCCAGGTTGGGAAATCCACAAAAAGAAGAATAATTATAATTGCAGAGGTTCTCCCAAAGGAGTGAGAGTTCTGAGCCACAGGTTGGGCTCCCCAGCCCAGGAGTCCTGCACTAAGAACTTGAGACCCTAGAGCATTTGACTTTAAAAGCCAGAGGGACTTACTTTCAGGAGTCCCAGAGGGCTGGGGAAAATAGAGACTTTACTCTTAAAGGGTGCACACAAAATCTCACACACTCTGGGACCCAGGGCAGAAGCAGTAATTTTGATAGGAGCCTGGGTCATACCTATCTAATGATCTTAGGGAGTCTCCAGGAGAGACAGGAAGCAACTGCAGCTCAACCTGGGGACATAGATACCAGCAGCAGCCCTTTTTAGGAGCTCCTTCTACCACGTAGACACTGGTGCTGGCAAGCACCATTTTGAAATCCTCACTCTACCTTATTAGCCCCAGAACCCAGCCCTGCCCCCATAACAACCTGTAGGCACCAGTGTTGGGATGCCTCAGGCCAAGCAATTAACTTGGCATGGACATAGCCTCACCCATGAGCAGACAGGCTGCCTTAAGACCCCCTGAACACACTGCAAACCCTGGACACATTCCTGCCCACCAGAGGATGCAGGACCTGATCCCACACATCAGTGCATAGGCACTAGACCTGGGACCCCAAAGTTCTCCAGCCAGAGACCCCAGGATACAGCTCCCTACCCACCAGTGGGCAGGCTCAAGGCCCAGAATGCCCTGAGCCCTGGACCCTCCCTCAAAGGATCCTGCTCTAGCCTTGGGCCTAGCTTTACCCACCAGGGGGCAGACACCAGCCACAAGAAAACCACAGGTCGGCAATCTGCAGTTGCAGTCTACCCACCAGCAGGCCAGACCCTGCCCTGGGACTGGCCGTACCCCAGTCTTGTTCACCAGTGAGCCTTCTTTAGCCTTGAGCCCAGCTTTACCAGCCAGTGGGCAGATAACAGCTGCAAGAAAAATGCAGCCCCACAGCCTATGGACTTGGCCCACCAAAGCAGGCCAGATATTTCCCTGGGACTGGCTGGGCCCTGGCTCCATCTACTAATAAGCCAACACAAGCTTTGGGAAAACACAGACCCCACAGCCAACTCTGTCAGGAACTGGCCCCACCCACCAGCAATCCCACACCAGTTCTGGGAACCCTGGGCCCTACAACCAGACCCTAGGACCTGACTTTCCCCACCAGTAGTCTGGCATTAACCCCATACTTGGATTCACCCATCAGAGGGTGGGCAATAGTCCCAGGGTCTCCTGGACCCTGACTTTGCCCACCAGTAACCCAGCAATAGCCTGGGGCCCCCTGGGGTCCAGCCGCGAGTTGCCTTGTGACACGGTCCCACCAATCAGCAACCAGCAGCCTCTGCAGGAGGCAGGGCCTGACAACTAACCAGACTGGAGGCCAACCAAGCCTACCAGACTGCACACATGGTCAGCCTGTCACAAAAGAAAGACACATGCAGTCTTCATAGGAGAAATCCTTAGAGCGTATAGTTCTGGTGATGAGAGGGGAGAGTGCTACTGGGACTCATGGGACATCTCCTATAGAAGGACACTTCTCCAAGTTTGGGAAATGTAACCACCCGACCAGATACATAAAAATAAAAACAGCAACATACGCAAAATAGGCAACAGAAGAACATGTTCAAAATGAAGGAACAAGACAAAACCCTAGAAGAAGAGCTAAGTGAAGTAGAGATAGGCAATCTACCTGAGAAAGAGTTCAGGGTAGTGATCGCAAAGATGATCAAAAACTTGGGAGAAGAATGGATGTACAGAACAAGAAGTTAGAAGTTTTTAACAAAGAGTTGGAATATGTAAAGAACAACCAAACAGAGATGAAGAAAACAAGAATTGAAATGAAAAATACACTAGAAGAAATCAACAATAGACTAAATGATAGAGAGGAGCAGATCAGGGACCCAGAGTACAGAGTATTGGAAATCACTGATGCTGATGATAAAAAAGAAAAAAAGAATGAAAAGAAATGAGGACAGTTTAAAAGACCCCTGGAAGAACATCAAGTGCACTAGAATTTGCATTGTAAGGGTCCCAGAAGGAGAAGAGAGACAGAAAGGGCCTGAGAACATAACTGAAGACATAATAGCAGAAACTTCTGTAACTTGGAAAAGGAAACAAGCATCCAACTCTAGGAAGCTCAGAGTCACATACAAGATTAAACCAGAGAGGAACACAGCAAGACACATTGTAACTAAAATGGAAAAATTAAAAATAAAGGGAGAATATTAAAAGCATCAAGGGAAAAAAAACTAAGTTACACACAAGGGAGCTCCCATAAGCCTATCAGCTAACTTTTCAGCAGAAAGTCTGCAAGACAGGAGGGAGTGGCATGATATATCTAAGTGATGAAAGGGAAAAATCTACAACCAAGAATTCTCTACCCAGCATTGCTCTTGTTCAGATTTGAAGGAGAGATCAAAATATTTAGAGACAAGCAAAACCTAAAAGAGTTCACCACCACTAAACCAGCTCCACAACAAATGTTAAATGAACTTCTCTAGGTAAAAAAGAAAAGGCCACAACTAGAAACAAGAAAATTATGAAATGAAAAGCTCACCAGTAAAGGCAAACATACAGGAAATGTAGGAAATAGTCCACACACAAAACTAGTATGGAAGTTAAAAGACAAAAGTAGTAAAATCATCTATATACACAACCGTGATCCCAAACCTATGGGATGAAGCAAAAGCAGTTCTAAGAGGGAAAGTTATAGCAATACAAACTGACTTCAGGAAACAAGAAAAATTTCAAATATATAACCTAAACTTACACCTAATGGAGCTACAAAAAGAAGAACAAATAAAACCCAAAGTAAGTGACACCTTCAAGATAGTGGAGGAGTAATATGTGGAGATCACCTTCCTCCCCACAAATACATCAGAAATACATCTACCTGTGGAACAACTCCTACAGGACACCTACTGAACGCTGGCAGAAGACCTCAGATTTCCCAAAAGGCAAGAAACTCCCCATGTACCTGGGTAGGGCAAAAGAAAAAAGAAAAAAACAGAGAAAAAAGAATAGGGACAGGAACTGCACTTCTCGGAGGAACCTGTGAAGAAGAAAAAGTTTCCACACACTAGGAAGCCCCTTCACTGGCAGAGACGGGGGGTGGTGGTGGGGGAACTTCGGAGCCCTGGAGGAGAGAGCAGCAACAGGGGTGAAGGGGGCGAAGCGGAGAGGTTTCTGCACAGAGAATCTGTGCCGACCAGCACTCACCAGCCAGAGAGGCTTGTCTGCTCACCCGCCAGAGTGGGTGGGGGCTGGGAGCTGAGGCTCCAGCTTCGGAGGTCAGATCCCAGTGAGGGGACTAGGGTTGGCTGGGTGAACACAGCCTGAAGGGGGCTAGTGCACCACAGTTAGCGGGGAAGGAGTCTGGGAAAAAGTCTGGAACTGCCTAAGAGGCAAGAGACCATTGTTTCAGGGTGCACAAGGAGAGGGGATTCAAAGTACCACCTAAATGAGCTCCAGAGAAGGGCGTGAGCCACGGCAATCAGTGCGGACACAAGAGACTGGCATAAAACGCTAAGGGTGCTGCTGCAGCCACCAAGAAGCCTGTGTGTAAGCACAGGTCACTAGCCACACCTCCCCTCCTGGGAGCCTGTGCAGCCTGCCATTGCCAGGGTCCCGTGATCCAGGGACAACTTCCCCAGGAGAACAAATGGTGCCACCACAGGCTGTTGCAACGTCATGCCAGCCTCTGCTGCTGCAGCCTCACCCTGCATTCCGTACCCCTCCCTACCCCCGGCCTGAGTGAGCCAGAGCCCCCTAATCAGCTGCTACTTTAACTGCATCCTATCTGAGTGAAGAAAAGATGCCCTCAGGCGACCTACATGCAGAGGCAGGGCCAAATCCAAAGCTGAACCCCAGGAGTTGTGCGAACGAAGAAGACAAAGGGAAATTTCTCCCAGCAGCCTCAGGAGCAGCAGATTAAATCTCCACAATCAACCTGATGTACCCTGCATCTATGGAATAACTGAATAGACAACGAATCATCCCAAAATTGAGGTGGTGGACTTTGGGAGCAATTGGAGACATGGGGTTTGCTTTCTGCATCTAATTTGTTTCAGGTTTTATGTTTATCTTACCTTAGTATTTAGAGTTTATTATCATTGGTGCATTTGTTTATTGATTTGGTTCCTCTCTTCCTTTTTTATAAATATATGTGTATATATATATATATATATATATATATATATTTATTTATTTTTCCTTTTGGTCAGTTTGTAAGTGTGTATGGGTAGGCTTCTTTGTGTGATCTTGTCTGTATAGTTTTGCTTTTACCCTTTGTCCTAGGGTTCTGTTTGTCTTTTGTTTTTCTTCTTAGTATAGTTTTTAGCGCTTATTATCATTGGTGGATTTGCTTTTTGTTTGGTTCCTCTCTTCTTTCCTTTCTTTTTCTAAATTACTTTTTAATTTATTTTATTTTTACTAATTAAAAAGTTATTTTAATAACTTTGTTTTATTTTATTTTTTTCTTTCATTCTGTTTTTCTCCCTTTTCTTCCGAACCTTGAGGCTGACAGGGTCTTGGTGCTCTGGCCGGGTGTAAGGCCTGTGCCACTGAGGTGGAAGAGCTGAGTTCAGGACATTGGACCATGAAAGACCTCCTGACCTCACATAATATCAAACAGCAAAAGCTCTCCCAGAGATCTCCATCTGAATGCTAAGACCCAGCTCCACTCAACGACCAGCAAGCTACAGTGCTAGACACCCTATGCCAAACAAAGAGCAAGACAGGAGCAAAACCCCAACCATTGGCAGACAGGCTGCCTAAAATCATAATAAGGTCACAAACACTCCAAAACACACCACCAAAGGTGGTCCTGCCTAACAGAAAGAGAAGATCCAGCCTCATCCACCAGAACACAGGTACCAGTCCCCTCTACCAGGAAGCCTACACAACCCACTGAGACAACCTTAGCCACTGGGGGCAAACACCAAAAACAATGGGAACTATGAACCTGCAGCCTGTGAAAACAAGGAGACCCCAAACACAGTAAGTTAAACAAAATGAGAAGACAGAGAAACACACAGCAGATGAAGGGGCGAGGTAAAAACCCACCAGACCAAAGAAATGAAGAGGAAATAGGCAGTCTACATGAAAAACAATTCAGAGTAATGATAGTAAAGATGATCCAAAATCTTGAAAATAGAACAGAGAAAATACAAGAAATGACTAACAAGGACCTGGAAGAACTAAAGAGCAGACAAACAATGATGAACAACATGATAAATGGAATTTAAAATTATCTAGAAGGAATCAATAGCAGAATAACTGAGGCAGAAGAACGGATAAGCGACCTGGAATATAAAATAATGGAAATAACTACCGCAGAGCAGAATAAAGAAAAAAGAATGAAAAGAATTGAGGACAGTCTCAGAGACAACTGGGACAAAATTAAATGCAACAACATTTGAATTCTAGGGGTCCCAGAAGAAGAAGAGAAAAAGAAAGGAATGAGAAAATATTTGAAGAGATTATAGTTGAAAACTTCCATAATATGGGAAAGGAAATAGTCAATCAAGTACAGGAAGTGCAGAGAGGCCCAAGCAGGATAAAACCAAGGAAAAACATGCCATGACACATATTAATCAAAGTATGAAAAATTAAATAAAAAAAATATCAAAAGCAGCAACAGAAAAGCAACAATTGACATACAAGTGAATCCCCATAAGGTTAACAGGTGATCTTTCTGCAGAAACTCTGCAAGCCAGAAGAGACTGGCAGGACATATTTAAAGTGTTGAAAGGGAAAAACCTACAACCAAGATTACTCTACCCAGGAATGATCTCATTCAGATTCGACAGAGAAATTAAAACCTTTACAGACAAGCAAAAGCTAAGAGAATTCAGCACCACCAAACCAGCTTTACAACAAATGCTAAAGGAACTTCTCTAGGCAGGAAACACAAGAGAATGAAAAGACCTACAATAACAAGCCCAAAACAATTACGAAAATGGTAATAGGAACATACATATTGATAATTACCTTAAATGTAAATGGATTAAATGCTGCAACTAAAAGACATAGACTGGCTGAATGGATACAGAAACAAGACATGTATATATGCTGTCTACAAGAGACCTACTTCAGACTTAGGGACACATACAGACTGAAAGTGAGTGGATGGAAAAAGATATTCCATGCAAATGGAAATCAAAAGAAAACTGGAGTAGCAATTCTCCTATCAGACAAAATAGACTTTAAAATAAAGACTATTACAAGAAGAAGACTTTAAAATAAAGACTATTACAATCCAAGAAGAAGATATAAAAACTGTAAACATTTATGCACCCAATATAGGAGCACCTCAATACATAAGTCAAATGCTAACAGCCATAAAAGTGGAAATCAACAGTAACACAATCATAGTAGGGGACTTTAACACCCCACTTTCACCAATGGACAGATCATCCAAAATGAAAATAAATAAGGAAACACAAGCTTTAAATGATACATTAAACAAGGTGGACTTAATTTTTATTTATATGACATTCCATCCAAAAACAACAGAATACACTTTCTTCTCAAGTACACATGGAACATTCTCCAGGATAGATCATATCTTGGGTCACAAATAAAGCCTCAGTAAATTTAAGAAAATTGAAATTTTATCAAATATCTTTGCTGATCACAGTGCTATGAGACTAGATAGCAATTACAGGAAAACAATCTGTAAAAAATACAAACACATGGAGTCTAAACAATGCACTACTAAACAACCAAGAGATCACTGAAGAAATCAAAGAGGAAATAAAAAAATACCTAGAAACAAATGGCAATGAAACACAACGATCCCCTATCAAACTACAAATGGCATTTTTCACAGAACTAGAACAAAATATTTCACAATTTGTATGGAGACACAAAAGACCCCGAAGAGCAAAAGCAATCTTGAGAAAGAAAAATGGATCTGGTGGAATCAAGCTCCTGGACTTCAGACTATACTACAAAGCTACAGTAATCAAGACAGTATGGTACTGGCACAAAAACAGAAATCTAGATCAATGGAACAGGATAGAAAGTCCAAAGAAAAAGCCACACACATATGGCCACCTTATTTTTGATAAAGGAGGCAGGAATGTTCAGTGGAGAATGGACAGCCTCTTCAATAAGTGGTGCTGGGAAAACTGGACAGCTACATGTAAAAGAATGTAATTAGAACACTCCCCAACACCGTACACAAAAATAAACTCAAAATCAATTAAAGAGGTAAATGTAAGGCCAGACACTATCAAAGGCTTAAAGTAAAACATAGGCAGAACACTCTATGACATAAATCACAGCAAGATCCTTTTTGACCACCTCCTAGAAAAATGGAAATAAAAACAAAAATAAACAAATGGGACCTAATGAAACTTGAAAGCTTATGCACAGCAAAGGAAACCATAAACAAGACCAAAAGACAACCCTCAGCATTGGGGAAAATATTTGCAAAGGAAACAACTGACAAAGGATTTATCTACAAAATTTACAGGCAGCTCATGTAGCTTGATATCAGAACAACAAAAAACCCAATCAAAAAATGGGCAGAAGACCTAAATAGACATTTCTGCAAAGAAGATATACAGATTGCCAACAAGCACATGAAAGGGTGCTCAACCTCACTAATCATTAAAGAAATGTAAATCAAAGTTGCAGTGAGGTATCACCTCACACCAGTCAGAATGGCCATCATCAAAAAATCTATAAACAATAAATGCTGGAGAAGTTGTGGAGAAAAGGGAACACTCTTGCACTGTTTGTGGGAATATAAATTGATACAGCCACTATGGAGAACAGTATGGAGGTTCCTTAAAAAACTAAAAATAAAACTACTGTATGATCCAGCAATCCCACTACTGGGCATATACCCTGAGAAAACCATAATTCAGAAAAAGTCATGTACCACAATATTCATTACAGCTCTATTTACAATAGCTAGCACATGTAAGCAGCCTCAGTGTCCATCGACAGATGAATTGATAAAGAAGATGTGTCACATATTTACAATGGAATATTACTCAGCCATAAAAAGAAAGGAAATTGAGTTATTTGTAGTGAGGTGGATCGACCTAGAGTCTGTCATACAGAGTGAAATAAGTCAGAAAGAGAAAAACAAATACCATATGCTAACACATATATATGGAATCTAAAAAAAAGAAAAATGGTTATGAAGAACCTAGGGGCAGGACAGGAATAAAGACCCAGACATAGAGAATGGACCTGAGGACATGGGGAGGAGGAAGGGTAAGTTGGGACAAAGTGAAAAAGTGGCATTGACATATATATACTACCAAATGTAAAATAGATAGCTAGTGGGAAGCAGCCACATAGCACAGGGGGATCAGCTCACTGCTTTGTGACCGCCTAGAGGGGTGGGATAAGGAGGGTGGGAGGGAGACACAAGTGGGAGGAGATATGGGAATATATGTATATGTATAGCTGATTCACTTGGTTATAAAGCAGAAACTGTGACACCATTGTAAAGTAATTTTACTCCAATAAAGATGTTGAAAAAAAAAAGAAAAAAACAAAAAAAACTCCCCAGAAACAGCAACAACAAAAAAATTGTGTAGGCTTTATAGCATATTGTTGAATCTGGTTCTTAAATTCAGTTTTATAATCCTTTGGTTGCCTTTTGGTTGGATGTTTAATCTATCCGATTTAATGTTATTATTGATATGGTTGTAATTTTGATACCATTTTGTTTTTTGTTTTCTATATGGCTCATGAATATTTTTGTCTTATCTTCCTCTTTACCGTTTGTCTTTGTCTTGAATGGCTATTTCCTAGTGTAACTTTTTCATTGTTTTAAAGATTTTTACTGTATTTTTGAGGTTTTTCTTAGTGGTTGCTCCTGTGTTTCCAATATTTAGCTTAGCTTATCAAACACTACCTCAGATTTATAGTAACTACTTCCAAAAAACTTGCGTTTTGATTTGGCTTCGCTATTGTTACCTTTGATGTCTAGGTAAGTCAATTTTTCCTTATGCCTTTGAGAGTTAGTCTGTGACTTAAGGTCTCATATTAACAGATCTAAATCCAGAAATTTTCAAACCTTAGAAGGGTTCAAAAACCACACATTCTGTTAGGAATTTGTCAGCTTCTAGTGAGCAGTTTGCATTACAAAACACAGGTCTTTATGTTTGCTCATGAACAAGATATTTTGTGCAGAGTTGTAAGTGTTCTATCAAAAGAAGATGTGATTATGATTATTCGCCTGGAAATTGGTAGAATTAATGGAAGAATTACTAGCTGTGTGGCTTTGGGCAAGTCACTTAACCTTTCTGTGCCTGATTTATCTTAAGTATAAAACAAGAATAATAACAGTAACTACAACATGGCATTGTTGTGCAAATTAGGTAAATGAATATAGGTAAAGCACTTAGAATATTGCCAGGCATATAGTAATGCTCTAGAAAAGTTTTCTATTATTATTATTATTACCTTGACATTTTTCTAACCTCTATCAAGCATTCAAGGCTTCTGGGTACTTTACAAAGCTCTTTGGAAAAAGCATTCATTTTCTCCACCCACCAACCCCATCTATAGCTGTGGGAAGTTGCTATTATCTAAGCCTGTTCAGTTAGTGAGAAGGAAATCCCAGTTTCCAGAGCAACAGCTAAGAGGTGATGGTGCTTCAGTGTGAAAGATGAGCTAAAAAATCTTCCAGGGACTGTGCTTGAAAAAATATTTTCTGCCCTTTCAGTGATGTAGTATCCAGTGTTATGAACTGGTTTGGAACTTAACCTTGTGGTCCCTTTCTCCCATTGAAGCAAAAAAAAAAAAAAAAAAAGACTGTATTAAAAAGAAAGTCTGTAAGATTCAGGATCTCGCTTGTTTTATGACAGGTTTCAAGATATCTGATAATTAATGCAAAATAAGTAATTAAATGGCTTCCCTTCCTAGAACACTGCCCAGGTTTATATAGGCACTGTGTTCATTTAAAGAATATGAGGGTGTTCAAAATTGTTAGATGGACCCTAAGCCATAGGCATAGTTAAAATCCTTTGGTTACATTTATACTGTTTCTAAGGAAACTAGAATAGTTTTGAGTCTCTGGCACTTGGGGCGAATTCATCCAGGCCTTTGATATTGTTGGCAGAAAGAAAAAATGATTTAGGTTTGGAGTGTTAAGGTCTTAAGCATCTGGCTGTTCTTTTTCAAGTGTGTAAATTCCCAGTTGGAAGTTAGTCATATTTTAGTTACTTTCTTTTCAAACAGATAAAAAAATGAAATTTACACTCTCCCAGGTAGTTTTGAGCGCACTTTTTTCAGCTGCATATTCATTCCCCTGCTCTCCTGGTAGACATTTTTTTAAAATGACATTTTGGGTTAAGTTGTGTGGCTATAAACTGGCTGTTTGGGGAACACCTTGGAGAAGCTTTCATGTTCCCCCTTCCACCTTACAAATATTAGAGCAAGCATAACCAGAATGTTCACAGTGAGGATTTTGAGGTGAGAGCAGGAGATGACAGTGGATAATCTTCAGTACTTTCTTGTTCATAGGACTTTTTTTCCTTATGTGTTTGTACTCTTTGTTGTAAAATAACACCTTGATGTGGACTTGTTTGTAAAGGGATGAAATGGCACAGGTTTCCACCTGATGCGTAAAACAAGACAAGACAAAACAAAACAAGTAACACACTGCTGCTCTGCTTAGGCAAGAGAGAAGAGTTTTTGAGAACACTACTAATAGTAATTTTGAATTACGTAGATATAGACCCTATCCTCTTGGAGTTTGCAGTTGGGAGAGACTGACAATCAAATTATCACACAAATAAAAAAATTCACAACATCACGTAAACTTATACCTGTGATGAATGCAATGAAGAAAAGGTGGATATGACCTGAACTAGGGGTTAAGGAAAGGTTCCCTGAAGACATGATTACTGGGATAATTTCTGAAGGAGGAGTAAGAATTACCTTGGTGAAGGGGAGGCTAGAGAGGGGGAGAGTGTTACAGGCAAGGGGACTAGCATGTAGAAATGTCTATGGTGTGAGAGATCATATCTCATTCTAGGAAGATGAAGTAGGTCAGTGAGGCTGGAACTCAGGTAGAGAAAGAGTGATGCTAGAAGGGCATCTGACCCAGTGATATGATAAACAACCTGGGAGTCATTTGTGAGATTAATCAGAAAGGTACTTGAATACCTTAAGGAGAAATGAAAGCAGATGAATTGGAAGACTGAGGAATATTAATCCAAAGAGGAGAATAATAATGAGCTGGTCATACATACAGATAGACAGTGACCACGACTATTAAGTTGACTTTAATCAGTGTAGTGCATTGAGTTGCTACAATTGAGCACTTCTGAAAAAAGCTCTTCTCATTACCCATTTTTTCTCTTCACAAACCAGTTTCATCTTCACCTTGATTCACTTTACACCTACTGCATTTTATCACTTGTGTCTGGACACCTGAAAAGATTTCTCCTTTTCTTGGCTTATTTAAATACTAGTTATCCATCAAGGTCCAGATCGAATTCCATCTCCTCCAGGAAACCCTTCTGGACTTATCCATGGGACTTCAGCCTCTGATCCATTACAAAACTTACTCTCCATACAATAACTTCAATAGTTTTCAAAATTTGCCTTTGCTACTCACTCTTTCATGTGTCTTGTGTCCCCAGCTAGACTGTGAGGCACTTCAGGGCAGTGACTGTGTCTTTCTCTTGTAGACTGATAAATATGCCAAGGACTGATCCAGGCCCAGAGTGGATGAATGACCACTTGTGGAGACATAGCCAATTCAGCAACTGACAGAAATAGACATACCTGAGATAAGTGGAGAGGGGAACAGAAAGAGCAGAGACTGCGGGTGGGGGAGAGAGGAAACGATAGAGAAAGTGCTTTTTAGAATAAGTCACTAGTAATGAGGCTAGTATCAGCTTCACACTCACTTATTTACTAGCCTTGACTCTTAGTGAGAACAGCCACAATAGAGCTGTAGAAAGAGGGAGAATAAACAAACATGAAGCATGCCTTATTTGGGAGGCAGCTTAATTACACAGATTGAGGTTTTGAAGCAGTCAGAGGATCCCTCAATTCTCCAGGAGCACCGCTCTGCCCAGAGTAAGAAAGCACCTTATCCTTGGCCCAAGAGTTACAGAGAAGGTTGCTGTTGGTGGTAGTATTGGCAGTGAGTGGAGGTAGAGGAGAGAAGAATGAAGGGAACTGGCAGAAGGGAAGAGCTAGCAATGAAGTTACAGTTAGGTGAATGAATTTCTGCAACAAATTCAGATCAAAGAGAAGGAGGGAAGGAGAAAAAATTAGGAGGAAAAGAAAGCAGTGTGAGCAACCAAGGCAGTAAACCTATAGGAAAAGAACTTGCCCAGGGGGAAATAAGTATACAGTTGAAGATAACTTCCTATTATAAACAAATTGCATCTGTACTATTTATTTTGGGTTTTAGCAAACCTCTGAAAAATCTCATGGTAATTAGATGTCCTGCCAGGCAGTTATTTAAGAGAAGCGTAGACCCTCCTTTTGCCACAGAGCACTCCCTAGTGCATTGAAGGTGGGTAGTAGAGCTCTGGGACCCCAGCACATCTCCATCTGAGGGCACTGCACTGGCCTAAGTGAGTATAGTATTAAATTTTATTTTATTGTGGTGGTGGGGGGGGGGTTTAATTTTGCATAGTATAATAGGAATGTATTTACGGTACCAATCACTTTTGCCTTTCCCCGCCCCCTACTTATTATTAAGATTTTTATTGTAATTATTTTAATAAAGTTGGAACAAACATGGGCTGCTCATAAGTGAAACACTCCTCCCAGTTTGGAGTTTCGTCTCCTCCTCATTAGAATTGTAAGAGGGTGGGGGAGGATAGCCGTCCTGCATCAAAGACAGGCACAAAGGCTTTCTCTGCGGATTAATTGGTCAGGAAAGACACTTTTAATATTGTGAAGTGGCACTTAAGCCGCCAATTCTTGACTGTGAAAACTGCTTTTCCTGGGCAATGCTCTTTAAGGAAAAACTTCTTCAGTCCAGTGATTGGTGACTGAGGGAACGATGGAGCACAGGGTACTGGGCGGGATTTCTGCTCCTAATAATGCCTCCTTATCCAATGAAAAGCATTTCCTATTGAGACCCCCAAGAGTTCCCCCGGCCCTACGCTCCGGCCCGGACTTTGGGCCTTTTCTTGCGTCCTGTTTGTTAAAGGCATGCCAGCTACAGCATTCAAGAGGGCCGTTCCTTAACAAAGGGAAAGAGATAAATGTAAATAAGCTCACATTTTCAGAATGAGCAGTTTGCTGTAAGAAGCTTCGGCAGCCCAGTGTCTGCTGCTTTGGGCTGGGCTAACCTTTCCCTGTAAAAAAGAATAATAGATTAAAATATGCACTTCTAAAGTGCGAGTTGCCCGTTTACATGTTTATTAGCTAATTGTCTACAGGCATGAGCACACTCTCTCATCTAGCACACTCTTTCTTGGGGTAAGTTTCTTTGAGAAAGATTTGATTCGGGCGTTTGGTGGTGGGGGGATGGCATAACAAACTTCAGTGGAAACACTGATGCTTAGAGTGTTTGGGGAAAGAAGTTAGATTTCAACTCTGAAGTGCTGAACAGGGATCTTCGAGTCGAATGGTTAAAAAAAAAGCAGGAATTTCTATTGTTTTGGCAATAATACTGTTTCAGTGGAAGAGATACAAGATTTTCAGGCTGTTGTTTCATGTAAACACAGTTGTCCTAAAGAGATGATTTAAAATCACAGAGTAGAGCAATTTAGAAATTCTTTTGGCTAGCTTTATATTTCTTTGGTTTACAATTGATTGTGAGCTAATGTGGCTTCTATTTTGATGAGGTTTCTTCTAGTAAAACTATACAGCAGCGTGCCTTTGATGCCTAATTGATTTATGGAGAATGTGACATTTGTTATATTGAATAATTCATGAACTAGACCATAAAGGAAGAAACACATTTCAATGAAAAACTAATTCTGGCATAAATGGAATTTGCCCTTATATGTGAACTTAAGTGCTATTTTCCATACAAATGCAATAATGTGACATATTTAAAATTCTCTTCTTGTATATCCTGAATATTTTTAAGATTTTTACTTACAAGATTTTGTTGAATTGATAAATATTGTATTTTGGTTACTTTGTTTTAGGAAATTGAGCAATGTAATTTATTATTATTCCACTGTGGAAAAGACCAGACAAATTAGAAGATTAGAACATTTCAGAGCTTGGTGGGGTTATTTACTTTGCTACCTTACCAAATTATACCAGCTTTCTTTTTCCTTGACCAACATGAAGACAACAATAATAACCTAAGCTCCAAATTATTCAGTGGCTTTGAAACATGTTTATTTTTCAGAATAAAATTTCAAATAACATATCCCATCAACATAGATTGTAAATCCTTTTGCCTTGTCACAGATGAAATGTGCTGTTCCTATAAAGGATGAGTTCAGCTGATACACTTGATGGCAGCTACACTCTAAAGCATCTCCTGCTAATCAGAGATGCAAATCAAAGCCCTATTGGAATAATCAGACCTGCCCCTCAGAATGTGTACTCACAAAAGTTAAAGAGAGGACTGGGAATATGCCCTACAGAAACACTCAGGCCAAGTTTAGCTAAAGCTTGATCTATTCAATTCCATTTGACAGAAAATGTAATGAGAATTGTTGCCCTTACTGTGATAAGGCTTAATTGTATAGTTGCCTTTTTTTTCTCAGTGTATGGTCATTGTGTATAGTCTACTCTTGGCCTTCTTACAGGGGAGGAAAAAACTCACTAATGTGTTTGTGAATACTAGTACTGAAAATTGGGAGCTTAATAGGAGTTTACCTACCATTTGGAATCAATCCTCACTTTTAGTAGATAAGTGATTAGAGCAAGGCATGGGATAAGTAGTCTACTGATTCTCTATAGTTATGTTCTGAAGTATTTCGATAACCTTATATTTTGAGGAGAGAGGTCACTGGGGAACAGGTAGAGAAGGTCAAGGATTAAGACCTAGACAATTAGAGCTGATATGGGCATAAGGACAGAGGATGAGGAAAATGAGGATATTAGGGAGACTTTACGATATAAATGGCAGCTTGATCTGTGATCCTTAGCTTCTGACAATAATTAATAATATTTACTTCTGTTACTAAAATAAATCTAAAATACATATGGTGATGGATGTTGACTAGACTTACTGTGATGATCATTTCACAATATATACAAATATCGATTGAATCATTATATTATACACCTGAAACTAATATAATGTTATATGTAAATTATACATCATTAAAAAATAAATCTAGCAATAATTTCATTGAGTCTAATAAAAATTAATTCCCCTTATCTCAGACTTAGAGGGATTAAAAAATTTTTTTTGCAGTGACAAATGGGAACAGGTAAAAACACTGACAGGAGGGAACAGCCAGTGAGGCCACACTGCCATAACATGAGTTGAGGGCTGCTATTAATCAAGGAAAAGATGGAAGGAGAAGAGAAACTGAGGTACAGAAAGGGACTATGACTTGGTCTCACACAGTTAGCTAGTGATGTGCCTGGACGTGGCTATATTGAATTAACACCAAATATGAAAATTTCTGGGTATTTGAACTTCCTGGTTTGCTTTGATTCTAAACAAAAAGAAGTTTTCTTTATAATCTGTATCAATTGTGAAAGCCATAAAAGAAAGAAATGTTAATGCTTCTGTCTTTCTTTAAGATAAACCAGTAAAATAATATTAATTTCATTCCAGGAATACTGCTCTCTGGAGGAGTGTGAAAATCAATTCTCCTTAATGTTAAGGTGATCTCAAATATATTTTAAATTATCTAATGATTTTATTTTTTAAGTTTTGATTCCCTTAGATTAGAGAAAAATTATTTCAGGAGAGTTGAAGCATAGCAGTCTGCTTCGTTTAGGCCACCTTCAGAAGAGGGTGAGATGTGATGATAGTGTAAGTTTGCCACTAGCAGATGATTCTACTTTACAGGCAGTAAGTGAGTAGGGTTCAAATTCAGTTGCTACCTGTATGAATTCCACTGCAGAGTATTTCTGGTTCTATACCAGTATTTTGGGTAGAATTGTGATTTGAAGATATTACAGACATGCTATATTAGGTTGACCTAGAACATCCTAGTAGAGGGAGCAGTGATTGTCAGTGTGCTAACTGAAGTAATTGAAGACTTGCTCATATCACTATAGTTCAGGGAAGAAAGAAATCCAGCTGGGTTGGGGGTGCTAGAGACAAGGCAGTAAGGTCTCTACCTGTTGTTCCAGTCTCCTTTCCTCTTCTCCTATCAAGACTCCTGCCCAATAGTAACAGTTGCTGCCAGGGAAAAAGAAAATAAAATAAAACAGAAAAAACCCACAAAGAACCAATACAACTTCAGGCCAAATAAATCTTTGTTCAGTTATTTTTAATGTAATGTATTACCTTATAAAGTGGAAGAAGTATTTTTATGCTTTTTGTCACTAGTTATCTTTAAGTGATTATAAGTTACATAAACTCATGGACTTTATGTGTGTCAATATAACTAACAAAATATGACATAGCAGTAACAAGCTTTGAAAATAAAATGTTATCTGCAACTCTGTAATAATGAAATCCAAAGCATTTAGATACCATTTTAAAATATGTTGGCTCTCATTTACTCTGATTTATATCACGTAATATATTTCTTTACCTTATATTTTGGTATATATTTTATTGAAAAGCTCTCTCCATGGCACACTATTGTTAGTAATTCTATTTCACAGCATCCATTGGAGGAAATCTCTAACCGCAGTACCTCCAGAAAGTTCATTCATCACCCAAGTCTTGGATAAAATTGGTTCCAGAATTTGGTTTGAACTAATGTGGTGAGTACCACTGTCCTGGTAATAACTTTCTCTAAAATTCTTAATTTTATTCTCCAGCACTTCTTAATTTTATTCTCCAGCACTTCTCTAACCAGTGCTTCCAATTTATTATAGGTTATATGATCCAAAAATCCAGAATGAATGGAAGAGTTGTAATTGTTTATTATAATCCAGGCAGGTATGATGTAAAAGAATATTGATTCTTTGGTTTAAACCTTCTCTGCCACTGGTATATGCCTTTAGCAGTGGGAGACATGGCTTTTGCTTATATTATCAGGATCAGTATCCAAGTATATCAGATGAATTGGTATGCAAATTGATAACTAATTTATCTGTTCAACTATGTGAAATAAAGCCAGATTCCTAGCTGGAATTTAAGAGCCTCACAGGATTTGCAAATGGGCTCTTTTAGGAATATCTAATTTTTTTCCCCCAAAAGGTCTGGGGCTTCTGCTGAGATGAGATATTAAGTCTGAAGACTCTAGACAATTTCATTAGATTAGGTTGAGCAATTTGTCTACAGTTGTCTTACTCTATAACTTACTCTTAGGGAAAATTCTACTTTAGTAGGGTTGATGCAAACTTTGGTCCCATCATATTGAGCACTAAACCACATTATTTTCCAAAAATTAGACTGTGTTATCAAGTGAAGTGTTAGTGAGAGACTGGAATATTTTTTGGTGAAAAAAATTAAGTTAAACACTGAGGATAGGAACTGCTCAGATTAGGGCCTGTGTCAATTTCCTCCTCTTTTCAAATAAAGTAGGGGGACAAAACAGCCATAATAATCTTAGTGTGAACCAAATTTAACATAGAAAGCCTTTTTCAAAAGGATATTTCTTGCATAAAAATAAATGAGGACAAAAAAATAAAGTAAACGAGCTTGTCAGTCTAAACATTTGACACAGAGAGAGGCTTGTTTGAGATGAGACCTGATATAGATCAATTTCCCAGCTCAATTCTAGAGTGAAACATTTACCTATGGTTTCCTCCATATGTAATTTTATAAGGCTAGGTTGTGTTTTGAAAACTATTATGAAACAGCAGCCAATGCATAGGAACATCAATTGGAACCGTGTGAATGATTGTGAT
This sequence comes from Stenella coeruleoalba, assembly GCF_951394435.1. Classification (NCBI taxonomy): domain Eukaryota; kingdom Metazoa; phylum Chordata; class Mammalia; order Artiodactyla; family Delphinidae; genus Stenella; species Stenella coeruleoalba. The sequence goes on from NC_137152.1 coordinate 60,614,143, forward strand.
CTGTGTTTGTGACTTGGCCTAGAAAATTTCCTTAAGGAGTCTTCTCTGTTAGCAGCCACTCATCTGAGGAGTGGCAGTCTAGACATATTCCCTATTACTCCAGCAGGATGGTTTTAATCTGTATTTTTGCAACATTTTTGTATTTTTTAGTTTGCTTCACTGCTAGATATTTATAGAAAGGACACAATAGGTTTCAGCTTCCTCCGAAAACTATTGTGTCAGTGTTCCTAAACTTCGACCAGTAGAAAGAGGAAATGCTCTGGGGATCAGAAGCACTCTGATCTGACCCAAGCTCATTAAAAAGGGAGCAAAGCAAGAAAATTTAAGTATACTCTGCCTTCAAGGCCTTGCCTCCCTGAGTTCTGGATTGTCTTCTGTGGGGAACAAAAGCAAGCCAGCCTTTCTAGGCTACTGGGCATATGCCAGAAATTAGAGCTTTGTTTCCAATGTATCACCTGAAAATTTAGCACTTAGTGAAGTAATTTAGGTATTCATCTTTATAGGGCAAAAAGGCTAACTCTACTTCCTTCAGGAGCCCAAAAGACTGAAAACATGGTATATTTCATTATGATTAGAATTTTTTTATAAGGGAAAAACATTGTGAACACTACTATGAACTGCCTATACTGGCTCCATATGTGTAGGTCAAAGTTAAAAATTCAGCAAGGGTTAGATTTCTCTTTGGTCAACCTCCAGGTGACCTGCTTCCTGTCCATTGTCACTGCAAATACATGCAATCAGCACTCTGAACCCTTAGGTGATTAATTGTTAAAATAATTGGCTGTAAAGGTCTTCACAAGATAATAGTCTAATGCTACTTGCAGTGAAAGATGTAATTAACTGTGTCAGCCTATATTTTTTCTTCTTCATCTTATCTGAAGCTCAAGTGTTGGCCCTTTGCCTCCATTCAGTGCACAATATGTTAGCCATTTAGGAAAATCCAGTGGTTAAAAAACACTGTTTATTTCAGTCAAAAGAAAGGAAGCCAGTCAGAAAAGAGACCTTGTTTCTCTTTTTCACTGATTCTCCTTCAGAATTAGTTTAAGAGCCAAATGCCTCTCTGATTTTTTTTTAACCATAGCTCAGTGGGAGATATTCCTTTTGGGACACACTCCTGGATTGTCCCATTATGACAAAATTGTGTAGTTAAGGTTGAAACTCAAGGGGGGATTTCTGAAGTAAAGGGTATACATGGTGTTAAGAGAAAGATGTGTTGCTAATATGAAGTTCAGCATACCAAGAAAGACAGAGACATAGGTGTCCAGTTGTGCCAGAGGAGGGAGAAGGAAAAAACTCCGGTAATGTTTCTTTGTGGTTAGGTTGGGCTGAATGCTGGTCAAGCTCATAAAGCTACTCACAAGCCCTGTTGAATCTTCCTAGCCTCAGCTGTGAGGCTAGAGGTAATGTTTATACAGGGAAGAGAAACAGTATAGCCAAGTTACAGAGTGAACCAGTGTCTGAATCAGAAATAGAACTCCTTGCTTACAGTGCTGTGTTAAATCCCAGCACCACACCCTCGCTGCGAGACAGCAAAGGGGCTGTGTGTTTGAGCAAGAGAAAGCTATGAATAGGGCCTTAGTGACAGTTTTCCCATGCTCTCTCTTCAGGATTGAGACTGTAATGCTTTCTTGTCTGTGGTCCTTTCTCTCCCACAGGATTTGGTTACTCAATGCAGCAAAGCAGAAGTGCCAGGCTTTTGCAGACTGCCTGCTGTGGGTATAGTGTATATGTTCTGGGAGATATAAAACTGAATAGATAACTGCGGAGTAAAGCTCACCTATTTGAAACATGCCATCTTGGGAAGTACAAAATAATACATAGCCAGTGAACTAGAAGTATACTGTGTAAAAGGGTCACCAGTGGGCAGACTGGAGGGAGTCTGAGCAAATGTGAAGAGACTTCTATTATGAAAGCATTTTTCAAATAAAATAAACTTATTAGCAGTACTTTTTGTAGAAGGCAGGTGCAAGCAGATCATAGTGAATGAAGCTTGGCTTTAATGTTAGGGGTTTTGCATTCCTGTAATTTCTTTAGATTGTGTGACTATGTTAGAAGGATATTTTTGACTATCTTGATTTCTTTCAACAATGGAAAAAAAATGACTTCCAGCCTAATGGGTAGCGTGTGGGGGTGTAAAATAGTATATAATATGGTTTAAGCAGTTGAGAAGTTTGCCACTCTTTTTGTTTCTGCCACCCCCTTGGCCACTGTGTACTGTTTTTTTCTGAGAAAATTGGAAGAAGTGAGATGAAGCAAGGTAGAGAGGGTGAAATTGGAGGACTTATAAATTGGGAGTACCCTCCAAGCCCTCAATACAAATTAGATGGAAGCACTGACCTCTCTCCAGCAAGATCTTCTTTTTTTTGTCTTTTCTTCTCCCTTTTCTCTCAATTCTTCAGTTTTTCCTTCTCTGCTACTTTCTTTGCCATCTTCTCTTCTGCTCTCCCAATCTATTTTTATTTCTTCCTTCTCTGTTTTTTTTTCCTCCTGGACCTTACTTTGTCAAGGTTCCTACTATAGCCTGTTTTCGTATACCAAGGTTACTTCTGGCAAAAGTTGAGCTGGGCCTGTGAGATGAAATGGCCAAGAAGAAATATGATCTTAGAGCAGTGTTAGGCTCTAAGGGGAGGCACTCCATAAAGCTTTGTTGAATGAGAAATCAGGAACGGCACACTTCCAATTTTAACTTTAAAACTTTAGCTATTAAAAATGCCAACCCTTTGCTTTGCACCCTATATTCTCCAAGGTCAGCTCTCGTTCTGGGCACTGTAGTGAGTGATTTTTTTTTTCTCAAACCAGTTTTTTTCCCCTCAGGCCAAACACTGGTTGAAGTGACTTCAGGCCTCTATATCTATGGCAGGTTCCCCCTGCCACTCCCTTCTCTGATACAGAGGCCCTTTGACCTGTTCCCTGGGAGGTGGAAGGAAAGAGTGACATAAGGAGGAATCACTTCAGAGAAATGGTTTTTGCGTTTTAAAATATAATCATATGAAAACCCATTACTGGATAAGTCAAGAACAAAAACCACTTTTATTCCATATCTTCCTCATTGAAAACAATTCATTCAGCTGCAACTTGTTCATAGTGTATTATAGAGCATTCAGAAGACAGTCCTCCAATGGCAGCTGTTGACCTAGGAGATGGTTAGTAAGATTTCTATATGCACCTTTGAACAATGATGGTTCAGATACCCAACAAAGATGATTAGTCAGTGACAGCCACGTGTACAAGTGGTGGCAGGCAGAGGGCATGTAACTGGCCAGGTCAGAAATGTACAGGGGGATGGTTGTTCACCTCAAATCTACCTTTCATATTTCACTTGTATTCAGCCAGGAAAGGCTTTATTGACCAGGGCCATTTTAAGAGCTGAAGGCATGATAGTAACTGATGGAATGAGCAGTGGGAGAGGGAGTAGGAAAATACCCAAGGCTTAGGGTCTGGCATGAACAAAGCTTAGAAAGGGACCATAGTCTGAAATAGGGAAACATTGAGATTGTCATTTGAAATATCTCTCTATAAAGGCAACGTAGTATAGTGAAAAAAGTTTTAGCCAGAACTTTAATATACTGAGGGATCCCTGCTCTCTAAACTTATATTTTGGAAGAAAAGGTGAATCAACATTTTAATTCAGGAGTTTACTCATAACTTTTTAAAGAGGTTGTCCTGGAGGTCCTATATCCACCTGTACTCTTGTGCAGTAGAACTAATACTCAGACAATGAAGTTTAGTAATACTGGAAAGTAGACAATGTATTGATAATTTAGAGTAGCTTGATAATCCTTTAGTTAGGAATTTTTTTTAAAAACACCTGAATTCTGGTTCTGACTGTATCATTTACATGTTCTTCCATTTCTGACATTATTGTAATTCTAAATTACATAAGCCTCAGTTTCTGCTTCTGTAACATGGTGATAAATTCCTGCCTTGCCTGCCTTATGGTGTACTTGTAGGAATCAAATAAAACATGCTTTTGAAAGTTAAAAAATCATACAAATTTCAAAGTATTAACATTGTTTTAACCATCAGAGTCACCCTCGCCCCCACCCTGCCCCTACCGGCCTTGGGCTCCCCAGAAACAAATACCTTATTCCTGTGCATTGCAGTGCTACAGTATTGCAATTACTGTCTTGAGTGTGATCTCTCCTACTCCTGCAACATACTCTTGTAGTACCTTTTAACATATGGTAGGTACTCAAAAGGTATTTGTTAAACTGAATTGAATGTGCATGTTATTTCCAGTCTGGGTAGACAGAATATCTTTTACTCCACAGAAATCGTGGATGGAAGGTAGATTTGATGACTGGTTCCATCTTGTCTCCCATAGGAGGAAAACATTTCCTACCAGTCCTTAGTCTCAGAGTGCTGAACCCTGCAGCCAGCAGGCCTCCTGAAAAAAATCCATGGGTGACAGAAGATTCATTGACTTCCAATTCCAAGATTTAAATTCAAGCCTCAGACCCAGGTTGGGCAATGCTACTGCCAATAATACTTGCATTGTTGATGATTCCTTCAAGTATAATCTGAATGGTGCTGTCTACAGTGTTGTATTCATCCTGGGTCTGATAACCAACAGTGCCTCTCTGTTTGTCTTCTGCTTCCGCATGAAAATGAGAAGTGAGACGGCTGTTTTCATCACCAATCTGGCCCTCTCTGATTTGCTCTTTGTCTGCACTCTACCTTTCAAAATATTTTACAATTTCAACCGCCACTGGCCTTTTGGTGACACCCTCTGCAAGATCTCTGGGACTGCATTTCTAACCAACATCTATGGGAGCATGCTCTTCCTTACCTGTATTAGCGTGGATCGCTTCCTGGCCATTGTCTATCCCTTCCGATCTCGTACCATTAGGACCAGGAGGAATTCTGCCATTGTGTGTGCTGGAGTCTGGATCCTAGTCCTCAGTGGTGGTATTTCAGCCTCTTTATTCTCCACCACTAATGTCAACAATGCAACCACCACCTGCTTTGAGGGCTTCTCCAAACGTGTATGGAAGACTTATCTGTCCAAGATAACCATATTTATTGAAGTTGTTGGTTTTATCATTCCTTTGATACTGAATGTCTCTTGCTCTTCTGTGGTGCTAAAAACCCTCCGTAAGCCTGCTACACTGTCTCAAATTGGGACCAATAAGAAAAAAGTGCTGAAGATGATCACAGTGCATATGGCAGTCTTTGTGGTATGCTTCGTACCCTATAACTCCGTCCTCTTCCTGTATGCCCTAGTGCGCTCCCAAGCCATTACCAATTGCTTGTTGGAAAGATTTGCAAAGATTATGTACCCAATCACCTTGTGCCTTGCAACTCTGAACTGTTGCTTTGACCCTTTCATCTATTACTTCACCCTTGAGTCCTTTCAGAAGTCCTTCTACATCAATACCCATATCAGGATGGAGTCTCTGTTTAAGACTGAAACACCTCTGACCACAAAGCCTTCCCTTCCAGCTATTCAAGAGGAAGTTAGTGATCAAACAACACATAATGGTGGTGAATTAATGCTAGAATCCACCTTCTAGGTATGAGAACTCTCTTTAGGTCCAAATATGGTTTCTTCTACGATTTTCCTATGCTATGAATAAGAGAAAAGATTTCAAGCTAATGATATTGAGAATAATGTACTGAATACAGTCAGATACATTTATTTGAATGTTTATTGTACATATGCTGTTTTGTTCAATAATTATAGGTCAGGTCTAATTACAACAACAAAAAGTTATTGCCAAATTCTTCTGCTGGGTTGGAAATTCATTGTACCACATTATATAAGTAGACAGTAGCCTTGGATTTAGTGATATGGAGATTACTTAAAAACTTTAAAAAATATATTTCTACTCCAATAATATTTGGTAATTAGGTTGGGCCTATAAATATAGAACAAATTCAGGGATTATTTTTTTTAAAAAACAACCTTTTGTGTTACTACTGATATATGCTAGTCTTTTTTTTTTCTTTTTGAATTGTCATTGAGTTTATTTTAGCAGACTAACATATTTTAGCTTAACATTATTAATAAAAAGTATCAAATTTAAGAGAGCTAGCAAAATTTGTTGTATATATTTTGAAAGCAGAAACATAAATTTTGTTTGCATGAATATGGCTGGGAAGAAACAGAAGATTAACTGGATTTACATATTTGCAGTCACCAGCAGTGTCAGTTTTTAAAAACGTTTTCCTTTTTCTACACTACATTAAATTTCTCATATGAAACTTCAGATCCAGAAAGCTGCTAAATATGTGCCCAAAACAGGGCAAAATGGAAAATCACATAAAACAACAAATATTCATAAAAAACTAAGAGACATCAACATTTTTTCTAAGAATTTCCAATTATCCTTCTTTTCAGAGACTGGTTTTTATAAATATTTTCTATATGAAAGTTTGGAGCAGAGTGCAACCAGAAAGCTGCTGCATTTGTGCCCAGGTCAGGAGCAAATTGAAAAAATTTAGAAACAATAACAAAAAAACCATAAAACAAAAGAAGTTTTTTAAAACTTGCATTAATCATTTTTGGGGGGAGGGAGTAGAGATCTGTAACTTTAACTTACTTATTCTTTCATATTAATTTTGGAGCACAGTATAGCCGGAGAGCTGCTGAATTTGTGCCCAGGTTGGGAGCATATTGAAAAAAAATACATAAACCAAACTAAACCAATACAAACAAACAAACAAACAAAAAACAGAAAAACTGCAAAATGATAAAAACAACAAAAAATTCCTAAGACTTGCATTAATATTTTATTTATTTTTTGAGTATATGTAAACTTAAAAATATTGAATTATTTGTAAAAAATTTTAGAGTACAATACAGGTAGAAATCTGCTACATTTGTGCCCAGGTCAGGACCTCATTGGAAAAAATAAAACAAAATGACCCCTTAGAAAACAACAAAAAAAACACAAAAAAAACTTAGAACTTTTTTTTCTGAGCATTTTTCAAACTTACAAAATACTATAACTTTCATATGATGCTTTGAATTAAAATGCAGCTAGGAAGCTGCTAAACTGGCATCTAGTTCAAGAGCAATTAAAATCAATATTTAAAGGTATACAAAAGAAGAGAAAACATTTTTTATAACTAACTTAAACAACAAAAGCAACAAAAACATCCTTATAATCTCTTACTATTTATTGGATGAAGTGTAGGTTTAAGAATATTAAGACCTATAAACAAAACTTCTGAGCGCGGTATAGTTTGAAAGATGCTACATTTGTTCTCATATAAGAAGCAGTGGAAATAAATATCCTGCATGCATACTACACACACACAATTAAAGCACTACAAAACCAAACCAAAATATTCTTAAAATATGTTTTAATCGATTTTTAAGTTATTTGGAGATGTGATAATTTTAAAATGCTAAGACTTTTTAAGTAAAACTTTCAGGAACAATGCATCTTGTAAGTTGCTGAACTTGTGCCAAGGAGAGATTAAAAACCGTACAACGACAAAAAAGTAAAACTTTTAAAGCAATAAGCAAATTGTTAAAGCTCTCATTAACCTTTGTTTTTCTTTCTGACATATGTAGATTTAAAAATACTAAGATTTTTAGATAAAAATCCAAGAGCCTAATGTAATTTTAAAAACCACCAAATCTGTGCCTGGGTTACGAACTAAGTGAAAAAAAGGCTAAAACAATAGAACAATAATAAAAATGAATTCTCAAAAATGGCATTACTTTTTCCTCATGATCTAAAGTCCTAAAAATAAACATGCAATAGATAGAATATGTAAGGCATTAGGTTGAGTTAGATGAAATTAGGTTAAGTTAGGTAAAATTTGGTTGTTAAGTTATGTTGTAAAATCAAATTAGTAATCAAAGTATGAATAATCTTTTTCTTTTGGTATTCTTTCTTTTCTGTTTCTTGTAAGTATAAACTATATGTGAACTTTTGTTTGTGCCCTGGACTCTCAAAATTATGAAATTTGAGGATTATGACACCAAACCATTTAATAGGATATATTAACCAAGTTGACATAAAATATATCAATAAACCAGTTTCCTTTTGTGTAATTTCCATATTTAGTTTTGTTTACTTTTCCATATTTCAATTTATCTTGATTTCCAATTTTATAGTTAATATAACTTGCTAATAATAAAAATTTTTGTCATGTTAACAATGTAACCAACAAAATGTAATGTAAACTAAATGTAAAATTGCCTTTTATTTTACATTTAAAAGCAAAAGCAATCATTCAACTGTATTTACAACTTGGATTTTAAATGCTTATTAAATGTAATAAAATACACTTGGATTATCTAGCAGTTATACTTTGGTCAACTATTTATTCAACTTTCCCTTTTTATTGAATTACAATTGACATGCAATATTATATTAGTTTCAGGTGTGCAGAAGACCTGAATAGACATTTTTCCAAGGAAGATGGTCAACAGGCACATGAAAAGATGCTCAGCATCACTAATCATCAGGGATATGCAAGTCAAATGAGATATCACCTCACATCTATCAGAATGGCTATTATTAAAAAGACAAGAAACAAGAAATGTTGACGAGGATGTGGAGAAAAGGGAACCTTCAACTTTGCCTTTATTTGTGGGCACCCAGAGACAATTTTCTTTTATCTTTCCTCCATCCTTCAAGAAAGAACTTATTAAAGTATATTTGTTCTCAAACCAATTCCAGTACTTTGTTTTGGAGGCTGTCTAAAGACTAATGCAGAGTTGCAAATGGCAAATCCATGGGTGACTTTTCAGAGATCAAGTTGAAAGGTTAAGTTGGTTTGTCCAGCTTGGCTTTGATTTATTTGGAGTTTATTGCCAAGCTGACTCTTGAATCTGATTTCTCAGATTTGAGGAAACATCCTAGGATGACTGGGAGGCCTGGGGAAAGTCAGGGGAGAAAAAAAATCTGACAACAATTAGAAGATTTTGGAAATAGGTGGCTGACTGATCAATAACTAAAACAGGTGGTGGTCCCAGAGTAGCAGCACAGGGAGTTCATAGTCATTGTCCCCATGCCTTCGAACTCTCAGGGAAAACAATGTCAGCATCTCATAAACCACTCTGTGTATTGGTTCCCCATGTGATGACATCAAACACTGCCTTTTCTAACATCATGACCAGCATGATTAGCCCTAGGCTATGTTTAAAATTATAAGAACTTTGTGATTAGTGACCTTCTAGATCAGATCCTCAGAAAAAAATGGGGACATGTCATTGGTGTCATATCCTTATTAGCTTTCTTCCACCTCTGTCTCTACCCCCAAACCCCTGTACCTTATGTTTGCTATTGTTTCCCAAGCTCTCTACCTGTCTTTCCTATGGCCCTTTAACATCTCTCCCTACCTCTTACAGAAATAGTGCTTCTTTGTGGACTGAAAACAATACATAAACGTCTGTCAAGACAGTGACACGTTGAACAGATTTACATTAAGTGGCCAATGATTGACCCCTCCACCCACTGCTTTTAATCCTCCCTTTGTTGTTTGCATCTTATAAAAGGAGTCTGGTTAATTCAAATGACTGAAGCAGGGTTGGGATGGGTAGAGATGACTGTCCTGGTAAATGGTGAATCATCTGTTGAGCCTCTGGTAAAGCCTCTGTACTGCAACTCTCTTGTCCCACTCTCTTGACACTACCCTGTGTACCACTGAGTCCAAAACGTACACTGCCTTCCTCCAGACAGCCCTATTTTCCAAAATTGCCTCTGGTTACTGAATAAAAATTTCCCCTTGTATTCAGAGTTTTGCGTAGCTGTATACGTCCCACTGCTTCCCTTCTTTCTCTCTCTGAGTGTGGGGAATGAAGCTCTTCTCTCCCAAGCACCCAGAGAGGTACTGAGTCCAAGAGGGTAGAGGAGAAGAGCCAGTGTGAAGCCTAAAATGTGGCAGTGAGGGAAGCCAGGCAAGCTCTAAGATTGGAATGACTTGTGTGTGCCTTGCAACCAGCTTTCCTTCTTACTTATCATGGAGGAGCTCCGATCTTATAGATGAAATTCTTATTACAAAGAGCCCTCATTCCCACTACTAGTCTAGGATAAACTGTCTGCTCAGCTTTTTACCTTCCTTACTCAAGTTGGTGGTGTCAAGGCCAAAACTAGGGGGCACCTTTCTTAGTTGGGATTCTGGGACTTCTGGACTAGCCTTGATTCAAGGCAGTTTGAGGTTCTTGAGAAACAGGCTGGGGGAATTCCTAGGGACCAAGAATTCATTCATTTACTTAGTCAACATATTTCTTGAACACCAACTATGTGCCAGACATCCTTCCAGGCACTGAGGATGTGGTGGTGAAAATAACAGAAAAAAACTGTTTTCAAACCTTATGTTCTTGAGTCAGATCAGGCATAGCCAAAAACAAATAAATAAGCTAAAAGTAATATGACAGATGATAGTAAGTGCTATGCAGCGAAGTAAAGGAGAACACATACCTGAAACCAAATTTCGGGCTCCCAGCGTACTGGATTAAAACTTTAAAGATCATAAACATTAAAAAGAGGAGTATGCCTCTCTCTAAATAAGTAATTAAAATTATTTTAATTAATTTTATGCTATACTTAACAATGCATGTAAGGAAGTGCAAAAAAGTTCTGACTTTAAAACATCACATTACCAATGTTTGTTTTCAAAAGAGTTATGTAGCCCTGAATTGTCTAAATTCTGTAGTTATGCTGTCTACCTTTGGGTGTTTATGCTCTTGCTCAAGCCACAGAGATCTCAAAAGGTTAATGAAAACCCAGGCATAGGCAACTTTCAGTCAGCAATGCTGATAATGTCATGGCCTCAGCCTCCTCTCCCCTCAGGCTTCATCTTACAGCAAGAGGCTCACTTGCTTTCTATCTGTCTCTCTGTCTCTGTCGTTGTCACTTTCTCTGACTCTTTCTCTCCATCATTCCTTTCAGGAAAACATGCTCCCAGAAAAGGATCTGAATGCTAACTCTGTGCTGTAATAAAGAGATTTGGGTTGGAAGCCCAAATCTGGTTTTTATATTCCACTTTCCTACTCACTGTGTGAACTTGGGCAAGTCCCTTCTTCTCTTTGTGACTGAGTTCCATTATTAGTAAAATGAGCAGGTTGTTAGTTACCTCTGAGGTCCCTGATAGTTCTAAGACTGGAACTCCAAACTCACTGATGTTGTGCCAGAACTAACAGTACTTAATAATAATGCTGATATGGATGAAGGTGCTTACTAAGTCCCAGATACTGTACTAAGAACTTTACATGTGTTATTTTACAATATTATGAGAGAGGTTTTATGATTAGCTTCATTCTACGATTGATAAAACTGAGGCTGAATTAGCTGAAGAAACTTAAAATAGCCATAGAACTAATAAGTGGCAGTCTGATTTGATCCTAGTTCTGTATGTCACTAAAGCCTGTGTTCTTAAACAATACTGCTTTGTCCATCCAAGACTATGGGTCTTAAGCATGAGGAAGACAATTTTAATGCTGGAACTTCAGCCTTTAAGGAGAAGAAGAGGGAGGTTTTAGGGATAATGAATCCTTTTAAGTTCCTTTGAAAACATTCCACAAAAGTGGCTGCCTATTCCCACGTGAGGCCAGAAAGAGTTTGAATAATAACAATAGCAATATTAATGGAAATATTTCAAATGTTCAATATGTATCAGGAAGAAGCACACAAAATGCTATGATCTTGTTTTAAAGATGACAAAACTGAGGCATTGGGAGCCTAAGTAACATGCCCAAAGTCGTACAGCCAATCGAAGGTAGAACCAAGACTTATATATCCATACTTATATGGGATAATTCGAATCAGCTACCAAGAGACTTGTTCTAATATAATAACTATCAAATGCTTACTATGTGTCAGGCGCTGTTCTTTACAAATATTATCTCTTTTAATCTTCATAACAATCTTGTGAGGTAAGTACTCGTATTATCTCTCTCTTTCACAAGTGAGGGGACTGAGATACAGAGAGTTAAGGAACTTGCCCAAAGTCTCATAGATAATGAGTAGGCCTTTATGAAATCCAGCACCTAACCATGGTAGGTCCCCCAAGATCAAGCCTATATCTATTCCCCTACCTCATCTCTTAACGACTCTCTCCTTCATACCTGAACTCCAGATATATTGGTCTTCTTTCCATTATTTAATAAGTGAAGCTCATTCTTGTCTTAGGGACTTTGCCTTTGCTGTTCTCTCTGCTTAGAGTACTTTTCCACTAGGTCTTCATGTGGCTAGCTCCTTCTCATCATTCAGGTTCAAATGTCACCTCCTCAAAGAAGCCTTCCCTGATCATCCAATCTACAGTAGACATGCAGTTACTCTTATCAATTTATCATATTATAATTTTCTTCATAGAATTCTCTGATGTTTTTCTTTTTAATTCATTTGTTTAGTGTCTGTCTACATCACTCTCCATAAAATGTAGGTTCCATGAGGGCAGCAATCATGTTGCTCTTTTTCAGTACAATTATCTAGTACATAGTAGACACTCAAGTAATATTTTTTGAATGAATCAAAGTGGAAGAACCGGAAACCAGGTCTGTATGACTTTAAGGCTCTTGCTCCATACTGCCTCTTTTATTTATTTATTTTTTTACATCTTTATTAGAGTATAATTCCTTTACAATGGTGTGTTAGTTTCTGCTTTATAACAAAATGAATCAGTTATACATATACATATGTTCCCATATCTCTTCCCTCTTGTGTCTCCCTCCTTCCCACCCTGCCTATTCCATCTCTCCAGGTGGTCACAAAGCACCGAGCTGATCTCCCGGTGCTATGCAGCTGCTTCCCACTAGCTATCTATTTTATGTTTGGTAGTGTGCATATGTCCATGACACTCTATCACTTTGTCACGGCTTACCCTTCCCCCTCCCCATATCCTCAAGTTATTCTCTAGTAGGTTTGTGTCTTTATTACTGTCTTACACCTAGGTACTTCATGACATTTTTTTTCTTAGATTCCATATATATGTGTTAGCATACAATATTTTTCTTTCTCTTTCTGACTTACTTCACTCTGTATGACAGACTCTAGATCCATTCACCTCACTACAAATAACTCGAGTTCATTTCTTTTTATGGCTGAGTAATATTCCATTGTATATATGTGCCACATCTTCTTTATCCATTCATCCAATGATGGACACTTAGGTTGTTTCCATCTCCTGGCTATTGTAAATACAGCTGCAATGAACATTCTGGTACATGACTCTTTTTGAATTATGGTTTTCTCAGGGTATATGCCCAGTAGTGGGATTGCTGGGTCATATGGTGCATTCCATTTGTACATTTTTAAGGAACCTCCATACTGTTCTACATAGTGGCTGTACCAATTCACATTGCCACCAGCAGTGCAAAAGTGTTCCCTTTTCTCCACACCCTCTCCAGCATTTATTTTTATTTTTTTAACATCTTTATTGGGGTATAATTGCTTTACAATGGTGTGTTAGTTTCTGCTTTATAACAAAGTGAATCAGTTATACATATACATATGTTCCCATATCTCTTCCCTCTTGCGTCTCCCTCCCTCCCACCCTCCCTATCCCACCCCTCCAGGCGGTCACAAAGCACCGAGCCAATATCCCTGTGCCATGCGGCTGCTTCCCACTAGCTATCTACCTTACTACGTTTGTTAGTGTGCATATGTCCATGACTCTCCCTCGCCCTGTCACAGCTCACCCTTCCCCCTCCCCATATCCTCAAGTCCGTTCTCCAGTAGGTCTGCATCTGTATTCCTGTCCTACCCCTAGACTCTTCATGACATTTTTTCCCCTTAAATTCCATATATATGTGTTAGCATATGGTATTTGTCTTTTTCTTTCTGACTTACTTCACTCTGTATGACAGACTCTAGGTCTATCCACCTCATTACAAATAGCTCAGTTTCATTTCTTTTTATGGCTGAGTAATATTCCATTGTATATATGTGCCACATCTTCTTTATCCATTCATCCGATGATGGGCACTTAGGTAGTTTCCATCTCTGGGCTATTGTAATAGAGCTGCAGTGAACATTTTGGTACATGACTCTTTTTGAATTATGGTTTTCTCAGGGTATATGCCCAGTACTGGGATTGCTGGGTCATATGGTAGTTCTATTTGTAGTTTTTTAAGGAACCTCCATACTGTTCTCCATAGTGGCTGAACCAATTCACATTCGCACCAGCAGTGCAAGAGTGTTCCCTTTTCTCCACACCCTCTCCTGCATTTATTGTTTCTAGGTTTTTTGATGATGGCCATTCTGACTGGTGTGAGATGATATCTCATTGTAGTTTTGATTTGCATTTCTCTAATGATTAATGATGTTGAGCATTCTTTCATGTGTTTGTTGGCAATCTGTATATCTTCTTTGGAGAAATGTCTATTTAGGTCTTCTGCCCATTTTTGGATTGGGTTTTTTTTTTTTTTATTGAGCTCCATGATCTGCTTATAAATTTTGGAGATTAATCCTTTGTCAGTTGCTTCATTTGCAAATATTTTCTCCCATTCTGAGGGTTGTCTTTTGGTCTTGTTTATGGTTTCCTTTGCTGTGAAAAACCTTTGAAGTTTCATTAGGTCCCATTTGTTTATTTTTGTTTTAATTTCCGTTTCTCTAGGAGGTGGGTCAAAAAGGATCTTGCTGTGCTTTATGTCATAGAGTGTTCTGCCTATGTTTTCCTCTAAGAGTATGATAGTTTCTGGCCTTACATTTATGTCTTTAATCCATTTTGAGGTTATATTTGTGTATGGTCTTAGGGAGGGTTCTATTCTCATACTTGAATATGTAACAGTCCAGTTTTCCCAGCAGCACTTTTTGAAGAGGCTGTCCTTTCTCCACTGTACATTCATGCCTCCTTTATCAAAGATAAGGTGACTATATGTGTGTGGGTTTATCTCTGGGCTTTCTATCCTGTTCCATTGATCTACCTTTCTGTTTTTGTGCCAGTACCATACTGTCTTGACTACTGCATCTTTGTAGTATAGTCTGACGTCAGGGAACCTGATTCCTCCAGCTCCTTTTTTCGTTCTCAAGATTGCTTTGGCTATTCGGGGTCTTTTGTATTTCCATTCAAATTGTGAATTTTTTTGTTCTAGTTCTGTGAAATATACCAGTGGTAGTTTGATAGGGATTGCCCTGAATTTGTAGATTGCTTTGGGTACTAGAGTCATTTTCACCATGTTGATTATTCCAATCCAAGAACATGGTATATCGCTCCATCTATTTGTATCATCTTTAATTTCTTTCATCAGTGTCTTATAATTTTCTGCATACAGGTCTTTTGTCTCCATAGGTAGATTTATTCCCAGATATTTTATTCTTTTTGTTGCAACAGCAAATGGGAGTGTTTTCATGATTTCACTTTCAGATATTTAATCATTAGTGTATAGAATGCCAGAGATTTCTGTGCATTAATTTTGAATCCTGCTACTTTACCAAATTCATTGATTAGCTCTAATAGTTTTCTGGTAGCATCTTTAGGATTCTCTAAGTATAGTATCATGTCATCTGCAAACAGTGACAGCTTTACTTCGTCTTTTCCGATTTGGATTCCTTTCATTTCCTTTTCTTCTCTGATTGCTGTGTCTAAAACTTCCAAAACTATGTTGAATAAGAGTGGTGTGAGTGGGCAACCTTGTCTTGTCCCTGGTCTTAGTGGAAATGCTTTCAGTTTTTCATCATTGCAGATGATGTTGGCTATGGGTCTGTCAATATGGCCTTTATTATGTTTAAGGAAAGTTCCCTCTATGCCTACTTTCTGCAGGGTTCTTATCATAAATGGGTGTTGAATTTTGTTGAAAGCTTTCTGTGCATCTATTGAGATGATCATATGGTTTTTCTCCTTCAATTTGTTAATATAGTGTATCATGTTGATTGATTTGCATATATTGAAGAATCCTTGCATTCCTGGAAAAAACCCCACTTGATCATGGTGTATGATCCTTTTAATGTGCTGTTGGATTCTGTTTGCTAGTATTTTGTTGAGGATTTTTGCATCTATGTTCATCAGAGATATTGGCCTGTAGTTTTCTTTCTTTGTGACATCCTTGTCTGGTTTTGGTATCAGTCTGATGGTGGCCTTGTAGAATGAGTTTGGGAGTGATCCTCCCTCTGCTACATTTTTGAAGAGTTTGAGAAGGATAGGTGTTAGCTCTTCTCTAAATGTCTGATAAAATTTGACTGTGAAGCCTTCTGGTCCTGGGCTTTTGCTTGTTGGAAGATTTTTAACCACAGTTTCAATTTCAGTGCTTGTGATTGGTCTGTTCATATTTTCTATTTCTTCCTGATTCATTCTTGGCAGGTTGTGCATTTCTAAGAATTTGTCCATTTCTTCCAAGTTGTCCATTTTATTGGCATAGAGTTGCTTGTAGTAATCTCTCATGATCTTTTGTATTTCTGCAGTGTCAGTTGTTAGTTCTCCTTTTTCATTTCCAAATCTGTCAATTTGAGTCTTCTTTTTTTTCTTGATGAGTCTGGCTAATGGTTTCTCAATTTTGTTTATCTTCTCAAAAAACCAGGTTTTTGTTTTATTGATCATTGCTAATGTTTCCTTCATTTCTTTTTCATTTATTTCTGATCTGATTTTTATGATTTCTTTCCTTCTGCTAACTTTGGGGTTTTTTTTGTTTTGTTTTGTTTTGTTTTATTGTTTTTGTTCTTTTTGTGGTACGCTGGCCTCTCACTGTTGTGGCCTCTCCCATTGTGGAGCACAGGCTCTGGACGCAGAGGCTCAGTGGCCATGGCTCATGGGCCTAGCCGAGAGCAGCATGTGGGATCCTCCCGTACCAGGGCACAAACCCGTGTCCCCTGCATTGGTAGGCAGACTCTCAACCACTGTGCCACCAGGGAAGCCCTGGCATTTTTTTGTTCTTCCTTTTCTAATTCCTGTAGGTGCAAGGTTAGCTTGTTTACTCGAGATGTTTCCTATTTCTTAAGGTAGGATTGTATTGCTATAACCTTCCCTCTTAGAACTGCTTTTGCTGCATCCCATAGGTTTTGGGTCATTGTGCCTCCACTGTCATTTGTTTCTAGGTATTTTTTGATTTCCTCTTTGATTTCTTCAGTGATCACTTCGTTATTAAGTAGTGTATTCTTTAACCTCCATGAGTTTGTAATTTTTACAGATCTTTTCCTGTAACTGGTATCTAGTCTCATAGCATTGTGGTCAGAAAAGATACTTGATACAATTTCAGTTTTCTTAAATATAGCAAGGCTTGATTTGTGACCCAAGATATGATCTATCCTGGAGAATGTTCCATGAGCACTTGAGAAAAATGTTTATTCTTTGTTTTTGAATTGAATATCCTATAAATATCAATTAAGTCCTCCTTGTTTATTGTATCATTTAAAGCTTGTGTTTCCTTATTTATTTTCATTTTGGATGATCTGTCCATGGGTAAAAGTGGGGTGTGAAAGTCCCGTACTATGAATGTGTTACTGTCGATTTCCCCTTTTATGGCTGTTAGTATTTGCCTTATGTATTGAGGTGCTCCTATGTTGGGTGTATAAATATTTACAATTATTATATCTTCTTCTTGGATCGATCCCTTGATCATTATGTATTGTCTTTCTTTGTCTCTTCTAATAGTCTTTATTTTAAAGTCTATTTTGTCTGATATGAGAATTGCTACCCCAGCTTTCTTTTGATTTCCATTTGCATGGAATATCTTTTTCCATCCCCTCACTTTCAGTCTGTATGTGTCCCTAGGTCTGAAATGGGTCTCTTGTAGACAGCATATATATGGGTCTTGTTTTTGTATCCATTCAGCCAGTCTGTGTCTTTTGGTGGGAGCATTTAATCCATATACATTTTAGGTAATTATCAATATGTGTGCTCCTATTCCCATTTTCTTAATTGTTTTGTGTTTGTTATTACAGGTCTTTCCATTCTGTTGTGTTTCTTGCCTAGAGAAGTTCCTTTAGCATTTGTTGTAACGCTGGTTTGGTGGTGCTGAACTCTCTCAACTTTTGCTTGTCTGTAAAGGTTTTAACTTCTCCATCAAATCTGAATGAGATTCTTGCTGGGTAGGGTAATCTTAGTTGTAGGTTTTTCTCCTTCATCACTTTAAATATGTGCTTGCAGTCCCTTCTGGCTTGTAGGGTTTCTGCTGAGAGATCAGCTGTTAACCTTATGGGGATTCCCTTATGTGTTATTTGTTGTTTTTCCCTTGCTGCTTTTAATATGCTTTCTTTGTATTTAATTTTTGACAGTTTGATTAATATGTGTCTTGGCGTATTTCTCCTTGTATTTATCTTGTATGGGACTCTCTGTGCTTCCTGGACTTGATTAACTATTTCCTTTCCCATATTAGGGAAGTTTTCAACTATAATCTCTTCAAATATTTTCTCAGTCCCTTTCTTTTTCTCTTCTTCTTCTGGAACCCCTATAATTCGAATGTTGGTGCGTTTAATGTTGTCCCAGATGTCTCTGAGACTGTCCTCAGTCCTTTTCATTCTTTATTCTGCTCTGCATTAGTTATTTCCACTATTTTCTCTTCCAGGTCACTTATCTGTTCTTCTGCCTCATTTGTTTGGCTAGTGATCCCTTCTAGAGTATTTTTAATTTCATTTATTGTGTTGTTCATCGTTACTTGTTTCATCTTTAGTTCTTCTAGGTCCTTGTTAAATGTTTCTTGCATTTTCTCTATTGTATTTCCAAGATTTAGGATCATCTTTATTATCATTATTCTGAATTCTTTTTCAGGTAGACTCCCTAGTTCCTCTTCATTTGTTAGGTCTGGTGGGTTTTTATCTTGCTGCTTTATCTGCTGTGTTTTTCTGTCATCTCATTTTGCTTATCTTAATGTGTTAAGGGTCTCCTTTTTTCAGGCTGCATGTTTGTAGTTTCCATTTTTATGTTGTCTGTCCCCAGTGGCTAAAGTTGGTTCAGTGGGTTGTTTAGGCTTCCTAGTGGAGGGGACTAGTGCCTGTGTTCTGGTGCATGAGGCTGGATCTGGTCGCTCTGGTTGGCAGGCCCACGTCTGGTGGTGTGTTTTGGGGTGTCTGTGGACTTATTATGATTTTAGGCAGCCACTACGCTAATGGGTGGTGTTGTGTTCCTGTCTTGCTAATTGTTTGGCATTGGGTGTCCAGCACTATAGCTTGGTGGTCGTTGAGTGAAGCTGGGTGCTGGTGTTGAGATTGAGATCTCTGGGAGATTTTCTCTGTTTGATATTATGTGGAGCTGAGAGGTCTCTTCTGGACCAGTGTCCTGAAATTGGCTCTCCCACCTCAGAGGCACAGCAATGACTCCTGGTTTCAGCACCAAGGGCCTTTCGTCCACACGGCTTAGAATGAAAGGGAGAAAATGTAGAAAGAAAGAAAGAAAGAAAGAAAGAAAGAAAGAAAGAAAGGAAGGAAGGAAGGAAGAAAGAAAGAAAGAAAGTGGATAAAATAAAATAAATTAAGATAAAAGAAAGTTATTAAAATAAATAATAATTATTAAGAAAAATATTTTTGAAAAGAAAAAAAAAATGGATGGATATTACACTAGGACAAATGGTGAGACAAAACCTGACACAGAAGCATACACATACACACTCACAAAAAGAGGAAAAAGGGAAAAAATAATCAATCTTGCTCTCAAAGTCCATCTCCTCAATTTGGATGATTCGTTGTTTATTCATGTATTCCACAGATGCAGGGTACATCAAGTTGATTGTGGAGCTTTAATCTGCTGTTTCTGAGGCTGCTGGGAGAGATTTCCATTTCTCTTCTTTGTTTGCACAGCTCCTGGGGCTCAGCTTTGGATTTGGCCCCGCCTCTGTGTGTAGGTCGATGGAGGGAGTCTCTTCTTCTCTCAGACAGGACAGGGTTAAAGGAGCAGCTGCTTCGGGGTCTCTGGCTCACTCAGGACGAGGGGAGGGAGGGATGCGGATGCGGGGCGAGCCTGCGGTGGCAGAGGCCGGCAGGACGTTGCTCCAGCCTGAGGCGCGCTGTTCGTTCTCCCGGGGAAGTTGTCCCTGGATCACGGGACTCTGGCAGTGGCGGGCTGCACAGGCTCCCTGGAAGCCAGGTGTGGATAGTGATCTGTGCTCACACACTGGCTTCTTGGTGGTGGCAGCAGCAACCTTAGCATCTCATGCCCGTCTCTGGGGTCCATGCTCTTAGCCACGACTTGCGCCCGTCTCTGGAGCTCCTTTAAGCATCGCTCTTAATCGCCTCTTCTCGCGCAATAGGAAACAAAGAGGGAAGAAAATGTCTCTTGCCTCTTCGGCAGGTCCAGACATTTCCCCGGACTCCCTCCCGGCTAGCCGTAATGCACTAACCCACTGCAGGCTCTGTTCACACCGCCAACCCCAGTCATCTCCCGGTGATCCGATCGAAGCCCGAGCCTCAGCTCCCAGCCCCACCTGCCCCAGTGTGTGAGCAGACAAGCATCGCGGGCTGGTGAGTGCCGGTTGGCACTGATCCTCTGTGCGGGAATCTCTCCTCTTTGCCCTCTGCATCCCTGTGGCTGCACTCTTCTCTGCGGCTCCAAATCTTCCCCCCTCTGCCACCTGCAGTCTCTGCCCGCGAAGGGGCTTCTAGTGTGTGGAAACCTTTCCTCTTTCACAGCTCCCTCCCACTGCTGCAGGTCCCGTCCCTATTCTTTTGTCTCTGTTTATTCTTTTTTATTTTGCCCTACCCAGGTTCATGGGGAGTTTCTTGCCTTTTGGGAGGTCTGAGGTCTTCTGACAGCGTTCAGTAGGTGTTCTTTAGGAGTTGTTCCACGTGTAGATGTATTTCTGGTGTATCTTTGGGGAGGAAGGTGATCTCCACTTCTTACTCTTCCGCCATCTTCCCCCTCTCTCATCTCTCTCTTCTTGAGATGAGTTTGGGAGTAAATTGGGAGTCATTGATCAGAAACAAGATAAGTTCTGGTCAATGTTCAAGAGAAATGCACCTTCTCCAGCTGGCAGAGACAGCCAATATGGAAGGTGAGAAAGCCTCTGAAGGTACCTTCAGTTCTGCTTAACCAAGATGGGATTCGTCTGTATCTTCAAGAACCAGCCAGCTCACAATTCAACTCTGTTAGGGAACAGACAGCTATACATTTTCCATATAAATTCCAAATGGCCACTGCTCATTTGTATCCCATCTTCAAATCCAGCCATCCCATTTCCTCTGAGGTTAGCTGACCAGCAGCTGAGAAAAGACTTTTTCTCTATGAATGCATAATTGGTCATTGATGAACAAACAGGCACTCACTCAGTCTACCTGACCTAGGAAAAAAATTCCTGACCATCCTTCCAGATGTCCATGTCAGTCAACACAATCTCCATATAATTTATAAGGTATTAAATATCAAAATAATGGATCTTTTCAGTTAGCATCTTGGCAGATGATGATAGCAGTGCATTTTATGTGAGAAGCCAGCACAGACTTCTCCCACTAAAACTGAAAACAGAAAACTGTGAGCACTGGCCCTAGATTCTCTCAGAAAAAGGCTGCCATTATACTCCATTACAGTTAAAGCTATGTATGCACTTCCTGGATGGCATCCAATCACATAGCTCTTTTCCCTCCCTTTTACGTTTTTTCTTTTTTAGTAAAAACATGCCTTCTCAATGGCTAGACAGTGGTTTCCAGTAAAGAAATAGACTGAAAATCAACCAGGGGAATGTGTGCTGAAAGTAATTAGAGATTTTTCAGAATCACCAGTAACAAGATAATTCTTTGTAGTCAAATTTATGTGCTGTGTGACATACCAGATGGATTGAACACTCCAGTCTAATGTATAATTCAGAAGAGCCAGCAAGTGCCAGAAAGTACAAATTAAATGAGGGGAAACTGCAAAAGGAAAGGTGGAGTTATTTACTTAGGACTTCAATATAGCTTATGAGTTTTAAACATGCTCAAGATTTGTCTCCTTTCTTTGAGTTCTTCCTTGAATACTTGGAAATATATTTGGAAACCCCTAGGTTCTGCACAAATTCAAACAAAGAAAAAGAGTATTGAAAGTAGCCTCTTTAGGAAATTAGGTATGTACTTTGCCTACTGTATTCTAAAATAAAGATATTTTGCTCTTCAGTGTTCAGGTTCTGATGAAAGTCAGCATAAAGCAAGTGGAAAAGATGTTGAGCTTTGGGGAAAAGAGAAGGTTCAAGGGATAAATCAAGAGGCAGTATAAGGGGAATCGGGAAGATGGCGGAAGAGTAGGATGCAGAGATCACCTTCCTCCCCAAAGATACACCAGAAATACATCTACACGTCGAACAACTCCTACAGAACACCTACTGGATGCTGGCAGAAGACCTCAGACCTCCCAAAAGGCAAGAAACTCCCCATGTACCTGGGTAGGGCAAAAGAAAAAAAAAGAAAACACAGAGACAAAAGAATAGGGACGGGACCGGCACCA
Organism: Stenella coeruleoalba; assembly: GCF_951394435.1. Taxonomy (NCBI): domain Eukaryota; kingdom Metazoa; phylum Chordata; class Mammalia; order Artiodactyla; family Delphinidae; genus Stenella; species Stenella coeruleoalba. The sequence goes on from NC_137152.1 coordinate 60,636,382, forward strand.
GTGGGAGGGAGCTGTGAAGGAGGAAAGGTTTCCACATACTAGGAAGCCCCTTCGTGGGCGGAGACTGCAGGAGGCGGAGGGGGATCTTTGGAGCCGCGGAGGAGAGCACAGCAACAGGGGAGTGGAGGGCAAAGCAGAGAGATTCCCGAATAGAGGATCAGTGCCAACTGGCACTCACCAGCCTGAGAGGTTTGTTTGCTCACCCACCAGGGTGGGCGGGGGCTGGGAGCTGAGGCTCGTGTTTCGGTCAGATCGCAGGGAGAGGACTGGCAGCATCAACACAGCCAAAAGGGGTTAGTGCACCACGGTGTGCTGGGAGGGAGTCCGGGGAAAAGTCTGGACCTGCCGAAGAGGCAAGAGACTTTTTCTTCCCTCTTTGTTTCCTGGTGCGCAAGGAGAGGGGAATAAGAATGCTGCTTAAAGGAGCTCCAGAGATGGGCGCAAGCTGCGGCTAACAGCACAGACCACAGAGACGGACATGAGACGCTAAGGCTGCTGCTGCCACCATGAAGAAGCTGGTGTGTGAGCACAGGTCACTATCCACACCTCCCTTCTGGGGAGCCTGTGCAGCCCGCCACCACCAGGGTCCCATGATCCAGGGACAACTTCCCCAGGAAACGCATGGCATACCTCAGGCTGGAGCAATGTCCCACTGGACCCTGCTGCCACAGGCTCACACCGCATCTGCACCCCGCCCTCCCCTCGGCCTGAGTGAACCAGAGCCCCCAAAGCAGCTGCTCCTTTAACCCTGTCCTGTCTGAATGAAGAAGAGATGCCCTCCACCAACCTAAACCCAGAGGCGGGGACAAATCCAAAGCTGAGCTGTGGGAGCTGTGCGAACAAAGAAGAGAAATGGAAGTCTCACCCAGCAGCCTCAGAAGCAGCAGATTAAAGCTCCACAAACAACTTGATGTACCCTGCATCTGTAGAATACATGAATAGACAACATATCATCCCAAATTGAGGAGGTGGACTTTGAGAGCAAGATTTATTATTGTTACCACTTTTCCTATTTTTGTGAGTGTGTATGTGTCTGTTTGAGATTTTGTCTGTATAGCGTTGCTTTCACCATTTGTCTTAGGGTTCTATCTGTCCGGTTTTTTTTTTTCTTTTCTTTTAAAAATTATTTTCTTAATAATTATTTTTTATTTTAAAACTTAATTTTTTTACCTTAGTTTATTTTATTTTATCCTCTTTCTTTCTTTCTTCTTTGTCTCCCTTTTATTCTGACCCGTGTGGATGAAGGCTCATGGTGCTGAAGCCAGGAGTCAGTGCTGTGCCTCTGAGGGGGGAGAACCAATTTCAGGAAACTGGTCCACAAGAGATCTCCCAGCTCCACATAATATAAAATGGGGAAAATCTCCTAGAGATCTCCTTCTCAACACCAGCACCAAGCTTCACTCAACGACCAGCAAGCTACAGTGCTGGACACCCTATTCCCAACAACAAGCAAGACAGGAACACAAACCCCACCCGTTAGACGAGAGGCTACCAAAAATCATAATAAGTCCACAGACACCCCAAAACACACCACCAGACGTGGACCTTCCCACCAGAAAGACAATATCCAGCCTCACCCACCAGAACACAGGCACTAGTCCCCTCCACCTGGAAGCCTACGCAACCCACTGAATCAACTTTAGCCACTGGGGACAGACACCAAGAACAACAGGAACTACAAACCTGCAGCCTGCAAAAAGGAGACCCCAAACACAGTAAGATAAGCAAAATGAGAAGACAGAAAAACAAACAGCGGATGAAGGAGTAAGATAAAAACCCACCAGACCTAACAAATGAAGAGTAAATAGGGAGTCTACCTGAAAAGGATTCAGAATAATGATAGTAAAGATGATCCAAAATCTTGGAAATAGAGCAGAGAAAATGCAAGAAACATTTAACAAGGACCTAGAAGAACTAAAAATGAAACAAACAACGATGAACAACATAGTAAATGAAATTAAAAATGCTGTAGATGGAATCAATAGCAGAATAACTGAGGCGGAAGAACGGATAAGTGACCTGGAAGATAAAATAGTGGAAAAAACTACTGCAGAGCAGAATAAAGAAAAAAGAATGAAAAGACCTGAGGACAGTCTCAGAGTCCTCTGGGACAACAATAAAAACACCAACATTCGAATTATAGGGTTTCCAGAAGAAGAAGAGAAAAAGAAAGGGACTGAGAAAATATTTGAAGAGATCATAGCTGAAAACTTCCCTAATATGGCAAAGGAAATAGTTAATCAAGTCCAGAAAACACAGAGAGTCCCATACAGGATAAGTCCAAGGAGAAACATGCCAAGACACATATGAATCAAACTGTCAAAAATTAAATACAAAGAAAACATATTAAAAGCAGCAAGTGAAAAACAACAAATAACACACAAAGGAATCCCCATAAGGTTAGCAGCTCATCTTTCAGCAGAAACTCTGCAAGCCAGAAGGGACTAGCAGGACATATTTAAAGTGATGAAGGAGAAAAACCTACAACCAAGATTACTCAAACCAGCAAGGATCTCATTCAGATTGGATGGAGAAATTAAAAACTTTACAGAAAAGCAAAAGCTGAGAGAGTTCACCACCACCAAACCAGCTTTACAACAAATGCTAAAGGAACTTCTCTAGGCAAGAAACACAAGAGAAAGGTAAGACCTGCAATGACAAAACAAAACAATTAAGAAAATGGGAATAGGAACACACATATCGATAATTACCTAAATGTAAATGGACTAAATGCTCCCACCAAAAGACACAGACTGGCTGAATGGATACAAAAACAAGACCCATATATATGCTGTCTACAAGAGATGACTTCAGACCTAGAGCGACATAGAGACTGAAAGTAAGGGTATGGCAAATGATATTCCATGCAAATGGAAACCAAAAGAAAGCTGGAGTAGCAATTTTCATGTCACAAAAATAGACTTTAAAATAAAGACGATTAGAAGAGACTAAAAAGGACACAATATAGTGATCAAGGAATCAATCCAAGAAGAAGGTATAACAATTATAAATATTTAGGCACCCAACATAGGAGCACCTCAATACATAAGGCAAATACTAACAGCCATAAAAGGGGAAATTGACAGCAACACACTCATAGTAGGGGACTTTAACACCCCACTTTCACCAATGGACAGATCATCCAAAATGAAAATAAATAAGGAAACACAAGCTTTAAGTGATACATTAAACAAGATGGACTTAATTGATATTTATAGGACATTCCATCCAAAAACAACAGAATACACATTTTCCTCAAGTGCTCATGGAACATTCTCCAGGATAGATCATATCTTTGGTCACAAATCAAGACTTGGTAAATTTAAGAAAATAGAAATTGAATCAAGTATCTTTTCTGACCACAGTGCTATGAGACTAGATATCAATTCCAGGAAAAGATCTGTAAAAAAAAAAAAAAAACACATGGAGGCTAAACAATACACTACTGAATAACGAAGTGATCACTGAAGAAATCACAGTGGAAATCAAAGATTACCTAGAAACAAATGACAATGGAGACCTGACGACCCAAAACCTATGGGATGCAGCAAAAGCAGTTTTAAGAGGGAAGTTTATAGCAATACAATCCTACCTTAAGAAACAGGAAATGTCTTGAATAAACAACCTAACCTTACAACGAAAGCAATTAGAGAAACAAAAACAAAAAAACCCCAAAGTGAGCCAAAGGAAAGACATCATAAAGATCAGATCAGAAATAAATGAAAAGGATATGAAGGAAACTATAGCAAAGATTAATAAAAGTAAAAGCTTGTTCTTTGAGAAGATAAAAAAATTGATAAACCATTATTAGCCAGACACATCAAGAAAAGAAGGGAGAAGACTCAAATCAATAGAATTAGAAATGAAAAAGGAGAAACAACAACTGACACTGCAGAAATACAAAAGATCATGAGAGATTACTACAAGCAACTTTATGCAAATAAAATTGACAACCTGGAAGAAATGGACAAATTCTTAGAAACGCACAATCTGCCAAGACTGAATCAGGAAGAAATAGAAAATATGAGCAGACCAATCACAAGCACTGAAATTGAAACTGTGATTAACAATCTTCCAACAAAGAAAAACCCAGCACCAGATAGCTTCACAGGCGAATTCTATCAAACATTTAGAGAAGAGCTAACACCTATCCTTCTCAAACTCTTCGAAAATATAGCAGAGAGAGGATCACTCCCAAACTCATTCTACGAGGCCACCATCAGCCTGATACCAAAACCAGAAAAGGATATCACAAAGAAAGAAAACTACAGGCCAATATCACTGATGAACATAGATCCAAAAATCCTCAACAAAATACTAGCAAACAGAATGCAAGAGAACATTAAAAGGATCATACACCAAGATCAAGTGGGGTTTATTCCAGGAATGCAAGGATTCTTCAATATATGCAAATGAATCAAAGTGATACACCATATTAACAAATTGAAGGAGAAAAACCATATGATCATCTCAATAGATGCAGAGAAAGCATTCAACAAAATTCAACACCCATTTATGATAAAAAAAAACCCTGCAGAAAGTAGGCATAGAGGGAAATTTCCTCAGCATAATAAAGGCCATATATGACAAACCTATAGCCAACATCTTTCTCAATGGTGAAAAACTGAAAGCATTTCCACTAAGACTAAGGACAAGGCCAGGTTGCCCACTCTCACCATGCTTATTCAACACAGTTTTGGGAATTTTACCCACAGCAGTCAGAGAAGAAAAGGAAATAAAAGGAATCCAAATCAGAAAAGATGAAGTAAAACTGTCACTGTTTGCAGATGACATGACACTATACATAGAGAATCCTAAAGATGCTACCAGGAAAGTACTAAAGCTATAAATGTATTTGGTAAAGTAGCAGGATACAAAATTAATTCACTGAAATCTCTGGCATTCCTTTCCACTAATAATGAAAAAATCTGAAAGTGAAATCAAGGAAACACTCCCATTTACCATTGCAACAAAAAGAATAAAATATCTGGGAATAAACCTACCTAAGGAGACAAATGACCTGTATGCAGAAAATTATAACACACTGATGAAATAAATTAAAGATGATACAAATAGATGGAAAGATATATCATGTTCTTGGATTGGAAGAAACAAAATGGTTAAAATGACTCTACTACCCAAAGCAGTCTACAAATTCAATGCAATCCCTATCAAACTACCACTGGCATTTTTCACAGAACTAGAACAAAAAAAATTCACAATTTGTAAGGACACATAAAAGACCCTGAATAGCCAAAGCAATCTTGAGAACAAAAAATGGAGCTGGAGGAATCAGGCTCCCTGACTTCAGACTATACTACAAAGCTACAGTAATCAAGACATTATGGTACTGGCACAAAAACAGAAATATAGATCAATGGAACAGTATAGAAACCCCAGAGGTAAACCCACACACATATGGTGACCTTATCTTTGATAAAGGAGGCATGAGTGTACAGTGGAGAAAGGACAGCCTCTTCAAGAAGTGGTGCTTGGAAAACTGGACAGGTACATATGAAAGAATGAGATTAGAATACTCCCTAACACTGTACACAAAAATAAGCTCAAAATGGATTAAAGACCTAAATGTAAGGCCAGAAACTATCAAACTCTTAGAGGAAAATATAGGCAGAACCCTGTATGACATAAATCACAGCAAGATCCTTTTTGACCCACCTCCTAGAGAAACGGAAATTAAAACAAAAATATACAAATGGGATCTAATGAAACTTCAAAGCTTTTTCACAGCAAAGGAAACCATAAACAAGACCAAAAGACAACCCTCAGAATGGGAGAAAATATTTGCAAATGAAGCAACTGACAAAGGATTAATCTCCAAAATTTATAAGCTGAACATGGAGCTCAATAACAAAAAAACAAACAACCCAATCCAAAAATGGGCAGAAGACCTAAATAGGCATTTCTCCAAAGGAGATATACAGATTGCCTACAAACACCTGAAAGAATGCTCAACATCATTAATCATTAGAGAAATGCAAATCGAAACTACAATGAGATATCATCTCACACCGGTCAGAATGTCCATCATCAAAAAATCTAGAAACAATAAATGCTGGAGAGGGTGTGGAGAAAGGGGAACACTCTTGTACTGCTGATGGGAATGTGAATTGGTACAGCCACTATGGAGAACAGTATGGAGGTTCCTTAAAGAACTACAAATAGAACTACCATATGACCCAGCAATCCCACTACAGGACATGTACCCTGAGAAAACCATAATTCAAAAAGAGTCATGTACCAAAATGTTCATTGCAGGTCTATTTACAATAACCAGGAGATGGAAACAACCTAAGTGTCCATCATTGGATGAGTGGATAAAGAAGATGTGGCACATATATACAATGGAATATTACTCAGCCATAAAAAGAAACAAAATTGAATTATTTGTAGTGAGGTGGATGGACCTAGAGTCTGTCATACAGAGTGAAGTAAGTCAGAAAGAAAAAGACAAATACCATATTCTAACACATATATATGGAATCTAAGAAATAAAAGAAAAAAAAGGTCATGAACAACTTGGGGTAAGACAGGAATAAAGATACAGACCTACTAGAGAATGGACTTGAGGATATGGGGAGGGAGAAGGGTAAGCTGTTACAAAGTGAAAGAGTGGCATGGATATATATACACTACCGAACGTAAAATAGATAGCTAGTGGGAAGCAGCCACATAGCACAGGGAGATCAGCTTGTTGCTTTGTGTCCACCTGGATGGGTGGGATAGGGAGGATAGGAGGGAGGGAGACGCAAGAGGGTGGAGATATGGGAACATACTTATATGTATAACTGATTCACTTTGTTATAAAGCAGAAACTAACACACCATTGTTATGCAATTATACTCCAATTATGATGTAAAAAAAAAAAGAAGAGAGAGATGAAAGTTGCAAAACCAATGATGGTGCCTCTTTGGCCATGAAGACTTTTTCTTCCAGTGTTAATTCACCTGCTTGTTCCTTGCAGAAACACTTGCAGTCACCCTTGTGTTTACAGCTTTAGTTTTCTTCTGGGCCATTTTTGGCTTCATGTTTAGGTCTTAATTTGTGAGGTGCTTGAAACACCTCCCTCTAAAGCAGGGCATGCCTGGGGATTAGCTGTTCCCGCAAGCTGAGATGGATTTTCAACAAGTCGTTCACTCTGTCTTGCCCGGTGCCTGTGACAAACGGCATGAATTTGCTAGGCAGTGAGCTGGGGCGGAGACTATAGTGGGAAAAAAGGAGTAAATGGAAAAAGCTTCACTTTATTGAGTTAACAGAAGATGAGTTAAAAAGCAATGAAATTAATATTTTAAATAAAGTCAGAGTTCAAAAGCGTCAAAACTGCTTTTATGAACGTAATTTTTTAGCTGATTTTTAGAAACTGAAACCAGCATTTAATGATCAACTTCAATCTTTTTTAAGCTCCAAATCAAGCATTATACTCACGGAATGCTGGTTGCCAATATTGTTTCTGCATGCAGAGCTTATTGTAAGTGTTGTATGTGTTGTGTGTGTGTGTGTGATATGTATACATGCTCATAGACATACACGTCATATGTATGTCTATATGCAGGTATGTATATGTTTCTTGTATGTTATATGTTTCTTTTAAAACTCATTTTGTAAGTTAGTAATGATATCTGAAAAGGGTGGTCACTAATAGCAGTGAAATTTTAGCCACCTGATGACCAAAAATAGTAGATATTATAAGTTCCACTTCTATGAAAAAATCTGTGAAGGTAGATTTGTTATAATGGGGAAATTTTTTTTCTGTTGCTTTCTAGAAAAACTGAAATATTATATGAACCCACAAAATGCAAATCAGTAATAGAAGGGAATACCTCCCAATCTAACTCCTCAACAATATACTCAGAAAAACAGTAGCTACTTATCATTTATGTGTTTAAGTATCATTTAAGTCCAAGTTCAACCATCACTTTCTCAAGTTAAGACTTCCTTATTACCCTCAGGTAGAATTAGCTGGTTGTTTTCTACTTTTGGCTATCATAGCATAGTTTTAAATAATTCTATTTTCCTGTTTGTCACATTATATCAATATTATAGTTTGTCTACTTCTATGTTTACTCTTCTATATAACATATTTACCTCTCTGGCACTGCTTACCTCACAAATAGTGGATGCTTAATAAATACTTGTTGTTTGAAGGAATGAGTAAGTGAGAAAGCACCATATTTGAACATAGTGCAAAGAACTCTAGGTACAGTGATCACAACTTCTGAATCAATTATTGGGTCCTATGGACTATCAAATGACTTTTATGCTGCTTTTGGGTATGAGTGGCAGAGGTAAGAGATGTATTTTGAAAAGCAAAGTATTGTAAATGCCAGGCATTTGCAGTGATTTATGAGGACATAGGACATAGGATACAATACTTTAAATTGAGTCTGTTCTTGAAAAAACTGATATGTATAATTACCATAACTATAGGATCTCAAGAATGGTTGATTAAGGAGTGTGCATTTTATCTGATAAATGTTAGCAATCTACTGTAGTAGTGGGATGGTTGATGGTCCTGATCCCTGAAAGAAAGGTAGTGCACTGGGGATACTTAAAACATGGACTGTGAAATACATAAATAAGTGGAGTGAGCTCAAATGACTTAAATCTCTGGAATATTTTTACACAGAAAGAACAAAGTACATTATTTTCAGTATGTACAGATTATCTAGTGACTTTTGCAAGGGCCCAGCCTAGTCTTCTGGGGATGAGAGAGGAGAAGAGGTTAATATTTCCTGAGTACCTATTATGTGCCAAGTACTGCACTAAGACTTTAATATACATTATCTAATTCAATCTTATCTCTCAACCACTCTGTAAGGCAAGTATAATCACATTCTTAAAGTTGATCAAAGTAAGGTTTGAGAGGAGTGCAGTTGACATTTGAACCCAGTCTGAATGATTCCAAAAGGGTGGGGGTGGATTTCAAAGACAGATTTATATTAATTTAAAGTTCATAATCTAACCACTGCACTTTGATGACTCCTAAACAAGTCAAATTAATATAAGTTCATATATTCAAGGGAAAATAATTACAATATATTAAAAACTATGATAAGAATTGTCGTATACCACACTTATCCTCATAACAATTCCTTAAAACAACGCTGCAAGGTAAGTATTATTATCCAGATAGAAAAACTGAGGTTCAGAAAAGTTAAATAACCTGCCTAAGTCACATAGTTAGTGCATGATAGCTTGAACAGTTGTACAGACACTCACTGTGCTTCCAAATCCCGGGCCTTTTGGGGTATGTTTTGAACATGTACTTGTCGATTCTCTTGCTCTCATTCTGGAGGGGGCTGTAGTTCGCTCTTCTGTGACAGACTTCCTGTCTTTTATCCCAGGACTCAGGTAGTTCTCAGCAGTGCCCAAGAGCAAGCACACCTTTAAGACTGTGAGTAACATATTTTTACCATGTATACACTGTCATTCAGATTGCAAGGCCCATAAAATGTGAACTTTGCCTCCCTCTGTCCCTGGAGCTGATAGGGAAGCATCTCTCAGAAGGGATATCTATCAGAGCATTCCCGGGTTCCTGAAGCTAAAGATTGGTTGCTATCTCAGCAAGTAATCTAAAGTATCAGTGAACATGTATGTTCTGAAGTGAGTTGGATGTTGCTTCTTAATATCACTGAGCAACTGGGGTTGCAGGGAGGGAAGGGGAGGAGGATATTGAGGACTAGGCCTCTAAAAACCAGCTAGTTATACTTTTCCCTGGAGGCAACTTTATGAGACATTCATGAAGGACTTTATAAATGTGCAATGCTTGTATACTTGCTTTCACTCTTTCCAAAGTCTGTTCCTGGAATCCCTCCCCCTGTGTAAATAGTTCATGTTTGCCTCATGTTTGTCCACTCTTTGCCTCAAAGAGAAACCAAAAATAGCTGCAAGTTTGTGCTTCATGAGAAACAAGTGTCTGAATAGTTCTTGTGGAAACATGCTCCTTCTTCCATTTGAGTGGTCAAAGGAGAAGGCCTAGTCACACACAAGCACAGACACAGAGCAGAGAACTGTGAAAGGAAAAAAAAAACCATGAGTATTCCCTCAATTCCCCTCTCACCCACTACCCTTTTCTCCACAAATAATGGAACTACCAAGTGTTTCCAAGAAATTCTTTAAAATGTTGCCTTTATCCTGTGGAATTTATGCCATAAAATGTTAATAGTGTATGCACTTTCATACAAAATGAGTTACAGGCACTGTTTGCCTATGCATCAAATCCCTCTGCAAGGAATGCGTATGTGGTGAGAAATTCACTTTAGCAGAAGCATTCCCAAGGCTTAGGCAATAGCTTATCAGAAAGGGGTTTTATTGCTCTGGTGAAAGGAAGCATTTAGCACAAAGGGTGTTTCTGATGGGTTGCAGAAAGGAACAATTACTTTCCTTCTGGGTGGAACAACCATCCAGAGAAGATCACTTAGCTTGAAAAAACACTATTTGCTGAGCAGTTGCACTGGCTAATTCACCACTAGGTGTGAGGGAAAAAAGCACAGTTGAAAGAATTAGGCCAGAGTTCAAACCTCAACTTTTTTGCTTAGTAGTTACATGGATTTTGGCATTTCACTTGACTCATGCATTATATCTTCTTTATATTTAAAATGAAAATATATAATAATATCTACCTCATGGTGCTGTTGTAATGATCAGAGATGATGACTAACTGTGCAGTATTAGGAGCTGTTTCCCTGGAGATGCTAAGGAATCTGGGTATGCTTCAGACTTCTTGGAGCATGGTGCTTAGGCCTTTGGTAGATATGATTAACTTATATAACCATTCCCAAAGGTGCAGCTGAAGCTAGGGTGAAAAAAATAAGCCAACACTATGATTTTATATTTTGAGAAGGTCCCTTTCCCGTTTCTTTTTTTTTCTTCTTCTTTTATCTGCTCTTCAGAGAAACTCCTAGGGAAGCCACTAAGTAGCACCTGAATTTTAAAGGTAAACTGTAGACAAACAATCGAAAGACAGTTTCTAAGGAGAATGTCACCCTGCTAGCAAGCAGCCCTGGCATTAACTCTTTGTCAATGTCAAGGTTGGTAGAACTTCTAGAAGGCAAGAGTGAAGAGGAGTTTCATAATTATCTTTGCCCCTTTCTCCTTATGTAGTTAAAGGGCTATTGTCAGAGTGCTTACCCTCCAGACACTTTAAGTTGTTAAACCCAAACTCGAACTGAGGGTATAGTTTATGGAATCAGATAAATCTGGATCTGAATCTTAGTGCTGCCACAGAACCAGCTTGAACAAGAGGATTGAAATTTTTTGTTTTTTTGTTTTTTTTTAAATCATCTTTATTGGGGTATAATTGCTTTACAATGGTGTGTTAGTTTCTGCTTTATAACAAAGTGAATCAGTTATACATACACATATGTTCCCATATCTGTTCCTACTTGCATCTCCCTCCCTCCCACCCTCCCTATCCCAGCCCTCCAGGCGGTCACAAAGCACTGAGCTAATCTCCCTGGGCTATGCGGCTGCTTCCCACTAGCTATCTACCTTACGTTTGGTAGAGTATATATGTCCATGCCTCTCTCTCTCTTTGTCACAGCTCACTCTTCCCCCTCCCCATATCCTCAAGTCCGTTCACTAGAAGGTCTTTGTCTTTATTCCTGTATTACCACTAGGTCCTTCAGGACATTTCTTTTTCTTAAATTCCATATATATGTGTTAGTATATGGTATTTGTCTTTCTCTTTCTGACTTACTTCACTCTGTATGACAGACTCTAGGTCTACCCACCTCATTACAAATAGCTCAATTTCGTTTCTTTTTATGGCTGAGAAATATTCCATTGTATATATGTGCCACATCTTCTTTATCCATTCATCCAACGATGGACACTTAGGTTGTTTCCATCTCTAGGCTATTGTAAATAGAGCTGCAATGAACATTTTGGTACATGACTCTTTTTGAATTATGGTTTTCTCAGGGTATATGCCCAGTACTGGGATTGCTGGATCATATGGTAGTTCTATTTGTAGTTTTTTAAGGAACCTCCATACTGTTCTCCATAGTGGCTGTACCAATTCACAGTCCCACCAGCAGTGCAAGGGTGTTCCCTTTTCTCCACACCCTCTCCAGCATTTATTGTTTCTAGATTTTTTGATGATGGCCATTCTGACTGGTGTGAGATGATATCTCATTGTAGTTTCGATTTGCATTTCTCTAATGATTAATGATGTTGAGCATTCTTTCATGTGTTTGTTGGCAATCTGTATATCTTCTTTGGAGAAATGTCTATTTAGGGCTTCTGCCCATTTTTGGATTGGGTGTTTGTTCTTCTGTTATTGAGCTGCAAGAGCTGCTTGTAAATTTTGGAAATTAATCCTTTGTCAGTTGCTTCATTTGCAAATATTTTCTCCCATTCTGAGGGTTGTCTTTTGGTCTTGTTTATGGTTTCCTTTGCAGGGCAAAAGCTTTGAAGTTTAATTAGGTCCCATTTGTTTATTTTTGTTTTTATTTCCATTTCTCTAGGAGGTGGGTCAAAAAGGATCTTGCTGTGATTTATGTCATAGAGTGTTCTGCCTATGTTTTCCTCTAAGATTTTGATAGTTTCTGACCTTACATTTAGGTCTTTAATCCATTTTGAGCTTATTTTTGTGTATGGTGTTAGGGAGTGATCTAATCTCATACTTTTACATGTACCTGTCCAATGTTCCCAGCACCACTTATTGAAGAGGCTGTCCTTTCTGCACTGTATATTCCTGCCTCCTTTATCAAAGATAAGGTGACCATATGTGCATGGGTTTAGCTCCGGGATTTCTATCCTGCTCCATTGATCTACCTTTCTGTTTTTGGGCCATTACCACATTGTCTTGATTACTGTAGCTTTGTAGTAGAGTCTGAAGTCAGGGAGCCTGATTCCTCCAGCTCCGTTTTCAATCTCAAGACTGCTTTGGCTATTCGGGGTCTTTAATGTTTCCAACAAATTGTGAAATTTTTTGCTCTAGTTCTGTGAAAAATGCCAGTGGTAGTTTGATAGGGATTGCATTGAATCTGTAGATTGCTTTGGGTAGTAGATTCATTTTCACAATGTTTATTCTTTAAATCCAAGAACATGGTATATCTCTCCATCTATTTGTATCATCTTTAATTTCTTTCATCAGTGTGTTATAATTTTCTGCATACAGGTCTTTTGTCTCCATAGGTAGGTTTATTCCTAGATATTTTATTCTTTTTGTTGCAATGGTAAATGGGAGTGTTTTCTTGATTTCACTTTCAGATTTTTCATCATTAGTGTATAGGAATGCCAGAGATTTCTGTGCATTAATTTTGTATCCTGCTACTTTACCAAATTCATTGATTAGCTCTAGTAGTTTTCTGGTACCATCTTTAGGATTCTCTATGTATAGTATCATGTTATCTGCAAGCAGTGACAGCTTTACTTCTTCTTTTCTGATTTGGATTCCTTTTATTTCCTTTTCTTCTCTGATTGCTGTGGCAAAAACTTCCCAAACTATGTTGAATAAGAGTGGTGAGAGTGGGCAACCTTGTCTTGTTCCTGATCTTAGTGGAAATGCTTTCAGTTTTCACCATTGAGGATGATGTTGGCTGTGGGCTTGTCATATACGGCCTTTATTATGTTGAGGAAAGTTCCCCCTATGCCTACTTTCTGCAGGGTTTTTATCATAAATCGGTGTTGAATTTTCTCAAAAGCTTTCTCTGCATCTATTGAGATGTTCATATGGTTTTTCTCCTTCAATTTGTTAATATGGTTTATCACATTGATTGATTTGCGTATATTGAAGAATCCTTGCATTTCTGGAATAAACCCCACTTGATCATGGTGTATGATCCTTTTAATATGCTGTTGGATTCTGTTTGCTAGTATTTTGTTGAGGATTTTTGCATCTATGTTCATCAGTGATATTGGCCTGTAGTTTTCTTTCTTTGTGACATCCTTGTCTGGTTTTGGTATCTAGGTGATCGTGGCCTTGTAGAATGAATTTGGGAGTGCTCCTCCCTCTGGTATATTTTGGAAGAATTTGAGAAGGATAGGTGTTAGCTCTTCTCTAAATGTTTGATAGAATTCGCCTGAGAAGCCATCTGGTCCTGGGCTTTTGTTTGTTTGAAGACTTTTAATCACAGTTTCAGTTTCAGTGCTTGAGACTGGTCTGCTCATATTTTCTATTTCTTCCTGATTCAGTCTTGGCAGGTTGTGCATTTCTAAGAATTTGTCCATTTCTGCCACCTTATCCATTTAATTGGCGAAGAGTTGCTTGTAGTTATCTCTCATGATCTTTCGTATTTCTGCAGTGTCAGTTGTTACTTCTCCTTTTTCATTTCTAATTCTATTGATTTGAGTCTTCTCCCTTTTTCTCCTGATGAGTCTGGCTAATGGTTTATCAATTTTGTTTTTCTTCTCAAAGAACCAGCTTTTAGTTTTATTGACCTTGCTATCGTTTCCTTCATTTGTTTTTCATTTATTTCTGATCTGATTTTTATGATTTCTTTCCTTCTGCTAACTTTGGGGTTTTTTTTTTCTTCTTTCTCTAATTGCTTTAGGCGCAAGGTTAGGTTGTTTATTCAAGATGTTTCCTGTTTCTTAAGGTGGGCTTGTATTGCTATAAACTTCTCTCTTAGAACTGCTTTTGCTGCATCCCATAGGTTTTGGGTCATCGTGTCTCCATTGTCATTTGTTTCTAGGTATTTTTTTATTTCCTCTTTGATTTCTTCAGTGATCACTTCGTTATTAAGTAGTGTATTGTTTAGCCTCCATGTGTTTGTATTTTTTACAGATATTTTCTTGTAATTGACAACTAGTCTCATAGCATTGTGGTCGGAAAAGATACTTGATAAAATTTCAATTATCTTAAATTTACCAAGGTTTGATATGTGATCCAAGATATGATCTATCCTGAAGAATGTTCCATGAACACTTATGAAAAATGTGTATTCTGTTGGTTTTGGATGGTGTGTCCTATAAATATCAATTAAGTCCATCTTGTTTAATGTATAATTTAAAGCTTGTGTTTCCTTATTTATTATCATTTTGGTTGATCTGTCCATTGGTGAAAGTGAGGTTTTAAAATCCCCTACTATGAGTGTGTTGCTGTCGATTTCCCCTTTTATGGCTGTTAGTATTTGCCTTATGTATTGAGGTGCTCCTATGTTGGGTGCATAAATATTTACAGTTGTTATATCTTCTTCTTGGATTGATCCCTTGATCCTTATATAGTGTCCTTCTTTGTCTCTTGTAATAGTCTTTATTTTAAAGTCTATATTGTCTGATATGAGAATTGCTACTCCAGCTTTCTTTTGGTTTCCATTTGCATGGAATATCTTTTTCCATCCCCTTACTTTCAGTCAGTATGTGTCTCTAGGTCTGAAGTGGGTCTCCTGTAGACAGCATATATATGGGTCTTGCTTTTGTATCCATTCAGCCAATCTGTGTCTTTTGGTGGGAGCATTTAGTCCATTTACATTTAAGGTAATTATTGATATGTATGTTCCTATTCCCATTTTCTAAATTGTTTTGGGTTCGTTATTGTAGGTCTTTTCCTTCTCTTATGTTTCTTGCCTAGAGAAGTTCCTTTAGCATTTGTTGTAAAGCTGGTTTGGTGGTGCTGAACTCTCTCAACTTTTGCTTGTCTGTAAAGATTTTAATTTCTCCATCAAATCTGAATGAGATCCTTGCTGGGTAGAGTAATCTTGGTTGCAGGTTTTTCTCCTTCATCACTTTAAATATATCCTGCCACTCCCTTCTGGCTTGCAGAGTTTCTGCTGAAAGATCAGCTGTTAACCTTATGGGGATTCCCTTGTGTGTTATTTTTCCCTTGCTGCTTTTATTCTGCTTTCTTTGTATTTAATTTTTGACAGTTTTATTAATATGTGTCTTGGGGTATTTCTCCTTGGATTTATCCTGTATGGGACTCTCTGTGCTTCGTGGACCTGATAAACTATTTCCTTTCCCATATTAGGGAAGTTTTCAACTATAATCTCTTCAAATATTTTCTCAATCACTTTCTTTTTCTCTTCTTCTTCTGGAACCCCTATAATTCGAATGTTGGTGCGTTTAATGTTGTCCCACTGGTCTCTGAGACTGTCCTCAGTTCTTTTCATTCTTTTTGCTTTATTCTTCTCTGCAATAGTTATTTCCACTATTTTATCTTCCAGGTCACTTATCTGTTCTTCTGTCTCAGTTATTCTGCTATTGATCCCTTTTAGAGTATTTGTCATTTCATTTATTGTGTTGTTCATCGTTGTTTGTTTCATCTTTAGTTCTTCTAAGTCCTTGTTAAATGTTTCTTGCATTTTGTCTATTCTATTTCCAAGATTTTGAATCATCTTTACTATCATTATTCTGAATTGTTTTTCAGGTAGACTGCCTATTTCCTCTTCATTTGTTAGGTCTGGTGGGATTTTATCTTGCTCCTTCATATGCTGGTGTTTTTCTGTCATCTCATTTTGCTTATCTTACTGTGTTTAGAGTCTCCTTTTTGCAGGCTGCAGGTTTGTAGTTCCCGTTGTTTTTTGTGTCTGTCCCCCATGGCTGAGGTTGTTACAGTGGGTTGTGTAGGCTTCCTGGTGGAGGGGACTAGTGCCTGTGTTCTGGTGGATGAGGCTGAATCTTGTCTCTCTGATGGGCAGGTCCACGTCTGGTGGTGTGTTTTGGGGTGTCTGTGGACTTATTATGATTTTAGACAGCCTCTCTGCTAATGGGTGGGGTTGTGTTCCTGTTTTGCTAGTTGTTTGGCATAGGTTGTCCAGCACTCTAGCTTGCTGGTCATTGAGTGAAGTTGGGTGCTGGCGTTCAGATGGAGATCTCTGGGAGATTTTCACCATTTGATATTATGTGGAGCTGGGAGGTCTCTCGTTGACCAGTGTCCTGAGGTTGGGTCTCCCACCTCAGAGGCACAGCACTGACTCCTGGCTGCAGCACCAAGAACCTTTCATCCACATGGCTCAGAATAAAAGGGAGAAAAAGTAGAGAGAAAGAATTAGTATAAGTAGGAGGAAAGAAAAAAAGAAAGAAAGAAAGAAAGAAAGACAGACAGAAAGAAAGAAAGAAAGAAAGAAAGAAGTGAAGGAAGGAAGGAAGGAAGGAAGAAGAAAAGAAGGAAAGAAGGAAAGAAAGAAAGAAAGAAAAGAAAGAGGAGGGAGGGACAGTGGGATGAAGAAAGGAAGGAAGGAAGGAGGGAAGGAAGCAAGAAAGAAAGAAAGAAAGAAAGAAGATAAACTAAAATAAAATAGAGTAAAATATGATAAAGTTATTAATTAAAAATAATTATTAAGAAAAAAATTAAAAAAAAAACTGACTTATAGAACCTTAGGAGAAATGGTGGAAGCAAAGCTATACAGACAAAATCTCATACAGAAGCATACACATACACACTCACAAAAAGAGGAAAAGGGGAAAAAATCATAAATCTTGCTCTCAAAGTCCACCTCCTCAATTTGGGATGATTCGTTGTCTATTCATGTATTCCACAGATGCAGGGTATATCAAGTTTATTGTCGAGCTTTAACCTGCTGCTTCTGAGGCTGCTGGGAGAGATTTCCCTTTCTCTTCTTTGTTATCAAAGCTCCCAGGGGCTCAACTTTGGATTTGGCCCCACCTCTGCATGTAGGTCGCCGGAGGGTGTCTGTTCTTCTCTCAGACAGGACGGCGTTAAAGGCGCCGCTGATTCGGGGGCTCTGGCTCACTCAACCCGGGGGGAGGGAGGGGCACAGAATGCGGAGCAAGCCTGCGGCGGCAGAGACCGGCAGGACATTGCACCTGCCTGAGGCGTGCCGTGCGTTCTTCCAGGGAAGTTGTCCTTGGATCCCGGGAACCCGGCAGTGGCCGGCTGCACTGGCTCCCCAGAAAGGAGGTGTGGATAGTGACCTGTGGTCGCACACATGCTTCTTGGCGGTGGCAGCAGCAGCCTTAGCATCTCCTGCCTGTCTCTTGGGTCCGTGCTTTTAGCCTCGGCTCGCGCCCATCTCTGGAGCTCCTTTAAGCAGCGCTCTTAATCCCATCTCCTCGCGCACCAGGAAACAAAGAGGGAAGGAAAAGTCTCTTGCCTCTTCGGCAGCTCCAAACCTTTTCCCGGACTCCCTCCCAGCTAGCCATGGTGCACTAACCCCTTCAGGCTGTGTTCACGCTGCCAGACTGAAGCCGGAGCCTCAGCTCACAGCCCCGCCCGCCCCAGCGGGTGAGCAGACAAGCCTCTCGGACTGGTGAGTTCTGGTCGGCACCTATCCTCTGTGCGGGAATCTCCCCACTTTGCCCTCCGCATCCCTGTTGCTGCACTCTCCTCCGCGGTCCCGAAGCTCCCCCCCTCCACCGCCCGCAGTCTGCACCCACGAAGGGGCTTCCTAGTGTGTGGAAACCTTTCCTCCTTCACAGCTCCCTCCCACTGGTGCAGGTCCCGTCCCTACTCTTTTGTCTCTGTATTTTCTTTTTTTCTTTTGCCCTACCCAGGTACGTGGGGAGTTTCTTGCCTTTTGTGAGGTCTGAGGTCTTCTGCCAGCATTCAGTAGGTGTTCTGTAGGAGTTGTTCCACGTGTAGATGTATTTCTGGTGTATCTGTGGGGAGGAAGGTGATCTCCGCGTCTTACTCTTTCGCCGTCTTCCCCTTGTCTCAAAGGCTTGACCTTTTTGGACTCCATTACGTTCATCTGTAAAATAGAGTTATGTTTCAGGGCTGTTTGAGGATAAAAGGCAAAGGTAATCGTAAAGCACATGGGACAGCTCCTGGTATATACTAGATATCCAACAAATGATAGATGATATTATAATTGAGCTGGGTTGAGGAATTGATACTTAAGAGAAGTGCTTGTAAACCATTCTCTGGAAAAAAATGAGTTTTTAGACAGATGTATAACTTCATTTAATATTTATTGTGTACCTACAATTTTCTAGGAAAATGTGTAAAACAATAAAAAAGATAGGTTTCCTGCCTTCACAGATCTTGAAACTGAATAGAAGAAACAACAAATAAACAATTATAATGTGGTAAGCAATATAATGGAGATGGAAGTATGAGAGGATGGCATGAGAAAACACAGCAGTGCTATCTAACCCAGATTTCAGAGGCAAGAGAGGATTTTTGGAGGAGGTCACGTATAAATTGAAAACTGATGGAGAAGTAGGAGTTGGTCAGATGGAAGGAGACTTATGTTTTGGAAAGATCACTCTGGCTACAGTTCATGTAGTACATTGGAACAAATGTAGAAAGTTCAGTTAAGAGGCTATTTCAGAATTCCACCAAAGAGATGATGGTGAGGGAGTCAAAGGAATATACAGAATCATGACAAATTAAGAAGTAGAATTGTCAAGATTTCGTTATTAGATATGGTGTGTGAGGGACAGGAGGGTCATGGACAACTAGGTGCCTACTTGTGTCATCCACTGAGATGGGGAACACAGGAGGAGGAAACAATAATGAGTTCAGTTTTGGATATATTGAATTTGAGATGTTTGTGGACCTTCCAGTTGAGAGTGTCAATTAAGCAGTTATATATGCTTATTTGAATCTTGGGGGAAAGATCTGGATTTAGGAAAGGGGAATCAAACCTAGAGGTGGTAGATGAACCCATGGGAATAAATTAAATCATCCAGAAAAAGTATTTGGAGTAAAAATAGAAGTGGGACAGGGACAGGTTCCTGAGAAACACCAAAATTCAAGAAGCAAGCAGAGAAAGTAGAACTTCAAAGGAGAATGACAAAAAGTGACTGAAGAGATAAGAAGGAATACTGGCAAAGACAGTATTATGCAAGCCATGGGAGGAGACCACTCAGGAAAGAAGGGTTACTAATATCAAATGCTGACATAAAGGTAAATGAGTAAAGAAATGAAAAGTGTTATTTTTATTTGGCAATAAGAAGATTGTGATGTTAATATCATGTCGTTGACTTTCACTGAAGGATGAAATAGGACCAAATGACAAACATCATAACAGATCCTATAAAACTGCTACTACTGAAAACTTGAGTCTTTAATGTGTTTCCCTGTTCATAATATACATATACACTTACTACAATCTTATTAGAGACTAGTGCCAGGAAAACTTTTCTCTCTTCCATGCATCCATTCCACAGATGGACATTGAATATCTATGTATAACCCACTGATGAATACTTGGGATACCAAATGAGTTGAGTCATAGTCCCTACTCTCAATAAACTCATTAAAACTTCATTAATTCATTAATACAATATATATTTATTAAGCTCCTACCATGTGCCAGGCCCTGTGCTAACCACAAAATGGGTATAGTCCCTACCTGCATGTGGCTTATAGTTTATTTCCTAAAAAACTGTTATGCTTTCATTTGTTGGGCAGTGGTCACTGTATAACTATCACATTTTCCTTTTTGTTTTCACATCCAGGAACACTCAAATTATATTAACTTAGATATCTGGAATAATCCTATCTCACTCCACCCAAATTATTTGGTATGGCCTTTTAACCTTCTTTTAAAAGCTCTAGGGCTTCCCTGGTGGCGCAGTGGTTGAGAGTCCGCCTGCCGATGCAGGGGACATGTGTTCATGCCCCGGTAAGGGAGGATCCCACATGCCGTGGAGTGGCTGGGCCCGTGAGTCATGGCCGCTGAGCCTGCGCATCCGGAGCCTGTGCTCTGCAACGGGAGAGGCCACAACAGTGAGAGGCCTGCGTACCACAAAAAAAAAAAAAAAAAAAATCCTTGTTGAAAGAATCTAGAGTATAAATAAGAAACGAAGGAATATAAGGAATATACACAAACAAATAAATAATAAGAATGGTAAGAAATGGAAACAGAGCCCTTATCAGCTATTCTGTTTTCGTTAGATGGCCTTCACATAACAATTATCCTTTGATTTCACTTATTCTGTCCATCTCCTACTTTCTAATCACCCCACTAGGAAAACTAATTTTAACTTCCATATTACTTACTGAAACAGAATAGGATTATATAAATATACTCCTTCAACTACATATCATTCAGATCCATGAGCTAAGGTCAAAGAGGAGAACAGTGTGGGGAATATAAATAAATGAATGATTCAAACAGCGTAACACCTTTTTGAGAACAAATGATGCTTTGTTTAGGGATTCTCCCTGTTCTCCCCTCTACCTTCAGAATACTTAGTTTTACCTGCTAATTTATTGCTCAGTTCCTTGGTGTGTTATATGTTGGTTAGGGAGGGAGGTAGATGTGGAGAGAATAGACATCAGATCTGTTTCATCCCAGTGCTTGATGTCTGGGAATGTGATTTCTAGTATAGTACTTAGGACAGTAAAATCCCACATTAATAAAAATTTTGTTTACCTCATAGAGTTTATTGAAGAAGGATTTTATCTCCTTGTTTATATGGTGAGAATTGATGGCACTATGGAATAAGTAAGTCTGTTTATATGCATTTTTCTGTTTTATTTTAAAAAGGAAGTACATAATGAGAGTCAGGAAAATTACCAATAGAGCCTACATATTAAACTGATTAGGGGAGAAAAACAAATTTTAAAAAACCTTAATTCAGCCCAAACCATATCATAGAGTGTCAGCCTCCATGAGCACTTCATGGAAATAAGACCTTTCCCTTCATGATGCTTTCTATGTCCCCATAGCCCTGATTTGGGTTAGCACATCATTTAACAATGCTGAGGCTAACGGATCACATAACACTCCCTTTGAAATTGTTCTCTTCTACTAGACCCTTTATGAAAGGGGTTGTGGAGACTATAAGTAGGCCTAGGACAAGAGAATCTTGTTGCTTGTCAGTGAGAAAAAAAATAGTTTCATTTGTTTCCTTTAATTTCCCAATTTCCAATTTGTGGAGGCCAAAGCTTGCTTCTCAGAAATAGACATCACAAGGGCATGCAGAAAACAATTTGGAGGTGGAGTGTCCCTTTGTTACTGTTTGGATGGGCAGCTCTGTTTGCTGATTTCCATGTATGGTTCCTATCAGTTTCTTCTCTCTTCCTTCCGTCAACCCCAAGTTGCCTTGACAATCTTTTCTCAAACACACAAGCAGCAACTAGTATGATTATGAAGACCAGATCATTCTAGAATGAGAACAGACTACCTTTTTCTATGGACTTCAGCCTAGAGAAGCTGAACTTAATGACTAGCTTGGTTGTCTATAGTTCAGATGTGGCCTGATAAAAAAATAGTATGTGGAAATGGGAGCCCAAAGTCAAAATTTTCTAAGACCTCCATCTCCAGCACTGTGGCCTTTAGAGCATTGACTTGGTTTATGCACTCCTGGTAATGCTTAGTAATGCCAATCCGACTGGAATAATCCTGTGGTGAATCAAGTCCACCTTGCAGATCTGCCTTATAAAGGCTTATGCTTAAAGGACATACTTTTTCCAGATACCTCCTGTATTTCCTGTTTTTTTTTAAAAAAATTATTTATTGGGTTGTTCCAGGCCTTAGTTGCAGCATGCAGGCTGCTTAGTTGAGGCAGGTGGGCTCCTTAGTTGTGGCATGTGGGCTCCTTAGTTGTGGCATGCAAACTCTTAGTTGCTGCATGCATGTGGGATCTAGTTCCCTGACAGAGATCGAACCCGAACCACATGCATTGGGAGCGTGGAATCTTATCCACTGCACCCCAAGGGAAGTCCCTTGTATTTCCTTTTCATATAATTAGAATCCATCTATTTATGTATCTAAATATATATCTGTCTATCATATGTCTATTATCCATATCTTTTTGTGTGCTTCAGTTACTGTCTGGTAGCAGTGTCTCAAATGGTGAGTATGGTGTTAAGGGTAAATTTAGAAGGAGAAGGTAGATCTTTCATTTCTGTGCCATGTTCACAATTATTGCCTTAGGTGGCACTAGAACTGGGTAGAGATAGAAATCAAAGATGGGCACAGTTTGTGCTCTAAAAGGCAAGGTAATTGATAGGTTGCTAGGACAGATAACAGGGCAAATAACCTAATAAGAAGGTCCTGGAAAGAATAATCCAGAAAGGGAGCTAATACTGGGAGTCTGGGAATATAGTCAGAGATCACAAGTTGAGAATATTGGGACTGTTATGAGATAACCTGAAATATTCTACCCACTATTGTAGAGATACCCATTCAGGGCTGATTTTTTTAGGCTGCATCGTCTTTTCTTTCCTCTCTTGCTTCCTTTAGTTGCATTAAAAAAGAATTTGTGAGACACTATGTTCTGGACAGTGGATTTGTTCCCTAAGTACCTTAAAAATGTCTCTGTTAAATTTACATAAGGTCTATAGTTCTTAGCTCTTTCAAATCATTTGTATGCTGTATCTCTTTATTTCCTTGCTTCTACTGTAGATTTACCAAAGTAGTTGAAGATGAGTCAAGTTTAAGATAATATAACAATGAAGATATTGGAAATTTGTTGGACACTTACTATGTTCCAGGTAGTTCCTTACATACATCATCATAATAATCCTGTGGTGAAAACAGAGTAAGTATTATTATCTCCATTTGCAGATAATTCTGGCTCAGAGAAGTTAAGTAACTTGCCTAAGGTCACACAGTTAGTGGGCAGCTGAAAATATTCAAACACAGATGTGCCTAATAATAATAATTCCAGGTGCTTGGGTTCAATAGCAGTGAATGAAGGTGCTTAGATTGCTTCAGGACTGGGGTTTAGTAGTGCAGATATGATTCGGATAAAAGGATAAGGGAATTGAGAGTCCTGGGAAAGAGAGAAATTGAGGTCCATAGTGTCCAAACTAGATAGAGGAGGAAGTGAAGAGAGAGAGAAGTTATGCACAGGGATAAAAGGAGGGGTTGAATGACTTATTGTAGGTCAGAGAATAAGAATAGAAAAAGGAGTAAGAGAACAGAAGGTAGATTGTCTTGGGGTCCATTAGGGAGATGTCTGCATTTTTGTCTCATAGGTAAAGCAGTTTTTGCCCATGGCAGTGTTCAGATGTGGCCAGAGGAGCAGGTGGCTGAAACAGAGTTTGTAAAAATTTATTTCTAGTTAAAAAGGTCAAGGAACAATTGGGCTAAGGTAGTGGTTGGACTATTTATACGGACATGAAAATCTCTCTAAATCACATCCGAATTTAAAGTCTTAAAGCAGCTTGGAGCTAGAGTCCTCATAAAAGGACTGAAGCAGTGATCAACAGATAGCATCAAAGCAGAAGGAGAGGATGATATGGCATTTATCTCAAAGGACAACAATTGTGGTAAATAATAAAGGGAGATTTTTGGTCTTGAAGTTGCAAGGAGAGCAAGGAGACTACTAATGCCTCCCCTGGAGATGTGGAGATCACTAGAGAACCAGAGTCACTATTTGATGAAGGTGCAAGAGAGCCAGTCAACTCAAGATTTTCTAATCGTCTCAAATAGAGATTTGAGATTGACCTTTTATTATTTATTGTATTTGTTGATTAGAATTTATTTTTCTCTATTTTTATCTTTACACATGGATAAAAGGAGGGTTTTATTTTGTTCTCAGAAATAAACCCAAACACTTTGAGGCAGTGTGAAATTTTTGAAAGAAAATTTTACTAGAATTCAAGGATCTAATTTTTGTACCTTTATTCATTTAACTCATCATGATCATTTTGTTCTGTAGCTCCATGGTCCTGGGCAGGCAAAAATAGGTGCTATCCCTGGAGTAAGGTGGTATGTCTTTAGGTGGCCCTAGTTAAATGCAAATAAATATTGAACTTTGGAAGAGTAACATATTTATAACCATTATCATTCATGGAATGCAGAGATGTGTAAGTGAAGTTTGGGAGGAGGCAAGAAAAGTTCTTCAGCTTGAACAAAAATGTGAACATGAATATGAGGTGTTACCAGGCTGGATGACAAGGGACGGGCCTAGTTGAGTAGTTTTTGTTGTAATGGTGGGAGTAAGAGTGGTGAAGCACACAGGCTAAATATCCAGAGGCTATTTGTGGTAGCCAATGGGTAGGCTGCTTTGAGGAAAGGGGATAATGAACTGAACATCTACTGTGTACAAAGCCTATGATATATATATATTTTTTTTTGCGGTACGTGGGCCTCGCACTGTTGTGGCCTCTCCTGTTGCGGATCACAGGCTCTGGACGCGCAGACTCAGCAGCCATGGCTCACGGGCCCAGCCGCTCCGCGGCATGTGGGACCTTCCCAGACCGGGGTACGAACCCGTGTCCCCTGCATCGGCAGGCGGACTCTCAACCACTGCGCCACCAGGGAAGCCCGCCTATGATATTTATCATACCAATTTATTCCTCACAAAAACCCTGTAAAGTGGTTGTTCTTATTTTACAGAAGGAAAAAAAGAAAGATCAGAAAAGTTAATAAAATGTCTAAGGTCACACAGCTAGTAAATGGTAGAGCTGGGATTCCAATCCAGGTTTAAATCCAAAGCCCATCTTCTTAATCATTCCAAACTGCAACTTTGCATTAGTAAGTCTAAATAGACTAAAGAAGAAGGAAGGTTATAAGGTGAATCAGTATAAAATAAGAATTAAGTGTATGGACTCTGGAGTCGGACTTCCTGGACTGGCATTCCTGTTCTACCATTTATTAATTATGCAAATAGGAAAGTCATTCAAGCTCTCTGATGTTTAGTTTCTTCATCTGTAAAGCAGAGATGTTAATATCTATTTCCCAGGGATACTGTGAAAATTTAATGGGTTAATCTATATAAATCATTGTATACAATAAATATTAACCAATAAAGGAATAAATATTAACTAATAAAATAACCAGATATCAGGAAGAATTTCTATATTAATTTATTAAGGTGTAAGAAGCCCAGGAGAAACTTTGTCCACGTCACAATTATGTTATGGGTCAGTACTTTTTTTGGGGGGGAGGGTGGTGGTACGCGGGCCTCTCATTGTTGTGGCCTCTCCCGTTGCGGAGCACAGGCTCTGGACGCGCAGGCTCAGCGCCCATGGCTCACGGGCCAAAGCCGCTCCGCGGCATGTGGGATCTTCCCGGACCGGGGCACGAACCTGTGTCCCCTGCCCTGGCAGGCGGACTCTCAACCACTGCACCACCAGGGAAGCCCTGGGTCAGTACTTTTATGAATGTGTGAGTGCCAATTACCAATGAGTGTTTCTTCTTCAAGAGGTTTTTTTAATCTGGCCCTTGGTAAATATTAGCAATGTGGTTCTTGTCCTCTGTTTATGACAATAGACAGAACCAAATATAATTTATGTGTCTTTGGTTTTACCCCCTTGTTAAACAGTCGACTCAGTCAAGTAACTTGCCTAATTACTAGGAAAAAATAGTTGAATTGCCAATTTACACTTTTGGTGCTAGGTCAATTAATAAATCAGAAGAAACACACAACAACATAATTTTATTAAAATTTTCACTTTTCATCCATATAGGCATCCACCATAGAGAACTGGCACCCATAATGTTTTCTTTACTCTCAGGTACCTATTAGCTCTAAGAAGTACAAATTATCATATGTCCTGGGAAAAGAATAATAAAAAGAAGGTGCACTAATCCTACTGAAATTGGGACTCTGTAGATCTGATATTTTCTGAGGTCTTCAAAGAGCTTTGAAAGATTTCAGAGAGTAAGAGAATTCCATTTTTTTATGTGAAAACAGACTTCTGCCACCCAACTGAGTGTGTGGCATCTTCCAGATTTTGCCAGCATTGGCTTATGATCTGAGCTATACACTCACTGAAGCAAGGTGGGACTCTAAGAGGAAAAACTTTAAAGTCTAAGTGTGTTTACTTTTCATTTTGGTGAAAGTTTGGGCTACATTCAGTTGAACAAGGGTTTGCTGATTTCCTTAATTCTACTTCTCCTCAGAGCTAATTCCTCATAGAAACCAGTATTTGTATATACTCATTATTTTTCCTCAGTGGGCAGAAGCTTCCACAAATGTGCAGCTGGATATTTGTTTCCATTTCACACATTTCCAGACACTTATTAGTTAAAAGCAACTTTTGTTAACTGAAAGAGTTTGAATCAGCCCCAAAGTACAAAGGAGAGATTCCATGGAACAAGAGTCAGACTCAATTACTTGTAGTTAGGTAGATAGACAGGTCTACCCCATTCTACCTTCTGATTTCTGCTATTTCTCCTCAGAATCCATCTTACAACTAGAGAGCATTGAGGAGTGGGCCATATTACATTTAAATGTATACCTTCCCCCTCAGCTATGCATTTCCCAACTTCAGTCAAAGTGAAACAGAATCAATAAAATTGTTTCATCTGCTATCTTTCTACTTTCACTGTATTCCTAAGCAGAAATCATTTGGTTATTATCAACGTGGTCAAAGTAAATTCATTCAATACTCACAGGATCAACACCACCTTTGAACAGACGTGGGCAGGTGAGGAAAGAAAATCTTGGTCCCCCTTCCTATGATCAAACTGGGAAAATGAGAAGGACATGTTTACTATCTAAAACAGGTGGTAAATAATTAAGAAGTTGATTAAGCCTTGGAAACAACAAATAGAATTGGAATGAAGAGAAGGGAGATCTCAATGGAGAATTATCAGAGAATATTTCATAGAGGAATGTAATTAGGACTTGAGTGTGGGTAGGAATAGGATAGATAGAGGAAATAATAATAAAATACTAGGTGGGGGTAGGGGAAGCTGCATAGAATGAACAAAACACCTGAAGATAGACAAAGGAATGTACATGGGACTATAATGAGACGACCTGGGAGGAAGCAAAAGTATTGAGGTGGCAGTCTTATTTAAATCACAGTTAGATTATTCTCCATTGAATGAAGTGAGTGAATGGAAAGTCGGTAAAGATTGTTAAAATACAGATTGCTGGGCCTCACTCCCAGAGTTTCTGATTTCGTAGGTCTAGGTGCAGGCAGAAATCTTGCAGTTATTTATTTATTTACTTACTTACTTTTATTATTTATTTATTTATTTATTTTTACATCTTTATTGGAGTATAATTGCTTTACAATGGTGTGTTAGTTTCTGCTTTATAACAAAGTGAATCAGTTATACATATACATATGTTCCCATATATTTTCCCTCTTGCGTCTCCCTCCCTCCCACCCTCAATATCCCACCCCTATAGGTGGTCACAAAGCACGGAGTTGATCTCCCTGTGCTATGCCACTGCCTCCCACTAGCTATCTATTTTACGTTTGGTAGTGTATATATGTCCACGCCACTCTCTCACTTTGTCACAGCTTACCCTTCCCCCTCCCAATATCCTCAAGTCCATTCTCTAGTAGGTCTGTGTCTTTATACCCATCTTACCCCTAAGTTCTTCATGACATTTTTTTCCTTAGATTCCATATATAAGTGTTAGCATACGGTATTTGTCTTTCTCTTTCTGCCTGACTTCACTGTGTATAACAGACTCTAGGTCCATCCACCTCACTACAAATAACTCAATTTCATTTCTTTTTATGGCTGAGAAATATTCCATTGTATATATGTTCCACATCTTCTTTATCCATTCATCTGATGATGGACACTTAGTTTGTTTCCATCTCCTGGTTATTGTAAATAGAGCTGCAATGAATATTTTGGTACATGACTCTTTTTGAATTATGGTTTTATCAGGGTATATGCCCCATACTGGGATAGCTGGGTCATATGGTAGTTCTATTTGTAGTTTTTTAAGGAACCTCCATATTGTTCTCCATAGTGGCTGTACCAATTCCCATTCCCACCAGCAATGCAAGAGTGTTCCATTTTCTCCACACCATCTCCAGCATTTATTTTTTCTAAATTTTTTGATGATGGCCATTCTGACCGGTGTGAGATGATATCTCATTGTAGTTTTGATTTGCATTTCTCTAATGATTTTGAGCATTCCTTCATGTGTTTGTTGGCAATCTGTATATCTTCTTTGGAAAAATGTCTATTTAGGTCTTCTTCCCAGTTTTGGATTGGGTTGTTTGTTTTTTTGCTATTGAGTTGCATGAGCTGCTTGTAAATTTTGGAGATTAATCCTCTGTCAGTTGCTTCATTTGCAAAATTTTCTCCCATTCTGAGGATTGTCTTTTGGTCTTGTTTATGGTTTCCTTTGCTGGGCAAAAGCTTTGAAGTTTCATTAGGTCCATTTGTTTATTGTTGTTTTTATTTCCATTTCTCTAGGAGGTGGGTCAAAAAGGATCTTGCTGTAATTTATGTCATAGAGTGTTCTGCCTATGTTTTCCTCTAAGAGTTTGATAGTTTCTGGCCTTACATTTAGGTCTTTAATCCATTTTGAGCTTATTTTTGTGTATGGTGTTAGGGAGCGTTCTCTTCTCATACTTTTACATGCACCTGTCCAGTTTTCCCAGCACCACTTATTGAAGAGGCTGTCCTTTCTCCACTGTACATACCTGCCCCCTTTATCAAAGATAAGTTGACCATATTTGAGTAGGTTTATCTCTGGATTTTCTATCCTGTTACATTGATCTATCTTTCTTTTTTGTGCCAGTACCATACTGTCTTGATTACTGTAGCTTTGTAGTATAACCTGCAGTCAGGGAGCCTGATTCCTCCAGCTCCGTTTTTCATTCTCAAGATTGCTTTGGTTATTCGGGGTCTTTTGTGTTTCCATACAAATTGTGAATTTTTTTGTTCTAGTTCTGTAAAAAATGCCAGTGGTAGTTTGATAGGGATTACATTGAATCTGTAGATTGCTTCGGGTAGTTGAGTCACTTTCACAATGTTGATTCTTCCAATCCAAGAATATGGTATATCTCTCCATCTATTTGTATCATCTTTAATTTCTTTCATCAGTGTCTTATAATTTTCTGCATACAGGTCTTTTGTCTCCTTAGGTAGGTTTATTCCTAAATATTTTATTCTTTTTATTGCAGTGGTAAATGAGAGTGTTTTCTTCATTTCACTTTCAGATTTTTCATCATTAGTGTATAACAATGCCAGAGATTTCTGTGCATTCATTTTGTATCCTGCTACTTTACCACATTCATTGGCTAGCTTTAGTAGTTTTCTGGTAGCATCTTTAGGATTTTCTATATATAGTATCATGTCTTCTACAAATAGTGACAGTTTTAATTCTTCATTTCCGATTTGGATTCCTTTTATTTCCTTTTTTTCTCTGATTGTTGTGTGTAAAATTCCCAAAACTGTGTTGAATAAGCATGGTGAGAGTGGGCTACCTGGCCTTGTCCTTAGTCTTAGTGGAAATGCTTTCAGTTTTTCACCATTGAGGAGGATGTTGGCTGTAGTTTTGTCATATATGGCCTTTAGTATGTTGAGGAAAGTTCCCTCTATGCCTACTTTCCGCAGGGTTTTTATCGTAAATGGATGTTGAATTTTGTTGAAAGCTTTCTCTGCATCTATTGAGATGATCATATGGTTTTTCTCCTTCAGTTTGTTAATATGGTGTATCACGTTGATTGATTTGCGTATATTGAAGAATGCTTGCATTCCTGGAATAAACCCCACTTATCATGGTGTATGATCCTTTTAATGTGCTGTTGGATTCTGTTTGCTAGTATTTTGTTGAGGATTTTTGCATCTATGTTCATCAGTGATATTGGCCTGTAGTTTTCTTTCTTTGTGACATTCTTGTCTGGTTTTGGTACCAGGGTGATGTTGGCCTCATAGAATGATTTTGGGAGTGTTCCTCCCTCTGGTATATTTTGTAAGATTTTGAGAAGGATAGGTGTTAGCTCTTCTCTAAATGTTTGATAGAATTCACCTGTGAAGCCATCTGGTCCTGGGCTTTTGTTTGTTGGAAGTTTTTTTTTTTTTTTTTTTTTTTTTTTTTTTTGCAGTACACGTTTCTGTCACTGTTGTGGCCTCTGCAATTGTGGAGCACAGGCTCCGGACGTGCAGGCTCAGCAGCCATGGCTCACAGGCCCAGCTGCTCCGTGGCATGTGGGATCTTCCCGGACCGGGGCATGGACCCGTGTCCCCTGCATCGGCAGGTGGACTCTCAACCACTGAGACACCAGTGAAGCCCTGTTGGAAGATTTTTAATCACAGTTTCAATTTCAGTGCTTGTGATTGGTATGTTCATATTTTCTATTCCTTCCTGGTTCAGTCTTGGCAGGTTGTGCATTGCTAAGAATGTATCCATTTCTTCCAGGTTGTCTATTTTATTGGCAGATAGTTGCTTGTAGTAATCTCTCATGATCTTTTGTATTTCTTCAGTGTCAGTTGTTACTTTTCCTTTTTCATTTCTAATTCTATTGATTTGATTCTTCTCCCTTTTTTTCTTGATGAGTCTGGCTAATGGTTTATCAACTTTGTTTATCTTCTCAAAGAACCAGCTTTTAGTTTTATTAATCTTTGCTGTCGCTTCCTTCATTTCTTTTTCATTTATTTCTTATCTAATCTTTATGATTTCTTTCCTTCTGCTAAATTTGTGGTCTTTTTGTTCTTCTTTCTCTAATTACTTCAGGTGCAACGTTAGGTTTTTATTCGAGATGTTTGCTATTACTTAAGGTAGGACTGTATTGCTGTAAGCTTCCCTCTTAGAACTGCTTTTGCTGCATCCCAAAGGTTTTGGGTCATCGTGTCTCCCTTGTTATTTGTTTGTAGGTATTTTTTTATTTCCTCTTTGATTTCTTCAGTGATCACTTCGTTATTAAGTAGTGTATTGTTTAGCCTCCATGTGTGTGTATTTTGTACATATCTTTTCCTGTAATTGACATCTAGTCTCATAGCATTGGGGTCAGAAAAGATACTTGATATGATTTTAATTTTCTTAAATTTACGAAGGCTTGATATGTGACCCAAGATATGATCTATCCTGGAGAATGTTCCATGTGCACTTGAGAAAAATGTTTATTCTGTTGTTTTTAGATGGAATGTCCTGTAAATATCAATTAAGTCCATCTTGTTTAATGTATCATTTAAATCTTGTGTTTCCTTATTTATTTTCATTTTGGATGATCTGTCCATTGGTGAAAGTGGGGTGTTAAATTCCCCTACTCTGAATGTGTTACTGTCAATTTACCGTTTTATTGCCGTTAGTATTTGCCTTCTGTATTGAGATGCTCCTATGTTGGGTGCATAAATATGTAGAATTGTTATATCTTCTTCTTGGATCGATCCCTTGATCATTATGTAGTGTCCTTCTTTGTCTCTTGTAATAGTCATTATTTTAAAGTCTATTTTGTCTCATATGAGAATTGCTACACCAGCTTTCTTTTGGTTTCCATTTGCAAGGAATATCTTTTTCCATCCACTCACTTTCTGTCTCTATGTGTCCCTAGGTCTGAAGTGGGTCTCCTGTAGACAGCATATATATGGGTCTTGTTTTTGTATCCATTCAGCCAATCTGTGTCTTTTGGTGGGAGCATTTAATCCATTTACATTTAAGGTAATTATCGATATGTATGTTCCTATTCCCATTTTCTTAATTGTTTTGTGTTTGTTATTGCAGGTCTTTTCCTTCTCTTATGTTTCTTGCCTAGAGAAGTTCCTTTAGCATTTGTTGTAAAGCTAGTTTGGTGGTGCTGAACTCTCTCAGCTTTTAATTTTCTGTAAATGTTTTAATTTCTCCATCAAATGTAAATGAGATCCTTGCTGAGTAGAGTAATCTTGGTTGTAGGTTTTTCTCCTTCATCTCTTTAAATATGTCCTGCCAGTCCCTTCTGGCTTTCAGAGTTTCTGCTGAAAGATCAGCTGTTAATCTTACAGGGATTCCCTTGTGTGTTATTTGCTTTTTTTTGGTACTTTTAATATTTTTCTTTGTATTTAATTTTTTAAAGTTTGATTAATATGAGTCTTGGCATGTTTCTCCTTGGATTTATCTTGTATTGGACTCTCTGTGCTTCCTGGGCTTGATTAACTATTTCCTTTCCCATATTAGGGTAGTTTTCAACTATAATCTCTTCAAATATTTTCTCCGTCCCTTTCTTTTTCTCTTCTTCTGGGACCCCTGTAATTCGATTGTTGGTGCATTTAATGTTGTCCCAGAGGTCTCTGAAACTGTCTTCAATTCTTTTCATTCTTTTTTCTTTATTCTGCTCTGCAGTAGTTTTTTCCACTATTTTGTCTTCCAGGTCACTTATCCGTTCTTCTCCCTCATTTATTCTGGTAGCGATCCCTTCTAGAGTATTTTTAATTTCATTTATGGTGTTGTTCATCATTGTTTGTTTCCTCTTTTGTTCTTCTAGGTTCTTGTTAAATGTTTCTTGCATGTTCTCTATTCTATATTCAAGATTTTGGATCATCCTTACTACCATTACTCTGAATTCTTTTTCAGGTAGACTCCATATTTCCTCTTCATTTGTTAGGTCTCATGGGTTTTTATCTTGCTCCTTCATCTTCTGTGTGTTTTTCTGTCTTCTTATTTTGCTTATCTTACTGTGTTTGGGGTCTCCTTTTGGCAGGCTGCAGGTTTGTAGTTCCCATTGTTTCTGGTGTCTGTCCCCAGTGGCTAAGGTTGGTTCAATGGGTTGTGTAGGCTTCCTGGTAGAGGGGACTAGTGCCTGTGTTTGGGTGGATGAGGCTGGTCCTTGTGTTTCTGGTGGGCACATCCACGTCTGGTGGTGTGTTTTGGGGTGTTTGTGGCCTTATTATGATTTTAGGCAGCCTCTCTTCTAATGGGTGTGGTTGTGTTCCTGTCTTGCTACTTGTTTGACGTAGGGTGTCCAGCACTCTAACTTGCTGGTTGCTGAGTAAAGCTGGGTGTTGGTGTTGAGTTGGAGGTCTCTGGGAGATTTTTGCTGTTTGATATTATGTGGAACTGGGAGGTCTCTTGTTGATCAGTGTCCTGAAGTTGGCTTTCCCACCTCAGAGGCACAGCACTGCCTCCTGGCTGCAGCACCAAGAGCCTTCATCCACACGGCTCAGAATAAAAGGAAAAAAATAGTAGAAAGAAAGAGGATAAAATAAAATAAAATAAGATAAAATAACATAAAGTTATTAAAATAAAAAAATAATTATTAAGAAAAAAATTTTTAAAAAGTAAAACAAAAAACAAACAAACAAAAAAACAGGTGGACAGAACCCTAGGACAAATGGTGAAAGCAAAGCTATACAGACAAAATTTCACACAGAAGCATACACATACACACTCACAAAAAGTGGAAAAATTAATAAATCTTGCTCTCAAAGTCCACCTCCTCAGTTTGGGATGATTCATTGTCTATTCAGGTATTCCACTGATGCAGGGTACATCAAGTTGTTTGTGGAGACTTAATCCGCTGCTCCTGAGACTGCTGGGAGAGACTTTTCTTTCTCTCTCTGTTCGCACAACTCCTGGGGTTCAGCTTTGGATTTGGACCCGCCTCTTCATGTAGGTTGCCTGAGGGCATCTGTTCTTCTTTCATAGAGGACGGGCTTAAAGGAGCCGCTGATTCAGGGGCTCTGGCTCACTCTGGCTGGGGGAATGAGGGGTACGGGGTGAGCCTTTGGCGACAGATGCCAGCAGGATGCTGCATCAGCCTGAGGTGTGCTGTGAATTCTCCCGGGGAAGTTGTCCCTGGATCCCAGGACCCTGGCAGTGGTGGGCTGCACAGGCACCCTGGAAGGGAGGTGTGGATAGTGACCTGTGCTCGCACACAGGCTTCTTGTTGGCAGCAGCAGCAGCCTTAGCGTCTCATGTGCGTCTCTGGGGTTCACGCTCTTTGCTGTGGCTCACGCCCATCTCTGGAGCTCTTTTAAGCGGTGCTCTTAATCCCCTCTCCTCGTGCACCAGGAAACAAAGAGGGAAGAAAAAGTCTCTTGCCTCTTCGGCAGGTGCAGACTTTTCCCGGAATCCCTCCCGGCACGCTGTGGTGCACTAACTCCTTCAGGCTGTGTTCACACTGGCAGTCCTCTTCCTGCGATCCGACCGAAGCCCGAGCCTCAGTTCGCAGCCCCACCTGCCCCGGCAGATGAGCAGACAAACCTCTCGGGCTGGTGAGCGCTGGTCAGCTCTGATCCTCTGTGCAGGAATCTCTCCGCTTTGCCCTCTGCACCCCTGTTACTGTGCTCTCCTCCGCGGCTCCGAAGCTTTCCGCCTCCACCACCCACAGTCTCCACCCACGGAGGGCCTTTCTAGTATGTGGAAACCTTTCATCCTTCACAACTCCCTCCCACTGGTGCAGGTCTCATCCCTATTATTTTGTCACTGTTTATTCTTTTTTTCTTTTGCCCTACCCTGGTACGTGGGGGAGTTTCTTGCCTTTTGGGAGTTCTGAGGTCTTCTGCCAGCATTCAGTGGGTGTTCTGTAGGAGTTGTTCCACGTGTAGATGTATTTCTGATGTATCTGTGGGGAGAAAGGTGATCTCCTCGTGTTACTCTTCTGCCATCGTCCCCCTCTCCCCTATAGTACAATTTTGAACTGACTTTTAAAACAATTTTGGAACTATATTTCAGGTTGCATTTGAGGGCGGGTGAATGAGAGAGAAGAGATAGGTTGTAGTTCAGAGAAGGCATCAGGAGACGTGGGTTCCGGTCTTCTTTTTACCTGGGTCACCTGTGTTCCTGGTTCTCTGGGGGCTTAGCCTGATTTTTTTTAAAAAAAAAAAATTATTTATTTTATTTATTTTTGGTTTTGTTGGATCTTCGCTGCTGCGCATGAGCTTTCTCTATTTGCAGCGAGTGGGGGCTACTCTTCATTGTAGTGCGCAGGCTTCTCATTGTGGTGGCTTCTCTTGTACAGAGCACAGGCTCTAGGTGTGTGGGCTTCAGTAGTTGCAGCATGTGGGATCAGTAGTTGTGGCTCATGGGCTCTAGAGCACAGGCTCAGTAGTTGTGGTGTATGGGCTTAGTTGCTCTGTGGCATGTGGGATCTTCCTAGACCAGGTATCGAACCCATGTCCCCTGCATTGGCAGGCAGATTCTCAATCACTGCATCACCAGGGAAGCCCCAGAATATTTGCATTTCTGACAAATTGCCAAGTGACTGATGTTGCTGCTCGGGAGACCACACAATGAGAACCAATGATCTAATCCAGAGAACTTTGAAACAGACAACTTTATTATCATTGTTCTTCAACCACAGATTAAATCTGTAAGATTAAGAAAAGTTACCTATAGGACTATCAAAGCTGTCTGTATCCATACATTTTTATAGTCGCCATTTCCCCAAATTAGAAGTGTTAATGGTATTCCAGCTGAAGATGATGATGTAGAATAATCCTGAACTCACATCCTCCATGGACACACTGAATCTACAGCCTCATATGTTTCCCTCAAGGAGTTTTATGTTGTCACGTCTTATATTTAGGTCTTTAAACCATTTTGGGTTTATTTTTGTATATGGTGTGAGTGTTCTAATTTTGTGGCAGGAATGGGGACCACTTCCAGGGCCCGAGAGTGGGCTCTTATCTAACACTTGGAAATGAATTGTCCAAGGAGACACACATGATGACAAAGCAAGAGACTTTATTGGGAAGGGGCATCCTGGTGGAGAGCAGGAGGGTAAGGGAACCCAGGAGGACTGCTCTGCGATGTGGCTTACAGTCTTGAGTTTTATGGTGATGAGATTAGTTTTCTGGTTGTCTCTGGCCAATCATTCTGAGTCAGGGTCCTTCCTGGTGGTACACGCATCACTGAGCCAAGCTGGATTCCAGCGAGGAGGATTCTAGGAGGTTGGTAGGACATATGGACATATGACCTTTCCTGAATTCTTCCGGTCGGTGGGAGCTTGTTAGTTCCATGTTCCCCAATAGGACCTGCTGTCATAAAATAATTCATGCAAATGGTTACTGTGGTGCCTGGCCAGGGTGGGTGGTTTCAGTCAGTGTTTCCCATATGTAGATGTACAGCTTTCCTAATACAACTTGTCACAGAGACTGTCTTTTCTGCATTGTATATTCTTGCCTCCTTTGTCATAGATTAATTGACCATTGGTGAGTGGGATTATTTATCTATTCTTCTCCATTGATCTAAATCACTGTTTTTGTGCCAATATCACATGTTTATATTGAATGTTACTGTAGCTTTGTAGTATAGCCTTAAGTCTGGAAGGGTGATGCCTTCCAGACTTAAGGCTATAGACACAGCTCTGTACTTTTCCTCAGGATTGCTTTGGCAATTCTGAGCCTTTTGTGATGCCACAAAATTTTAGGATTATTAGTTCTAGTTCTGTGAAACATGTCATGGATATTTTGATAGGGATAACATTAAATCTGTATATTGCTTTGGGTAGTATTTTCATTTAAATTATATTAATTCTTCCAACCAAGAGCATGGGATGTCTTTTCATTTCTTTGTATCACCTTCAATTTCCTTTATCAGTGTTCTATAGTTTTCAGTGTATAGGTCTTTCATGTCCTTGGTTAAGTTTATTCCTGGATATTTTATTTTAGTTTTTGGATGCAATTTTAAATGAGATTGTTTTTTACTTTCTCTTTCTGATACTTCATTATTAGTGTAAAGAAATGCAACAAATTTCTGTATATTAATTAGGAGTGCCTGTAAGGAACCATTTCCTGCTACCTTGCTGAATTCATTTATTAGTTCTAATAGTTTTTGTGTGGGGACTTTAGGGTTCTCTATATAGAATATCATGTCATCTGCAAATAGTAACAGTTTTACCTCTTACCTTCCAATTTGGATATATTTTACTTGTTTTTCTCATCTGATTGCTATGGCTAGCACTTCCAATACTATGTCAAATAGAAGTGTTGAGAGTGGGCATCCTTATCTTGTTCCTAAACTTAGCAGAGTAGCTTTCAGATTTTCACTGTTGAGTATTATGTTGGCTGTGGGTTTGTCATAAATGACTTTTATTATGTTGAGATATGTTCCTTCTGTACCCATTTTGGTGATGGTTTCTATCATGAATGAACGTTGAATTTTGTCAAATGCTTTTTCTGTGTCTATTGAGATGATCATGTGGTTTTTTTTCTTTCCTTTTGTTAATGTAGTGTATCACATTGATTGATTTGTGTTTGTTGAACCTCCTTGTGACCCTGGAATGTATCCAACTTGATCAGGGTGTATGATTCTTTTTATGTATTCATGGATTCCCTTTACTAATTTTTTTTTTTTTTTTTTTTTTTTGCGGTACACGGGCCTCTCACTGTTGTGGCCTTTCCCGTTGTGGAGCACAGGCTCCGGACGTGCAGGCCCAGCGGCCGTGGCTCACGGGCCCAGCCACTCCGCAGCATGTGGGATCTTCCCAGACCGGGCCATGAACCCGTGTCCCCTGCATCGGCAGGCAGACTCTCAACCACTGCACCACCAGGGAAGCCCCTTTTACTAATATTTTGATGGGAATATTTGCATCGCTATTCATCGAGGATATTGGCCTGTAATTTTCTTTTTTTTTACTGTCTTTGTCTGGTTTTCGTATCCAGGTGATGGTGGCTTCATAGAATGAATTTGGGAGTGTTCCCTTCTTCTCAATTTTTTGAAATAGTCTGAGAAGGATAGGTATAAGTTCTTCTTATATGTTTGGTAGAATTGTTTGGTAGAATTCCTCAGTCAAGCTGTCTGGTCCTGGACTTTGTTTTCATGTTTTCTTTTGTTTTTACAGATTCTATTTCATTTCTAGTGGTCAGTCTGTTCAATTTATCTGTTTCTTCTAGACTTGATTTTGGCAGCCTGTATGTTTCTAGAAACTTGTCAATTTTTTCTAGGTTGTCCAATTTGTTGGCATGTAACTGTTCATATTATTCTCTTATAGAGTTTTGTATATCTATGGTATCAGTAGTTATTTCTCCTCTTTTTTTTTTATTTTGTTTGTTTGGGTCTTCTCTGTTTTCTTCTTAGTGAGCCTGGCTAGAGGTTTGTCAATTTTGTTTATCTTTTCAAAAAACCAATTCTTGGTATTATGGCTCTTTCTATTTTTTTTAATCTCTATTTTGTTTGTTTCCTCTTTGACCTTTATTATTTCCTTCCTTTTGCTGACTGCGTTTTGTTTGGTCTTCGTTTTCTAATTCTTTTCAATGGTAGGTTACAGTGTTTATTTGAGATTTTTCTCGTTTCTTGAGGAAGGCCTATATCACTACGAACTTCCCTCTTAGAGCTGCTTTTGCTGCATTCCATAACTTTTGTAATGTTGTGTTTTCATTTTCCTTTGTCTAGAGGTATTTTCTGATTTCTTATTTGATTTCATCTTTGACCCATTGGTTTCTTAAGTAGAATATTATTTAGTCTCCATGTGTTCATTCTACTTTCATACCATTTTGACCAGAAAAGATGCTTGAAATAATATATATCATCAATTTGTTGAGGCTTGTTTCATGACCCAATATGTAGTCTATCCTGTAGAATGCTCCATGAATGCTTGAAAAGAATGTGTATTCTACTTTTTTTGGATGTACTGGCCTGTGGATATCAATTAAGTCCAAAAGGACTATTGTGTCATTTTAGGACCTTTGTTGCCTTAATGATTTTCTGTCTGAATGATCTGTCCATTGAGGTCGGTGGGGTGTTAAATTCTCCTACTATTGTTATATTATTGCCATTTCTTCCCTTTATGTCTGTTAGTATTTGTTTTATATAATTAGGTGCATATATGTGAATAAGTGTAATACCAATAAGTGTAATACCCTCCTCTTGTATCAGTCCCTTTATCATTTTAAAATGCTCTTCTTTGTCTTTCTTTATGGCCTTGGTTTTAAGGTCTACTTTGTCTTATATGAGTATTGCTATCCTCACTTGCTTGTCATTTCCATTTTCATGAAATATCTTTTCCCATCCTCTCACTTTCAGTCTGTGTGTCTTTTGCCCTGAAGTGAGTCTGTTGTAGGGAACATATTGTAGATTCTTGTTTATTTATCCAATCTGCCACTCTATGTTGTTTGATCAGAGCATTCAGTCCTTTGACATTTAAGGTAATTATTGATACATATGTACTTATTGCCATTTTAATCCTTGTTTTCCACTTGTTTTTGTAATTCTTCTTTGTTCATTTCTTCTTCTTTTTGCTCTTCCTTTTGTGGTTTGATGATTTTCTCTTCTATTATGCTTGAGTTACTTTATTTTCGTTATTTGTGAATCTATTGTATATTTTTGATTTGTGCTTACCATGGAGTTCAAGTATGTTGACCCATGACTATATCTACTTGCTTTAATCTGATATTCATTCAAAAGTTCAAACACATCTAAAAGATTTACATTTTTATACTCCATTCCCCCACATTTTGTGATTTTGATGTCCTATTTTACATCATGCTTATCCTTCTGCTGTTAATTGTAGTTAAAATCGTTTTTACAATTTTTTATTGTTTTTAATCTATGTATTGGCTTATTTGAGAGATCATTAATCCTTTTATATATTTACTTTTCCTATTGTGATTTTCTCTTTTCTATCCATTCTTGCTTCTTTTTTATTTAGATAATACCGTTCAATATTTCTTTTAGGCCAGGTTTAGTATTGCTGAGTTCTTTTAGTTTTTGTTTGTCTGAGAAATTCTTTATCTCTCTTTCTATTCTAAAATATAATCTTGATGGGTAAAGTATCCTAGGTTGCAGGGTTTTCTCTTTCAGGAGTTTAAATATATTATGCCACTCCTTTCTGGCCTGCAAAATTTCTGCAGAGAAATCAGCTGATAGCCTTATAGTGGGTTTCCTTGTTAATGCCTCTGTTTTTCTCCTACTGCCTTTAGAATCTTTTCTTTGTCTCTACCTTTTGCCATTTAATTATGCTATGTCTTGGTGTGGATCTGTTTGGGTTTCTCTTGTTTGGGATCCTCTGTGCTTCCCGTACCTGGGTATCTGTTTCCTTTTTTAGGTTTGGGAAGTTTTCAGCCATAATTTCTCCTTCAAATACATTTCAATCCCCCTTGCTCTCTCTACCCCTTCTGGAACCCCTATTATGTTTAGGTTGACACATTTTATATCACCCCATAGACCTTGTATGTTGCTTTAATTTTTTATCATTTTTCTTTTTTTCTGCTGTTCTGATTAGATGATTTCCATTACTCTGCCTTTCAGATCACTTATTCATTCTTCTGTGTCATTTAGTCTGCTATTCGTTGCTTATAGATTGTCTTTTCTCTCAGCAATTGAATTGTGCATTTCTGAGTGGTTCTTTATAGTTCCTGATTCCTTTTTTCAGTGATCTGTACTTCTGGCAATAATCTTAATTCAGTTAGCCTTTTTATTTAACCTCCTTTTTGAACCTGAGGTCTAGTAGATTGGTGAGCTCTGTTTTATTGTTTTTTCTTTCAGGGGATTTATCTTGTTCTTTTATTTGAGAGTAGACCCCTCTGCCTTTCCATTTTACTTAACTTTCTCTGTTTCTGTGAATTTAGGAGAAATAGTTATATACTGTGGTCTTGAAGGGGTGTTTTTATGTAGTAGCATCCCTGTGTAGACTGTGCATGTCCAATATTTTTGGTGTGAGGGCTGGTTTCATTACAGACAACAGCCACATCTTTCCTCAGTGTGTGCTGGCCATTTTCCCCTTGATAGGGGTTGTGGTTGGTGTTGTAGTATCTAGAGCCTGTGCTGGACATGAGATGGAACTTCCTCTCTGCTCCATGGTTGTCACTGCCCTGTCAGGGGATTGGTCTTCTCCCCTGTTGTTAGAGTAGAAGCCCTGAGGGTTGGGTTCAATCAGGCTCCATTGCCCTTGAGTACATGTTCTCACCCAAAGAAGGTTGTTGCTGAAGGAAGTGAGGCTTTTGCAGTCACAGAGGACTTATGTGCTGCCTGTGTAGGCATCCATGGTTCCACTCAGAAATAGCCCAAGATTGCATCCCTTTCTCTGTTGTGTTCATCCCAGATCTAGTGCAAGGCTGTGGTGTGGATTAGGCTGAGGCTGGCGTTGAGACATTGAGGCTGCAGGAATTGAGGTGGCTGCAATGCTGCTGCCTCAGATCTGAGCTGCTTTGGTGGCAGACTTCTCCCAGGACTTCTCTTCCCCAGATCTAGTGTTAACCTGAAGTGTAGAGTGGATGGAGCTAGGACACTTTCACTGGGAAATGAACCTCTGTGTACTCCTGAGTGTGGTGACAGTGGCCATCCCCACCTCATCCAGACCACATCCAAAACTCTCCAGACTGTCTCTGCATAGCTACGTCAAGTCCTCTCCCAGGACTGGTCTGCCAAAGATTCAGTGCTTAGGTGCTGCCCATTCCTGTGGCACTTCTTTGCATACACACTGACAATGCCCATCACAGCTATATCCACTGCCCTGTGTGCGTGCTGATGATGGCCTCCATAGCTCTGCCTGGATCATACCCCAGGCTCCCTGGTCTGTCTCTGCAGCTAGACTGAGTCTCTGCCCAGGTCTTGCACCAGGCTGTGGTATAGAGTGAATGGAGCCAGAGTGTTCACCTCTTTGGATTGGGAAATGCAGTGAGGTGGCAGCCGTTAGTGCAAGGCTCTCTCTGCCCTGATTGTTAGCAAGGCAGCATGCACACACTCCTTGCAAGTAGATTCTAGGCTTCTCCAGCCCTTCTACTTGTTGCAGCAGATTTTCCAGCATGCAAGGGGGCCCATCCCCTCTGCACAGGACCCCAAGGCTGGAATACCCAGATTGGATTGTGGTTTGACCTTCCCATTCCCAAGGATGAGGGTCCTCCTGTGTGGACCTTCTCCTCCTTACAGATCCCTACCAGGGGTCCACGTCCTGACACAATGCCTTTTTTTTCTGTCCTACCCAATTACATGGAAATCTTTCTTGCAGCTTTGGTTGTATAGGAGTCCTTCTGCTAGCTTCCAGTTAACGTTCCATGGGAATTGTTCCACATGTAGATGTATGTTTGATGTGTTTGTGCAGGGAGGTGAGCTACACATCCTCCTACTCTGCCATCTTGACCCTAATCCACCCTGGCTTTTGATGCCGCCACACAGAGGACATATCCCTGTATAGCATGATTCTGGTGACCTGGGGTTTGTGTTCACAGGTTCAGTGGAATGGTAGCAAACAAAGAAATAGTTCCTAACTGGTTATCACCTGACACCTCAGTGCAGAGGAGCAGACAGAAATGCACATCTCCCAGTCTTTCCCTGAAAGAAGTATATTTGCAAACTTAAAAGCTGTTGCTCAAGGTTCCAGCTTCCAATCAGCCTCACTCCAGGTGCTGACTGAAGTCATCCCTCTTGGGACATGGACAGGTCTTGGCACACTCTCAACTACTGAGAACCACTAAGAACAAAGTAGACTGCTTGGACAATCACAAAGGTTTGAAAGACAACCACAAGCTAAGGCAAGGTTAAATGATGTTTTATCTCCTATATGAGACCACTCCTTCAAGACTAGGAGAGGTGGCTATTTAATCTAATGCACAGAAACAAAGACAGAGAGCCAAGGAAAGTGAAGAAACAGGGGAATACATTTTAAACAAAAGGACAAGATAAAACCTAAAGCAAAACAAAAAAAAACTTTTAAAAAATGGAGATAAGTGGTATACCTGATAAAGAATTAAAAATAACAATCATAAGGTTGTTTACCAAATTTCAGAGAAGAATGAGTGAACAAAGTGATAATTTCAACAGAGAAAAAATATAAGGAAGTGCCATATAGAAGTCACACAGCAGAAAAATAAAATAAGTGAACTAAAAAATACAATAGAGGCATTCAACAGCAGATCAGATGAAGTAGAAGAAATGATCAGTGAACTCAAAGCCAAGGTAGTGAAAAATCACCTAATGAGATATCAAAGAGAAAAAAATAATAAAATAATTGTGAAGATAACTTAAAGGAATTGTGGAACAATATCAAGCAGATCATCTTTTGCATTATAAGATTCCTAAAGGGAGAAGAGACATTAACTCTTTTAGCTTTTGCTTCTCTGGAAACTCTATCTCTTCTTCAATTTTAAAGGAAATATTTACCAGATAGGGTTCTTGGTTGGCATTTTATATAAACATTATATATATATATGTATATATATATATATATTATGGAATATTATATTATATATAATGGAATATTAGTCAGCCATATAAAAATAGAAAAGAAGATTATCCTGTTGTTTGCAACAACATGGATGAACCTTGAAGGCATTATGTTAGGTGAGATACATTGGACAGAGAAAGACAAATACCATATGATCTCACTTATATGTGGAATCTAGAGCAAAAAGAAAAACAAAACTCAAAATTATAGATGCAGAAAACAGATTGGTGGTTGCCAGAGGTGGTGGTTGTGAGTGGGTGAAATGTGTGAAGGTGGTCAAAAGATAAACTTCCATGTATGAAATAAATAAGTCTGGAGGTGTAATATACAACATGGTTAATACAGCTACTAATACTCTATTGTATATTTGAAAGTTAAAAGAGTAAGTCTTAAAAATTCTTTTTTGCATTTTTTTGTTTTTGGTTTTTTTAACATCTTTATTGGAGTATAATTGCTTTACAATGGTGTGCTACTTTATGCTTTATAACAAAGTGAATCAGTTATGCATATACATATATCCCCATATCTCTTCCCTCTTGCATCTCCCTCCCTCCCATACCCCCATCCCACCCCTCTAGGTGGTCACAAAGCACCAAGCTGATCTCCCTGTCCTATGCTGCTGCTTCCCACTAGCTATCTATTTTACATTTGGTAGTATATGGATCTCTAATCATTGTACTACCAAATAACATAGACTCTATTATATGCAAAATAAACTATGCTTGGCATGAGGGAAATAGATAGACAAATACAGCACATCTTTAAACATGGGGTCAGGGAGAAGTTATAACAACAAGTAGTTAGAATTCAAAACAAATGAAGTGATTCTTATAAAATAGGTTGAAGGAAATGTCTGAGGGGCTGAAAAGAAGGTAGAGTTAAGAGAGATGGAATTTCCTGGAGTAGGTACCATTAAGTAGAATCTTGAATAATGACCTGGATTTCAAGTGTACAATATCTGCAAATATTGTAGAAATATTTCTGAAATTTTGGCCATATGAACATGGTTAAAAATCTAGTGGGTGGGGCTTCCCTGGTGGCGCAGTGGTTGAGAGTCTGCCTGCCGATGCAGGGGACAGGGGTTCGTGCCCTTGTCCGGGAAGATCCCACATGCCGCGGAGCAGCTGCGCCTGTGAGCCATGGCTGCTGAGCCTGCACGTCTAGAGCCTGTGCTCCGCAACGGGAGAGGCCACAACAGTGAGAGGCCCACGTACCGCAAAAAAAAAAAAAAAAAAAGAAAGAAAAAAAAATCTAGTGGGTGGTACAGACACTTTGGAAGACAGTTTGGCAGTTTCTTACACAACTGAATATACTCTTGCCACACAATCCAGCAATTGCACTGCTTGACCATTACCCAAAGAGTTGATAACTTATATCTACACAAAAATCTGTACATGAACGTTTATAGCAGCTTTATTCATAATTG
This sequence comes from Stenella coeruleoalba, assembly GCF_951394435.1. Classification (NCBI taxonomy): domain Eukaryota; kingdom Metazoa; phylum Chordata; class Mammalia; order Artiodactyla; family Delphinidae; genus Stenella; species Stenella coeruleoalba. The sequence goes on from NC_137152.1 coordinate 60,681,360, forward strand.
CCAAAACTTGGAAGCAACCAAGATGCCCTATACTAGGTGAATAGATAAATAAATGGTGGTACATCCAAAAATGGAATCTTATTCAACACTGAAAAGAAATGAGCTATCAAGCCATGAAAATACATGAGGGAAACTTAAATGCATAGTACTAAGTGAAAGAAACAAATCTGAAAAAGCTGTATCATACTGTATGATTCCAACTATATGACATTGAGGGAAAGGTAAAACTGTACAGACAGTAAAAAGATCAGTGGTTGCCAGGGATGAGGGGAGGGATGAATAGGTGTAGCACAGAGTGTTTTTAGGGCAGTGAAAATATTCTTTATAATGCTATTATGTTGGATACATTATACATTTGTCCAAACCCATAGACTGTACAACACCAAGAGTAAACCATAATGCACACTACAGACTTTAGGTGATTATGATTTGTCAATGTAAATTCATCAATTGTAACAAATGTATCACTCTGGTGGGAAATGCTGATAATGGGGGAGGCTGTACATGTGTACCATTAGGGAATATATGGGAAATCTCTGTACCTGCCTCTCAATTTTACTGTGAACCTAAAACTGCTCTAAAAAATAAAGTTTCTTTTTTTTGTAAAAAAAAATTCCTTACCACATGAACAAAATTTTGTAACTATGTGTGGTGACGGATGTTAACTAGACTTATTTTGGTGATCATTTCCTAATATATACATACATTGAATCATTATGTTGTACACCTGAATCTAATATAACATTAATGTCTATTATATCTCAACTTTAAAATATACTAAAAAAGTAAGTGTTAGGGAGAAAATGTGTGGGTGTAAGAGTTGTAGTGGTGGAAGGGGGTATAATATGATTCAGCATGTCAGTCCATGACCAACCTGATTTTTCCAAAGTTCTTTAGATAAGTCAGTAAAAACCCAATCTTTCTTCTCCTTTCCCTGATAACTATGGCATAGCAAAGATTTACTATGCTGGATCCATGACTGCTATTGCGGAATTTCCTCAGCAGAGTCCAGTCTAGCACTTCATAATTTAGATTGCTTTGATTCTACTTGAGCCTTGACAGCTCTGATGAAATCAGCAACACCCATTAAACCTAGATCATAAATATGCAGTCGCTCAGTTCAGGGGAAGGACTTCTACAAGATAAGTTCTGGAAAAGAATTTGCCCAGAACCAGTGTTTTTGCTGAGCTGATCCATTGAAAGAACTCATTAACGGGTGTCCATTCTGCATGAATGACAATATAGTCACTCCTTTGCAAGTAAAAATAGGCCTTTATGGTGAGTCTAGCCTTGACTTAAATCAAGGTAAATGTTTATTCTGGAAACTTCTCGAAAACTCTTGTTTTTCTAAATCTGAATCAGTGAGAGAACAAAGGCAAGGATTCAGAAACTTTGACTCCAAGATTTGTACTCAGTACATTAATGTATTTCCCACTACCTATTTTTTCTCTCTTTTGGGGAAATATAATCATTTGCACTTCCTAAGGGGAATGGATAACTGAAAAATTCAGTTTTTGGGGCATTCTTCCCTGATGAGCAGGTCTATGCACACTTTGTGGCAAGTGGCCAACAGCCTTAGGCTGCATGGCCAGGCATAAGCTACACTGTGGTAGGACGCAGGCATAAGCTGCAGAGGGAGAATTCCCTGGAGCTGGATATGAAAGCTGCTGTAGCTTCCTGAGTCATTTGCCATTAGGAACCTCTGAAAGGAACATGAATCATCTTACTGAGCCAATGGTCACCTTATGCTCCATCCCCTCATGCTCACATATATTTGTGTTGACCTAGTAATGCCTTCACTGCTTTGCACTTAGCTAAGCTTTCCTATTATCTCCATCATTTCCTTGGTCCATTTTTATCCATCCATTTCTCTTTTGGTTGTATATTCATGGAGATGCAGCCCAGTCTGGTAGAACACATTCTAGATAGGAAGTTAGAAGGTTTATAGTACTAGTTCTGTCACTAGCTATGTGACCTTGGGCAAGTGATAGAATTGCAGAATTGTATGGCTCAGTGCCTCCTAAAGTGTGGAATGTGTACCAACGGTATGTTTGTGAGTTGATTTTAGTTGGTACACAGATAAATAATTTTAATTTGAATATTAATGTTTATGAATCTAATTAATGCTATGAAAGCTATAACCATAACATTAAATTTTTAAATTCATAGATACTGTTGCTTAGGACAGGCTGAAATATGTATTTAAGTAAAAAAGAGATGCGTTGACTTAGAGAAAAATACCAAGTAGCTGACCATATCGATGATATGCCAATATGACCAAATATACAAAGGAATGACTCGGTTTGGGGAAAATTTTTCTATAACTAGAAAGGGAACTTAGCATCTAATTAACTGTTCATTTATCCATTAAACATGTATCTATTTAGCCGATGATTTTGTCAGGTATTGTGTTAGGCACAAGTGCCAGAGGTTAGGGGTTCAAGTAAGAACACAATTCACCTTGGCCCCTATGATCCTCAGTTTAGTATAGCAGGGTTATGTAAGCAAATATTTACAATAAAACATTGTAAATGCTACCACAGAATGATGAACACATTGTCTTGGGGAGCATGAAAGGGAAAAAAAGACTAATACTACTTGTGGGAACTGGGAAATTTTATAGCGCAGTTGCTATTCAGAAATAAAAAGTTAATACATTTTAAATAGTCAAAGAAGATGGCAGAAAGGAGAAGTATGAACAAAACCACACACTTTGGCAAAATTATGTGTTTTGTGGTAGTAACCTATAGTTTGGGGTTTTGGGAACACATAATGTTGGCATGGGAGAGAGGAGCAAAGGTGAGACTGAAAAAGGAGGCAAGGGGGGCTAGGTTGGGAAGGGATTTAGATGACACATTAAGGAGATATAGGTTGAAGTGAGGAGACTGTGGGGAGAAGAGAATTAAAGCATTTAATCAGAAACATACCATGATCAGATTTACATATTTAAAAATTGACTCTGGAAACAGATTGAATTAGAGGAGAGCAAGACTGGAGGCAAGGAACCTGTTGGAAGCCTGTTGTTATATAAGCCCAACTAAGAAATAATGATGGCAAAGACTTCCATTTATGACCAAGATGAAGTAACATGGACTGCATTTACCCTCATGTCTGAAACTAAGGAAAGAAACAGCTAAAGGACATCTATGAAAAACCTACAGCTAACAATAATTATTGGAGAAAGATTAAATGCTTTTCTTTTGAGATCAGGAATAAGACAAGGATGCATGCCCTCACCACTTCTATTCAAAATTGTACTGGAGGTTCTAGCCAGTGCAGTAAAGAAATGAAAAGCACCCACATTGAGAAAATATGTAAACCCTCTTTATTCACAGTAACAGTAAAATACCACTACACACCTATTAGAATGGCTAAAATGAAAAAGCCTGACCATTCTAAGTATTGACAATGATTTGGAGGAACTGAAATTCACATACACTACTGGTGGAAATGTATTTACAATGGTGCTTTGAAAAATAATTTGGAAACTAGTTTGACAGTTTCTTAAAAAGTTAAACAGATACCTACCATATGATCCAGTCATTCCAATCCTTTGGTATTTACCCAAGGAATGAAAGCGTATGTTGAGGAAAAGACTTGTACATGAATGCTCATGAGATATTTATTTTTAATAATCTCAAATTGGAAATAACCCCAACATTCATCAACAGGTGAATGGATAACCAAATTGTGGTGTATCTATGCAATGAAATACTAGTGAGCAATAAAATTGAATGAACTACTGATATTCTAAAAACATGGATGCATCTCAACATAATTATGTTGTAAAAGAAGCTAGATAAAAAGAGTGCATACCATATGATTCTATTTATATAAAAGTCTAGAAAATGCAAACCGATTGTATTAGTTTTCTAGAACTGCCATAACAAAGTACCATACACAATGTTTAAACAACAGAAATGTATTGTCTCACTGTTTTGGATGCTGGAAATCTGAGATCAAGAAGTCAGCAAAAAAAAAAAAAAAGAAGTCAGCAAGATTACAATTGACCCTTGAACAATGTGGGTTTGAACTGTGCAGGACCATGTATATGTGAACTTCTTTCAATAATTACATTGGAAAACGTTTTTGAGATTTGCAACAATTTGAAAAAAATTGGCAGAAAAATTGCATAGCCTAGAAATATTAAAAAAATTAAGAAAAAGTTAGATATGTCATGAATGCATAAAATATATGTAGATATTAGTCTATTTTATCTTTTACTACCATAAAATATACACAAATATTATAAAAAGTAAAAATTTATTCAAACTTATGCACAAAAACACTTACAAGGTATACATAGCACCATTTGCAGTCCAGAGAAATGTAAACAAACATAAAGATGCAGTATTAAATCATAACTGCACAAAATTAACTGTAGTACATAATGTACTACAGTAACAATTTTGTAGTCATCTTCTGTTTCTATTGTGGTGAGCTCAAGTGTTGCAAGTATCTGCTTAAAAATGGCATGTGATGTTAATCATCTCTGTGTAAGCAGTGTGCCTCTCCAGTAAATTTTGCAGTGCACTGAAAAGTGATCTCCTGCTATTCTCATGTATTTTTCATTGTGTTTAGTACAATACCTTAACACTTGAATAACACTATGGGACTCATACAAAGTGCCACTTATGATGGTGGGAGTGCACACAAGAAACAGAAAAGTCATGACATTACAAGAAAATGTTGAACATATTGATATATACCATAGATTGATGTCTGCAGCTGCAGTTGCCCACCATTCCAAGATAAATTAATTCAGCTTAAGGACCATTGTAAAAAAAGGAAAGGAAATTTGTGAAATCATTGCTGCAGCTACCCCAATATGCATGAAAACCTTGCATTTTTTTTTTGGAAATACATTTCTTTTACTCATATTGAATGTTCAACCTTTATGTGGGTGCAGGCAAAAGTGTCTTATTCTGCAAAACAAATTCCACAAAGGACATTTGTTAGTAAGGAAGAGAAGAAATCATCAGGATTTAAGGCAGGAAGGGATAGGCTAACTCTACTATTTTGTGCAAATGCAGTTGGGTTTATAATCAGGATTGTCCTTAATAGATATTGTCCTTATCTATACAGCTTCTAAACTACTGAGCCTGGAAGGGAAAAGATACACACCAGCTCTCAGTATTTTTGTTGTACAATAAGGTCTGGACAAGGAGAACCCTGTTATCTTTATTGGCTCCATTGATTCTTTTTCCCTGAAGTCATGAGATACCTTGTCAGTAAGGGACTGCCTTTTAAAGTTCTTTTGATATTGGACAGTGCCCCTAGCCACCCAGAACCCCATGAGTTCAACACTGAAGGCATCAAAGTGGTCCCCAAACACAACTTCTCTAATTCAACCTCTAGATGAGAGAGTCATAAGGACCTTTAAGGCTCATTACACACAGTACTCTATGGAAAGGATTGTCAACACTATGGAAGAGAATCCTGATAGAGAGAACATCATGAAAGTCTGAAAGGATTACACCATTGAAGATGTTATCGTTGTATCAAAAAAGCTGTGAAAGCCATCAAGCCCAAAACAATAAATTCCTGCTGAAAAAACTGTCTCCAGATGTTGTGAATGACTTCACAAGATTTGCAACAGAGCCTATCAAGGAAATCATGAAAAAGATTGTGGATAGAGCCAAAAAGGTGTGGCTACAGGGTTTCGAGATATGAAACTTGGAGAAATTCAAGAGCTAATAGACACCACAACAGAAGAATTAACAGAAGATGACTTGATGGATATGAGTGCAACTGAACCAGTGCCAGATGATGAAGAAGATGTAGAAAAAGCAGTGCCAGAAAACAAATTGACACTAGACAATCTGACAGATTGTTTCTGATTATTGTAGGCTGTTTTTGACTTCTGTTTACAACATGAACCTGTATCTGATATGGACACTGAAACTAAAGCAAATAGTGGAAGAAGGATTGGCACTGTATAGAAGTGTTTTTATAGAAATGAAAAACCAAAAGACAGTAATTATGATGTATTTCCATAAAGTTACATGGAGTGTGCCTGCCAATTCTGCCCTGCTTCCACCTCCTCCAGCTCTCCTCTGTCACCATGAGACAGCAAGACCAACCCCTCCTCTTCCTCCTCCTCTTCAGACTACTCAACATGGAGCTCCTGCTCCAGCCTCTCTTGCTCTGGCACTGCTTCCCACTAAGGCAGAAGCTGACATTGTCAATGACAGTGCACACACTTGGAGGGAAAGCAGCCTGCCAGGGCTGATCAGGGTGTAAGCAGCCATTGACAGCTCACATGTCCCTGAACACACTCCAGAGGGAGTGTAGCTAGCTCCAGTGTGGAGACGGCCATCACAGGAGTGCACATTCCTGTGCACACTTGGGAGGGGTTTGGGTCAGCTCAGTGGTGTGGCACCAATCCCTCCAGTCCAATGCAGCCTCTAACCAAGATGCACACACTGAGAAAAAAGTGAAACCAGCACAGAAGTGCAGCCTAAGCCCTCAAGTCCCAGCCATATCCCAAACCAAGGCAAAGACTGCCATCACACATGGGAAAAACCCAATTCACTCAGGGCTTCTTCTCCAGCCCTTTGGGTTCCAACCCACTTTGCAAAGGTTGGTGATGGACATTGAGCATAGGAGAAATGCTGGTATGCACCTTGATCTTGTTCTAGGCCCTCCAACTTCAGCCCTACCTCCCATTAAGGTGGTGGCTGCCAGCACACCATACTCACTTCAGCTGTAGTACTTCTGCACAAGCCACTGGGCACATGCAGACTGCATAGTGTTGCTCTTACACAAGCACACATGCTTAAGACCGGGATAGGCAACTGTTTCACTTAAGTTCATAGAGACATAGAAAGTTAAACAAAATTAGAAGAACGAGGAATGTTTCAAACAAAAGAACAAGAAAAAACCCTAATGAAACAGAGATAAATAATTTACCTGATAAAAAATTCAAAAAATAGTAACAAGAATGTGAACTGAACTGGGGAAAAGAATAGATAAATAAAGTGAGAATTTTAATGAAGAACTAGAAAATATATATAAAAAAGGAACTACTCAGAGTTGAAGGATACAATAATGGAAATGAAAAATACACTAGAGGGTATTAACAGCAGATTAGGATGTATAGAAGAATGTATAAGAAATCTGGAAGATAGAATAATGAAAATCACCTCATCAGAACAGCAAAAAGAAAAACAAATTTTAAAATATGAGAATAGTTTAAGGACATTTGGGACAACATCAAGCATATCAACCTTCACATTATAGAGGTCCCAGAAGGAGAAAAAAGAGTAGGAAATGTATTTGATGAAATTATGACAGAAAACTTCCTGAAGAAGGAAACAGATATAGAGGTACAGGAATTACAGAGAGTCTCAAACAAAGTGAACCTAAAGAGACCCACACCAAGGCATATCATAATTAAATGCCTGAGTTAAAGATAATTCTAAAGGCAGCAAGAAAAACACAAAGAGTCACATACACAAAGAACTCCCATAAGGCTATCAACTAAATTTTCAGCAGAATCTTTGCAGGGCAGAGGAGCCTGATATATTTAAAGTGCTTAAAGAAAAAAAAACCCTACAACTTAATATCCTCTACACAGCAAGGTTATCATTCAGAGATGAAGGAAAGATAAAGAGCTTCTCAGAAAAGCAAAAACTAAGAGCTCATCAATACTAAACTGACCTTCCAAGAAGTGGCAAAGGGTCTTCTTTAAGTGAAAAAGAAAAGCCTACAACAAGAAATAAGACATTATATAATGGGGAAATATTTAGTAAAGACTGTGGATCAACAATGTAAATAAGATAGTATAAAGTTTAAGAAATAAAAATTGTAAAATCAACTATAACGACAATAAATACTTAAGGCATAAACATGAAGATGTATAATATGACACTAAAAACAAAACATGGGAGAGGGGTGTATAAAAATGCATATCTTTTAGGATGTGTTTGAACTTAAATGACTACCAGTTTAAATCAAGTAGATATAGTTATAGGTAACATGTATGAACCCCATAGTAACCACAAATCAAAAACCTACAATAGATATACACAAAGTAGAGAAACAGGAACACAGACATAATACTAAAGATAAATTGTCAGGCTACAAGGGAAGGGACTAAAAGAAAAAAGAAAATAACAGAAAAGAACTAGAAAACAAATAAAAAATGGCAGTAAGTACATAACTATCAATAATCATTTTTATAGTCAGTGGACTAAATGCTTCAATCAAAAGACATAGGGTGGCTGACTGGGAAAAAAAGGACTCATCTATATGCTGCCTACAAGAGACTCAATTTAGAGCTAAAGACACGCACTGAAAGTGAGGAGATGGAAAAAGATTTTCCATACAAATTGAAATGAAAAGAAAGCTGGGGTAGCAATACTTATATCAGACAAAATAGACTTTAAAACAAAGTCTATAAAATGACAAAGGAGAACATATAGTGATAAAGCAATCAATAAAAGAGGAGGATATAAAGTTTGTAAACATATATGTACCTAATATAGGAACACCTAAATAAGTAAAGCAAATATTAACTAACAAAAGGGAGAAATTGACAAGAATACAATAATAGTAGGGGATGCCAACACCCCACTTACATCAATGGACAGATCATCCAGACAGCAAATCAATAAGGAAGCAGTGGCTTTAAATAACATATTAGACCAGTTGGACTTCATAGATATCTACAGGATATTCCATCCATAAACAGCAGAATACATATTCTTTCCAAGTGCACATGGAATGTTCTCCAGGATACTTCACATGTTAGGCTACGAAACAAGTCTCAAAAAATTGAAGAGGATAGAAATTATACCAAGTATCTTTTCCAACATCAAAGATAGGAACCTAGAAATCCATTACAGGGAGAAAAATGGAAATAAGCACAAACACATGGAGACTAAACAACATGCTAGTAAAAATATCACTGGGCCAAAGAACTAATCAAAGAGGAGATCAGAAAATACCTTGAGAACAATGAAAATAAAAACACAAGTTTCCAAAATTCATGGGACAGAGTAAAAGCCATCTGATATGGAAATTTATAGCAGTACAGGCATACCTCAAGAAACAAGAAAAAAATCTCAAATAAACAACCTAACATATCATCTAAAGGAATTTAAAAAGAAAAACAAACAAAGCTCAAAGTCAGCAGAAGAAAGGAAATGATAAAGATTGGAGGGGAAATAAATTAAGTAGAGACAAAAGATAGAAAAGATCAATGAAACCAAGAGCTGGTTTTTTGAAGAGATAAACCAAATTGATAAACCTTTAGCCAAGCTCATCAAGAGAAAAAGAGAGAGGACCTAAATAAACAAAATAAGAGATGAAAGAGGAAAAATTACAACTGATATCACAGAAATACAATCATAAGAGAATACTATGAACAGTTATGTACTAAAAAGTTGGAAAACCTAGAAGAAATGGATAAATTCTTAGAAACATACAATCTCCCAATACTGAATCAGGAAGAAATAGATAATCTGAACAGACTGATTACTAACATTGAAATTGAATCAATAATGAAAAAACTCCTAACAAAGTCTGGGACCAGATGGCCTCACAGGGGAATTCTACCAAACATAGAGGAATAGCTACTACCTATACTTCTCAAACTATTATAAAAACATTGAAGAGGAGGGAACACACCCCAAATCATTCCATGAGGCCATCATTACCCTGATACCAAAACCAGACAAAGACACTACCAAAAAATAACAGACAAATATCCCTGATAAATATACATGCAAAAATACTCATCAAAATGTTAGCAAATCAAGCAATGTGATACACCACATTAACAAAATGAAGGATAAAGATCACATGATCATCTCAAGAGATGCAGAAAAAGCATTTGACAAAATGTAACACCCATTCATAACAAAACTCTCAACAAAGTTCGTATAGAGGGAACATACCTCAACATATGTCATTCATGACAAACCTACAGCTAACATCATACTTAATGGTCAAAAACTGAAAGCTTTTTCTCTAAAATCAAGAACAAGACAAGGGTTCACACTCTTGTCATTTCTATTTAACACAGTATTGGCAGTCCTAGCCAGAGCAATCAGACAAGATAAATAAATAAGAGATTTATTTATCCAATCAAATTGGAGGGAAGAAATAAAACTGTTACTATTTGCACATGGTATGATACTATATCTAGAAAACCCTGTCTCCACCAAAAAATTATTAGAACTAATAAATGAATTCAGTAATGTCACAGTATATAAGATTAGTATACAGAAATCTGTTGCTTTTCTATATATTCATAATGAAGAATCAGAAATAGAATGCAAGAAAATAATCCCATTTAGAGACCTAAATGTAAAGCCAGAAATCATAAAATTCCTAGATTTGACATAAATCTTAGAGATACTTTTTTGGATCTGTCTCCTCAGGCAAGGGAAAAAGAAGAAAACATAAACAAATTGAAGCTAATAAATGAAAACTTTTGCACAGCAAAGGAAACCATCAATGAATCAAAAAGACAACCTACTGACTGGGAGAAAATATTTGCAAATGATTTGTCTGATAAGGGTTTAATATGTAAAATATATTAAGAGCTCATACAACTCAATATAAAAAAATCCTGATTAAAGATGGGCAGAAGACATGAATACACATTTTCCCAAAGAAGACATACAGATGGTCAACAAGCACATAAAATGATGCTCAAAATCACTCTTCATCAGGGAAATGCAAATCAAAATACACAGCTATCAGAATGACTATCATCCAAAAGACAACAAACAATAAATGTTGGCGATGATGTGGAGAAAAGGGAACCCAAGTCCACTGTTGGTGAGAATGTATATTGGTACAGACACTATGGAAAACAGTGTGGAGTTTCCTTAAAAAATTAAAAGTTGAACTACCATATGATCCAGTAATTCCACTCCTGGTTATATATTGGAAGAGAATGAAAACAGTAATTCAAAAAGATACATACATGCACCACAATGTTCATACCAGCATTGTTTACAGTGGCCAAGATATGAAAGAAACCTGTGTCCATCAACAGGTGAATGGATAAAGATGTGGTACATATATGCAATGGAATATCACTGAACCATAAAAATGAATGAAATTTTGCCATTTACAACAACATGGATGGACCTGGAGGGTATTATGCTTAATGAAGTGAGTCCAACAGAGAAAGATAAAACTGTATGTTTTCATTTGTATGTAGGATCTAAAAACTAAAACAAATGAATGAATATAACAAAACAGAAACAGACTCATAGATACAGAGAACAAACTAGTGGTTACCTGTGGCTAGACTGGTGTGGGAGAGGGGCAAGATAGGGGAAGGGGATTAAGAGAGACAAACTACTAGGTACAAAGTAAAGAAGATGCAGGGATGTAATGTACAGGCCAGGGAATATAACCAATATTTTATAATAGCTTTAAATGGAGTATATATACACTATAAAAATATTGAATCACTATGTTGTACACCTGAAACTAATATAACCTTGTAAATCAAGTCTACTTCAATTAAAAAAAAGACTTGTATTGAAGTGGATAGCCTATCCTTACATAGGTATAAGGTTACTGATATTTAATATATAATTAATAATGTATTAGTTCTCTTACTGTTTTATAAATTTGCTTTCAATGAATTACATTACCATACCCTATGCCTCTCTCTCTCCTAATTGGAGAAATTGCGTACCAGCCTATCATCACAGGTAAGTGGTTGTTTAAAAAATATGTAACAATATTTCATATTATGGGTATGAATACTGTATGTTATAAAAATTTTATAAAAATTCATTTATTAGTGTATAGGCTAGACTACCATGAAGCAATTATATCAATCACACTAGACTACCATAAAAAAATCCTATTGCTGCATCTTTGTTACCAATGCATGAATCATTATACCTGTAAATAAATATGAATTTCTTTTTCATATTATCTTTTCATTTTTGATATCTAGTGTTAGCATTATGTATAACATTTACAGAGTTTTCTATTATATAAGTCAATATTGATGTAGGTACTGATGGATGATTCATCTGATTAAACAGACAATGTAAACTTACAGTACTGATAAAGTACATTACTCAATGTATTTTCTTTTCCTTATGATTTTTAAAATAACATTCTCTTTCTCTAGCTTACTTTATTGTGAGAATACAGTATATAATACATATAACATACAAAATAAGTGTTAATTGACTGTTTATGTTATGGGTAAGGCTTCCAATTAATAGTAGGCTATTATTAGTTAAGTTTTCAGGAATCAAAAGTCACATGTGGATTCTCAACTATGTGGGCTGTTGACAACTCTAAATCCTGCACTTTTCATGGGTCAACAGTAATTCCTTCTTAGAGCTATGAGGAAGCATGTTTTCCATGCCTCTCCCCTAGCTTCTGATGGTTTGGTGACAATCTTTGGCACTCTTTGTCATGTAAAAGCATCATGCTGATTTCTACCTAATCTTCACATGGCATTCTCTGTGTGTGTGTGTCCAAATTTCCCCCTTTTATAAGGGCATCATTCATATGGGATTATGTCTCACTAATCTTAACTTGATTATATCTATGAAGACCCTGTCTCCAAATAGGGTCAAATTTTGAGGTCATGAGGATTAGAAATTCAATATATGAATTTGGCCAGGGATGCCGCAGTTCAGCCCATAACACTAACATACAGTGACGTAAAGCAAATTAGTGGTGGAGATGTGGGAATGTAAGGAGGGATAGAGGGGAAGATTACAAGTGCGTGAGTAAACTTTTAGTTTTCATTATTTTGATTATGGTAATGGTTTCACAGCTTTATCAGTCAAAATTCATCCCATTGTATACTTTCAATATGTACACTTTTTTGCATGTCAATTTCAAATGCAAAAGCTGTTTAAAAAGCCTATATTCAACTAAAAACAAAAAAGAACTTACTGAATGATTGGAAAGAATCAAAAACTAGACACTGGTTTCTGGCTTGAGTTTATAAATGGTGGGTACTACCTGATATAAAAAAGCATGAAGGAGTATCAATTTGGGATGGGGATGGGAGATAATGTATTCAACTTTAGACTTGTTGACTTGGCTTGGATATTTTTGTGGGACAAACAATTGGAGGTGTCCATTAGACAGTAGTTTAATGGATCTGAAGTTCAGGAGTGAGCTTTTGGCTGGGTATAGGAGTTAGTTGTATATTGGTGGTAGTTAAAACCATAGCAGCAATGAGATCACTTAGAGCAAGAGCACAATATAAAAAATGAGGGCCAAGCACAAACCCCTCAAGAACAGTAATATTTAAGGAATGTGCACAGAAAGAAGAGCCACAAAAGAGACAGAGAAAGACTTTTTAGAGTGTGAGGCAGAAACCACTGGGGATAACGTCATGGAAGTCAAAGTAACAATTGTCCAGAGGAGGGTGTGATTATCTGTGTTAATTACCATGGGAAGATCCTGTGTGAAGTTGAAAAATGTGCAGTAATTACACCAAATACTAAAACTAGTCAGGTAAATGTGAGCCACCATGATTCATTCCTTAATGGAGTTTATAAGTGTCTTAAAAATAGACAAAATATCCACAAAACATTCTATAAATCCATAGAAGACTGCATTAAGTATAATATGAATCCTGACAACAAATGAGGCAGTTGCAAACTTTTGAACTTACTGCAAATATATTTTGAATACACACATGCTTACACACATACTTACTAAAATACTATTAGATCTAGAAGGGTTTGTATAAGATCATTTTGTCTCTGCCTCTGCTTCCAGGTGATTTCCTAAAACTTGCAGAGATTTATTTTTATCCTGTCCTATCTCTGATACATAATGAGCTAAAGTTTTTACCAGCTGCCTAGTTGGGGGAAAAGCAAACAATAGAAGCAAGTTTCGGTGGAGTTCTGGGAAAACATGGACAGGATATTGAAACTCAGGATGTGGACCCAAAATGGAGTTGAGGGCTGGCCAGACTGAGCTACCAGGTTAACAGAAGGAGATGACAAATTGGAGTGTGGTAAGAGTAAAAGTCAGTTTGTGGGCAAGTCTGTGATCAAAACCAGCAGGAATTTTCAGGGAAGCTTAAAAAGGGAACTTGGATCAGTTGGTGATCAGTCTAGACAAGTGTTTATGGATGGTATCCTATTGTGGTGGTGGTGGTGCTGGGATTCCCTTGCCAATCTTAAAGGTACAGTTTACTGAACTTTATCCATTTCATAGACTCTATGTTTCCACTAGGCCAAAGCCTGGGCTCTGTGAAGATTGCAAGTGTAGAAGACTGCTGTGATGCCTTGGGGATGCAGAGGTTGCTCCTCCCCATTGAATATATACTATTAATCTGCCCTAGTGACAGCAGGCAATCCTTATATCTCCACAATGATAGAAACAGAACACGAAGGTGCCCACTGTTCAATGGGATACTGTTTCCTTCTAGGAATGGGAGGTGCCAAAAGTAGAGGGCACTTATATCATTAAAATCAGCTATGGGTAAGAGTCCCAGGAAAGCAAATTTCTTGATAAGCAGAAAAATACAGGTAGCACGAAGTACCTGGAGTCCTTGGGGTAGAAAAGGAGTTCCTACTACCATCCACCCCAGAGTTTATACTCACTTTTTTTGTGGAATGTTGCTCCCTGGAAGGTGTAGTTAGGAAGCTTTCAGAATGCTTGTGCTTTGGCTTTGGAAAAGAATCAAAACCTCTTGGCAAAGATCTGTACCCAGGGAGTCAGAGTGATGGTGCAATTAAAATCGTGTTCCCACTAGCTGAAAGCATCACTGAACAGTGCATACTTGTAAAGCAGCCCAGAACAGGGGGATCCTGGATGGATTTCTCCAGAATTGTCCCAATTTAGGCTGTATGTAGGCAATAGAGTTGCATTTGTTGGATACAAATGTCACTGCACTAGTATTCCACATATGTTTCCAGCCAAAATCCTGAGGAAAGGGAATGAGAGGACAGCAAAAATTAAAACTAGAGTGTTTCAACAGTGTCATGCATCCTGACCCCCAGTGCTTGGGAATTGTAGGTATGTGCCCTATAAAGAAGGGATCCCAGTGATGGTGTTTAATATTATGGAAAAAGAAACAGGCTTAACTCGAGAGGGTATGTGTTTTAAAAGTTCAGAGCACTGAGTCAAGTTTTCAGAGATCTCCAAGTCCATGGAGGCGTAGATAACGATATACAAAGGGAATGATTGCTAGTTGGAATCCAGTGACATGAGTTGACAATGGTGGCAGAGAGGTGGGGTAGGCCCTGTGTCCACTATCTAGCAAACTGGGGTATTTACTCTGGATAAGATGTCTTAGTTTCCTGATTGAGAAGTCCTTATATCGTGAGTCACTTTGTTCACAATGAAGGAATAAGCACTTCATCCAATTGTTTCAGCAGTCTTTTATGACGTGAGATCAAATCAGGAAGAGGGAAACTTCTAAATTCACTGAGTATCATATTTCAGACACTGTGCTAAATTCTCCACATGGATTACTTCACCTAGTCCTCACAGTGCTTTGAAATAGGTACTATTATTTTATCCCCACTTTATGTGTGAGAATGAAAACTTTGCCCAAGGTCACAAAGCTAGAGAGTATAAGAGCAAGGAGTTGAACTCCAGCAGTTTGACTTCAGACCCTGCGTTATTAATCATTATCTACATAGGCTCCCAATACTACTAAATTTAATCTCTAGCAAGACCATGAGTGGCTGATATTGGTTTGGGTTGGGAGCAAAGATGCAAGAGTGTGGATTTGGGCATGTTAGGTTTATGGTTAGAGTAGCTCTCATTAGGTATTGAGCCACTACTCCAGCTGTGTATATGTGTACTGGTATTTGGAAGGTAATTGACTTTCTCTCGGGTGTGTCCATCTGAGTAAGCTCCTTAAAACTGGCCACAGAAGGCAAGTATGATCTATTCTGAATCTGAGCAATATTATGGAGTACACGTTGATATAGTCAATGATAAAGCCTAATAAAGCAGAAAGATTTTTCCATTAGTTCTTGCTTCCTTACTGGGTTCATTGGAAGATTCCCACAGTTTAAATCTATGTAGAGCTGCTTACCTCTTCTGGTTTCCTGAGAGACTTCTTGTTTGAAAGGACGTCTGAAAGGTACCATAAGACTACTGAGAATTTTTCAAATGGTTTGGGAAGCTTCATTAAAAACCACAAGGCAGATGCCAGGTGGTATAGAGGGTGTGTATCTGCTAACCCAGTGACCTAGGCCTGCAGCACTTTCATCTTCTTAGTTCTGAACCTGGGCCAGGAAGCCCTGGTCTCCAGGTGAAGTGTGGGGAATTCTGCCTACAGTATGAAGAAACTCTGTCATCTCCCTAATGTTTCCTGGATATAGGTGTGATCCAGAACAGATTCTTATCTGCCCTTATAGCTGGGTGGGACCCTAACAAGCTGTCAACTTGAGATGGATGCAAGCAAAGCCTCAGACAGGCAGGCTGAGGTGGAGTGTCTTAAGAATCTGAATAGGATACCAAAATGAAGTGTTTAAAGCCAACGAGTTGGGAGTAAGCTCTGTTTAGCTCTCAAGCAAGCCCAATGAGAGACAGCAAAGTTGCCCTGACTACTCCTTTGTTTAAAGCTTCTTTATATAGCGTTAAGTGCTGAGGATATGGAGCTGGTATGAGGAGCAACTGATCTGTGAAATTCATTTTCAAATATGTAGCAATGTTCATGCTTTAGAATCAAAATATGTGTGTTTCTTCAGTTATTCTTCATTCAAGTATAGTCATCTACATCAGTTGCTGAAAACGACGCTGTTCTACATGGTCAGATTGTTCAATGTAAAATCTATACCAAACCAGTGATATTGCTACCTGAAGCAGCAACTGGAGTTCTTGGAACGGTTAAAGTCCTTCACTGATTTAACCAAAAAGAGAAAGTATATAAAGCACAGATAGTGAAAGTGAATTGGTCAGCTGATCAATGTCCCACTTCTCAAACCTGTGGAAATTCTACTTAGAAAACCTAGGTTCTATGCTACTAGGTCTGAAATGAAAATTTATGAGACGTCTTGGAATTCTGTGGGCTTCTAAAGAATATGTAAAGTCTAGCTATGCCCATGATGTTCTTTATTATAATTTGTAATATGAATTACTTGTTGTATTAAGTTTTAAGTTATAAAATTTAACACTATTCTTTTATTTTATTTAAAATAAGTAATGGTGTGCTAGTAGTGCCCCCAAGGGTTTTAAAATTTTATAGGTCATAGTGTGACTTAATATTGTGCTGAAGTCTTTGTGTCAGTAGATTGGAACTAGAAAGAACAATAAGATTAATGGTACTAATAGGTAGCTAAATACAAAATTTGCTTCATTTTAATTTTTTAACAAATTTTTTCGCAAGAGGGAGGAGATATGGGAATATATGTATATGTATAGCTGATTCACATTGTTGTAAAGCAGAAACTAAAACAAAAAAAATTTAAAAAACCCTTTTCTTTCAACTATTCTTTTTCTTTTTTTTTGCAGTATGCGGGCCTCTCACTGCTGTGGGCCTCTCCCATTGCGGAACACAGGCTCCGGATGCGCAGGCTCAGCGGCCATGGCTGGCTCACGGGACCAGCCGCCCCGCGGCATGTGGGATCCTCCCAGACCGGGGCACTAACCGGTGTCCCCTGCATCGGCAGGCGGACTCTCAACCACTGCGCCACCAGGGAAGCCCCTTTCAACTATTCTTAATGGGGAAAACAAATTTATGTAAAGGAATATTTCCTATTTTACCCAAATAATCCAAATAGTTGTATAAAATAAGTGAAATTATGCTTATTTTTTAAGATATCCTGGAGTATGTCCTTCCTTCTTAGAGATCATTAGCAAATGTCTTCTTTACAAAATTATGAGCTAATATTTAAAAATGCTAAATTATAGCTTTACAAGCAGTAGGACCATTAGAAGGTATTTGTTTAAAATGGATACGTTTTTAGAATTTTTGTAGCATTTTGGTGTTTTCCTGGGGGGAAAAACTTTTCAAACTTGTTTCATGTAAAGAAAATACTTTAAATGTAGCAGCTTCTGACATTATTTTTATTCAGAGTCTACTGCCTTTGAACTTTCTTGGCATTCACTTAAAAGTAGGATGATATGAAAAAATAAAAGCTGTTCATTTTCCATATCCTGAGTTGGAAAGCTAATAAGAGGAGAGATACAAGTTTAATAAGCATGGACAGAAAAATAAAACAATGCGACACACAAAGTAAGGGATCGTTAAAATTATTTTGTTAAAGACCCACTATAATCAGAAAGAACATCAAAATGAATATAAGCAAATATTTTGCTTTGCATTCAGATGTCCATGTTGCTTCCAGTACAGTCCAATTAGGTATTGTATGCCAAAGGAAGTTGTTCAAATGAAGTTCTGTGACAGAAAATAAAGTAGTTTTAATGTCAACTTGATGTTTTCCAAAATAGAAATGACTGTTAAATTAGAAAATAATAAATCAAATAAATGTTATTATTTTAAAAATTCATAGTACAGACAGCTACAGAGAAAATAAAATATGCATCATCTCATCACTATTAATATTTTGGATTCTTTTAGATTACTAAGTATCAATGTATATAGCTATACTTCATATAAAATATAATCATACTACCTACTATTTCATAATTTTTAAAATTTAACAATGTGGTATGGGTAACTTTAAACTTGGCAATAAACAATTCTACATTATTCAACAACGACAACAACAAAAACAACAATAAAAGTTCTGTGGTGACTTTTTTTTAATTTAAAAAAATTTTTAACATCTTTATTGGAGTATAATTGCCTTACAATGGTGTGTTAATTTCTGCTGTAAAACAAAGTTAATCAGCTATACATATACATACATCCCCATATCTCCTCCCTCTTGCATCTCCCTCGCATCGTCCATATCTTACCCCTCTAGGTGGACACAAAGCACTGAGCTGATCTCCATGTTCTATGCAACTGCTTCCCACTAGCTATCTATTTTATACTTGGTAGTGTATATATGTCCATGCTACGCTCTCACTTTGTCCAAGCTTATGCTTCCTGCTCTCCGTGTCCTCAAGTCCATTCTCGGTCTGTGTCTTTATTCCTGTCCTGCTCCTAGGTTCTTCAGAACCTTTTTTTTTTGTAGATTCCATATATATGTGTTAGCGTATGGTATTTGTTTTTCTCTTTCTGATTTATTTCACTCTGTATGACAGTCTCTATGTCCATCCACCTCACTACAAATAACTCAATCTCATTTCCTTTTATGGCTGAGTAATATTCCATTGTATATATGTGTCACATCTTCTTTATCCATTTGTCTGTCGATGAACACTTAGGTCGTTTCCATGTCCTGGTTATTGTAAATAGAGCTGCAATGAACACTGTGGTACATGACTCTTTTTGAATTATGGTTTTCTCAGGGTATATGCCCAGTAGTGGGATTGCTGGGTCGTTTGGTAGTTCTATTTTTAGTTTTTTCAGGAACAACCATAATGTTGTCCATAGTGGCTGTACCAATTTACATTCCCACCAACAGTGCAAGAGGGTTCCCTTTCTCCACACCCTCTCCAGCATTTATTGTTTGTAGATTTTTTGTTGATGGCCATTCTCACAGGTGTGAAGTGATACCTCATTGTAGTTCTGATTTGCATTTCTCTAATGATTAGTGATGTTGAGCATCCTTTCATGTGTTTGATGGCAATCTGTATATCTTCTTTGGAGAAATGTCTATTTAGGTCTTCTGACCATTTTTGGATTGGGTTGTTTGCTTTATTGAAATTGAGCTGCATGAGCTGTCAGTATATTTTGGTCATTAATCCTTTGTCAGTTTCTTCATTTGCAAATATTTTCTCCCATTCTGAGTGGTGCTTTTTCATCTTGTTTATGGTTTCTTTGTTGTGCAAAAGCTTTTAAGTTTCATTAAGTCCCAGTTATTTATTTTTGTTTTTATTTCCATTTCTCTAGGAGGTGGGTCAAATGGGATCTTGGTATGATTCATGTCATAGAGTATTCTGCCTAGGTTTTCCTCTAAGAGTTCTATAGGGTCTGGTCTTACATATAGGTCTTTAATTCATATTGAGTTTATTTCTGTGTATCGTGTTATGGAGTGTTCTATTTTCATTCTTTTACATGTAGCTGTACAGTTTTCACAGCGCTAATTATTGAAGAGGCTGTCTTTTCTCCATTGTATATTCTTCCCTCCTTTATCAAAGTTAAGGTGACCATATGTGTGCGGGTTTATCTTTGGGTTTGCTCTCCTGTTTCATTGATCTGTATTTCTGTCTTTGTGCCAGTACCATACTGTCTTGATTACTGTAGCTTTGCAGTATAGTCTGAAGTTAGGGAGCTTGATTCCCCCAGCTCCGTTTTTCTTTCTCAAGACTGCTGTGGCTATTCAGGGTCTCTTGTGTTTCCATACAAATTGTGAAATTTTTTGTTCTAGCTTTCTGAAAAATGCCATTGGTAGTTTGATAGGGATTGCATTGGATCTGTAGATTGTTTTGGGTAGTATAGTCATTTTCACTATGTTGATTCTTCCAATCCAAGAACATGGTATATATCTCCATTTGTTTGTATCATCTTTAATTTCTTTCAACAGTGTCTTATAGTTTTCTGCATACAGGTCTTTTGTCTCCTTAGGTAGGTTTATTCCTAGGTATTTTATTCTTTTTGTTGCAATGGTAAATGGGAGTGTTTCCTTAAATTCTCATACATATTTTTCATCATTACTGTATGGGAATGCAAGAGATTTCTGTTCATTAATTTTGTATCCTGCTACTTTACCAATTTCATTGTTGAGCTCTAATAATTTTCTGGTAGCATCTTTAGATTCGCTAGGAATCATATCATGTCATCTGCAAACACTGACAGGTTTACTTCTTTTCTGATTTGGTTCCTTTTATTTCTTTTTCTTGTCTGCTTGCTGTGGCTAAAGCTTCCAAAACTATGTTGCATAACAGTGGTGAGAGTGGGCACCCTTGCCTTGTACCTGAACTTAGTGGAAATTATTTCAGTTTTTCACCATTGAGAATGATGTTGGCTGTGGGTTTGTCATATATGGCCTTTATTATGTTGAGGTAAATTCTCTCTATGCCTACTTTCTGGGGGGGGGGGGTTATCATAAATTGGTCTTGAATTCTGTCAAAAGCTTTTCTGCATCTATCGAGATGATCATATGGTTTTTCTCCTACAATTGTTAATATGGTTTATCACATTGATTGATTTACATATATTGAAGAATCCTTGTATTCCTGGGATATATCCCACTTGGTCACAGTGTTTGATCCTTTTAATGTGCTGTTGGATTCTTTTTCCTAGTATTTTTTTGAGGACTTTTGCATCTATGTTCACCAGTAATATAGGCCTGTAGTCTTCTTTCTTTGTGACATCTTTGTCTGGTTTTGGTATCAGGGTGATGGTGGCCTTGAAGAATGAGTTTGGGAGTGTTCCTCCCTCTGCTGTATTTTGGAAGAGTTTGAGAAGGATAGATGTTAGCTCTTCTCTAAATGTTTGACAGAATTCACCTGTGAAGCCATCTGGTCGTGGGCTTTTGCTTTTTGGAGGATTTTTATTCACAGTTTCAATTTCAGTGCTTGTGTTTGGTTTGTTTATATTTTCTATTTTTTCCTGGTTCTGTCTCAGAAGGTTGTGCATTTCTAAGAATTTCTCCATTTCTTCCAGGTTGTCCATTTTATTGGCATATAGTGGCTTGTAATAATCTCTCATGATCCTTTGTATTTCTGCAGTGTCAGTTGTTCTTCTCTTTTATCATTTCTAATTCTATTGATTTGAGTCTTCTCCCTCTTTTTATTGATGAGTCTGGCTAATGGTTTATCAATTATGTTTATCTTCTCAAAGAACCAGCTTTTAGTTTTATTGATCTTTGCTATTGTTTCATTCATTTCTATTTCATTTATTTGTGATCTGGTCTTTATGATTTCTTTCCTTCTGCCAGCTTTGGGATTTTTGTTCTTCTTTCTCTAATGGCTCTAGGTAGAAGATTAGGTTGTTCATTTAAGATTTTTCTTCTTTCTTGAGGTAGGATTGTATTGCTGTGAACTTTCCTCTTAGAACCGCTTTTCCTGCATCCAATAGATTTTGGGTTACTGTGTTCTCATGGTCTTTTTTTCCCAGGTTTTATTGATTTCCTCTTTGATTTATTCAGTGATCTCTTGGGTATTTAGTAGTTTATTGTTTAGCTTCTGTGTGTTTCTATTTTTTACAGATTTTTTTCCTGTAATTGATATCTAATGTCATAGTGTTGTGGTAGGAGAAGACACTTGATATGATTAAAATTTTCTTAAATTTACCAAAGCTTGTTTTGTGACCCAAGATATCATCTATTGTGGAGAATATTCCATGAGCACTTGAGAAGAAAGTGTAATCTGCTGTTTTTGGATGGAATGTCCTATAAATATCAATTAAGTCCATCTTTAATAAGGTATCATTTAAAGCTTGTGTTTCCTTATCTATTTTCTTTTTGGAAGATCTGTCCAATGGTGAAAGTGGGGTGTTAACATCCCCAACTCTGATTGTGTTATTGTCAGTTTTCCCTTTTATAGCTGTTAGCATTTGCCTTATGTACTGATGTGCTCCTATGTTGGGTGCATAAATATTTACAGTTGTTACATCTTCCTCTTGGATTCATCCCTTGACCATTTTGTAGTGTCCTTCTTTTTCTCTTATAAGAGTCTTTATTTTAAAGTCTATTTTGTCTGATATGAGAATTGCTACTCCAGCTTTCTTTTGATTTCCATTTGCATGGAATATCATTTTTCATCCCCTCACTTTCAGTCTGTATGTGTCATTAGGTCTGAAATGGGTCTCTTGTAGACAGCATATATACAGGTCATGTTTTTTTATCTATTCAGCCAGTGTATGGTTTTTGGTTGGAGCATTTAATCCATTTACATTTAAGATAGTTATTGATATGTATGTTCTTATTACCATTTTCTTAACTGTTTTTGGTTTGTTATTGTAAGTCTCTTCCTTCTCTTGTGTTTCCTGCCTAGAGAAGTTCCTTTAGCATTTGTTGTAAAGCTGGTTTGGTGGTGCTGAATTCTCTTTGCTTTTGCTTATCTGTAAAGGTTCTAGTTTCTCAGTCAAATCTGAATGAGATGCTTGCTGGGTAAAGTACTTTTACTTGTAGTTTTTTCCCTTTCATCACTTTAAATATGTCCTGCCACTACTTTCTGGCTTGCAGATTTTCTGCTGAACGATGGCTTTTAACCTTATGGGGATTTCCTTATATGGTATTTGTTGCTTTTCCCTTGATGCTTTTAATATTTTTTCTTTGTATTTAAGTTTTGATAGTTTGATTAATATGTGTCTTGGTGTGTTTCTCCTTGGATGTATTCTGTTTGGGAATCTCTGTGCTTCCTGGATTTGGTTGACTATTTCCTTTCCTATATTAGGGAAGTTTTCAACTATAATCTCTTCAAATATTTTCTCAGTTCCTCTTTTTTTCTCTTCTTCTGTGACCCCTATAATTCGAATGTTGATGCATTTAATGTTGTCCCAGAGGTCTCTGAACTTGTCCTCAATTCTTTTCATTCTTTTTCTTTATCCTCCTCTGCGACATTTATTTCCACTATTTTATCTTCCAGGTCACTTATCTGTTCTTCTGTCTCACTTATTCTGCTATTGATTCCTTCTGGAGAATTTTTTTTTAACATCTTTATTGGGGTAT
This sequence comes from Stenella coeruleoalba, assembly GCF_951394435.1. Lineage (NCBI taxonomy): Eukaryota > Metazoa > Chordata > Mammalia > Artiodactyla > Delphinidae > Stenella > Stenella coeruleoalba. The sequence continues at coordinate 60,704,966 of NC_137152.1, forward strand.
AATTGCTTTACAATGGTGTGTTAGTTTCTGCTTTACAACAAAATGAATCAGTCATACATAAACATATGTTCCCATATGTCTTCCCTCTTGCATCTCCCTCCCTCCCACCCTCCCTATCCCACCCCTCCAGGCGGTCACAAAGCACCGAGCCGATATCCCTGTGCCATGCGGCTGCTTCCCACTAGCTATATACCTTACTACGTTTGTTAGTGTGTATATGCCCATGACTCCCTCTCGCCCTGTCACAGCTCACCCTTCCCCCTCCCCATAACCTCAAGTCCGTTCTCTAGGAGGTCTGCGTCTTTATTCCTGCTTTACCCCTAGGTTCTTCATGACATTTTTTTTCTTAAATTCCATATATATGTGTTAGCATACGGTATTTGTCTTTTTCTTTCTGACTTACTTCACTCTGTATGACAGACTCTAGGTCTATCCACCTCATTACAAATAGCTCAGTTTCGTTTCTTTTTATGGCTGAGTAATATTCCATTGTATATATGTGCCACATCTTCTTTATCCATTCATCCAATGATGGGCACTTAGGTTGTTTCCATCTCCAGGCTATTGTAAATAGAGCTGCAATGAACATTTTGGTACATGACTCTTTTTGAATTTTGGTTTTCTCAGGGTATATGCCCAGTAGTGGGATTGCTGGGTCATATGGTAGTTCTATTTGTAGTTTTTTAAGGAACTTCCATACTGTTCTCCATAGTGGCTGAACCAATTCACATTCCCACCAGCAGTGCAAGAGTGTTCCCTTTTCTCCACACCCTCTCCAGCATTTATTGTTTCTAGATTTTTTGATGATGGCCATTCTGACTGGTGTGAAATGATATCTCATTGTAGTTTGGATTTGCATTTCTCTAATGATTAATGATGTTGAGCATTCTTTCATGTGTTTGTTGGCAGTCTGTATATCTTCTTTGGAGAAATGTCTATTTAGGTCTTCTGTCCATTTTTGGAATGGGTTGTTTGTTTTTTTGTTATTGAGCTGCATGAGCTGCTTGTAAATTTTGGAGATTAATCCTTTGTCGGTTGCTTCATTTGCAAATATTTTCTCCCATTCTGAGGGTTGCCTTTTGGTCTTGTTTATGGTTTCCTTTGCTGGGCAAAAGCGCTGAAGTTTCATTAGGTCCAATTTGTTTATTTTTGTTTTTATTTCCATTACTCTAGGAGGTGGGTCAGAAAGGATCTTGTTGTGATTTATGTCATAGAGTGTTCTGCCTATGTTTTCCTCTAAGATTTTGATAGTTTCTGACCTTACATTTAGGTCTTTAATCATTTTAAGCTTACTTTTGTGTATGGTGTTAGGGAGTGATCTAATCTCATCCTTTTACATGTACCTGTCCAGTTTTCCCAGCACCACTTATTGAAGAGGCTGTCCATTCTCCACTGTATATTACTGCCACCTTTATCAAAGATAAGGTGTCCATATGTGCATGGGTTTATCTCTGGGCTTTCTATCCTGTTCCATTGATCTATCTTTCTGTTTTTGTGCCAGTACCATACCGTCTTGATAACTGTAGCTTTGTAGTATAGTCTGAAGTCAGGGAGCCTGATTCCTCCAGTTCCTTCTTTCGTTCTCAAGATTGCTTTGGCTATTCAGGGTCTTTTGTGTTTCCATACAAATTGCAAAATTTTTTGTTCTAGTTCTGTGAAAAATGCCAGTGGTAGTTTGATAGGGATTGCATTGAATCTGTAGATTGCTTTGGGTAGTAGAGTCATTTTCACAATGTTCATTCTTCCAATCCAAGAACATGGTATATCTCTCCATCTATTTGTATCATCTTTAATTTCTTTCATCAATGTCTTATAATTTTCTACACACAGGTCTTTTGTCTCCTTAGGTAGGTTTATTCCTATATATTTTATTCCTTTTGTTGCAATGGTAAATGGGAGTGCTTTCTTGATTTCACTTTCAGATTTTTCATCATTAGTATATAGGAATGCCAGAGATTTCTGTGCATTAATTTTGTATCCTGCCACTTTACCAAGTTCATTGATTAGCTCTAGTAGTTTTCTGGTAGCATCTTGAGGGTTCTCTATGTATAGGATCATGTCATCTGCAAACAGTGACAGCTTTACTTCTTCTTTTCCGATTTGGATTCCTTTTATTTCCTTTTCTTCTCTGATTGCTGTGGCTAAAACTTCCCAAACTATGTTAAATAAGAGTGGTGAGAATGGGCAACCTTGTCTTGTTCCTGATCTTAGTGGAAATGCTTTCAGTTTTTCACCATTGAGGATGATGTTTGCTGTGGGCTTGTCATATATGGCCTTTATTATGTTGAGGAAAGTTCCCTCTATGCGTACTTTCTGCAGGGTTTTTACTATAAATGGGTGTTGAATTTTGTCAAAAGCTTTCTCTGCATCTATTGAGATGATCATATGGTTTTTCTCCTTCAATTTGTTAATATGGTTTATCACATTGATAGATTTGCGTATATTGAAGAATCCTTGCATTCCTGGAATAAATCCCACTTGATCATGGTGTATGATCCTTTTAATGTGCTGTTGGATTCTGTTTGCTAGTATTTTGTTGAGGATTTTTGCATCTATGTTCATCAGTGATATTGGCTTATAGTTTTCTTTCTTTGTGACATCATTGTCTGGTTTTGGTATCAAGGTGATGGTGGCCTCGTAGAAGGAGTTTGGGAGTGTTCCTCCCTCTGCTATATTTTGGAAGAGTTTGAGAAGGATAGGTGTTAGCTCTTCTCTAAATGTTTGATAGAATTCGCCTGTGAAGCCATCTGGTCCTGGGCTTTTCTTTGTTGGAAGATTTTTAATCACAGTTTCAATTTCAGTGCTTGTGATTGGTCTGTTCATATTTTCTATTCCTTCCTGATTCAGCCTTGGCAGGTTGTGCATTTCTAAGAATTTGTCCTTTTCTTCCAGATTGTCCATTTTATTGGCATAGAGTTGCTTGTAGTAATCTCTCATGATCTCTTTTATCTCTGCAGTGTCAGTTGTTACCTCTCCTTTTTCATTTCTAATTTTATTGATTTGAGTCTTCTCCCTTTTTTTCTTGATGAGTCTGGCTAGTGGTTTTTCTATTTTGTTTATCTTCTCAAAGAACCAGCTTTTAGTTTTATTGATCTTTGCTATTGTTTCCTTAATTTCTTTTTCATTTATTTCTGATCTGATTTTTATGATTTCTTTCCTTCTGCTAGCTTTGGGGTTTTTTTGTTCTTCTTTCTCTAATTGCTTGGTGTGCAAGGTTAGGTTGTTTATTCGAGATGTTTCCTGCTTCTTAAGGTGGCCTTGTATTGCTATAAACTTCCCCCTTAGAACTGCTTTTGCTGCATCCCACAGGTTTTGGGTCGTTGTGTCTCCATTGTCATTTGTTTCTAGCTATTTTTTTATTTCCTCTTTGATTTCTTCAGTGATCACTTCATTATTAAGTAGTGTATTGTTTAGCCTCCATGTGTTTGTATTTTTTACAGATCTTTTCCTGTAATTGATATCTAGTCTCATGGCGTTGTGGTCAGAAAAGATACTTGATACAATTTCAATTTTCTTAAATTTACCAAGGCTTGATTTGTGACCTAAGATATGATCTATCCTGGAAAATGTTCCATGAGCACTTGAGAAAAATGTGTATTCTGATGTTTTTGGATAGAGTGTCCTATAAATATCAATTAAGTCCATCTTGTTTAATGTATCATTTAAAGCTTGTGTTTCCTTATTTATTTTCATTTTGGATGATCTGTCCATGGGTGAAAGTGGGGTGTTTAAGTCCCCTACTATGAATATGTTACTGTCGATTTCCCTTTTATGGCTGTTAGTATTTGCCTTATGTATTGAGGTGCTCCTATGTTGGGTGTATAAATATTTACAATTGTTATATCTTCTTCTTGGATCGATCCCTTGATCATTATGTCCTTCTTTGTCTCTTTTAATAGTCCTTATTTTAAAGTCTATTTTGTTTGATATGAGAATTGCTACTCCAGCTTTCTTTTGGTTTCCATTTGCATGGAATATCTTTTTCCATCCCCTTACTTTCAGTCTGTATGTGTCTCTAGGTCTGAAGTGGGTCTCTTGTAGACAGCATATATAAGGGTCTTGTTTTTGTATCCATTCAGCTAATCTGTGTCTTTTGGTGGGAGCATTTAGTCCATTTACATTTAAGGTAATTATCGATATGTATGTTCCTATTCCCATTTTCTAAATTGTTTTGGGTTCGTTATTATAGGTCTTTTCCTTCTCTTGTGTTTCTTGCCTAGAGAAGATCCTTTAGCATTTGTTGTAAAGCTGGTTTGGTGGTGCTGAACTCTCTCAGCTTTTGTTTGTCTGTAAAGTTTTTAATTTCTCCATCAAATCTGAATGAGATCGTTGCTGGGTAGAGTAGTCTTGGCTGCAGGTTTTTCTCCTTCATCACTTTCAGTATGTCCTGCCACTCCCTTCTGGCTTGTAGGGTTTCTGCTGAGAGATCAGCTGTGAACCTTATGGGGATTCCCTTATGTGTTATTTGTTGTTTTTCCCTTGCTGCTTTTAATATGCTTTCTTTGTATTTAATTTTTGACAGTTTGATTAATATGTGTCTTGGCATATTTCTCCTTGTATTTATCCTGTATAGGACTCTCTGTGCTTCCTGGACTTGATTAACTATTTCCTTTCCCATATTAGGGAGGTTTTCAACTATAATCTTCAAATATTTTCTCAGTCCCTTTCTGTTTCTCTTCTTCTTCTGGAACCCCTATAATTCAAATGTTGGTGTGTTTAATGTTGTCCCAGAGGTCTCTGAGACTGTCCTCAGTTCTTTTCATTCTTTTTTCTTTATTCTGCTCTGCAGTAGTTATTTCCACTATTTTATCTTCCAGGTCACTTATCCGTTCTTCTGCTTCAGTTATTCTGCTATTGATCCCATCTAGAGTACTTTTAATTTCATTTATTGTGTTGTTCATCGTTGCTTGTTTCATCTTTAGTTCTTCTAGGTCCTTGTTAACTGATTCTTGCATTTTGTCCATTCTATTGTCCATTCTATCTCCAAGATTTCAGATCAACCTTACTATCATTATTCTAAATTCTTTTTCAGGTAGACTGCCTATTTCCTCTTCATTTGTTAGGTCTGGTGCATTTTTATCTTGCTCCTTTATCTGCTGTGTGTTTTTCTGTCTTCTCATTTTGCTTATCCTACTGTGTTTGGGGTCTCCATTTTGCACGCTGCAGGTTCGTAGTTCCTGCTGTTTTTGATGTCTGTCTCCAGTGGCTAAGGTTGGTTCAGTGGATTGTGTAGGCTTCCTGGTGGATGGGACTAGTGCCTGTGTTGTGGTGGATGAGGCTGGATCTTGTCTCTCTAGTGGGCAGGTTCACGTCTGGTGGTGTGTTTTGGGGTGTCTGTGGCCTTATTATGATTTTAGGCAGCCTCTCTGCTAATGGGTGGGGTTGTGTTCCTGTTTTGCTAGTTGTTTGGCATAGGTTGTCCAGCACTGTGGCTTGCTGGTCGTTGAGTGAAGCTGGGTGCTGGTGTTAAGATGCAGGTCTCTGGGAGATTTTCGCCGTTTGATATTATGTGGAGCTGGGAAGTCTCTTGTTGACCAGTGTCCTGAAGTTGGCTCTCCTACCTCAGAGGCAGAGCCCTGCCTCCTGCCTGGAGCACCAAGAGCTTTTCATCCACACAGCTCAGGATAAAAGGGAGAAAAAGTAGAGGAATTAGTAGAAGTATGAGGAAAGAAAGAAGGATAGGAGGGTAGGAAGGAAGGAAGAAAGAACGAAAGAAGCAAAGAAGGAAAGAAGGCAAGAAGGAAAGAAAGGAGGGAGGGAGGGAGGGAGGAAGGAAGGAAGGAGGGAAAGAAGGAAAAAAGACAGAAAGAAAGAAGATACAGTAAAAATAAAATAAAGTATAATAAAGTTATTGAATTAAAAAATTCTTATTTAGAAAAAAAAAGGGACGGATAGAACCTTAGGACAAATGTTGGAAGCAGAGCTATACAGACAAAATCTTACACAGAAGCATACACATACACCCTCACTAAAAGAGGTAAATGGGGAAAAATCATAAATCTTGCTGTCAGAGACCACCTCCTCAATTTGGGATGATTCGTTGTCTAAAGGAGGGAAGGAAGGAAGGAAAGAAAGAAAGAAAGAAAGAAAGAAAGAAAGAAAGAAAGAAAGAAAGAAAGAAAGAATGAAGGTAAAGTATAATAACGTTATTAAAATTAATTATTAAGAAAAAAAATTTTTTAAAAAAACATGGATGGATAGAACCCTAGGATAAATGGTGGAAGCAAGACTATACAGACAAGATCTCACACAGAAGCATACACATACACATTCACAAAAAGAGGAAAAAGGAAAAAAATCATAGATCTTGCTCCTAAAGTGCACTTCCTTAATTTGGGATGATTGGGTGTCTATTCAGGTATTCCACAGATGCAGGGTATATCAAGTTGATTGTGGAGCTTTAATCCGCTGCTTCTGAGGCTGCTGGGAGAGATTTCCCTTTCTCTTCTTTGTTCTCACAGCTCCCAAGGCTCAGCTTTGGATTTGGCCCTGCCACTGCGTGTAGGTCGCTGGAGGGCGTCTGTTTTTTGCTCAGACAGGACAGGGTTAAAAGAGCCGCTGATTCGGGGGCTCTGGCGCACTCATGCCGGCGGGGAGGGAGGGGCACGGAGTGCGGGGCGGGCCTGCGGTGGCAAAGGCCGGCGTGACTTTGCACTAGCCTGAGGCGCGCTGTGCGTTCTCCCGGGGAAGTTGTCCCTGGATCCCGGGAACCTGGCAGTGGCGGGCTGCACAGGCTCCGTGGAAGAGGGGTGTGGAGAGTGACCTGTGCTCGCACACAGGCCCCTTGGTGGCGGCAGCAGCAGCCTTAACGTCTCCCGCCCGCCTCTGGGGTCCGCGCTTTCAGCTGCGGCTCGCGCCCGTCTCTGGGGTCCGTGCTTTCGGGCGCAAGGCTTTCAGCCGCAGCTCGCGCCCGTCTCTGGGGTTCGTGCTTTTAGCCGCGGCTCGCGCCCGTCTCTGGAGTTCCTTTAAGCAGCGTTCTTAAACCCCTCTCCTCACGCCCCAAGAAACAAAGAGGGAAGGAAAAGTCTCCTGCCTCTTCGGCAGGTGCAGACTTTTCCCCGGACTCCCTCCCGGCTAGCTGTGGTGCACTAACCCCTTCAGGCTATGTTCAAGCCGCCAACCCCAGTCCTCTCCCTGCGCTCCGTCCGAAACCGAAACCCGAGCCTCAGAGCCTCAGCTCGCAGCCCCGCCTGCCCCGGCGGGTGAGCAGACAAGCCTCTCGGGCTGGTGAGTGCCGGTCGGCACCGATCCTCTGTGCGGGAATCTCCCCGCTTTGCCCTCCGCACCCGTTGCTGTGCACTCCTCCGCGGCTTCGAAGCTCCCCCCTCCGCCTCCCGCAGTCTCCGCCCGCGAAGGGGCTTCCTAGTGTGTGGAAAGTTTTCCTCCTTCACAGCTCCCTGCCACTGGTGCAGGTGCCGTCCCTATTCTTTTGTCTCTGTTTTTTCTTTTTTTCTTTTGCCCTACCCAGGTACGTGGGGAGTTTCTTGCTTTTTGGGAGGTCTGAGGTCTTCTGCCAGCCTTCAGTAGGTGTTCTGTAGTTGTTGTTCCACGTGTAGATGTATTTCTGGTGTATCTGTGGGGAGGAAGGTGATCCCTGCGTCTTACTCTTCCGCCATCTTCCGAACGTCCCCCCCTTCTGGAGAATTTTTAATTTCATTTATTGTGTTGTTCATCAGTGTTTGTTTCTTCTTATTTCTTCTTGTTCCTTGTTAAACGTTTCTTGTATTTTCTCCTTTCTAATTCCAAGATTTTTCATCCTCTTTACTATCATTTCTCTGAGTCTTCTTTGAGGTAGACTGCCTATCTCCTGTTCATTTATTTGGTCTGGTGGGTTTTTCCTTGCTCCTTCATCTGCTGTGTGTTTCTCTGTCTTCTCATTTTGCTTACCTTACTGTGTTTGGGGCATCCTTTTCACAGACTGCTGGTTCGTAGTTCCCGTTTCTTTTGGTGTTTGCCCCCAGTGGTTATGGTTGGTTCAGAGGTTTGTGTAGACTTCCTGTTGGAGGGCCTAGTGCCTGTGTTCTGGTGAATGAGGCTGGATTTTGTCTTTCTGGTGGGCAGGACCATGTCCGGTGTTGTGTTTTGGGGTTCTGTGAGCTTAGTATGGTTTTAGGCAGCCTCTCTGGTAATCGGTGGGGTTGTGTTCCTGTCTTGCTCATTGTTTGGCATAGGGTGTCCAGCCCCATAGCTTGCTTGTCGTTGAGTGGAGCTGGATCTTAGCATTGAGATGGAGATCTCTGGGAGAGCTTTCACCATTTGATATTATGTGGAGCCAGGAGGTCTCTGTTGGATTAATGTCCTGAACTCGGCTCTCCCACTTCAGAGGCACAGGCTTGACACCCGCCGAGGCACCGAGACCCTGTCAACCACACGGCTCAGAAGAAAAAAGAGAAATAACTAAATAAATTAAATAAAATAATAAAATAAATTTATTTAAATAAAAAAATTATTAGAAATTAAAAAAAGAAAAAGAAAGAAGAGAGCAACCAAACCAAAAAACAAATCCACCAATGATAACAAGTGCTAAAAACTGTAGTTAAAACAAACAAACAAACAAACAAAATGGACAGAGAGAACCCTAGGACGAATGGTAAAAGCAAGGCTATACAGACAAAATCAAAGAAGCATACACATACACATTCACAAAAAGAGAAAAAGGAAGAAAAAATATATGTCTCTATATATGTAAAAATGGAGTAAGAGAGCAACCAAATTAATAAACAAGTATACCAATAATAATAAACTCTAAATACTAAACTAAGGTAAATATAGTACAAAAAACTAATTAGATGCAGAAAGCAAACCCCAAGTCTGCAATTGGTCCTAAAGTCCCCCGCCTCAATTTTGGGATGATTCATTGTCTATTCAGGTGTTCCGGAGATGCAGGGTACATCAAGTTGACTGTGAAGATTTAACCTGCTGCTCCTGAGGCTGCTGGGAGAAATTTCCCTTTCTCTTCTTTATTGGCACAGCTCCTGGGGTTCAGCTTTGGATTTGTCCCTCCCTCTGCATGTAGGTCGCCTGAGGGTGTGTGTTCCCACCCAGACAGGATGAGGTTGAAGGAGCAGCTGATTAGGGTCTCTGGCTCACTCATGCTGGGGTAGGGAGAGGTATGGAATGCAAGGCGAGCTTGCGGCAGCAGAGGCTGGTGTGATGTTGCAGCAACATGTGCTGTGCCATGTGTTCTCCCGGGGAAGTTGTCCCTGGATCAGGGGACCCTGGCAGTGGCGGGCTGCACAGGATTCCGGGAGGGGAGGTGTGGACAGTGACCTGTGCTTGCACACAGGCTTGTTAGTGGCTGCAGCAGCATCCTTAACATTTCATTCCCGTCGCTGGTGTTTGCGCTGATAGCTGCTGCTCACACCCGTCTCTGGAGCTCGTTTAGGCAGTTCTCTGAATCCTCTCTCCTTGTGCACCCCAAAACAATGGTCTCTTGCCTCTTAGGCAGTTGCAGACTTTTTCCTGGCCTCCCTCCTGGCTAGCTGTGACGCACTAGCCCCATTCAGGCTGTGTTCCCGCAGCCAAGCCCAGTCCTCTCCCTGGGTTCTGACTTCCAAAGCCTGAACCTCCGCTCCCAGGCCCACTCGCCCCAGCAGATGAGTAGACAAGCCTCTCTGGCTGCTGAGTGCTGGTCGGCACAGATCCTCTGTGAGGGAATCTCTCGCTTTGCCCTCTGCACACCTGTTGTTGCACTCTCCTCCATGGCTCTGAAGCTTGCACCTTGCCACCCCCCGTCTCTGTCAGTGAAGAGGCTTCCTAGTGTTTGGAAACTTTTCCTCCTTCACAGCTCCCTCCCAGAGGTGCAGGTCCTGTCCCTATTCTTTTGTCTCTGTTTTTTCATTTTTTCTTTTGCCCTACCCCAGTACATGGGTAGTTTCTTGCCTTTTGGGAAATCTGAGGTCTTCTGCCAGTGCTCAGTATGTGTTCTGTAAGATTTGTTCCACATGTAAACGTATTTCTGATGTATTTGTGGAGAGAAAGGTGATCTCCATGTCTTACTCATCTGCCATCTTGAAGGTCTCCCTGAAGTGGTTTTTAAAAATCCAACATAGGATGTATATCCAAAGAAAAGATTTCACACAGTAATTCCATCACATAATCAGAATGTGCTTTTCAGTTTAACATTTGCTAACTTTTTCAGAAACAGCTTGAGTTGTCAATCAGATGATATCTACCTTCTTACAACATTTTCTTCTAAAATTTAGACTTAATTGGTAATTAGTTTCCATACTGCTATACTTGTCATACTTGCATACACTGGAAGATTATTTTTTCTTTTGACTTAACAGTTGTCTCCAATTAAGCTTTGTGCAGCATTTTATAGTTTCTTAATCCATTATGTTATTTAACAATCATGACCTTGTGAGACAGAGAACTAATATTTTATGTGCACAAATTATGTGATAGAAAAGTGTGCTGGAAAAGATAGCTATGATTTACTTAGAGATTAATATGGGCTCAGTGCATTAGTTATTATATGATCCATTTTCTTACCATAGCAACTCTGCATAACAATTACTACTATCCCTCCCAATTTTTGAGATAAGTAAATTGATAATCAGAAGTTTCAAGTAAATTTCCCGATATCACAAATAAATATGTGGCAGGTCCAGACTGAAATCCATAGCTTCTGAGTCTAAATCCTAAGATATTTCCATTATATCAGGCTGTCTTTCTACTACCTGCAGATAGTATGGGATGAAATTTGTGACCAGAAAAAGGCTTACTTGGCCTCAAATATCTCCCACACCAGCTCTGTATCATTCCTAAAATCTCCCAACCATCCTAATTTATTTGGGTTTGTAAGCAAGGACATACTCTAGGTTACTTTAAGCTATTAGACTCTGTGGAGTTCGTTGGTTCCTTAACAGAGAACAGGGCCCTGAACGGATGAAACACCAGCGAGGCTTTTTTTTTTTTTCAGAAAAAGGAGGAATAGGAAAGAAAAATGCAGTTCTTTGAGGATATCAGAATAAAGGAATCTGGGTGGACACAGAGTCACACGGGGGGAGGGGGAATATGAAAAGTCCTCTAGGAATCCATTCACTTAACAAATATTAATTGAGGCACTTACTCTGTGCCAAGCATTGTTCTAGGCCATTAAATGAACAAAACAGACAAAAATCTTGGTCTGCCTTAATGGAAGTACTATTCTAATAGGGGGAGACAGATAAATGATAAACATAATGAACAGCTAAATTATATGGGATTTAGAAAGTGATGAATATTGTGGAGAAAAAATTACACCATAATAAGAGGGACAATGAATACTGGGAATCGGAGTTAAATTGCAAATACATTGGTCAGAATGGGCTTCATTTGAGAAGGTGACACTAAAGCAGATTGAAGGGAGTAGAGGCTTAACTATATATATAACATTTCAAGTGAGGAAACAGATAGTGTATCAATAGATCATGACTGGAGTGTTGAAGAGAAAGCAAAAAGGTCAGTGTGGCTAGAATACAAAGAACAAGAGGTAGAGTAGAAGGAAATGAGGTCAGTTAAACCCCATTATATAGGGCTCTGTAGGCTGTTGTAAGGACTTTGGAACAATTGGAGAGTAAGCTCCAGGAAGGCAAGAGCCATGTCTATTTTGTTCATCATGAATGCCTAGTTGCCTATCCCCAGTGCCTGGTACAAAAAAAGACATTCAATAATTATTTATTTTATGAATGAATGACAATTACCTACTCTCAGGGAGCTCCTATTTTCCTGGCGGGAGGTAGGCTAGTGCAAGGATATAATGTAATGGACTATTGTAGGTTATGTTGTAAATATTATTATTATCCCAATTTTACCAAAAAGAGACCGATGCCAGAGAAAGTTTTACTAGTTCAGTCGTTTTCAACTTTTAAAAGCAGAATATTTCTTCAAATTAAACTTACATAGAACTCAAAGTAGAAAAAAGATCAAATGGAGATGCTTTGATTGAAAGATTGTGGAATTGACACTTGGTCTCACTTTTGTCCTGTGAGGCCACCCTTAAGGAACTGTCTCAGATTTTAGATGGTCCTATACCATGGTGTCATACCATTTAGTGTGAAGAGTCACAAAGTGTCTCTTGGCAAAGAGCTGTGATTAGGACATAGGTTGCTCCTGAAAGGTGCATTTACACATCTGTATGTGTATTGAGATGAAGTAAAGACCTGGGAAAGAAAACTAAGAGATATTAGTAGCCATGTCAATGGAAACCAAAGGAATTTCTACTTCTAAAAGTTTCCACATAGAATTTGCTGATTGTCCAAGGCTCTCAAGCCCATTCCCTTCCATGGTAGTACCCCGGATGGATCAATTATACCTTATTGTGGCCCAAGTTTTCCTGATAATGTCTGATGCTGCCATCTCTGCTCTGTTGCCTTGTGGCTCTTCTTGACTCTGGCACTTCTAACTGTTGGTTGGATCTTGACATTGTCACTGGAGTTTAACCTCACTACTGCTGTCCATGTTGGTGGCCCTGCCCATGCTCTCTTATGTGTCTCTAGCTATGTTATCACAGATGTTATTCTCTCGCAGGAAGAGTAGGAGTGTCTCCACCAGAATTAAAAACCTTACTAGACTCCCTAAAGGGGTGAGGAGAGACTTTCTTTCAGGTCGTTACATCATCCCAGCAGGTAAACTCTTTTATCGGGCTCTTCTAAAGAATGGTTTTTCTATCTTCATTTATTATAGAACTGTCTCTTGAGAAATTTTGCACGAGAACCCCCAGACCTGGATATTTAAGTGATACAGAATGATACCAACTCAAAGTGTCCCTCTCAAACAGCAATCACAATAATCTCCTGAAGTATCAAAGGTATCCTATTCTCCTTTTGGTTTTACAGTTAAAATTCCAGTGTACTACAGTCTAACTCTTAGCGTCACAGTCCTCCTTGCCACTTTCTTTTCTCAGTAGTCCTAATTAAATCCTCCTACAGAAAGGAGCTCCAACGGCCTGATATGGTGTGACATTATTCCTGGAATTGGTATTCTTATTATACCCAGCTCTGGGATTTTCATTTCATGAAATAATAAAACGGATTTCATATAAATTCAAATGAGATGTAAAAGTTACATAAAACTTATGCTGACCTCTGTGACTATTCAGAGAATTTCCCTTGGAAGTCATCTGATACTGATTTTTAAAAGTTTTACCTTTACAGTGTTGGCAAAGCCCACAGAGAATGTATAAATGAAATGGGACTCACAGTTTCCAATAGAAAGCAAGAACTAAGTCTCCTTTCCTGTGGGTAGCAATAAAATCTTCCTAATAAGTTATTTCATTTGATGCCCAGGCAGGCATTGAGGTTTTTTTTTAAATCACCAAAAATGTGATTCCATTATTGCATACTCAGCCAAAGCCACAGCTGACTATTATGTAGTCATGGAAAAGACAGTACTACTATTTGATATAATCATGTCTTTCTCTCTTTTTTTTTAAAAAAGGAAATGTCCAAGATAGATTGGATAGCAGGTGGCCCAGAGTCTCAACTTTGTTAATGGTCACCATGACTGCAAGTAAGTAGCTGACCAAAGAAGTAGACCTTTAATTCTCTTCTAATGTAATACTCCTTCAGGAAACAGAAGTGGCATACTGGTGGGTTAAGACTAGGTGTACAATGTTATGTTAGTTTATGCTGTACGTGAAAAAAAGAAATAAAAGAAATATAGACAAGGAAACAAACAAAAAAAAGATTAAGTGTACAACACTGAATGCACAACTTCTGAAAGGGATTGCTATGGGATGGGGGCTCTAGAAGCAAAGCCAAATTGGGTTGGTCCACCCAATGTTAATTTGGCTGGTACTCCACTCCATCTCAGGTTTAATGGGTCTGAAACACCAAACAGTATTGAGACTGGATCAAATTCCTAGGACAAATTTTTGGGATTGATTCTTTTTCCTGTCACCAACAGCGTGCTGTTTATGGCTGGTTCACTGTAAAATTGCACATGTGATTTTCTTTCCCCATTTGTAGAATTCTTGTTCATTCTTTGGGTTATTTATAGTGAGTTCCAGACTTTAGGAAAGACTATATGAGCTTTGTGATTTTAGCACTTCATTTAATCCATGTGAGCCTCAGTTTCCCCATCTGCAATATGTACTCATATCAATAACAGGTAGTGTAAATTAGGCTGTCTGGACTTCCTTGAAAATAAATGACATGATTTACACACACCCCTAAGAAGGAACTCAAACTTGTTTCCTGCCATACTTCATTGTTCAGAGGCCCTGGGGGAGAGGAAGAGAGAAGTGGGCATTTTCCAATGTTAAACCATTGACCTAGTTAGCCATCTTAAGAGTAAAAATATATTTGTGCAGCTAATGTCCTGGACTTGAATCAAACAGAAACCTTGTCTGCCCTGCCTTACAAGTCACATTCAAAGAAATTACAAGGAGAGAGTAGGTCAAATGCATATGTCCACCAGACATACAAACGGAAATGATTTACTTTGGGAATGCTGATTGTATCTCTGCCTTTCCTCTACCTTGGCTATCACCACTGAATATTACTCTTGGACTGTGGTTTTGTAATAGTACCTAATTTGTGTATTCCCAGAGGGCGTTACTAAGGCCAATGGGTCTTAATTACAGAAACAAACATTTGACCTAAATATTTAATCGAACAAGCAAACAAACAAATAAATAAAACTTTCTAACAATTAGAGTTATGAGAAGTACTAAGTCAGCCATTCCCAAAGACATTCAAGCAAAGTTTGGCAGTCACCTATGGTAGAAAGAACTTGTAACTCTGATACAAGTTCAGCCTCTTAGATCTCTTTCTACTGCATCTTCACAAAAACCATAATATATGAATCTGATCTTTGAAACATATTTAATTATGTTCGGGGAGCCCATACAGAGAAAAAAGTCTATTTGCATCAGTTGGAAGATTGCTTCAATCATCAATTACTTGCTAACATTGCTAAGTACAGATCAGTTCTGAAAGCCCTTATTGAGTACATGTGTTATGCCAAGCCTTGGGTAAGAGAATGCAGGGGGGACAGGTAAGAAATAGCTACCTCCATCCTTCAAAAGCCCTCACACTAATGAAGAGCTTACAGGTTAATACAAGCACAATGTGAGTAACAGAGACAAAATATAGGAAGAGATAAAGAGAAAATAATTGAATTTGTTCATCAGGTAATGTTTCTAATTATGCCTGTGTCCATTTCCAGTGTTCTTCTTCCCCTGCCCACTGTTCTTTACCAGCTCAATTCAAGACCTCTAGTCCCACTTCCTTCAAAAAGCTCTTAATAATTATTTCAGTCTTCAGTCATTACCCTCACTCCTAATACCCACTGTTATGGGTTGAATTGTGTCCCCCACCCCCTCTGAAAGATATGTTGAAGTCCTAGCTCTAGGAACTTGTGAATCTGATCTTATTTGGAAGTGGGGTTATTTCAGATATAATCAAGTTAAGATGAGGTCATACTGGAGTAAGGTGAGACCTAAATCTAATATAACTGGTGCCCTTATATGAAGAGGTAGATATGAGGACAGGCACAGAGATACATGAGGGGAATGTCATGTGAAGATGGAGGAAGAGATAAGTCTATAAGTCAAGTAACACCAAGTATTGCCAGTAACTATCAGAAGCTAGGAGAGAAACATGGAACAGATTCTCCTTCAGAGTGCTCTGAAGGAACCAACCTTGTCAACCTTGATTTCAGACTTTAGTCTCCAGAACTTCTAAAGAACAAGTTTCTGTTTTAAGCCACCAAGTTTGTGATACTTTATTATGGCATTCTGAGACACTAACATATTAACATATCTTTTGTTTGTATTACATGGTTTAGCACTTAAGTAGCATCTATACTAGGAGCTGACCAGAAGGATATCAGCAATAGGAAAAATAGATAACATTACTGAGCACTTACTCTTTTCCAGGTACTGTAATAATCATTTTTCATGCTCAATTAATTTTCATAACAAACTTATGATATAGGTACTATTATTATCCACATTTTATGGAATGAGGAAACTGAGGTTAAATAACTTACCCAAAGGCTAATGAGGGGAAAAGCTGGGACTTCAACTCACTTTAAAGCATTATGCTAAAATGCTTTTAATAATGCCTAGAAGGTAGGGAATACCTATTGGTATTTTGTTGTTGTTGTTGTTCTTTTGTTTTTCTTTTCCCTTTTTTTGCTCTTAGCTTCATATTCTACCAGTTTTCAGAAACTGGTAGGCGTTCAAAACATTTTTACAATAGCACTATTGAATAATTGAAAAATAAAAAATAAAATAACTCAAATTCTACTGCTGTCATAAAAATTATTTTTTTGTGGGGGTATTGCTTTCCAATTTAATAAAATGAAATTAGTGCACTCAACCCTGTGTTTGGCATCCTGGTGATACAAAAATACAAGACATTGTCTGCTCACAGGGAGTTGTGGTGAACAGGGAACAATGCCTACAAGGGCACAGTATACATAGGTAGCAAGGGTATGTGGTATATATACATAAATTCTTTAATTAAAATATTTTATTGAGATAATTATAGAAGCACATGAAGTTATAAGAAATAATACAGAAAAATCCCTTGTATACTTTGCCCATTTATCCCCTGTGGTAATATATCACAAAATTGTAGTATAATGTTACAACCAAGAAATTGACCTTGATACAATCCACCAATCTTTTTCAGAGTTTCCTGATTTTACTTGTACTCATTTGTATATGTATATGTGTGTGCAATATAAGTTCTCTACAATTTTATTGACTGCGGGTGTTTCTGTATCAACTGTCAAAATCCAGATACAGAATTATTCTATGTTGGATATCTAGCAAGGCTCCCTCATGCTATCTCTTTATAGCCACACCCACCACCTAGCTCTCCACCCAGCCTTCCACACCCGCTTGACTCTCTAACTCCTGACAACTAATAATTCATCCTTCTCTACAATTTTGTCATTTCAAAAATTATATAAAAATGTAATAATATAATATGTGACTTTTTGAGATTACCATTTCTATTTTCACTCAACATTATTTCCTAGACATTCATTTAAATTGTTGCATGCATCATTAATACATTCTTTTTGAACCTTCATTATGGCAGAGGAGTAAGACATGGAGATCACCTTCCTTCTCACAAATACATCAAAAATACATCTACATGTGGAACAACTTCTACAGAACACATAATGAATGCTAGCAGAAGACCTCAGACTTCCCAAAAGGCAAGAAAATCAACACGTACCTGGGTAGGGCAAAAGAAAAGAGAAAAAACAGAGACAAAAGAATAGGGAAAGGACCTGAACCTCTGGGAGGGAGCTGTGAAGGAGGAAAAGTTTCCACACACTAGGAAGCCCCTTTGTGGGTGGAGACTGTGGGTGGCAGAGGCAGGAAGTTTTTGGAGCCATGAGGAGAGCACAACAACAGGGGTGCAGAGGGCAAAGCGGAGAGATTTCCACACAGAGGTTCAGTGCTGACCAGCACTCACCAAATTGAGACACCAAACTGTCAGCTTCTCTGCTGACCCGCCAGTGTGGGTGGGGTCTGAGAGATGAGGCTCAGGCTTCAGAGGTCAGACTCCAGGGAGAAGACTGGGGTTGGCTGTGTGAAGACAACCTGAAGAGGGCTAGAGCGCCACAGCTAGCTGGGAGGGAGTCCGGGAAAAAAGTTCGGACCTGCAGGAGAAGCAAGAGAACATTGTTTCGAGGTGGGCAAGGAGAGGGGGTTCCTGCTCTGTGTGCACACAGAAGGCAGAGCACTGCCTAAGTGAGCTCCAGAGATGGGCGTGAACCATGGCTATCAGCTCGGACCCCAGAGACAGGCATGAAATGCTAATGCTGCCGCTGCTGCCACCAAGAATCCTGTGTGCAAGCACAGGTCATTATCCACACCTCCCCTCCAGGGAGCCTGTGCAGCCTACCACTGCCAGGGTCTGGTGATCCAGGGACATCTTCCCTGGGAGAACACACGGCATGCCTCAGGCTGTTGCAATGTCACGCTGGCCTCTGCCGCTGCAGAGTAATCCTGCATTCCAGTTATGACTACCATACCCCTCCCTCTCCCCTGCCTGAGTGAGCAAGAGAGCCCTAATTGGCTACTGTTTTTACCCTCTCCTATCTGGGCAGGGAAAAAAGGCCTGAGGGTGGCCCACATGCAGGGGCAGGGCCAAAACCAAAGCTGAAACACAGGAGCTACATGAAAGAAGAAGGGAAAGGGAAATTTCTCCGTGCAGCCTCAGAAGCATCAGATTAAATACCCACAGTCAACTTGATAAACCATGCATCTGTGGAATAAAGGAATAGACAAAGAAAGTTCCCAACATTGAGGCAGTGGACATTGGGAGCAACTAGACACTTGGGGATTGATTTCTGCATCTGATTTGTTTTCGGTTTTCGGTTTGTCATAGTTTAGTTTTTAGTGCTTGTTATCACTGGTGGATTTATTTATTGGTTTGGTTGCTCTCTTCCTTTATTTAAATATTTATTTATTATTTTTTTTTAAAAATTAATTTTTTCTTTCCTTTTTTCTCTTTTTTGTGAGTGTGTATGTGTATGTTTCTTTGTGTGATTTTGTCTGTTTAGGTTTGCTTTTACCATATGTCCTAGGGTTCTGCCTTTTTGTTTGTTTGTTTTTTTGTATTTTTTAATTTTTCTTTTCATGATTGTGTGTGTATGTTTCTTTGTGTGAGTTTGTTGGTTTAGTTCTCCTTTTACCATTTGGTTTGAGGTTCTAACTCTTCATTTTTATTTTCTTTTCTTCCTTTTCTTCTGATCCGTGTGGCTGGAAGGGACTTGGTGCTCTGTCCAGGTGTCAGGCATGAGCCTCCAAGGTGGGAGAGCCTAGTCCAGGACATTGGATGACCAGAGAATACCGGGCCACAAGTAATATCAATCAGTGAGAGCTCTCCCAGAGAATTCCATCTCAATATTAAGACCCAGCTCCACCCAACGGCCAGTAAGCTCCAGTGCTAGAGGTCCCATACCAATCAACTTGCAAGACAGGAACACAACTCCACCCATTAGCAGAGAGGTTGCCTAAAGTCATACTAAGTTCACATACACCCCAAAACATATCATGGGAAGAGGTCCTGCCTCCAGAAAGACAACATCCAGCCTCATCCACCAGAACACAGGCACCAGTCTCCTCCACCAGGAAGCCTACACAAGCCACTGAACCAACCTCACCCACTGCAGGCACACACCAAAAGTAAATGGAACTACAAATGTGCAGGTGGCAAAAAAGAGACCCCAAACATAGTAAGTTAAGCAAAATGAGAAGACAGAGAAATATGCAGCAGATGAAGGAGCAAGGTAAAAACACACCAAAACAAATGAAGGAAGAGGAAATAAGCAGTCTACCTCAAAAAGAATTCAGAGTAATGAGAGTAAAGATGATCCAAAATCTCGTAAATAGAATGGAGAAAATACAAGAAAGCCTTAACAATGATGAAAAAGAAATAAAAAGCAAACAAACAATGATGAACAACACAATAAAAGAAATTAAAAATACTCTAGAAGGAATCAGTAGCAGAATAACTGAGGCAGACGAACAGATAAGTGACCTGGAAGATAAAATATTGGAAATAACCACTGCAGAGGAGAATAAAGGAAAAAGAATGAAAAGAATTGAGGACAGTCTCAGACACTTCTGGAACAGCATTAAATGCAACAACATTCAAATTATAGTGGTCCCAGAAGAAGAAGAGAAAAAGAAAGGGTCTGAGAAATATTTGAAGAGATTAGAGTCATAAATTTTGCTAACATGGGAAAGGAAATAGACAGTCAAGTCCAGGAAGCACAGAGTCCCATATAGGAAAAATCCAAGGAGAAACACACTAAGACATATATTAATCAAACTATCAAATGTTAAACACAAAGAAAAAATAATAAAAGCAGAACGGGAAAAGCAGCAAACACCATACAAGGAAATCACCATAAGGTTAACAGCTGATATTTCAGCAGAAACTCTGCAAGCCAGAAGGGAGTGGCAGTACATATTTAAAGTGGTGAAAGGGAAAAACCTAAAACCAAGATTACTCTACCAAGCAAGGGTTTAATTCAGATTCTATGGAGAAATTAAAACCTTTAAAGACAAGCAAAAGTTAAGAGAATTCAGCACCACAAAAGCAGCTTTACGGGGAAGGCGGAAGATGGCGGAAGAGTAAGACGTGGAGATCACCTTCCTCCCCACAGATACACCAGAAATACAACTACACGTGGAACAACTCCTACAGAACACCTACTGAAGGCTGGCAGAAGACCTCAGACCTCCCAAAAGGCAAGAAACTCCCCACGTACCTGGGTAGGGCAAAAGAAAAAACAGAGACAAAAGAATAGGGACGGCACCTGCACCAGTGGGAGGGAGCTGTGAAGGAGGAAAAGTTTCCACACTCTAGGAAGCCCCTTCGCGGGCGGAGACTGCGGGAGGCGGAGGGGGGAGCTTCGAAGCTGCGGAGGAGTGCACAGCAACGGGTGCGGAGGGCAAAGCGGGGAGATTCCCGCACAGAGGATCGGTGCCGACCGGCACTCACCAGCCCGAGAGGCTTGTCTGCTCACCCGCCGGGGCGGGCGGGGCTGCGAGCTGAGGCCGGAACGCAGGGAGAGGACTGGGGTTGGCGGCTTGAACATAGCCTGAAGGGGTTAGTGCACCACAGCTAGCCGGGAGGGAGTCAGGGGAAAAGCCTGCCTCATACTTCTACTAATTCCCTCTACTTTTTCTCCCTTTTATCCTGAGCCTGTGGATGAAAAGCTTTTGGTGCTCCAGCCAGGAGGCAGGGCTCTGCCTCTGAGGTAGGACAGCCAACTTCAGGACACTGATCAACAAGAGACCTCCCAGCTCCACATAATATCAAACGGCGAAAATCTCCCAGAGACCTCCATCTTAACACCAGCACCCAGCTTCACTCAACGACCAGCAAGCCACAGTGCTGGAAAACCTATGCCAAACAACTAGCAAAACAGGAACACAACCCCACCCATTAGCAGAGAGGCTGCCTAAAATCATAATAAGGCCACAGACACCCCCAAACACACCACCAGACGTGAACCTGCCTACTAGAGAGACAAGATCCAGCCTCATCCACCACAACACAGGCACTAGCCCCCTCCACCAGGAAGCCTACACAACCCACTGAACCAACCTTAGCCACTGGAGACAGACATCAAAAACAGGAGGAACTACAAACCTGCAGCCTGCAAAAACGAGACCCCAAACACAGTAAGATAAGCAAAATGAGAAGACAGAAAAACACACAGCAGATGAAGGAGCAAGATAAAAACCCACCAGACCTAACAAATGAAGAGGAAATAGGCAGTCTACCTGAAAGAGAATTCAGAATAATGATAGTAAGGTTGATCCGAAATCTTGGAGATAGAATGGACAATAGAATGGACAAAATGCAAGAATCAGTTAACAAGGACCTAGAAGAACTAAAGATGAAACAAGCAACGATGAACAACACAATAAATGAAATTAAAAGTACTCTAGATGGGATCAATAGCAGAATAACTGAGGCAGAAGAACGGATAAGTGACCTGGAAGATAAAATAGTGGAAATAACCAATGCAGAGCAGAATAAAGAAAAAAGAATGAAAAGAAGTGACGACAGTCTCAGAGACCTCTGGGACAACATTAAATACACCAACATTCGAATTATAGGGGTTCCAGAAGAAGAAGAGAAAAAGAAAGGGACTGAGAAAATATTTGAAGAGATTATAGTTGAAAACTTCCCTAATATGGGAAAGGAAATAGTTAATCAAGTCCAGGAAGCACAGAGAGTCCCATACAAGATAAATACAAGGAGAAATACGCCAAGACACATATTAATCAAACTGTCAAAAATTAAATACAAAGAAAGCATATTAAAAGCAGCAAGGGAAAAACAACAAATAACACATAAGGGAATCCCCATAAGGTTCACAGCTGATCTCTCAGCAGAAACCCTACAAGCCAGAAGGGAGTGGCAGGACATACTGAAAGTGATGAAGGAGAAAAACCTGCAGCCAAGACTACTCTACCCAGCAAGGATCTCATTCAGATTTGATGGAGAAATTAAAAACTTTACAGACAAGCAAAAGCTGAGAGAGTTCAGCACCACAAAACCAGCTTTACAACAAATGCTAAAGGATCTTCTCTAGGCAAGAAACACAAGAGAAGGAAAAGACCTATAATAACGAACCCAAAACAATTTAGAAAATGGTAATAGGAACATACATATCGATAATTACCTTAAATGTAAATGGACTAAATGCTCCCACCAAAAGACACAGATTGGCTGAATGGATACAAAAACAAGACCCTTATATATGCTGTCTACAAGAGACCCACTTCAGACCTAGAGACACATACAGACTGAAAGTAAGGGGATGGAAAAAGATATTCCATGCAAATGGAAGCCAAAAGAAAGCTGGAGTAGCAATTCTCATATCAGACAAAATAGACTTTAAAATAAGGACTATTAAAAGAGACAAAGAAGGACACTACATAATGATCAAGGGATCGATCCAAGAAGAAGATATAACAATTGTAAATATTTATACACCCAACATAGGAGCACCTCAATATATAAGGCAAATACTAACAGCCATAAAAGGGGAAATCGACAGTAACACATTCATAGTAGGGGACTTAAACACCCCACTTTCACCCATGGACAGATCATCCAAAATGAAAATAAATAAGGAAACACAAGTTTTAAATGATACATTAAACAAGATGGACTTAATTGATATTTATAGGACACTCCATCCAAAAACAACAGAATACACATTTTTCTCAAGTGCTCATGGAACATTCTCCAGGATAGATCATATCTTAGGTCACAAATCAAGCCTTGGTAAATTTAAGAAAATTGAAATTGTATCAAGTATCTTTTCTGACCACAACGCCATGAGACTAGACATCAATTACAGGAAAAGATCTGTAAAAAATACAAACACATGGAGGCTAAACAATACACTACTTAATAATGAAGAGATCACTGAAGAAATCAAAGAGGAAATCAAAAAATACCTAGAAACAAATGACAATGGAGACACAACGACCCAAAACCTGTGGGATGCAGCAAAAGCAGTTCTAAGGGGGAAGTTTATAGCAATACAAGCCCACCTTAAGAAGCAGGAAACATCTCGAATAAACAACCTAACCTTGCACCTCAAGCAATTAGAGAAAGAAGAACAAAAAAACCCCAAAGCTAGCAGAAGGAAAGAAATCATAAAAATCAGATCAGAAATAAATGAAAAAGAAATGAAGGAAACAATAGCAAAGATCAATAAAACTAAAAGCTGGTTCATTGAGAAGATAAACAAAATAGATAAACCACTAGCCAGACTCATCAAGAAAAAAAGGGAGAAGACTCAAATCAATAGAATTAGAAATGAAAAAAGAGAGGTAACAACTGACACTGCAGAGATAAAAGAGATCATGAGAGATTACTACAAGCAACTCTATGCCAATAAAATGGACAATCTGGAAGAAATGGACAAATTCTTAGAAATGCACAACCTGCCAAGACTGAATCAGGAAGAAATAGAAAATATGAACAGACCAATCACAAGCACTGAAATTGAAACTGTGATTAAAAATCTTCCAACAAAGAAAAGCCCAGGACCAGATGGCTTCACAGGCGAATTCTATCAAACATTTAGAGAAGAGCTAACACCTATCCTTCTCAAACTCTTCCAAAATATAGCAGAGGGAGGACCACTCCCTAACTCCTTCTACAAGGCCACCATCACCTTGATACCAAAACCAGACAAGGATGTCACAAAGAAAGAAAACTACAGGCCAATATCCCTGATGAACATAGATGCAAAAATCCTCAACAAAATACTAGCAAACAGAATCCAACAGCACATTAAAAGGATCATACACCATGATCAAGTGGGGTTTATTCCAGGAATGCAAGGATTCTTCAATATACGCAAATCTATCAATGTGATAAACCATATTAACAAATTGAAGGAGAAAAACCATATGATCATCTCAATAGATGCAGAGAAAGCTTTTGACAAAATTCAACACCCATTTATGATAAAAACCCTGCAGAAAGTAGGCATAGAGCGAACTTTCCTCAACATAATAAAGGCCATATATGACAAGCCCACAACAAACATCATCCTCAATGGTGAAAAACTGAAAGCATTTCCACTAAGATCAGGAACAAGACAAGGTTGCCCACTCTCACCACTATTATTCAACATTGTTTTGGAAGTTTTAGCCACAGCAATCAGAGAAGAAAAGGAAATAAAAGGAATCCAAATTGGAAAAGAAGAAGTAAAGCTGTCACTGTTTGCAGATGACATGATCCTATACATAGAGAACCCTAAAGATGCTACCAGAAAACTACTAGAGCTAATCAATGAATTTGGTAAAGTTGCAGGATACAAAATTAATGCACAGAAATGTCTTACATTCCTATATACTAATGATGAAAAATCTGAAAGTGAAATCAAGAAAACACTCCCAATTACCATTGCAACAAAAAGAATAAAATATCTAGGAATAAACCTACCTAAGGAGACAAAAGACCTGTATTCAGAAAATTATAAGACACTGATGAAAGAAATTAAAGATGATACAAATAGATGGAGAGATATACCATGTTCTTGGATTGGAAGAATCAACATTGTGAAAATGACTCTACTACCAAAGCAATCTATAGATTCAATGCAATCCCTATCAAACTACCACTGGCATTTTTCACAGAACTAGAACAAAAAATTTCACAATTTGTATGGAAACACAAAAGACCCCGAATAGCCAAAGCAATCTTGAGAACGAAAGAAGGAACTGGAGGAATCAGGCTCCCTGACTTCAGACTATACTACAAAGCTACAGTCATCAAGACGGTATGGTACTGGCACAAAAACAGAAAGATAGATCAATGGAACAGGATAGAAAGCTCAGAGATAAACCCATGCACATATGGACACGTTATCTTTGATAAAGGTGGCAGTAATGTACAGTGGAGAAAGGATAGCCTCTTCAATAAGTGGTGCTGGGAAAACTGGACAGGTACATGTAAAAGTATGAGATTAGATCACTCCCTAACACCATACACAAAAATAAGCTCAAAATGGATTAAAGACCTAAATGTAAGGCCAGAAACTATCAAACTTTTAGAGGAAAACATAGGCAGAACACTCTATGACATAAATCAAAGCAAGATCCTTTCTGACCCACCTCCTAGAGTAATGGAAATAAAAACAAAAATAAACAAATGGGACCTAATGAAACTTCAAAGCTTTTGCACAGCAAAGGAAACCATAAACAAGACCAAAAGACAACCCTCAGAATGGGAGAAGATATTTGCAAATGAAGCAACCGACAAAGGATTAATCTCCAAAATTTACAGGCAGCTCATGCAGCTCAATAACAAGAAAACAAACAACCCAATCCAAAAATGGGCAGAAGACCTAAGTACACATTTCTCCAAGGAAGATATACAGACTGCCAAGAAACACATGAAAGAATGCTCAACATCATTAATCATTAGAGAAATGCAAATCAAAACTACAATGAGATATCATCTCACACCCGTCAGAATGGCCATCATCAAAAAATCTAGAAACAATAAATGCTGGAGAGGGTGTGGAGAAAAGGGAACACTCTTGCACTGCTGGTGGGAATGTGAATTGGTTCAGCCACTATGGAGAACAGTATGGAGGTTCCTTAAAAAACTACAAATAGAACTACCATATGACCCAGCAATCCCACTACTGGGTATATACCCTGAGAAAACCAAAATTCAAAAAGAGTCATGTACCAAAATGTTCCTTGCAGCTCTATTTACAATAGCCCGGAGATGGAAACAACCTAAGTGCCCGTCATCGGATGAATGGATAAAGAAGATGTGGCACATATATACAATGGAATATTACTCAGCCATAAAAAGAAACGAAACTGAGCTATTTGTAATGAGGTGGATAGACCTAGAGTCTGTCATACAGAGTGAAGTAAGTCAGAAAGAAAAAGACAAATACCGTATGCTAACACATATATATGGAATTTAAGAAAAAAACGTCATGAAGAACCTAGGGGTAAAGCAGGAATAAAGACGCAGACCTCTTAGAGAACGGACTTGAGGTTATGGGGAGGGGGAAGGGTGAGCTGTGACAGGGCGAGAGAGAGTCATGGGCATATACACAGTAACAAACGCAGTAAGGTAGATAGCTAGTGGGAAGCAGCCGCATGGCACAGGGATATTGGCTCGGTGCTTTGTGACAGCCTGGAGAGGTGGGATGGGGAGGGTGGGA
Organism: Stenella coeruleoalba; assembly: GCF_951394435.1. Taxonomy (NCBI): domain Eukaryota; kingdom Metazoa; phylum Chordata; class Mammalia; order Artiodactyla; family Delphinidae; genus Stenella; species Stenella coeruleoalba. The sequence goes on from NC_137152.1 coordinate 60,731,156, forward strand.
GGGAGGGAGACGCAACAGGGAAGACATATGGGAACATATGTTTATGTATGACTGATTCACTTTGTTATAAAGCAGAAACTAACACACCATTGTAAAGCAATTATACCCCAATAAAGATGTTAAAAAAAAAAAAGTGTGACACATAATCAAAATTCACTGTATGATTGAAAGGCACCAAAATATTAAAAATTAGCTAATTTTATCATAACTTTAAACCAAATCTCAAAAAGGAAGAAGAAATTTCATGTTTGGATTGGTGCATATAATTAAGTTTGAATACCTAAACACTGCTTGTGAACTATGTCATATCTAACAGAAAAACTGTGCTGCGTTGAAGTTTCAACTGCATATTTCTTCAGTCAGACAAACATTCTGTTTATAAAATATAAACTTACAAACAGGTTTTCAAAACTTGCAATTTTAGAAAAGTTCATTTAAAAATGTTCTCTTTGGGGTTCAAGAGAAAAGGTGAATCACTTCAGCAGATCATTAACTGTGTTGCCTTTGAATGATAGAACAATGTTTTCTGTTAATTATCTTAGGCCTCTGTTTTTTTCTGGAAATTAAAATAGAAAGATTTGAAATTATGTAAAAAAAAAAAAGCAGCTTTACAACAAATGCTAAAGGAAATTCTCTAGGCGGGAAGCACAAGAGAAGGAAAAGACCTACAAAAACAAACCCAAAGCAATTAAGAAAATGGTAATAGGAACATACATATTGATAATTACCCTACAAGTAAATAGATTAAATGCTCCAACAAAAAGACACAGATTGGCTGAATGGATATAAAAGCAAGACCCATACATATGCTGTCTACAGGAGACCCTCTTCAGACTTAGTACATGCAGTCTGAAAATGAGGGGATGGGAAAAGATATTCCATGAATATGGAAATCAAAAGAAAGCTGGTGTAGCAATACTCACATTAGACAAAATAGAGTTTACAATAAAGACTATTACAAGAGACAAAGGACACTACATAATAATTACAATATCAACCCAAGAAGAAGATATAACAATGGTAAATATTTATGTACCCAGCAAAGGAACACCTCAATACATAAGGGGAATGCTAACAGCCACTAAAGGGGAAATCGACATTAAGACAATCATAGAAGGGGACTTTAAAAACCTACTTTCACCAATGGACAGATCATCCAAAATGAAAATAAATAAGGAAACACAAGCTTTAAATGACACATTAGACAAGATGGACTTAATTAATATTCATAGGACATTCCATCCATAAGCAACAGAACACATTATCTTCTCAAATGCACATGGAACGTTCTCCAGGATAGATCATATCATGGGTCACAAATCAAGCCTTGGTAATTTTAAGGAAATTGAAATCACATCAACTATCTTTTCTGACCACATTGCTATGAGACTAGATACCAGTTAAAAGAGAAAAGCTGTAAAAAAACACAAACACATGGACGCTAAACAGTACACCACTAAATAACCAAGAGATCACTTAAGAAATCAAAGAGGAAATAAAAAAATACATAGAAACAAATGACAATGAAAACACGATGACCAAAAAACCTATGGGATACAGGAAAAGCAGTTCTAAGAGAGAAGATTATAGCAATACAATCCTACATCAAGAAACAGGAAAGATCTTAAATGAACAACCTAACTACATACCTATAGCAATTAGAGAAAGAAGAACAAAAACAACCCATAGTTGGCAGAAGGAAACAAATCATAAAGATCAAATCAGAAATAAATGAAAAAGAAATGAAGACAACAATAGCAAAGATCAATAACACTAACAGCAGTTTCTTTGAGAAGATAAACAAAATTGATAATCCATTAGCCAGACACATCAAGAAAAAAAGGGTGAAAACTCAAATCAACAGATTTCGAAATGAAAAAGGAAAAGTAACAACTGACACTGAACAAATACAAAGGATCATGAGAGACTACTCCAAGCAATTATATGCGAATAAAATGGACAACGAGGAAGAAATGGACAAATTCTTAAAAAGCACAACCTCCTGAGACTGAATCAGGAAGAAACAGAACATATAAACAGACCAATCACAAGCAGTGAAATTGGAACTGTGATTACTAATCTTCCCACAAACAAAAGCCCAGGACCAGACGGCTTCACAGGCAAATTTTATCAAGCATTTAGAGAAGAGCTAATGATCCTTCTCAAACTCTTCCAAAAGATAGCAGAGGGAAGAACCCTTCCAAAGTCATTCTTTGAGGCTACCATCACCCTGATACCAAAACCAGGGAAAGATGTCACAAAGAAAGAAAACTACAGGCCAATATCCCTGATGAACATAGATGCAAAAGTCCTCAACAGAATACTAGTAAACAGAATCCAACAACACATAAAAAGGATCATGCACCATGATCAAGTAGGGTTAATCCTAGCAATGCAAGGATTTGTCAATATATGCAAATCAAACAATGTGATAAACTGTATTAACAAATTGAAGGAGAAAAACCATATGATCATCTCAATAGATGCAGAAAAAGATTTTGACAAAATTCAACACCGATTTATGATAAAAACCCTCCAAAAAATAGACATAGAGTGAATTACCTCAACATAATAAAGGCCATATATGACAAACCCACAGTCAACATTGTTCTCAATGGTGAAAAAATGAAACCATTTTCCCTAAGATCAGGAACAAGACAAGTTTGCCAACTCTAACCACTATTATTCAACACAGTTTTGGAATTCTTACCCATGGCCATCAGAGAAGCAAAAGAAAAAAAGGTATCCAGATCAGCAAAGAAGTAAAACTGTCACTTTTTGCAGATGACATGACACTATACATAGAGAATCCTAAAGGTGCTACCAGAAAACTACTAGAGCTAATCAATGAATTTGGTAAAGTAGAAGGAGATAAAATTAATGCACAGAAATCTCTTGCATTCCTATACACTAATGACAAAAAATCTGAGAGAGAAATTAAGGAAACACATTTACCATTCGAAAAAAAAGAATAAAATACCAGGGAATAAACCTAAGGAGAAAACGACCTGTATGCAGAAAATTATAAGACACTGATGAAAGAAATTAAACATGATACAAATAGATGGAGAGATATACCATGTTCTTTGATTGGAAGGATCAATATGGTGAAAATGACTCTACTACCCAAAGCAATCTACAGATTCAATGCAATCCCTATCAAACTACCACTGGCAGTTTTCACAGTACTAGAACAAAAAATTTCACAATTTGTATGGAAATACAAAAGACCCTGAATAGCCAAAGTAATCTTGAGAACGAAAAACGAGGCTGGAAGATTCAGGCTCCCTGACTTCAGACTATGCTACAAAGCTAAGTAATCAAGACATTATGGTACTGGCACAAAAACAGAAAGATATATCAATGGAACAGGATAGAAATCCAAGAGAGAAACCCACGCACATACTGTCACCTTATCTTTGATAAAGGAGGAAGGAATATACAGTGGAGAAAGGACAGCCTCATCAAGAAGTGGTGCTGGGAAAACAGGACAGGTACATTTAAAAGTATGAGATTAGATCACTCCTTAACACCATACACAAAAATAAACTCAAAATGGATTAAAGACCTAAATGTAAGGCCAGAAACTATCAAAGTCTTAGAGGAAAACATAGGCAGAACACTCTATGACATAAATCACAGCAAGGTCCTTTTTGACCCACCTCCTAGAGAAATGGAAATAAAAACAAAAATAAACAAATGGGACCTAATGAAACTTCAAAGCATTTGCACAGCAAAGGACACAATAAACAAGACCAAAAGACAACCCTCAGAATGGGAGAAAATATTTGCAAATGAAGCAACTGGCAAAGGATTAATTTCCAAAATTTACAAGGGGCACATGCAGCTCAATAACAAAAAAGCAAACAACCCAATCCAAAAATGGGCAGAAGACCTAAATAGACATTTCTCCAAAGAAGATATACAGGTTGGCTACAAACACATGAAAGAATGCTCAACATCATTAATCATTAGAGAAATGAAAATCAAAACTACAATGAGATATCATCTCACACCAGTCAGAATGGCCATAATGAAAAAATCTAGAAACAATAATTGTTGGAGAGATTGTGGAGAAAAGGGAACACTCTTGCACTGCTAGTGGGAATATGAATTGGTACAGCCACTATGGAGAACAGTATGGAGGTTCCTTAAAAAACTACAAATAGAACTACTATATGACCCAGCAACCCCACTACAGGGCATATACCCTGAGAAAACCATAATTCAAAAAGGGTCATAGACTTCTGGGAAGATAGCAGAAGAGTAAGATGTGGAGATTGCCTTCCTGACCACAGGTACTCCAGAAATACATCTACAAGTGGAACAACTCCTAAAGAACACCTACTGAATGCTGGCAGAAGACCTTAGACCTCCCAAGAGGCAAGAAACAGCTCACATACCTGGATAGGGCAAAAGAAAAAAGAATAAACAGAGACAAAGGATAGGGATGGAACCGGCACCAGTGGGAGGGAGCTGTGAAAGAGGAAAGGTTTCCACACACTAGGAAGCCCCTTCGTGGGCGGAGACTGTGGGTGACAGAGGGGAGAGTCTCGGAGCCGTGGAGAAGAGCACAGCAAGAGGGGTGTGGAGGGCAAAGAGAGGAGAGATTCCCGCAGAGAGGATTGGTGCTGAACAGGAGTCACCAGCCCAAGAGGCTTGTGTGCTCATTCGCTGGGGTGGGCAGGGATGGGAGTTGAGGTTCGGGCTTCGGTTGGAGGACCAGGAGAGGACTGAGGTTGGTGGCATGAACACAGCCTGAAGGGGGCTAGTGTGCCACAGTTGGCCAGGAGGGAGTCCAACGAAATGTCTGGACCTGCCAAAGAGGCAAGAGACATTTTCTTCCCTCTTTGTTTCCTGGTGCGCGAGGAGAGGGGATTAAGAGCACTGCTTAAAGGAGCTCCAGAGATGGGCGTGAGCCATGGCTAAAAGCGCGGACCACAGAGACGGGCATGAGACTCTAAGTCTGCTGCTGCCACCACCAAGAAGCCTGTGTGCAAGCACAGGTCACTATCCACAACCCCCTTCCTGGGAGCCTGTGCAACAGGCCACTGCCAGGGTCCCAGGATCCAGGGACAACTCCTCTGGGAGAATGTATGGCACGCCTCAGGCTGGTACAGTGTCACACCTGCCTCGGCCGCCACAGACTCGCCCCGCACTCCGTGTCCCTCCCTCCCCCGGCCTGAGTGAGCCAGAGACCCCGAAACAGCTGCTCCTTTAACCCCGTCCTGTCTGAGCGCAGAACAAACGCCCTCTGGCGACCTACACACAGAGGCGGGGCCAAATCTAAAGCTGAGCCCCTGGGAGGTGTGAGAACAAAGAAGAGAAAGGGAAATCTCTCCCAGCTGCATCTGAAGCAGCAGATTAAAGCTCCACAATCATCTTGATGTACTCTGCATCTTTGGAATAAATGAATAGACAACGAATCATCCCAAATTGAGGAAGTGGACTTTGAGAGGAAGATTTATGATTCTTTACCCTTTTCCTCTTTTTGTGTGTGTGTATGTGCATGCTTCTGTGTGAGATTATGTCTGTATAGCTTTGCTTCCACCATTTGTCCAAGGATTCTATCCATCCATTTAAAAAAATTTTTTTTCTTAATAATTATTTTTATTTTAATAACTTTATTTTACTTTATCTTCTTTCTTTATTTCATTCTTTCTTTCCTTCCTTCCCTCCTTTAGAAAATGAATCATCCCAAATTGAGGAGGTGGACTTTGAGAACAAGATTTATGATTTTTTCCCCTTTTCCTCTTTTTGTGAGTGTGTATCTGGATGCTGCTGTGTGAGATTCTGTCTGTATAGCTTTGCTTCCACCATTTATCCTAGGGCTCTATCCATCCGTTTTTTTTTTCTTAATAATTTTTTATTTTAATAAATTTATTATATTTCTTACTTTATTTTAATTTACTTTATCTTCTTTTTTCTCTTCCTTCCCTCCTTCCTCCCTTCATTGCTCCCTCCCTCCCTCCCTTCTTTCTTTCTATTTTTCTTTCTTTCTTTCTTTTGTTCTACTTCTACTAATTATTTCTTTCTAATTTTTCTCTGTTTTATTCTGAGCCGTGTGGATGAAAGGCTCTTGGTGCTGCAGCCAGGAGTCAGTGCTGTGCCTCTGAGGTCGGAGAGTGAGCTGCAGGACACTGGTCCACAAGAGACCTCCCAGATCCACACAATATCAAATGGCGGAAATCTTCCAGATATCTCCATCTCAACACGGCACCCGGCTTCACTCAACGACCAGCAAGCTACAGTGCTGAACAACCTATGTCAAACTAGCAAGACAGGAATACAACCCCACGCATTAGCAGAGAGGCTGCCTAAAATCATAATAAGTCCACAGACACCCCAAAACACATCACCAAATATGGACCTGCCCACCAGAAAGACAAGATCTAGCCTCATCCACCAGAACACAGGCACTAGTCCCCTCCACCAGGATGCATACACAACCCACTGAACCAATTTTAGCCACTGGGGACAGACACCAAAAACAACGGAAGCTACGAACTGGCAGCACGCAAAAAGGAGACCCCAAACACAGTAAGGTAAGCAAAATGAGAAGACAGAAAAACACCAGCATATGAAGGAGCAAGATAAAAACCCACCAGACCTAACAAAGGAAGAGGAAATAGGCAGACTACCTGAAAAAAAATTCAGAATACTGATAGTAGAGATGATCCAAAATCTTGGAAATAGAATAGACAAAATGCAAGAAACATTTAACAAGGACATAGAAGAAATAAAGATGAAACAAACAATGATGAACAACACAATAAATGCAATGAAAAATACTTAAGATGGGATCAATAGCAGAATAATTGAGACAGAAGAATGGATAAGTGACCTGAAAGATAAAATATTGGAAATAACTACTGCAGAGCAGAATAAAGGAAAAAGAATGAAAATAACTAGGACACTCTCAGCGACCTCTGGAACAACATTGAACGCACCAACATGCAAATTATAGGGTTTCCAGAAGAAGAAGAGAAAAACAAAGGGACTGAGAAAATATTTGAAGAGATTATAGTTGAAAAATTCCCTAATATGGGAAAGGAAATAGTTAATCAGTCCAGGAAGCACAGAGAGTCCCATATAGGATAAATCCAAGGAGAATTATGCCAAGACACATATTAATCAAACTGTTAAAAAATAAATACAAAGAAAGCATATTAAAAGCAGCAAGGGAAAAACAGCAAATAACACACAAGGGAATCCCCATAAGGTTAATGGCTGATCTTTCAGCAGAAACTCTGCAAGCTAGAAGGGACTGGCAGGGCATATTTAACGTACTGAAGGAGAAAAATCTACAACCAAGATTACTCTACCCAGCAAGGGTCTCATTCAGATTGATGGAGAAATTAAACCCTTTACAGACAAGCAAAAGCTGAGAGAGTTCAGCACCACAAAACCAGCTTTACAGCAACTGCTAAAGGAACTTCTCTAAGCAAGAAACACAAGAGAAGGAAAAGACCTACAATAACGAACCCCCAAAAATTAAGAAAATGGGAAGAGGAACATACATATCGATAATTACCTTAAATGTAAATGGGCTAAATGCTCCCAAGAAAAGACACAGATTAGCTGAATGGATACAATTACTAGACCTATATATTTACTGTCTACAAGAGACCCACTACAGACCTAGAGACACATACAGACTGAAAGTAAGGGGATGGAAAAAGATATTTCATGCAAATGCAAACCAAAAGAAGCTGGGGTAGCAATTCTAGTATCAGACAAAATAGACTTTAAAATAAAGAATGTTACAAGAGACAAAGAGGGATGCTAAATAATGATCAAAGGATCGATCCAAGAAGAAGATATAACAATTGTAAATATTTATGCACCCAACATAGGAGCACCTCAATACATAAGGCAAATACTAACAGCCATAAAAGGGGATATGGACAGTAACACAATCATAGTAGGGGACTTTAACACCCACTTTCACCAATGGACAGATCATGCAAAATGAAATTAAATAAGGAAACACAAGCTTTAAATGATATATTAGCAAGATGGACTTAATTAATATTTATAAGACATTCCATCCAAAAACAACAGAATACACATTTTTCTCAAGTGCTCATGGAACATTCTCCAGGATAGATCATATCTTGGGTCACAAATCAAGCCTTAGTAAATTTAAGAAAATTGAAATTGTATCAAGTATCTTTTCCAACCACAATGTTATGAGATTAGATACCAATTACAGGAAAAGATCTGTAAAAAAAAAAAAACACACATGGATGCTAAACAATACAATACTTAATACTGAACAGATCACTGAAGAAATCAGAGAGGAAATTAAAAAGTACCTAGAAACAAAGGAAAATAGAGACATGATGACCCAAAATCCATGGGATGCAGCAAAAGGAGTTCTAAGAGGGAAGTTTGTAGCAATACAATCCTACCTTTAGAAACAGGAAACATCTCGAATAAACAACCTAATCTTGCACCTAAAGCAAGTATAGAAAGAAGAACAAAAAAAATCCAAAGTTAGCAGAAGGAAAGAAATCATAAAAGTCAGATCAGAAATAAATGTAAAACAAATGAAGGAAACAATAACAAAGATCCATAAACTAAAAGCTGGTTCTTTGAGAAGATAAACAAAATTGATACCCATTAGCCAGACTCATCAAGAAAAAAAGGGAGAAGACTCAAATCAGTAGAATTAGAACTGAAAAAGGAGAAGTAACAACTGACACTGCAGAAATACAAAAGATCATGAGAGATTACTATAAGCATCTCTATGCCAAAAAAATGGACAATCTGGAAGAAATGGACAAATTCTTAGAAATGCACAACCTGCCAAGACTGAATCAGGAGGAAGTAGAAAATATGAACAGACCAATCACAAGCACTGAAATTGAAACTGTGATTAAAAATCTTCCAACAAACAAAAGACCAGGACCAGATGGCTTCACAGGCGAATTCTATCAAACATTTAGAGAAGAGTTAACACCTATCCTTCTCAAACTCTTCCAAAATACAGCAGAGGGAGGAATACTCCCAAATTCATTCTACTAGACCACAATCACCTTGATACCAAAAAAGACAAGGATGTCACAAAGAAAGAAAACTACAGGCCAATATCACTGATGAACATAGATGCAAAAATCCTCAACAAAATACTAGCAAACAGAATCCAACAGCACATTAAAAGGATCATACACCATGATCAAGTGGGGTTTATTCCAGGAATGCAAGCATTCTTCAATATATGCAAATCAATCAATGTCATAAACCATATTAACAAATTGAAGGAGAAAAAACATATGATCATCTCAAAAGATGCAGAGAAAGCTTTTGACAAAATTCAACACCCTTTGATGATAAAAACCCTGCAGAAAGTAGGCATAGAGGGAACTTTCCTCAACATAATAAAGGCCATATATGACAAACCCAGAGCCAACATCATCCTCAATGGTGAAAAACTGAAAGCATTTCCACTAAGATCAGGAACAAGACAAGAATGCCCACTCTCACCACTCTTATTCAGTATAGTTTTGGAAGTTTTAGCCACAGCAATCAGAGAAGAAAAGGAAATAAAAGGAATGCAAATTGGAAAAGAAGAAGTAAAGCTGTCACTGTTTGCAAATGACATGATACAATACATAGAGAATCCTAAAGATGCTACCAGAAAACTACTAGAGCTAATCAATGAATTTGGTAAAGTTGCAGGATACAAAATTAATGCACAGAAATGTCTTACATTCCTATATACTAATGATGAAAAATCTGAAAGTGAAACCAAGAAAACACTCCCATCTACCACTGCAACAAAAGGAAAAAATATATCTAGGAATAAACCTCCCTAAGGAGAAAAAAGACCTGTATGCAGAAAATTATAAGACACTGATGAAAGAAATTAAAGATGATACAAATAGATGGAGAGATATACCATGTTCTTGGATTGGTATAATCAACATTGTGAAAATGACTCTACTACCCAAAGCAACCTACAGATTCAATGTAATCCCTATCAAACTACCACTGGCATTTTTCACAGAAGTAGAACAAAAAATTTCACAATATGAAGGAAACACAAAACACCCTGAATAGCTAAAGCAATCTTGAGAATGAAAAACGGAGCTGGAGGAATCAGGCTCGCTGACCTCAGACTATGCTACAAAGCTACAGTAATGGAGACAGTATGGTACTGGCACAAAAACAGAAAGATAAATCAAGGGAACAGGATAGAAAACCCAGAGATAAACCCACGCACATATGGTCACCTTATCTTTGATAAAGGAATGTACAGTGGAGAAAGGACAGCCTCTTCAATAAGTGGTGCTGGGAAAACTGGACAGGTACATGGAGAAGTATGAGATTAGATCACTCCCTAACACCATACAGAAAAATAAGTTCAGAATGGATTAAAGATCTAAATGTAAGACCAGAAACTATCAAACTCTTAGAGGAAAACATAGGCAGAACACTCTATGACATAAATCACAGCAAGATCCTTTCTGACCCACCTCCTAGAGAAATGGAAATAAAAACAAAAATAATCAAATGAGACCTTATGAAACTTCAGTGCTTTTGCACAGCAAAGGAAACCATAAACAAGACCGAAAGACAACCCTAATAATGGAATAAGGTATTTGCAAATGTAACAACTGACAAAGGATTAATCTCCAAAATTTATAAGCAGCTCATGCAGCTCAATAACAAAAACACAAACAACCCAATCCAAAACTGGGAAGAAGACCTAAATAGACATTTCTCTAAAGAAGATATACAGATTGCCTACAAACACATGAAAGAATGCTCAACATCATTAATCATTAGAGAAATGCAAATCAAAACTACAATGATATATCATCTCACACCCGTCAGAATGGTCATCATCAAAAAATCTACAAACATTAAATGCTGGAGAGTGTGTGGAGAAAAGGGAAACCTCCTGCACTGTTGGTGGGAATGTAAACTGATACAGTCACTCTGGGGAACAGTATGGAGGTTCCTTAAAGAACTACAAATAGAACTACCATATGACCCAGCAATCCCACTACTGGGCATATACCCTGAGAAAACCATAATTCAAAAAGAGTCATGTACCAAAATGTTCCTTGCAGCTCTATTTACAATAGCCCGGAGATGGAAACAACCTAAGTGCCCATCATTGGATGAATGGATAAAGAAGATGTGGCACATATATAGAATGCAATATTACTCAGCCATAAAAGGAAATGAAACTGAGCTATTTGTAATGAGGTGGATAGACCTAGAATCTGTCATACAGAGTGAAGTACGTCAGAAAGAAAAAGACAAATACTGTATGCTAACACATATATATGGAATTTAAGGAAAAAAATGTCATGAAGGACCTAGGGGTAAGACAGGAATAAAGATCCAGACCTACTAGAGAATGGACTTATGATTTGGGCGGGGGGAAGTTTAAGCTGTGACAAAGCGCGAGAGAGGCATGTACATATATACACTACCAAACATAAGGTAGATAGCTAGTGGGAAGCAGCCACATAGCACAGGGAGATCAGCTCGGTGCTTTGTGACCGCCTGGAGGGGTGGGATAGGGAGGTTGGGAGAGAGGGAGCCACAAGCGGGAAGAGATATGGGAACATCTGTATATGTATAACTGATTCACTTTGTTATAAAGCAGAAACTAACACACCACTGAAAAGCAATTATACTCCAATAAAGATGAAAAAAAGTAAAAGAATGAAGAAAAAAGGAAAAATAAATAAATAAGTAAAAAAAAATGGTCATGTACCAAAATGTTCATTGCAGCTGTAGTTACAATAGCCAGGAGATGGAAACAACCTAAGTGTCCATCATCCGATGAATGGATAAAGAGGATGTGGCCCATATATACAATGAAATATTACTCAGTCATAAAAAGAAATGAAATTGAGTTATTTGTAGTGAGGTGGATTGACCTAGAGTCTGTCGTACAGAGTGAGGTATGTCAGAAAGAGAAAGAAAGATACCATATGCTAACACTTATATATAGAATCTAAGAAAAAAAATGCCATGAAGAACCAAGAGGTAAGACAGGAATAAAGACACAGACCTACTAGAGAATGGACTTGAGGATATGGGGAGGGTGAAGGGTAAGCTGTGACAAAGTGAGAGTGGCATGGACATATATACACTACCAAACGTAAAATAGATAGCTAGTGGGAAGCAGCCGCATAGCACAGGGAGATCAGCTCGGTGCTTTGTGACCGCCTAGATGGGTGGGATAGGGAGGTTGGGAGGGAGGGAGACATAAGAGGGAGGAGATATGGGAACATATGTATGTGTATAACTGATTCACTTTGTTATAAGGCAGAAACTAACACACCATTGTAAAGCAATTATACTCCAATAAAGATGAAAAAAAATGATGTGGCACATATATACAATGGAATATTACTCAGCCATAAAATGAAATGAAATTGAATTGTTTGTGTTGAGGTGGATGGACCTAGAGTCTGTCACACAGAGTGAAGTAAGTCAGAAAAAGATAAAGAATTACTGTATGGTAACACATATATATGGAATCTAATAAATGAATTGTTCTGATGAATCTAGTGGCAGGACAGGAATAGATATGCAGATGTAGAGATTGGACTCGAGGACACGTGGAGGGGAAGGGTAAGTTGGGACAACGTGAGAGAGTGGCATGGACATATGTACACCACCAAATGTAAAGTAGATATCTAGTGGGAAGCAACTTCATAGCACAGGGAGATCCACTCGGTTCTTTGTGACCACCTGGAAGGGTGGAATAGGGAGTGTGTGAAGGAGATGCAAGAGGGAGAGACTTGGGGATATATGTATTCATAGAGCTGATTCACTTTGTTATACAGCTGAAATTGACACAACTGTGTGAAGAAATGATAGTCCAATATAGATGTTAAAAATATACATTCTTTTTTATTTCTGAGTAGTATTTCATGTTGTTTCCATACCATGGTACCAGGATGTACCTACTTTGCTTAACCATTTACCCATTGGAGGACAGCTGGGCCATTTCCAGTTTGGGGATATTATGAATTAAACCTGTTATGAACATCCATTTACAGATTTTTTTCTGTGAACATAATTCTTGATTTCCTAGGATAAATTCCTTAGAGTGCAATTATTGGATAGTGTAGTAATTGCATGTTTACTTTGATAAGAAACTGCAGAACTGTTTTCCAGAGTGTCTGTACTATTTTACATTCCCACCAGCAATGTATGAGTGATCGTTTCTCTGCATCTTTGCTAGCATTTGGTGTTGCCACTATTTTTAAAAAATATTTTAGCCATTTTGATGGTGTGTGGTGATATCTCATTGTGATTTTAATTTGCATTTCCCTGATTCCTAATGATTTTGAACATATTTTCATGTTATCTATGCTTTTTGATGGAACCCAGAGAAGAAAACTATCAGAGAAAAAGTGAGTTTTGAGTGAAGTAAGTTCTGATTCAGAACTACAAAATGTGCACGATTTGGAACTGGAAACAAAGTTGAGGAAGATATCAGTACTCTAGTTGAACTTAAAATATATCAGTCAAATAAAACAAAAATGATAATATTTAATGAAGAGAACCTACACACCTTTGCGTAAGCTACTAGACAAATTGGTTCATTTAACCTCACAACCATCCTGCTATCATCCTATATTTTTCTGATTGTGAAAATATGTTCATTGTAGTAATGTTGAAAGTTACAGAAAAATAAAAAAGGTGACATAATCTCTTCATAATTAACTAAAATATTTCTTTCCTTCAAGTCATTCATTGTTTTACACACACGCACACACACGCACACACACACAGTATGTATATATATTAGTAAATTGGGACAATACTGTATATATTATTTTTTCCTTGTTTGCCTTCACATTATGAGTGTTTTCTAATAAGAATAAATATTATTTAAAATATCCTTTAAAATATTTCATAATATTCCATTAAATAAATAAATGATAATTTATTTAACCTTTTTTCCTATTGTTGGTCCTTTAGGTTTCCAATATTGCTATTATAAATAATACTGCAATGAGTGACTTCGAAAATTAATGTTTGTCGGGCTTTTGACTATTCCCTTTTACCAAGGTTTTAAAAGAGAAATTCCTGTGTCAAAGATTATCGGTTGTGAACTATTTGAAACCTTTTGATACGCTTTGCAATTGCTTTCCAGAAAAGTTCCATCAATTTACATTCCATCAGTATACAAAATGCTCATTTCACCATACCCTTGCCAAAACTGCATTATTATTTTTGGAATCTTTGATAATTTGAAAAGAAAAAAGTTGTGTCACATTTTATTTTTTTTAACATCTTTATTGGGGTATAATTGTTTTACAATGGTGTGTTAGTTTCTGCTTTATAACAAAGTGAATCAGTTATACATATACATATGTTCCCATATCTCTTCCCTCTTGCATCTCCCTCCCTCCCACCCTCCCTATCCCACCCCTCCAGGCGGTCACAAAGCACCGAGCCGATATCCCTTTGCCATGCGGTTGCTTCCCACTAGCTATCTACCTTACGTTTGTTAGTGTGTACATGTCCATGACTCTCTCTCGCCCTGTCACAGCTCACACATCCCCCTCCCCATATCCTCAAGACCGTTCTCCAGTAGGTCTGTGTCTTTATTCCTGTCTTACCCCTAGGTTCTTCATGACATTTTTTTCTTCTTAAATTCCATATATATGTGTTAGCATATGGTATTTGTCTTTTTCTTTCTGACTTACTTCACTCTGTATGACAGACTCTAGGTCTATCCACCTCATTAAAAATAGCTCAATTTCATTTCTTTTTATGGCTGAGTAATATTCCATTGTATATATGTGCCACATCTTCTTTATCCATTCATCCAATGATGGACACTTAGGTTGTTTCCATCTCCGGGCTATTGTAAATAGAGCTGCAAGGAACATTTTGGTACATGACTCTTTTTGAATTTTGGTTTTCTCAGGGTATATGCCCTGTAGTGGGATTGCTGGGTCATATGGTAGTTCTATTTGTAGTTTTTTAAGGAACCTCCATACTGTTCTCCATAGTGGCTGTACCAATTCACATTCCCACCAGCAGTGCAAGAGTGTTCCCTTTTCTCCACACCCTCTCCAGCATTTATTGTTTCTAGATTTTTTGATGATGGCCATTCTGACTGGTGTGAAATGATATCTCATTGTAGTTTTGATTTGCATTTCTCTAATGATTAATGATGTTGAGCATTCTTTCATGTGTTTGTTGGCAGTCTGTATATCTTCTTTGGAGAAATGTCTATTTAGGTCTTCTGCCCATTTTTGGATTGGGTTGTTTGTTTTTATGTTATTGAGCTGCATGAGCTGCTTGTAAATTTTGGAGATTAATGCTTTGTCAGTTGCTTCATTTGCAAATATTTCCTCCCATTCTGAGGGTTGTCTTTTGGTCTTGTTTATGGTTTCCTTTGCTGTGCAAAAGTTCTGAAGTTTCATTAGGTCCCATTTGTTTGTTTTTGTTTTTATTTCCATTACTCTAGGAGGTGGGTCAGAAAGGATCTTGCTGTGATTTATGTCATAGAGTGTTCTGCCTATGTTTTCCTCTAAGAGTTTGAGAGTTTCTGGTCTTACATTTAGGTCTTTAATCCATTTTGAGCTTATTTTTGTGTATGGTGTTAGGGAGTGATCTAATCTCATACTTTTACATGTATCTGTTCATTTTTCCCAGCACCACTTATTGAAGAGACTGTCCTTTCTCCACTGTACATTCCTGGCACCTTTATCAAAGATAAGGTGTCCATATGTGCATGGTTTTATCTCTGGGCTTTCTATCCTGTTCCATTGATCTATATTTCTTTTTTTTGTGCCAGGACCATACTGTCTTGATTACTGTAGCTTTGTAGTATAGTCTGAAGTCAGAGAGCCCGATTCCTCCAGCTCCGTTTTTCATTCTCCAGATTGCTTTGGCTACTCAGGGTCTTTTGTGTTTCCATACAAATTGCGAAATTTTTTGTTCTACTTCTGTGAAAAATGCCAGTGGTAGATTGATAGGGATTGCATTGAATCTGTAGGTTGCTTTGGGTAGTAGAGTCATTTTCACAATGTTGATTCTTCCAAACCAGGAACATGGTATATCTCTTCATCTATATGTATCATCTTTAATTTCTTTCATCAGTGTCTTATAATTTTCTGCATACAGGTCTTTTTTCTCCTTAGGGAGGTTTATTCCTAGATATTTTATTCTTTTTGTTGCAATAGTAAAATGGGAGTGTTTTCTTGATTTCAATTTCAGATTTTTCATCATTAGTATATAGGAATGCCAGAGATTTCTGTGCATTAATTATGTATCCTGCTACTTTACCAAATTCATTGATTAGCTCTAGTAGTTTTCTGGTACCATCTTTAGGATTCTCTACGTATAGTATCATGTCATCTGCAAACAGTGACAGCTTTACTTCTTCTTTTCCGATTTGGATTCCTTTTATTTCCTTTTCTTCTCTGATTGCTGTGGCTAAAACTTCCAGAACT
Source organism: Stenella coeruleoalba (assembly GCF_951394435.1). Taxonomy (NCBI): domain Eukaryota; kingdom Metazoa; phylum Chordata; class Mammalia; order Artiodactyla; family Delphinidae; genus Stenella; species Stenella coeruleoalba. Next base: position 60,747,607 of record NC_137152.1, read on the forward strand.
ATGTTGAATAACAGCGGTGAGAGTGGGCAACCTTGTCTTGTTCCTGATCTTAGTGGAAATGCTTTCAGTTTTTCACCCTTGAGGATGATGTTGGCTGTGGGCTTGTCATATATGGCCTTTATTATGTTGAGGAAAGTTCTCTCTATGCCTGCTTTCTGCAGGGTTTTTATCATAAATGGGTGTTGAATTTTCTCAAAAGCTTTCTCTGCATCTATTGAGATGATCATGTGGTTTTTCTCCTTCAAATTGTTAATATGGTGTGTCACATTGATAGATTTGCGTATATTGAAGAATCCTGCATTCCTGGAATAAACCCCACTTGATCATGGTGTATGATCCTTTTAATGTGCTGTTGGATTCTGTTTGCTAGTATTTTGTTGAGGATTTTTGCATCTATGTTCATCAGTGATATTGGCCTGTAGTTTTCTTTCTTTGTGACATCCTTGTCTGGTTTTGGTATCAAGGTGATGGTGGCCTCGTAGAAGGAATTTGGGAGTGTTCCTTCCTCTGCTATACTTTGGAAGAGTTTGAGAAGGATAGGTGTTAGCTCTTCTCTAAATGTTTGATAGAATTCCCCTGTGAAGCCATCTGGTCCTGGGCTTTTGTTTGTTGGAAGATTTTTAATCACAGTTTCAATTTCAGTGCTTGTGATTGGTCTGTTCATATTTTCTATTTCTTCCTGATTCAGTCTTGGCAGGTTGTGCATTTTTAAGAATTTGTCCATTTCTTCCAGATTGTCCATTTTATTGGCATAGAGTTGCTTGTAGTAATCTCTCATGATCTTTTGTATTTCTGCAGTGTCAGTTGTTACTTCTCCTTTTTCATTTCTAATTCTATTGATTTGAGTCTTCTCCCTTTTATTCTTGATGAGTCTGGCTAGTGGTTTATCAATTTTGTTTATCCTCTCAAAGAACCAGCTTTTAGTTTTATTGATCTTTGTTATTGTTTCCTTAATTTCTTTTTCATTTATTTCTGATCTGAGTTTTATGATTTCTTTCCTTCTGGTAGCTTTGGGTTTTTTTGTTGTTGTTGTTGTTCTTCTTTCTCTAATTGCTTTAGGTGCAAGTTTAGGTTGTTTATTCGAGATGTTTCCTACTTCTTAAGGTGGGCTTGTATTGGTATACACTTTTCTCTTAGAACTGCTTTTGCTGCATCCCATAGGAGTTGGGTCGTTGTGTCTCCATTGTCATTTGTTTCTAGCTATTTTTTTATTTCCTCTTTGATTTCTTCAGTGATCACTTCATTATTAAGTAGTGTATTGTTTAGCCTCCATGTGTTTGTATTTTTTCAGATCTTTTCCTGTAATTGATATCTAGTCTCATGGCATTGTTGTCGGAAAAGATACTTGATAGAATTTCAATTTTCTTAAATTTACCAAGGGTTGATTTGTGACCCAAGATATGATCTATCCTGGAGAATGTTCCATGAGCACTTGAGAAAAATGTGTATTCTGTTGTTTTTGGATGAAATGTCTTATAAATATTAATTAAGTCCATCTTGTTTAATGTATCATTTAAAGCTTGTGTTTCCTTATTTATTTTCATTTTGGATGATCTGTCCATGGGTGAAAGTGGGGTGTTAACGCCCCCTACTATGAATGTGTTACTGTCGATTTCCCCTTTTATGGCTGTTAGTATTTGCCTTATGTATTGAGGTGTTCCTATGTTGGGTGTATAAATATTTACAATTGTTATATCTTCTTCTTGGATCGATCCCTTGATCATTATGTAGTGTCCTTCTTTGTCTCTTGTAATAGTCTTTATTTTAAAGTCTATTTTGTCTGATATGAGAATTGCTACTCCAGCTTTCTTTTGGTTTCCATTTGCATGGAATATCTTTTTCCATCCCCTTCCTTTCTGTCTGTATGTGTCTCTAGGTCTGAAGTGGGTCTCTTGTAGACAGCATATATGTGGGTCTTGTTTTGGTATCCATTCAGCCAATCTGTGTCTTTTGGTGGGAGCATTTAGTCCATGTACATTTAAGGTAATTATCGATATGTATGTTCCTATTCCCATTTTGTAAATTGTTTTGGGTTCGTTATTATAGGTCTTTTCCTTCTCTTGTGTTTCTTGCCTAGAGAAGTTCCTTTAGCATTTGTTGTAAAGCTGGTTTGGTTGTGCTGAACTCTCTTAGCTTTTGCTTGTCTGTAAAGTTTTTAATTTCTCCATCAAATCTGAATGAGATCCTTGCTGGGTAGAGTAGTCTTGGTTGCAGGTTTTTCTCCTTCATCACTTTCAGTATGTTCTGCCACTCTCTTCTGGCTTGTAGGGTTTCTGCTGAGAGATCAGCTGTTAACCTTATGGGGATTCTCTTGTGTGTTATTTGTTGTTTTTCCCTTGCTGCTTTTAATATGCTTTCTTTGTATTTAATTTTTGACAGTTTGATTAATATGTGTCTTGGCGTATTTCTCCTTGGATTTATCCTGTATGGGACTCTCTGTGCTTCCTGGACTTGATTAACTAATTCCTGTCCCATATTAGGGAAGTTTTCAACTATAATCTCTTCAAATATTTTCTCAGTTCCTTTCTTTTTCTCTTCTTCTTCTGGAACCCCTATATTTCGAATGTTTGTGCGTTTAATGTTGTCCCAGAGGTCTCTGAGACTGTCCTCTGTTCTTTTCATTCTTTTCTCTTTATTCTGCTCTGCAGTAGTTATTTCCACTATTTTATCTTCCAGGTCACTTATCTGTTCTTCTGCCTCAGTTATTCTGCTGTTGATCCCATCTAGAGGACTTTTAATTTCATTTATTGTGTTGTTCATCGTTGCTTGTTTCATCTTTATTTCTTCTAGGTCCTTATTAACTGTTTCTTGCATTTTGTCCATTCTATTTCCAAGATTCCAGATCATCCTTACTATCATTATTCTGAATTCTTTTTCAGGTAGACTGCGTATTTCCTCTTCATTTATTAGGTCTGGTGCATTTTTATCTTGCTCCTTTATCTGCTGTGTGTTTTTCTGTCTTCTCTTTTTGCTTGTCTTACTATGTTTGGGGTGTCCTTTTTACAGGCTGCAGGTTCGTAGTTCCTGCTGTTTTTGATGTCTGTCTCCAGTGGCTAAGGTTGGTTCAGTGGATTGTGTAGGCTTCCTGGTGGATGGGACTAGTGCCTGTGTTGTGGTGGATGAGGCTGGATCTTGTCTCTCTACTGTTCACGTCTGGTGGTGTGTTTTGGGGTGTCTGTGGCCTTATTGTGATTTTAGGCAGCCTCTCTGCTAATGGGTGGGGTTGTGTTCCTGTTTTGCTAGTTGTTTGGCATAGGTTGTCCAGCACTGTAGCTTGCTGGTCGTTGAGTGAAGCTGGGTGCTGGTGTTAAGATGGAGGTCTCTGGGAGATTTTTGCCATTTGATATTATGTGGAGCTGGGAGGTCTCTTGTTGATAGTGTCCTGAAGTTGGCTCTCCTACCTCAGAGGCAGAGCCCTGACTCCTGGCTGGAGCACCAAGAGCCTTTCATCCACACGGCTCAGAATAAAAGTGAGAAAAAGTAGCAAGAATTAGTAGAAGTATGAAGAAAGAAAGAAGGAAAGGAGGGAAGGAAGGAAGGAAGGAACGAAGGAAGGAAGGAAGGAAGGAAGGAAGGAAGAAAGAAAGAAAGAAAGAAAGAAAGAAAGAAAGAAAGAAAGAAAGAAAGAAGCAAAGAAAGAAAGAAGGGAAGAAGGTAAGAAAGGAGGGAGGGAGGGAGAGAGGAAGGAAGGAAGGAGGGAAAGAAGGAAAAAAGACATAAAGAAAGAAGATACAGTAAAATAAAATAAAGTATAATAAAGTTATTGAGTTAAAAAATACTTATTAAAAAAAGGGACGGATAGAACCTTAAGACAACTGTTGGAAGCAAAGCTATACAGACAAAATCTTACACAGAAGCATACACATACACCCTCACAAAAAGAGGTAAAGGGGAAAAAAATCATAAATCTTGCTCTCAGAGACCACCTCCTCAATTTGGGATGATTCGTTATCTAAAGGAGGGAAGGAAGGAAGGAAGGAAGGAAAGAAAGAAAGAAAGAAAGAAAGAAAGAAAGAAAGAAAGAAAGAAAGAACGAAGGTAAAGTATAATAACGTTATTAAAATTAATTATTAAGAAAAAAATTTAAAAAAAAACCATGGACGGATAGAACCCTAGGACAAATGGTGGAAGCAAAATTATACAGACAAGATCTCACACAGAAGCATACACGTACACATTCACAAAAAGAGGAAAAGGGGAAAAAATCATAGATCTTGCTCTCGAAGCCCACCTCCTCAACTTGGGATGACTTGTTGTCTATTCTCGTATTCCACAGATGCAGGGTACATCAAGTTGATTGTGGAGCTTTAATCCGCTGTTTCTGAGGCTGCTGGGAGAGATTTCCCTTTCTCTTCTTTGTTCTCACAGCTCACAGGGGCTCAGCTTTGGATTTGGCCCTGCCTCTGCGTGTAGGTTGCTGGAGGGCGTCTGTTTTTTGCTCAGACAGGACGGGGTTAAAGGAACCACTGATTCGGGGGCTCTGGTGCACTCTGGCCGGGGGAGGGGGGGAGGGTGGGGCACTGCGTGCGGGGCGGGCCTGCGGTGGCAGAGGCCGCTGTGACGTTGCACCAGCCTGAGGCCCGCCGTGCGTTCTCCCGGAGAAGTTGTCCCTGGATCCCGGGAACCTGGCAGTGGCGGGCTGCACAGGCCCCGTGGACGAGGGTTGTGTGTAGTGACCTGTGCTCGCACCCAGGCCCCTTGGTGGCGGCAGCAGCAGCCTTAGCGTCTCCCGCCCGTCCCTAGGGTCCGTGCTTTTAGCCGCGGCTTGCGCCCGTCTCTGGGGTCTGCGCTTTTAGCCACGGCTCACGCCCGTCTCTGGGGTTCACACTTGTAGCCGCGGCTCGCGCCCGTCTCTGGAGTTCCTTTAAGCAGCGCTCTTAAAGCCCTCCCCTCTCCTTTGTTTCTCCAGGGAACAAAGAGCTGTGTCACATTTTTTAATTGAAGTATAGTTGACTTACAATGTTATATTAGTTTCAGGTGTACAACATAGTGATTCAATATTTTTACAGATTATACTCCATTTAACGTTATTATGAAATATTGGCTATATTCCCTGTGCTGTACTTTACATCCTTGTATGTTATTTATTTTATACCTAGTAGTTGTTACCTCTTAAACCCCTTCCGCTATCTTTCCCCTCCTGCCACCCCTCTCCCACTATTAACCATTAGTTTGTTTTGTTTATCTGTGAGTCTATTTCTGTTTTGTTATATTCACTAGTTGATTTTATTTTTTAGATTCCAAATATAAGTGAAAACACACAGTATTAAGCATCATATTTAATGTGTGTTTCTTTATTGTTAGTGATGCTGGAAATTCTTTATAGTTTTCAGTCATTTATATTTTGTTCTTCTGTAAGTTTCTTGTGCTCTTTGCTCTTTTTCTTTTAAGGTTATTAGTGTTTTCCTTATTAGTTGAATTAAGATAATCTGATTAGCCCCATTTTTCACATAATGAAACTGGGACTTGGAGAGATTATATAACCTCCTCAGTCACATGTATAATAAAGGTAGTTCAAAGTCAATTCTGCCTAACTCTAAAGTCCTGCTCTTTCTACCATGCCATGTCTCCTTTAAAGATAGTTGTCTTTGCTAAGGAGGGACAACTCACTTGGCTTACTGCTTAGGAGATATTTCTGTAATTCTTCGTCTCCATACATGTCCTAGCCACACAGTTGTTCCTGTGAACTTAACTAGGATGGCCCATATTATTCCTGGCTTCATCTAGAGACCAAACATCTCAAAGAATGGGACTTGACTCCAATGCTGCCCAGAATTAAGTCTCTGGTTTGTCCTCCAGGACTTTTCCTCAACACAGGTTTCTTTCCAGACTTTACATTCTCTTACAGACCAGAGTGATTCAGTTGTTACAAAAACAACTTTGAATCCAGGCAGACAATTTGGAATGGAATTTTGTTCTATTTGATACCTAATCACTAGTTTGACTAAATTTTTCATGTTTCAACCAATGTTTTCTGGCATAGTGTTAAAGCAGCTTAAGTTAGAATTTGTAGTTGAGAACAATGGGCAAATTTAATCTAAACAAAGGCCACAGGTTAAAATAATGGGTTAGATGGAATAATGACATGGTCTAAAGAGTGACAATTATCCAGAGACAACAAAGCTGATGTATAGGAAACATGAAATAAAAGATAGACCCAAACCTGAAAATAAACAATTGCCCTAAACTTAATTCCTCCTCTGGTATATGTTTCAGTGTACACTGCATATGAAACAAAAACATACACATGAAGACAAAACCAGTCACTGCATTGAAATAAAAATTCTCTATCAAATTTCCTGCTAGGGTATACAATAAATACAATATCTAGCCATCTGTCACCACATCGAAAGACCGCTGACCAGTTCTCAGTAACTGAGATTTAATAAGTATCTAAGGAAACAAGAAATTCCTGTTTAAAAAAATCAAATAAAACGGAAAAAACAAATTACAATTGGTGTGCACATTTTTCCTGGCACTGTGGTCTCTGAATAAATGTGTTGCTATGACCCAGACCTCTTTCCTCCTTGTGTGTGTCTGTCTCTCTTTCCTTCCTCTCAGTGAATGCAGTTTAAATAAAGAAACATCTGCTGGAATCCTGAAGTGGGATCCCTGCTTTCAACAGACAAAGGAGAAAAAAGCTTAAACACTTGTACAGATGTGTATAGTACAGCATGTAGGGTTTTTGCCAGAGATAGTCCATAGACTGGAAGTTGGCCATCATTAGAAGAAAGCTACTTATTTTTATCCTCAAGAATGGAGAAAGTACTCTAAAATTCACCTAGTGGTCAGGGGATTAATCTCTGACAAAGAAGGGAGTGGGGTTCTAAAAGAGAGATGGTAATAATACATAAAGACAACTACTATCAAGTGAGCATGGACCAGACCTGTGCTAAATATAGTATATACTTTGTCTTATTTAATCATCACAAAACTCTAACAGGGAGATATTAGTAGATGCATTTTAAGTCTATGAAAATGAGGCTAAAAGAAGTTGTCATTTTGCCCAATGTCACCCCACTAAGAAGTGATAGAGCTGGAAATCAAACTCAGGATTACAAAGCTCTGCTTATTCCACTATGCCATCTCATTGCAGAGACTGATGACTAATTTTAGTTTCAATTTTACTTAAATAGGAAAATAAAATAAATACCATCATTAATTCTACCAGTCAGTCTACACAACTTTTTCTTTCTATCATTCCTCTTATTAAGAATAAATGTGGAGACTTTCTGTCAAGACAAGATGATATATGCCTGTTTTCCCCTTCTCCTCACTAAACAAAATTATAAACTCTGCAAATGGCCCAAGAGACAACCAAAGGAGAATTTCGAAAGGTGGTAGGAAGAAAGTGAAATACATCTTGTGTCCACCATGAGAAAGAAGGTGACCTAGAACCAGTGTCTCCCTTCCCATGACTTAGTGACAGAAGACAGCCCAGGTAAGCAGATTCCTTTCCTGGGTGAAACGAGTCCATCTGACATCAAGTAATCCTGACACTTCCAGAAAAGAGTATCAAATAGGAGTCCAGCCAAAAATAAAGAGCCAAGGGAGACACTCCTGCCAGGCCTGAAACTGTCCTCCCCTACTCATAAATAGATATTGAGACTGGTGGACAGAGATGGCAGGAGAGATCCAGATGCAGCAGATGACCTGGTTCAGGAAATCTCTGTCCTCTTAACCTTGAGACTCTCCTCCTGAACCCAGACACCAGGGCTGGCAGGCAGAACTGGTTGGAGAGAAATAACCATAATAAGTGGCTGCCTTGGAATTCTCTGTCCTCTCAGGCCAAGAGTCTTCTCCTCAGAGAGACTGGGGCATCTCAAGAGGGAGTCAGGTAGTAGAGAGATCCCATCACACCACAGTCCCATGGAGAGACACCCCATCCATCCAGATGGTCAGCCTGGGTAGTCCCCTCCCATCCCTTTAGGCAGTACCAACAGAAACCAGTGTAACCAGTGGAAGTCTCAGTAGAAGCAGCTAAAACAAGAGGATCAAAATAACCCAGCAAATGCTATGAAAATTAAGCTGCCATTGAAATTACAACTCACAAAAGTATACCAAGGCCTGCATGCTAGCCCTACTCTTTCTGCTAAAATAAAAGAGTTCAATAGGACCCAGAGTATCCTAAAATGATAGACAAAATATCCATGATATGCTCAAAAATCACCCGTCATACCAAAAACCAGGAAAATCACAAATTGACACCAACACCAAGATGAATCAGATATTGGATCTAGTTGACAATGATTTTAAAGAAGCTGTGATAAAACACTTTAAAAAGAAATTATAACTTACCTTGAAACAAATTTAAAGGTAGTTCAAAGTCATAGTGATTTTCTAGTCATAGTGGCTAGAAAATCTCAGCAAAAAATAAATGCTACCAGTTGTTAAGTAAGTACTACTATATGAAGTCACTTGCTTTACCCTCATTCATTTGACCTTTAAGAAAAACTCTAAGGTTGATTTTATAATCCCATTTTAAGTATGAATAAATGGAAGTTTACCATAAGCCCTAGCATTCTCTACTCTATAATACCTGATCAGCTTCACTCATTTATATTACCTGCCTGATTTTGCAGGCATTTGAGTTTGCCATCTCTGATAGCCATAAGCAGAGAGGGCATTCTAAGTATGGTAAAGAGTGTGAGCAAAGACATAGGAGTGAAAATGATTATAGGACATTTAAAGGCAGTGAGGAGACCAGGCTGTCTAAAGCAGAGAGTATGTGTTGAGGAGTAACTGGAGCAAATAGTGAAGAGATAAAGAGGGGTCAGATTATGAAGCATCTTAATAAGCAAGCAGAAGGGTAAGCATAGGGAGCTATTATGACTTCTAGAGGAAACATGATGAGAGATCATCAGGAAACAGAAAAAGAAAGCAGGCAAAAAAGAGAAAGAAAGAGAGGAAAGGATGAATGGTGAGAGGGAAGGAGGGAGGGAGCGAGAAAGAGAAAAAGAGAGAGGGAGGCAAACTAGAATAATAAATGCCTACTGTGGGTTCCTAATTCTCCTTTAATACCAGTTCCCTGCACGTACATATGTTCGAGCCAGTTTCCTAAAGTACCATGACCCTCTTTCATCTCTGGGCCTTTCTACATGCTATCCCCATTGCTTAGAATCCTTGCCCACAACCACCTAATCCCCACACCTTATAATTTGTCTTTCTGGCTACCTCTTATTCACTTTTAAAGAGTCAACTCAGGAATCATGTCAACTCTTTCAGGAAGCCTTTCCTAAAACTCTCCCCCACCAGCCACTTTTCTTCTCCCCTGTCCTCTCCTGTTCTGTTAAGTGCTTTCTCTATGTTCCCATGGGCCAATATGCATAACTCTTTGTCAGCACTTATCCTGTTGTATTTATTCATCTGTCAGTTTCTTTACAAGGACTCAGTTCCTTGAAGGCAGTGTATTCATTTTTGTAGCCTAAGCTTCTAGCACTATATCATGCATGTGGCAGAATTTCAATACATTTTTGTTGAATGAATGAGTAAATGAAAGAAGGCCAAGTACTGTACCTGGTGCTCAACATGTTATTTCATTTAATCTTTACCTCAACACATTTCACTGGTGAAACCTAAGTCAATAGAGGCAACAGGCTTGAAAGAGTAGGACATTTCATGCAAAGATGCAAAGGCAGGGATGACATGAGAGAACATGCTGCATTTGAGGAACTACAAGGAATATTGTGTGATTGAAGTATAGTGTGTAGTGGGGAGTGATGAGAGATGTGGCTGGAGAAATAGACAGGGCTTGGCTTACAAAGAAACTTGCATAACTTTTTAAGGAATTTTTCCTGAGAGCAATAGGTTTTAAGCACAGGGATGACAGGACACATCAGATATGACAAAAGGCACATGTCCACCCATGTCAGGGGTTATAATTACTTCTTGAAAGTAAGGAACCAAGGGTGAGAAGTGGAGGGATGCTTGAAGAAAAGTTTAGAGTCAAATAGCAGCCTCCCCCCCACCCTTACCTGGTTCACACAGAAGGCACTGAGGGACTAGGAGTTTCTGTCTTGTAAAATTCAGAAGAGAGTTTAAGCATTGCTCTAGGTTGACCAATTTGGGGACCCTCTAATCATATTCTGTAGATTCTCCTACTGTACTTATGTGAGAGCCGTTTCTAGGCAATGTGTTAGGCAGGAAGCTTTCATGTACACATGAGAGAGTAAGAACCATGGAAGGGAAAATTAAATTTGAGGTTCTGTTCAACAGTGTTGATTACTACTAGTGTGAATTGTTTTGTCAGGTAGTAGGTGGAGTAAATGAACTAATAAGTGAAAAGTAAGTGCTAAGGGCTTCATTAAAAACAGGAGCTTCAGGCTAATTAATTTTGAGACTAGCTTGACACTGAAACCAAACTTCTTAACTATATATATATAGTATATATATATATATATATATATATATAGTATATATATATACTGGAGATATATATATATCTCCAGTCCTCACAACTTGCTTTATATTACATATTTAAGAAACAAATAGTGCCCTCTCTTTTCTTTCAGTAACTCTAATTTGATCAAGGGGAAGACTTAAAAATATTGGCATTGTCCATTATGCTGACATGGATTTTCTAGTAAATTCATTGAGTTTAGGCTGTGTGATGAGTGAATGAGAAATAAAGGAGAAATGGTTCTCCCCTCTGACATGTTGGAGAGACAAGTCCTAAGCAATTGGTCATATGTTGTTTAACTGGGTCCCTAAATAAATAAAGGCAATGAAGAAGAAGATGATGATAACAAAAACAACAACTATCACTAATCAAAAGGACACTATATATCATGCAATAAGCTAAACACTTTACATACAAAATCTCCATGGTTCCTTAATGCTGGCCTGCAACAAAATGAGAAAAAGGAGAATAGCATTTGCTTTTATAAATTTAATTTATGTAATTTTGACTCTGCTTCTACTTAAGATATAGAAAGCTGTAAGAGAACATCACTCCTATTCAAACAATTAGAAAAAAATCTGGCTAATCTACAAATCACAATTATTTTATTGAGATATAATTGACATATAACATTATATTAGTATAAGGTGTGCAAGATAAAAATTATAGATATTTGTATATATTGCAAAGTGATCAACACAGTCTAGTTAATATCCATCACCACATATAGTTACCAATTTTCTTTAAATATGACGAGAACTTTTAAGATCTAATCTCTTAGCAACTTGCATATGTACAATAAGTTATTATTAACTGTACATACCATGATGTACATTGCATGTCATTTCATTTATTTTATAACTGGAAGTTTGTACCTCTTGACTCCCTTAACCCATTTCACCCACCTCCCACCCCCACAAATTCTCTGTATCTATGAGTTTATCTTTTACATTCAACATATTATTTAGATCATATGGTATTTGTCTTTTTCTGAGTTATTTCACTTAGCATAATATCCTCAAGATCCAACCCTGTTTTCAAAAAAAGAAGGATTTTCAAAAAATCCTTCTTTTTAATGGTTGAAGAGTATTCCATTGTGTATATATATATATATATATATATATATATATCACCTTATCTACCTTTTATTTCTTTTATTACTTTTTTTAAATCTGAGTATAATTGACATAACATTATATAGTTTCAGGTGTACAATGTAATGATGCAATATTTGTACACATTGTGAAATGATCACCACAATAATTTTAGTTTACATCTGACACCATACATAATTACAGATATTTTGTGTGTAATGAGAACTATCAAGATCCCCTTTTGTAGCTACTTTCAAATATGCAATACAGTATTATTAACTATAGTCACCATGCTGTTACATCCTCATGACTTATTCATTTGAAAACTGAAAATTTGTACATTTTGAACCCTTTCAACCATTTTTCCCAAATTCCACCTCAGGTAACCAGCAATATGGTCTCCCTATCCATGATTTCGATTTTTATTTTGTTTTTCATTTGTTTGTTTGTTTGATTTTTATATTCCACATATAAGTAAAAGCATATGGTATTTATTTTTTCAGTTTGACTTATTTCACTTACCATAATGCCCTCAACGTCCATCCATATTGTTGTGAATGGCAAGATTTCATTCCTTTATTATGGCTGATACATATATATATATATATATATATATATATATATATATATACACATATATATATATATACACACACACACATATATATATATATATATATACATATAAATATATGTCACATTTTCTTTATCCATTCATCCATCTATGAACACAGGTTGCTTGCATGTATTGGTTATTGTAAATAGTGTTGCAATGAACATGGAGTGCAGATATCTTATCAAGTTAGTATTTTCATTTCCTTTGGACAAATATCCAGAAACAGAATTGCTGGATGATAACTTAGTTCTATTTTTTAATTGTTTTAAGAACATCCATATTGCTTTCCATAGTGGCTGCACCAATTTACATTCCCACCAACAATGCACAAGTTTTCCCTTTTCTCCACATTCTCTCCAACAGTAGTTATTTCTTGTCTTTTTGATAATAGCCATTCTAACAGGTGTGAGGTGATATCTCATTGTGGTTTTAATTTGAATTTCCCTAATGATTAGTGATGTTGAGCACATTTCCATGTACATGCTGGTCATCTGTATGTTTTCTTTGGAAAAATGTCTATTCTGATTCTCTGCCCATTTTAAAAATCAGATTGTGGGGTTTTTTTGTTACTATTATTATTTTTTACATCTTTATTGGAGTATAATTGCTTTACAATGGTGTGTTAGTTTCTGCTTTATAACAAAGTGAATCAGTTATACATATACATATGTTCCCATATCTCTTGCTCTTGCGTCTTCCTCCCTCCCACCCTCCTTATCCCACCCCTCCAGGCATAGCACAGGGAGATCAGCTTGGTGCTTTTTTTGTTATTGAGTTTTATAAGTTATTTATATATTTTCGATTTTAACCTCTTATCAGATATATGATTTGAAAATAATTTTCCCATTTGGTAGATTGCCTTTTCATTTTATTGATAGCTTCCCTTGCTGTGCAGAAGCTTTCAGTTTGATGTAGTCCCACTTATTTAGTTTCGCATGTTTTGCCTTTGCTTTTGGTGTCAAATCCAAAAAAAAAAAATAATGTCAAGAAGTTTACTGCCTATATTTTCTTCAAGAGTTTTATGGTTTCAGGTCTTACATACAAGTCTTTAGTCCATTTTGAGTTAATTTTTGTGTATGGTATAAGATAGGGGTCCAGTTACATTTTTTTTTGCATGTGGTTGTCCAGTTTTTCCAAAACTATATATTGAATAAACTGTCCTTTCCCTATTGTATATTCTTGGCTCCTCTGCCATAAAGTAATTGACAATATATGTGTGGGTTTATTTCCTGGCTTGCTAGACAGTTATACTGATCTATGTGCCTGTTTTATGCCAATACAATACTGTTTTGATTACTATAGGTTTGCAAGATAATTTGAAATCATGAAGTGTGGTGCCTCCTGCTATGTTCTTTCTCAAGATTGCTTTGGCTGTTTGTTGCCTTTTATGTTTCCATACAAATTGTAGGGTTGTTTGTCTATTTATTTGAAAAATGCTATTGGAATGTTTATAGGTGTTGCATTGAATATTTAGATTTCTTTGGTAGTAGGAACATTTTAACAATATTCTTCCAATCCATGGTCACAGAATAGCATTCCATTTATCTGTGTCTTCTTCAATTTCTGTCCTCAGTGATTTGTAGTTTTCAGTGTACAGGTCTTTCAACTTCTTGGATAAATTCATTCCTAGATATTTTTTCTTTTTGATGCAATTATAAATGGGATTGTTTTCATAAATTTCTTTCTGATAGTTCACTATTGGTATATAGAAACACAAACAATTTTTAAAATATTGATTTGGTGTCCTGCAACTTTACTAAATTTATTTGTTCTAAAAATTTTTGATGGAGTCTTTAGGATTTTCTACATATAATATTATCTGTAAATAGTGACAGTTTTCCTTCTTATTTTCTGATTTGAATCCTTTTATTTCTTTCTCTTGCCTAAATTGTTCTGGCTAGAACTTCCACACAATGTGGAATAAAAGTGATGAAAGTGAGCTTCCTTGCCTTGTTCCTGATCTTAGAGAAAAAGCTTTCAGATTTTCAACTCATGTCACTGAGTATGATGCTAGCTGTGGGTTTGTCATATATGGCCTTTATTATGTTGAGGTATGTTCACTCTACATTGAATTTCTTCAGAGGTTTTATAATAAATGAATGTTGAATTTTGTCACATGCTTTTTTTGCATCTATTGAAATAATCATATAATTTTTATCCTTCATTTTGTTAATGTTTTGTATCACAGCGATTGATTTGTGGATGTTGAGACATACTTGAACCCTTGGAATAAATCCCACTTGATCATGGTGTATAATTCTTTTAATGTACTGTTGAATTTTGTTTGCTAATATTTACTGAGGATGTTTTGCATCTATGTTCATCAGGGATATTGGTCTATGATTTTCTTTTCTTGTGGCATCCTAAGCTCATTTTGATATCAGTGTAACACTGGCCTTATACAATGAGTTTGGAAGTGTTCCTTCCTCTTCTATTTTTTGAAAAAGTTTGAGAAGGATTGGTATTAATGCTTCTTTAAATGGTTGGTAGAATTCACCAGTGAAGCCATCTGATCCTAGACTTTTGTTTTCTGGGAGGTTTCTGATTACTGATTCCATCCCTTATTAGTAATTGGTCTGTTCAGATTTTTTTTTCTTCATGATTCAGTGTTGGTGGGTTGCATGGTTCTGGAAATTTATCAATTTCTTCTAGGTTGTCCAAATTGTTGGCATATACATTTATTATTTTCTGTACTGATATGCTCAGATTCCTTTTCCCCCACCTCTCTCTCTCCTTTCTGTATTTACTCTAAGTTTTTGCTTTGTGGTTACTATCAGGCTTATGTAAAAGTATTTATATTTATAACAATGTATTTTAAGTTGATAACAACAAGTTTGAATGTAGTACAAAGCTCTACATTTTTATTCTATATTTATTTATGTTTTTTTTTTTTTTTTTTTTTTATGCGGTTCGCGGGCCTCCCACTGTTGTGGCCTCTCCCGTTGCGGAGCACAGGCTCCGGTCGCGCAGGCTCAGCGGCCATGGCTCACAGGCCCAGCCGCTCTGCGGCATGTGGGATCTTCCCGGACCGGGGCACGAACCCATGTCCCCTGCATCGGCAGGCGGACTCTCAACCACTGCGCCACCAGGGAAACCCTATTTATGTTTTTGATGTCACAATTTACATCTTTTTATCTTGTGAATCCCTTAATAAATTATTGTAGTTATAGATATTTTTACTACTTTTGTCTTTTAACCTTCATACTAGCTTTATAAGTGATTAACTCACCACTTTTTCAACATTAGATTTTTCTGAATTTTACTATAACTGTGAGATTTATACTTTAATATGTTCTCCTGTTACTAATAAGTGACTTTCATTTCAGCTTGAAGTCCCTTTATTATTTATTCTAGTAGTGATGAACTTTTTTCGCTTTTTTTTCTCTGGAAACTCTATCTCTTCTTCAAAGTTGAAGGACATCTTTGCCAGGTAGGGTATTCTTGGTTGGCAGTTTTTTTCTTTAAGCACTTTAAATACATCATGACACTCCCTTCTGGCCTCCAAAATGTCTGATAAATAATCTGCTGATAGTCTTATGGGGATTCCCCTGTATGTAATGAGTTGTTTTTCTCTTACTGCTTTGAATATTCACTCCTTGCTTTAATTTTTGACATTTTAATTATAATATGTCTTGGTGTGGGTCTCTTTCAGTTCATTCTATTTGGAACGTGCTGGGCTTTCTGGATCTGGGATTTTGTTTCCTTCCCTAGGTGAAGGAAGTTTTCAGCCACTATTTCTCCAAATAATTTTTAAGTTTTCAGCCATTATTTCTCCAAATAAGTTTTATGCTCCTTTCTATCTCCATTCTCCCTCTAGGATCCCTATAATGCAGAAGATGGTCTGCTTAATATTGTTCTACAATTCCATTAAGTTCTGCTCACATTTTTTAAGTTTTTTTTCCTCTTTGATGATGTGATTGGGTGAGTTTCACTGCCCTATCTTTGAATTCACTGAGCTTTTCCTCTGCTTCATCTAGTCTGCTGTTGAACCCTTCTAATGTGTTTTTTATTTCAGTGTTATATTAGTCTGCTGTGTGACTTCTATATTGTGCTTTCTTATATTTTATATCTGTTTGTTGAAATTCTCACTTTGTTCACTTATTCTTCTCAGTGAGCATCTTTATGATGCAGCAGAGGCAGATCATGAATATATGACCCACTCGACAAGACTGCTGGAGTGTATCACAGTCAGCCCTTACATACATATTTAATTAGAAGACTGCCTCTCAGCTGCAACTACGAAAATAAGCTAATTGGCCTCTTTCACGGAAATAATGGATATCTCCATCCATTGCCTTTCTGCTGTGACCTAGGGGTGGCATCCACTCAAGATTTTTTTTCCCTGTTGGTTAGAGTCATGTAGAACCCATGAGCATGTTCCATTGGCTCCCAGAGACAAGCAATCTAGAGATGTTCCCTGGTTAGCAACCCCCCAAATAGGGGTGCCTTACCACTGTAGAATCTCTTTTCTGGGGGATACTGATGACCTGGAGTGAGGAAGAGGGAGAGTACAAAGATGACATCCACTGACCTCTATCTTTGCAGGGTATTTTAGTATTCCCCTAGATATGTGTTAAATTAGATGTGTGCCCCTCAAGCTAATGCTTTAAGATAAGCAAATGTGCCTCTTTTCAAGGGAGAGTATCATTTCATTGCCTCTTCACTTGGTCCTGGGCTGGGTGGGTCTACAAGCATGATAAGAACGGTTTCTCAGTTTGCTATACCTTAGAGGTCTCTTCGATTCAAGCCCCATTGGCTTTCAAAAGCAAATGTTTGAGGGAGCTTACCTCTCAAGTGTAGGTCTTAAAAGTTGGGGTGCCAGATGTGGAGGTCAAGCCTTTTGCTCATTAGGGAGAAGCTTGGGATTTTGAGTGTCTTCCTGGTTGTGAGTTGCCCCTGTGTGGGTGGGATTTCTGGTGAGATTTTTGTCTCAGCCTCTCCTACATTCTCAGTGTTTTTCCTCCTTTGCTCAATATGTGAGAGTTACTCAGCTGGCTTGGGTTTTTATTTTTCCCAGAGGAAATTGTCTGTATGTAGTTGTAGATTCAGTGTGTTTGTGGGACGAGGTGAATTAAGGATACTCTTACATCACTATCTTGAACTTGAAGTTCCAAGTCACAATTTATTTAACCCATCAAAGAACTAAGATTGCAAGTCAACCAAGGGAGCTGAATGCTAATGATGACAAGCCCCTCCAAGGAGTGATGGGAAACATGAAATGCTTCATCTTTGATAGAGCAAAGGAGGAAGAGGTAATTATCCTAGAAAAGGGGAAAAATTAATCATTTAATTGTTTAAATAATTCTTAAAGGCCTAATGTGAGTTTGAGAATTCTTTTAGAATAAATGGTAGCCCCCAGATACAAGGGATGTTTAAAATATTTCACAAACTCTTCTCCATAGGCATTCATGAAGTAATCATGACAAAGTTAGGGAAGTGGGCAAGAGGAGAAAGAGAAAGAAGTGCAAAAGGTGATTGACAGTCACTGGTGGTAGGAATAAAACACACATTTTTTGAGCCTTACGTTATACAAAGCATAAGCCTTAAACTATGAGGGGAGGTATAGAAGCAAAATCCATTGACTTCTGGAGGAATGACTGTAAACCCTTTCTCGCATCCTGGGGAAATAGGCAGAGATCCACTGCTTTAAGGGGAAGGATAGAAGCAAAAACCATTCTGATCCTGGAGGAAAGACATAAAAATATCTTGAGGTCGGGATAGTGAACCAACACAAAACAGATATCCGCTACTATGAGGAGAGTCAGAACATTTTTCCTACCAAGTATTTGTCAAACATACAAGGCATAATAGACTGTCATGGGGTGGGGGAGGAGATGGAACTCTGAGAAAGTCTTACCTTGCATTTCAGGAACACAAGCCCTGCCCAAGACTTAGACTGCACCAGTGTAATGAGTCCACGATGGGGAGAATTCCAAGTAACAAGCAACAAAAGTCTGCTACTTGGAGAGAAGCAAGACCATGGAGAGAGACTATTTCCATAGCATAGTCATGCAGGGAGTGATGAAAGCTGAGGATGGAGTAGGGACAATAAGAAAAACTTTCTGGAACCACAGATACACACCAAATGCAAAGTAATGACAGCCAACTTCTGGAGCAATCTGAAGTAACTTGAAGCCTGTGGTGCACTGAAGGTAATGACAGCAACCACAAAACCCAAATCCAGATTAACTCTTGACTTGATTGCCTCAAATTCCAAAAGCAATGACCTAATAAAAGAAGTGGGTCTATTTCTGGGTGCAAATGCTATTTACTTCAATCTCTACTATCCTTTACATCTTTTGTCCAACATTTAATTAAAATGTATGATTCATAGAAAAAAGGAAGAAAAAACTTCCATCACCAAGAGATAAAGAAACCAACAGAACCACATACACAGATGACTCAGATGTTGGGACTTATTAGCCAAGCACTGTAAAATAAATTTTAATTGAGTGATGTCAGGAAGAATGGTGGTGTAAGAAACTCCAGAATTCTGCTCCTCTATACTAGTGATGAGATCAAAGACAAAAATTGTCAGAATTAACACTTCCATAGCTATGGAAATTAGCCAAAAATTTCCAGCAATTCAGAGAGAGTACTTAAAAAAGAAAAGACTAAATCTTGGCAATAACAGTGAATTTTGTAACATTTTAACTTAACCTACTTTCATCTCCTTTCCCCACCCCCACAGTAGCCTTGGAACTTTACTACCTGCAGTTACAATGAAAACAAGCATCTTGGCAGCCACTGGAGGAGGCAAAATAAGTTTGAAACACCTGCAAAGTCCCAATCCAAGGGAATTGTCATGTTTTGTTTAGTCTAATGTTGCGCTGGAAGCACACACTTGCAAGGTTTGTTTTTATTTGGACTGACTAAGAGTTTACTCAGTACAAAGTGACTTTTTCATGGGGAAATTTGGTAAAAAAATAAGTCAGCCACAATTGTTTATCATAGGTACTTGAGGTGCTGGATAATAGTTTGAGCGAACAATAGGCTAACAAAAAATGAAGTTATTTGGGAAAATCTGGGAGATGAGATGTCTATAGAGGGCTTTGAAAAGCTCTGACACTATCCTGTAAATTTAGTGGCCACACAAATATGCAGAGTTGTGTACATGTCCAGGGATGTACACATATTCAAGAAAGAATTAAGAAAGCCCTAAGTTCTTACCTTTACCTCACCTTGAGGCTCTGCACAAGCATTAAGTGAAGGCTAAAGCAGAGTTGTCAACTTCCTGGCTGAGTATTGCAAGCATACACCAACATACACACAGAACCCCTCAGTAAAGACTGGGAGACTTATTGGTTCTGTAAATTTGAGGAAATTTCTATCCAATCATTAGCTGGCCACTAAACTAAGTAAGAAGAAATATCAGTGGTCAAATAAAAAAAGAATAGAGATTTTACAGAATTAGTTCAGAATAGTGCAAAAACCAACTACCAGCAGCAGCAACAAAAACAGCAACAATAATAAACTCTAGGGAGGGGAAAAATAAAATCTGCAGAGTTACTACATAATATTATTTAAAATGTCTATTTTTCAGGGATTCCCTGGTGGCACAGTAGTTGGGAGTCCGCCTGCCAGTGCAGGGGATGCAGGTTCGTGCCCCGGTCTGGGGGGATCCCATGTGCTGTAGAGTGGCCGGGCCCGTGGGCCATGGCTGCTGGACCTGTGTGTCTGGAGCCTGTGCTCCGCAATGGGAGAGGCCACAGCAGTGAGAGGCTGGCATAACGCAAAAAAAAAAAAAAAAAAAAAAAAAGTCTATTTTTCAGGAACAATAAGTATGAGATATATAGAGAAATGAATAAGTATGACTTATCCAAATGGGGAAAAAAAGTCAATAGAAATTGTTCCTGATGAAGTCCAGGCATTGGACTTCCTAGATAAAGAGTTTAAAAGAATCATTTAAAATATGTTTAAAAAACTAAAGAAAGCTATCTCTAAAAGCCTAAAGGAAAGTATGAGAACAATGTGTCAATAAATAGATAATATTGATAAATATACATAAATTATAAAACTGAACCAAATAAAAATTCTGAAGGTGAAACGTGAAATAACTTAAATGAAAATTTTACTACAGGAGCTCAACAACCATTTGAGCAGGCTGAGAAAAAAAAACTTAATGAACTTAAAGATGTGTCAATTGAGATTTTCCAGTACAAAGCACAAAAGTAAAATTAATAAGGAAAAATGAATAAAGCCTGTGGGATATCAATATACACATAATGGGAGTCTCATAAATAGAGAAGAGATAAAAGGGCAGAAAAAACATTGTAAGAAATACTGGCTGAAAACTACACAAATTTGATAAAATCATGAATCTACACATCAAAGTAGTTCAATGAACTTCAAGTAGGATAAACAGAAAGTGATCCATACAAAAATACATTATAGATACTATACATAGAGAATCCTAAAGATGCTACCAGAAGATTACTAGAGCTAATCAATGAATTTGGTAAAGTAGCAGGATACAAAATTAATGCAGAGAAATCTCTGGCATTCCTGCACACTAATGAAAAATCTGAAAGTGAAATTAAGAAAACACTCCCATTTACCATTGCAACAAAAAGAATAAAATATCTAGGAATAAACCAACCTAAGGAGACAAAAGACCTGTATGCAGAAAATTATAAGACACTGATGAAAGAAATTAAAGATGATACAAATAGATGGAGAGATATACCATGTTCTTGGATTGGAAGAATCAACATTGTTAAAATGACTCTACTACCCAAAGCAATAAACAGACTCAATGCAATCCCTGTCAAACTATCACTGGCATTTTTCACAGAACTAGAACAAAAAATTTCACAATTTGTATGGAAACACAAAAGACCCCGAATAGCCAAAGCAATCATGAGAACGAAAAATGGAGCTGGAGGAATCAGGCTCCCTGACTTCAGACTATACTACAAAGCTACAGTAATCAAGACATTATTGTACTGGCACAAAAACAGAAATATAGATCAATGCAACAAGATACAAAGCCCAGAGATAAACCCATGCACATATGGTCCCCTTATCTTTGATAAAGGAGGCAAGAATGTACAGTGGAGTAAAGACAGTCTCTTCAATAAGTGGTGCTGTGAAAACGGAGCAGGTACATGTAAAAGTATGAAATAGAACACTCCCTAACACCATACACAAAAATAAACTCAAAATGGATTAAAGACCTAAATGTAAGGCCAGAAATTGTCAAACTCTTAGAGGAAAACATAGGCAGAACACTCTATGACATAAATCACTGCAAGATCCTTTTTGACCCACATCCTAGAGAAATGGAAATAAAAACAAAAATAAACAAATGGGACCTAATGAAACTTCAAAGCTTTTGCACAGCAAAGGAAACCATAAACAAGACCAAAAGGCAACCCTCAGAATGGGAGAAAATATTTGCAAATGAAGCACCTGACAAAGGATTAATCTCCAAAATTTACAAGTAGCTCATGCAGCTCAATAACAAAAAAACAAACAACTCAATCCAGAAATGGGCAGAAGACCTAAATAGACATTTCTCCAAAGAAGATATACAGACTGCCAACAAACACATGAAAGAATGCTCAGCATCATTAATCATTAGAGAAATGCAAATCAAAACTACAGTGAGGTATCACCATACTCCAGTCAGAATGGCCATCATCAAAGAATCTAGAAACAATAAATGCTGGAGAGGGTGTGGAGAAAAGGGAACCCTTTTGCACTGTTGGTGGGAATGTAAATTGATACAGCCACTATGGAGAACAGTATGGACGTTCCTTAATAAACTACAAATAGAACTCCCATATTATCCAGCAATCCCACTACTTGACATATACCCTGAGAAAACCATAATTCAAAAAATCATATACCAAAATGTTCACTGCAGCTCTATTTACAATAGTCAGGACATGGAAGCAACCTAAGTGTCCATCAACAGATGAATGGATAAAGAAGATGTGGCACATATATACAATGGAATATTACTCAGCCATAAAATGAAACGAAATTGAGTTGTTTGTAATGAGGTGGTTGGACCTAGAGTTTGTCATACAGAGTGAAATAAGTCAGAAAGGGAAAAACAAATCCCGTACAATAACACATATATACAGAATCTAAGGGAAAAAAAAAAGGTTATGAAGAACCTAGGGGCAAGACGTGATAAAGACACAGACCTACTAGAGAAGTGACTTGAGGATATATGGAGGGGGAAGGGTAAGCTGTGACAAAGTGAGAGAGTAGCATGGACATATATACACTACCAAACATAAAATAGATAGCTAGTGGGAAGCAGCCGCATAGCACAGGGAGATCAGCTCGATGCTTTGTGACCACCTAGAGGGGTGGGATGGGGAGGGTGGGAGGGAGGGAGATGCAGGAGGGAAGAGATATGGGAACATATGTATATGTAAAACTGATTCACTTTGTTATAAAGCAGAAACTAACACACAATTGTAAAACAATTATACTCCAATAAAGATGTTAAAAAAATGTACAAAAAATACATTAGAGTCAAACTGTCAAAAACCAGAGAGTCTTGAAAGCAGCAAGAGAGAAACAACTTGTGCAAGTTATTCTCAATACATTAACAGCTGCCTCTCATCAGCAATCATGGAGGCCAAAGAGCAATGGATAACATATTCAAAGAGCTGAAAGGAAGCAAAAAGCAAAGCACTATGAACCAAGAATTCTGTTTCTGGCAAAATTATCCTTCAAAACTATAGGAGAAATTAAGGTATTCCCCCAAAAGCAAAAACTGAGTAGGTGTGTCACTATTAGACCTGCTCTAGAGAAATGCTAAAGGGAGTCCCTAGGCTGAAATGAAAGCACATGAAATAGTAACTCAAATCCACACAAAGAAATAAAAACACTGATAAGCGGAAGTACATAGGTAAATATGCCAGTTTAAATGCATTTTTGTTACTATTCCTTTTCTTAAATGATTTAAAAGACAGTAGCATAAAATAATTATTAATCTATGCTGATGTGCACACAATGTGTAAAAATGTAATTTTTGACAATAATAGCACTAAGTGGGAGAATGGAGCTATGGAGGGGCAAAAATTTTGTATACTATTGAAGTCAATTTGGTATTAATTTCAACTTGACGTTAATTGTAATCACTCAGGGTAACCATGCAGAAAATAACAAGCATATATGAAAAAAATGAGAAAGAATTTAGAATGATAGCCTAGAAAATATCTGTTAAACAAAAAAGAGAGCAGTCATGGAGGAATAAGTGAATAAAAAATACATCAGAAATATAAAAATGTAGAAAAATGGCAAATGAAAATCCGACATTAGCAGTGATTACGTTAAAGCAAATTGATTAAGGACTTCAGAGAAAAGGGAGAGACTGGTAGAGTGGATTAAAAACATTATCCAAATGTGTTGTGTCTACAAATGACATACTTTAGACTCAAATACACAAGTTTGAAAAAAAAAATAGGCTGGAAAAATATGTGATTTCTATGGTCTCAATATTTAGGTCCTCCCAAAATTCATTTGTTGAAATTCTAACCCCCAAGGTGATGGTATTTAAAAGTGACCTCTCAAAGGTGATTTTTTTAAATATCAGTTTATTTATTTATTTGTTTGTTTATTTATTTAATATCTTTATTGGAGCATAATTGCTTTACAATGGTGTGATAGTTTCTGCTCTATAATAAAGTGAATCAGCTATACATATACATATATCCCCATATCACCTCCCTCTTGAGTCTCCATCCCAACCCTCTAGGTGGTCACAAAGCACCGAGCTCATCTCCCTGTGCTATGTGGCTGCTTCCCACTACCTATCTATTTTATATTTAGTAGTGTATATATGTCCATGCCACTCTCTTACTTCATCCCAGCTTACCCTTCCCCCTCCCCATGTCCTCAAGTCCATTCTCTATGTGCCTTTATTCCTCTCCTGCCCCTAGTTCTTCAGAACCTTTTTTTTTTTTAAGATTCCATATATATGTGTTAGTATTCGGTATTTGTTTTTCTCTTTCTGACTTACTTCACTCTGTATGACAGTCTCTAGGTCCATCCACCTCCCTACAAACAACTCAGTTTCATTTCCTTTTATGGCTGCGTAATATTCCATTGTATATATGTGCCACATCTTCTTTATCCATTCATCTGTCAATGGACTCTTAGGTTGCTTCCATGTCCTGGCTATTGTAAATAGAACTGCAGTGAACATTGTGGTACATGACTCTTTTTGAATTATGGTTTTCTCAGAGTATATGCCCAGTAGTGGGACTGCTGGGTCATATGGTAGTTCTATTTTTAGTATTTTTAAGGAACATCCATACTGTTCTCCATAGTGGCTGTATCAATTTACATTCCCACCAACAGTGCAAAAGGGTTCCCTTTTCTCCACACCCTCTCCAGCATTTATTGTTTGTAGATTTTTAATGATGGCCATTCTGACCGGTGTGTATATGCTACCCAGTCTATGGTCTTTTGTTATAATAGTCTAACCAGACTAAGATAATGATGCAAATCATAAACAAAAGTGAACGGAAGTGGTCATATTAACATCAGACAAAATAGAATTTAAAACAGAAAATATTACCAGAGAGAAAAAAGGATATTTTATATTGATAAAAAGTCAATCCACCAAGATTATATAACAATTATGAATATAAATGCACCTAAGAAAATTCCAAAATACATGAAACAAAAGCTGACAGAATTGAATGGAGAAATAGACAATTCAACAATATTAGTTGGAGAGTTCAATACTATACTTTCAATAATGGATAAAACAACTAAACAGAAGATTTACAAGGAAATAGAAGACTTGAATAATAACATAAGCCAACTAGGCCTAACAGACACTCGACCTAACAACAGCAGAACATAGATTCTTCTCAAATTCACACGGATAATTCTCCACGTAGATTATATGTTCCTAGGAAGTTGTTCATTCCATCTTGGTTATCCTATTTAATCCAAGTGGGATTTATCCCAGGAATACAAGGTTAGTTACACATAAGAAAATCAAAGTAATTAACCATATTAATAGAATGAAGGACATACCACATAATTATCCAAATAGATGCAAAAAAAAAAAAAACAGTTGAAAAAACTCCAATTCTCTTTCAATATGAAAAAGCTAAACTCCAAAAATAAAGTTGTGGAAAAATAAATTCCTCAGTGTGATAAAGAGCATCTATGAAAAATTTCCGTAGCTGACAGCATACATAATGGTGGAAAATTGAAAGCTTTTTTCTAAGATGAGTAACAACACAAGAATGTTTGCTTTTACTGCTTCTATTCAACATTGTACTGAAAGATCTAGCAAGAGCAATTAGGTAAGAAAAATAAATGAAAGACGTTCAAACTTTAATGTAAGAAGTAAAACTATCTCTATTTGCAGATGACATGATCTTGTATATAGAAAGTTTCAAACAACTCCCAAAAAGCTGTTAAAGATAAAAGTCAGCAAGTTTGTAGGATACAAGGTCAATATACAAATTAATTGTATTTCTATACATTAGAAATGAACAACCCAAATGTTAAATTAACAATATAATTCCACTTAAAATAGCATGCAAAAGAATAGAATATTTAAAAATAAATTTAACAATTGATTCATTTTCATGGATCGAAAATGTTAATATTGTTAAGATAGCAAAACTCTCCAAAACAATTTACAGAGTCTCTGCTAAGTCTATCAAAATCCCAGGGGATATTTTTGCAGAGATTGATAAGCTGACCCTAAAATTCATGTGAATATTCAGGGACCAAAATAGTCAAAAGAAACGCAAAAAAAGGACTAAGTTGGAGGACTCACACTTCTTGATTTCAAATTTTACTACAAAGCTATAATGATCAATACTGTATTTTACTGGCTTGAAAATGCCCATAGAGATAAGTGGAGTGGGACTGTGTGTCCAGAATAAAGAAATATATTTATGGTCAATTTATTTCTGACAAAGATATAAAGAGAATTAAATTGAAAAAGAATAGTCTTTATAACAAATGGTGATGCAAGAACTGGATCCACATGAAAAACAATAAATTTGAACCTATATTTCACCCATTATACAAAAATTATTTCAAAGTAGATCAAGGACCTACACGTAAAACATGAAACTTAAAAATCTTAGAAGAAAACATAGAGATAAATTTTAATTACATTAGATCAGAGAATAGTTTCTTAGATAAAACATCAATAGCACAAGCAATAAAAGAAAAAGTAGATAAATTGGACTTTATAAAAATTAAAAATTTTATCCTCCAAAGGGCACTATCAAGAAATTTAAGACAATCTTCAGAATGGGAGAAAATATTTGCAAATCATAAATTTAACAACAAACTATTATTGAGAATACAGTAGTCTCCTTTATATGTGGTTTCACTTTTTGTGGTTTCAGTTACCTGCAGTCAACTGCTGTCCAAAAACATTAAGTAGAAAATTCTAGAAATAACCAATTTATGTTTATGTATTACTCTGACAAACATGACGAAATCTTGTGCTGCCATGCTCCATCATACCTGGGATGTGAATCATCAATTTGACCAGCATATCCATTCTGTATATGCTATCTGCCTGTTATTCACTTAGTAGACACCTCAGTGATTGTTACAGTATTGCAGTGCTTGTGTTCAAGCACCACTTATTTTATTTAATAATGAACCCAAAGTGCAAGAGTAGTGGTGCTAGCAATTTTGATATGCCAAAGAGGAGCTGTAAATTGCTTCCTTTAAGGGTAAAGGTGAAAGACAAGAATGGCTTAATAAGGAAAGAAAAAAAATGTACGCTTAGGTTGCTAAGATCTACAGTAAGAACAAATCTTCTATCTGTGAAATTCTGGAGAAGGAAAAAGAAACTTGTGCTAGTTTTGCTGTGACAACTCATACTACAAAAGTTATAGCCACAGTGCATGATAAGTGCTTAGTTAAGATGGAAAAAGCATTAAATCTGTACAAGAAGGTATTGAGAGAGAGCATATTTACATAACTTTTATTACAGTATATTGTTATAGTTGTTCTATTTTCTTATTAGTTATACTTGTTAATCTTTTACTGTTTCTAATTTATAAATTAAACTTTATCATAGGTATATATGCATAGGAAAAGACATAGTACACATAGGGTTAAGTACTATCTATGGGTTCAGGATTCCACTGGGAGTCTTGGAACATATCCCCTGTGGATAAAAGGGGAATACTCTATGTAAAATTCTTCCAAATCAACAACCAAAAGACAAATAACCAAATTGAAAATGGGCAGAGCATTTGAATGGCCATTTCTCCAAAGATGATACACAAATGCCCAATAAGCACATTTAAAGATTCACAACATCTTTAGTCATTAGAGAAAAGGAAACAAAAGCACCACGACAATCCACTTCACACCATTAAAATGGCTGTAATTAAAAAGATAAAAATAGCAAGTGTTAGAAACAATGTGGAGAAACTGGAATCCGTATGCATTGGTTGATGGGAAATGTAGAATGATACGGCCATTTTAAAAAAATATAAACAATTGGTTTTTTTTTTAAATTGAAGTATATTTGATTTACAATGTTGTGTTAGATTCAGGTGTACGACAAACTGATTCAGTTATACATACACATATATCTATTTTTTTCAGATTCTTTTCCCTTATAGGTTATTACAAGATATTGAATATAGTACCCTGTGCTGTACAGTAGGTCCTTGTTGGTTATCTATTTTATACATAAGAGTGTGTATATGTTAATCCCAGATGCCTAATTTTTCCATTCCCTGATATCCCCTTTGGTAACCATACGTTTATTTTTGATGTCTCTGTGTCTATTTCTGTTTTCAATATAAATACATTTGTATCATTTTTTCTTAGATTCCACATATATGTGATATCAAATGATATTTGTCTGTGTCTGGCTTACTTCACTTAGTATGATAATATCTAGGTCCATCCATTTTGCTGCAAATTTCATTCATTTTTATGGCTGAGTAAAATTACATTGTATAAATATACCATATCCTCTTTATCCATTCATCTGTTGATGGGCATTTAGGTTTCTTCCATGTCTTGGCTCCTGTAAATAGTGCTGCAATAAACATTGGGGTGCATATATATTTTCAAATTATGGTTTTCTCTGGATATATGCCCAGAGTGAGATTGCAGCATCATATGGTAGCTCTATTTTAGTTTTTAAGGAACCTCCATATTGTTCTCCGTAGTGGTTGTACGAATTTCCACCAACAGTGTAGGAGGGTTCTCTTTTCTCCACACCCTCTCCAGAATTTAATATTTGTAGATTTCCTGATGATGGCCATTCTGACTAGTGTGATGTGATACCTCATTGTGGTTTTGATATAGTTTGTTTTTAATAATTACTGATGGTGAGAATGTTTGATGTGCATTTTGGGCATCTGTATGTATTCTTTGGAGAAATGTCTATTTAGGTCTTCTGCCCAATTTTTTTTTTTTTTTTTTTTTTTGCGGCACGCGGGCCTCTCACTCTTGTGGCCTCTCCCGTTGCAGAGCACAGACTCCGTATGTACAGACTCAGTGGCCATGGTTCACGGGCCCACCCACTCCGCGGCATGTGGGATCTTCCCGGACCGGGGCACGAACCTGTGTCCCCTGCATCGGCAGGTGGACTCGCAACCACTGTGCCAACAGGAAGCCCTCTGCCCATTTTTTGATTAGGTTGTTTGTTGTTTTGAGCTGTATGAGCTGTTCGTATGTTTTGGAGATTAATCCCTTGCCAGTTGCTTTGTTGGCAAATATTTTCTCCCATTCTGAGGGTTGTCTTTTTGTTTTGTTTATGGTTTCCTTTTCTGTGCAAAAGTTTTTTAAGTTTAATTAGGTCCCATTTGTTTATTTTTGTTTTTATTTCCATTATTCTATGAGACAGATCCAAAAAGAAATTGCTGCAATTTACGTCAAAGAGTGTTCTTCCTATGTTTTCCTTTAGGAGTTTTATAGTATCCAGCCTTACATTTAGGTCGTTAATCCATTTTGAGTTTATTTTTGTGTATGGTGTTACAGAATGTTCTAATTTCATTCTTTTACATGTAGCTGTCCAGTTTTCCCACCACCCCTTATTGAAGAGACTGTCTTTTCTCCAGTGTATATTCTTGCCTCCTTTGACCATAGGTAAGTAGGTTTCTTTCTGGGCTTTCTAATCTGTTTCATTGATCTCTGTGTCTGTTTCTGTGCCAGGACTGTACTGTTTTGATTACTATAGCTTTGTAGTATATAGTCTGAAGTCAGGAAGCCAGATTTCTCCAGCTCCATTTTTCTTTCTCAAGATTACTTTGGTTATTTGGGGCATTTTGTGTTTCCATACAAGTTCAAAAAATTTTTTTTGTTCTAGTTCTGTGAAAAATGACATTGGTAGTTTGATAGGAATTGCAGTGAATCTGTAGATTGTCTTGGGTACTATGTTCATTTTAACAATATTGACTCTTTCAATCCAAGGACACAGTGTATCTTTCCATCTGTTTGTGTCATCTTTAATTTCTCTCATCAGCATCTTATAGTCTTCAGAGTACAGGTCTTTGCCTCCTTAGGTAGGTTTATTTCTAGGTATTTTATTATTTTTGGTACAATAGTAAATGAAATTGTTTACTTTTAAAAATTTTTTTTATTTATTTATTATTTATGTTTGGCTGTGTTGGGTCTTTGTTGCTGCATGCAAGCTTTCTCTAGTTGCGGCAAGTGGGGGCTACTCTTCATTGCAGCATATGGGCTTCTCATTGTGGTGGCTTCTCTTGTTGTGGAGCACGGGCTCTAGGTGCGTGGGCTTCAGTAGTTGTGGCACGTGGGCTCAGTAGCTATGGTGCACGGGCTTAGTTGCTCTGTGGCATGTGGGATCTTCCTGGACCAGTTATTGAACCCATGTCTCCTTCATTGGCAGATGGATTCTTAACCACTGTGCCACCAGGGAATCCCACGATTGTTTTCTTAATTTCTCTTTCTGATCTTTTTCTCTTAGTGTATAGAAATGCAACAGATTTCTGTGTATTAATTTTGTATCCAGTGACTTTACCAAACAAATTGATGAGCTCTTATAGTTTTCTGGTCACATGAGGATTTTCTATGTATAGTATCACGTCATCTGCAAGCAGTGACAATTTTACTCCTTCTTTTCCAATTTGGATTCCTTTTGTTTATTTTTCTTCTCTGATTGCCATAGCTAGGGCTTCCAAAACTATGTTGAATAAACGTGGTGAGAGTGGAAATCCCTGTCTTGTTCTTGATCTTAGAGGAAATGTTTTCAGCTTTTCAGCATTGAGTATGATATTAGCTGTGGGTTTATCATATTTGGCCTTTATTATGTTGAGGTATGTTCCCTCTATGCCCAGAGTTTTTTTTAATAAAAAATGGGTGTTGAATTTTATCAAAATCTTTTTCTGCATCTATTGAGATGATCATATGGTTTTTATTCTTCAGTTTTTTTAATATGGTGTATCACACTGATTGATTTTTTGGTATTGCAAAATCTTTGCATCCTTGGGATAAATCCAACTTGATAATGGTGTATAATCCTTCAATGTATTGTTGTATTTGGTTTGCTAGTATTTTGCTGAGGATTTTGTGTCTATATTCATTAGTGATATTAGTCTGTAATTTTCTTTTTTGTGGTATCTTTGTCTGTTTTTGGTATCAGTGTTATGGTGGCCTCATAGAATGCATTCAGAAGTGTTCCCCTTCCTGTTCAATTTTTTGAAATAGTGTCACAAGGATAGGTGTTAACTCTTCTCTAAATGTTTGGTAGAATTCACCTGTGAAGCCATCTGGTCCTGGACTTTTTTTTGTTGGGAGTTTTAAAATCACAGATTCAATTTCTGTACTTGTAATTGGTCTGTTCCTATTTTCTATTTCTTCCTGGTTTAGTCTTGGGAGGTTTTACCTTTCTCTGAATTTGTCCACTTCTTCTAGTTTGTCCATTTTACTGACATATAATTGCCTGTAATAGTCTCTTGTGGTCCTTCATATTTCGTGGTGTTGGTTGTAACTTCTCCCTTTTCCTTTCTAATTTTATCTATATGAGCCTGCTCCCTTTCTTTCTTGATGAGACTGGCTAAAGGTTTATCAATTTTTTTTAATCTTTTCAAAGAGACTGCTTTTAATTTCATTGGTCTTTTCTATTGTTTTCTTCATCTCTATTTCTTATTCTCATGATTTCATTCCTTCTGAAACTAACTTTGGTTTTTTTTTTTTTTTTTTTTTTGCTGTTGTTCTTTCTCTAGTTGCTTTAGGTATAAGGTTAGGTTATTTATTTGTGATTTTTCTTGTTTCCTGAGGTAAGATTGTATGGCTATAAACTTCCCTCTTAGAACTGTTTTTGCTGCATCCCATAGGTTTTGGATCACCATGTTTTCATTTTCATTTGTCTCTAGGTATTTTTTTTTTTATTTCTTCTTTGATTTCTTCAAAGATCCATTGACTATTTAGTAACATATTGTTTAGCCTCCACGTGCTTGTGTTTTTTGCTGTTGTTTTATTATAGTTGATTTCTAATTTCAGAGTGTTGTGGTCAGAAAAGTTGCTTGGTAAGATTTCAATTTCCTTAAATTTATCAAGGCTTGCTTTGTGACCCAGCATGTGATTTATTCTGGAGAATGTTCCATGTGTACTTGGAAAGAATGTGTATTCTGCTGCTTTTGCATGGAATGCTCTATTAATATCAGTTAAGTCCATGTGGTCTAATGTGTCATTTAAGTCCTGTGTTTCCATATTGATTTTACATCTGGATGATATGTCCATTGATGTAAGTGGGGAATATTTTTTTCCATCCCCTCACTTTTAGTCTGTATGAGCCTCTAGATCTGAAGTGGGTCTTTTGTAGACAGCATATAATCAGGTCTTGCTTTTGTATCAATTCAGCTGGTCTACATCTTTTGGTTGAGCATTTAATCCATTTACATTTCAGGTAATTATTGATATGTATGTTCCTATTGCCATTTTGTTGATTGTTTTGGAATTTTTTGTAGGTCTTTTTTCTTTTCCTTCTCTTGTTATCTTCTCTTGTGATTTGTTGACTATCTTTAGTGTGGTATATGGATTCCTTTTTCTTTATCTGTGTGTATATCTATTATAGATTTTTGGTTTGTTGTTAACATGAGTTTTTGATATAGCAGTCTATATATACATATGATGTTTTTATTTTTTATTTTTTTGCTGCATTGAGTCTTAGCTGTGGCACGTGAGATCTCCATTGTGGCATGCAGGATCTCTTATTGCATCACACAGGCTCTTCATTTTGGCACACAGGCTTCTCTCTAGTTGTGACATGTGGGTTTTTTCTCTCTCTGGTTGTGATGCATGTGCTCCAGAGTGTGTGGTCTCTGTAGTTGTGGTGCACAGGCTCCAGAGTGAGTGGGTTCTGTAGTTTGTGGCACATGGGCTCTATAGTTGGGGAACATGGGCTCAGTAGTTGTGGTGTGCAGGCTTAGTTGCCCTGTGGCATGTGGGATCTTAGTTCCATGACCAGGGATTGAACCCATGTCTCCTGCATTTGAAGGTTGATTCTTTATCACTGGACCACCAGGGAAGTCCCTATACATGATTGTTTTAAGTTGTTTGTCTCAATTTCAATTATCTTGCATTTGTACTCGTGTCCTCTCACCATTACTTGTTTAGATATCATAATTCCGTGTGGATGATTTTCTACCTTTACTGTATGTTTACCTTTACTGGTGAGCTTTCCCATTTCATAATTTTCTTGTTTCTAGTTTTGGTCTTTTCTTTTCCCCTTAGAGAAGTTCCTTAAACATTTGCTGTAAAGCTGGTTTTGTGGCTCTGGAGCCTACAGGCTACTGGGTGGGAGCAGGTCTTGATGCAAAACTGTAGGCATCCAGGAGAGCTCACACCAATGAACACTCCTTAGTACCTCTGCCACCAGTGTCCTTGTTCTCATGCTGAGCCACAACTGCCTCCTGCCTCTCCAGAAGACCATCCAAGACCAACAGGTATGTCTGACCCAGGCTCCTATGAAGTCACTGCTTTTGCCCTGGATCCCAGAGCACAAGAGAGCTTGTGTGCACTCTCCAAGAGTAGAGTCTCTGTTTCCCCCAGTTTTGTGGAGCCCCTGCACTCAAGCCCCACTGGCCTTCATAGCCAAATGCTCTGGGCAGTCCTCTTCCTGATGCCAGATTCCCCAGGCTGGGGAGCCTGACATGGGGCTCAGAACTATCACTCCTGTGTATAACTTCTGTGATATAATTGTTCTCCAGTTTGTGAGTTGCCCACCCAGGGGGTATGGGATTTGATTATATGACTAGTGTGCCCCTCATCCTGTCTCACTGGGCTTCTTATTTCTGTCTTTGGATGTAGAATATCATGTTTTGGTAGGTTCCAGTCCTTTTTATTGATGGTTGTTCAGCAGTTAGTTGTGATTTTCATGTGCTCATGAGAGCAGATGAGCTCAAGGTCCTTCTCCTCTGCCATCTTGTGAGCAATTGATATAGCCACTTTGGAAAACCATTTGGAAGCTCTTCAAAAAGTTAAACATAGAATGATCATATGACTTAGCAATTCCACTCCTAGGTATACACCCAAGGAATTCAATACATAAGTCCACACAAATCCTTGAACATACATATTTCAGGAGCATTATTTGTGATAGCCAAAATTGGAAACAATCCAAATGATCATCAACTGATGAACTGATAAATAAGATGTGGCATGTGCATATAATATAATCTTGTTCAGCCCTAAAAATGAATGAAGTACAGGTACATGCTACAACTAATTTATGCTAAGAGAAAGAAACCAGACACAAAAGGCCACACAATGCATAATTCCATTTGTATGAAATATCCAATGTAGTCTAATTCACAGACATAAAGTATATTTTGAATAATATACCAAGTAATACGAAGTAATTTTGTACAATGAGTGAGATAGAGGTTATCAGTTGTTGAGGGTGTGTTGGGCTGGGGAGTAACTGCTAAACATTATAGTTTCTTTTCAGGATGATGTAAAGGTACTGGAATTAAATAGTGGTAATGATTGAACAACTTTGTGAATATACTAGAAACCACTGAGTTGTACACCTTAAAAGAATGCATTTTATGGAATGTGAATTATATTTCAATTATAAAATTGTATGAAAAAAGTAACTATGAATATGTATTAAGTCATCAAGTGGAAGTGGTGAACAGCAATCATTAAGAGATGGCAAATTTTAGCAGAGAGAGGGAAACGATAAAGTCAAATTGAAATGCTAAAAACAAAACAAAACCTATGTTATTAGAGATTCATTCCTTCAGTGGGCTTACCATCAAATTGGAAAGAGCTGAAGAAAGAATCTGTAAACTTGAAGACATATCAGTGAAAATTATCTAAAATAAAACAAGAATGAGAATAAATTCATTTAATATTTAAAATCTGATATTCTGTTCATAAATTTTGCCAACGTTTTTCTTTTTATTAAATGATGGTAATAATAGATGGGTGTTAGCCCATTTGACAAAATGTCGAGGTCTTATAAGCCTATATAAGACTCTTTCCTTTTTAAATGTCAGCGTTTTTTATTGAATCCCTACAACCAACAACCCAGTCAGGTACTGTTTCCTGCTTTTTATTAAAGAGAAATTTAAGTCTTGGAGAGATAATATGACTACCCACAAAAGTTACACAGCTAATAAATGATGGAGGAGGGTCAGGAATCCAGATAAATGCCAAAGTCCAAGTGCAGTCCACAATACTATACTGCCTCTTTGCTTTTTTAGTCTACCATTACCCTTTCAAAGAGAAGGGGATTACTTTCTGCTGTTGCATGGTGTCTCTGGACACTAGGGAATAAGTTTGGAGCTTTTATATCTGTTCCTACTCTTCACTCCTTACACTTTAAAATATATGTTCTATAAGAGAAAATTTGTTTTTTGTTTTCTTTGCTGCTGAATCATTATTAACTAGAACGCAGGTTTGACATAAAAGTCACCCAATAAATATTTATTATTGGAATGAGTGGATAAACCCTCACCTGAACCCAAAATATAATTTCAATCATAATCAAAGTATATAGACACTAAGCCAATCTCAGCTTATTGCCCATAGTGATTGTGGCAACCCCTTTGATTCTGTGACCCAGACCTAGATGTTCCTCAAACTTCCTATTTTTATTTTCCAGTTTAGAACCTCAGGAATGACTGATTTTCACAAATGACTTTTACACTTTAGATGGAGAAAGATCATTTGGGTGTGTTGGTTTGGTATATTTGCTGTTTTGGCCCACTTAATCGTACTCCTGCACCTATTTAAAAAGGATGCTACCCACTCATTATTAGATGAGTAGTCTTGGGAATTCCCACTCCCATGGCAAGGTTGGGATGAAGTTATACTTCTGACTTTTAAAGTTGGAATTTTATAGGCACTCTTGCATTGAAACAATGCTGTATATTATTTTTAATTAAAAAATTAAAAAAATCTATTAAGCATAAACTGTTTTCCAGTTACTGGGCTGAGACCTGAGGATGAATGGTAATCAAGGAAGTCTTTTCGCTCAAGGAAATCATAGACACATAGGAGATGAAAAACAGAAAATGATGGTGAGAACTTCCATGTTCTATGTTAACACTAAAGAGTAATCAATCAACTCTTCTTTGAGGATCAAGAGAGTCAAAAACAGTTTATGGAGGAGGTCAATGTTAAAGCTGAGTATGGAAGGATAAGTAGGTATTTGCTTGCAAATGAATAGAAAGAGATTACAGACAGAGAGAACAATATATAAAAAGCATAAATGTATAAAATGAATGTCTAAAACAACATTATATATTCAGAAAAGTGACAGAATGTGAGGCTGTGGAGGTAGGCAGGAGTCAGCTCATGAAACACTTGGCATGCCATTTTGAGGAGAAGGGACTTTATACTTTTACCAATGGGAAATCACTGTAGGTACCTGGACAGGGGAATGACATGTTCAGATCATTTGGGCAGCAGGATGAAATGTTAAGGAGCTGAACTAACTAGATGTGGAGAGGGTAGGTGGACATGACATAAGGTTACAGAGATAGAAGTGACAGAGTTACAAGTTTTAGTGGTAACTTCTTAGACAGGAAAGGTGAGGAAGAGAGAGGAATTTAGTTGCAATTCACTTCACTGAGAAATACAGAAGGAGGACATTTTTGCTGTCATGAGGAGGGAGTTGGAATGGAGAGAAAATAGAAACAGGGTGAGAAAGAGTTCAGTTTTGGACATGTTAAGGTTGAATTGTCTATAGGATTATACCCAGGGGGAAAACCCCAGTGGGCAGTTAGAAATACAAATAAATATTCCATTTCTATGAAATAGGAACAGGTTTGAAGCTAAGGGAGAGATCTGAGCTGGAAATAAATATTTGGTAATCATTGGCATATAGGTGGTGGCTGAAGCTATATGTGTGATGAGATCACCTAGAGAGAATATATAGACTGAGAAGTCAGTGAGTTGATAGACTGGATTAGGACCCTAATCACCACTAACAGCCTGGTTTCTATGGGAAATGTTCCCCAGAGTCCAAACAATCAGCTTACACACTGGGTTTTTTCCCTGACTCTGGGAAGAAAAACAAAAACCAAACCAAACAAAGATCTTGTGTTTGCAATAGAGCTTTAGAGTTTATTAACCACTTTTATACCCAGTACCTCATTTGATCATTATAACATCCCTGTGGGGATAGTCAGGGCAAGGATTTTCCACCCTCTATATTAGTGATAAATTTGTATCTCCAAATTTAGTAGCAAACTTTTGGGATGCAGCCAGTTCAAAAGTTGAGGACAACCTATAATAATCATACATTATATTTATAATACATGCTTTTGGGGAAATTATCTTCTTTGGCTATTACAACTAACTTGGGAAGAAGATAAGATAAAGATAGTTATACTGGTTTTTATAGATAAAGAAACTGAGGTCCAGAGAGGTTAGATAATTTGCTGAAGATGGTACAGTTCCTTGATAACAGAGACAAGGCTAGAACCAAGGCATTATTAAGTCCCCAGTTGACCATTTTTTCCCCCACAAAACTACTTTCAAATAGAAGGGAAAAATAGGTCCCTACCATGAGAATGTTTTACTGATGTTTATTCAAGTAAAAGTCTCATATGGCAAAAGCATTAAGAAAGTTAGAAAATATCAAGACTTAACATATTTTTCCATGTTAATAGCAAAAATATAACAAAAAGATAAGGAAAATATAGAAAGAAGTTACATCTCAACAATAATTCCAAAACAAACAACAGATGAGTGTAAATTTTCAACAGCAGAGAAGTATACATCAAATGAGAGGATTTCAGCTCACCATACTGTGGGATGTGGGGAATAGTGTTGAAGATTAGATTAGTTGAAGAGCTATAAATGAAATGGGGGAAGGAAGGAAGAGGGGCCCAGAGAGGCAGCCGAAAACTCAAATACTTGGACTGCATTTGGAAAGTTGACTGTATGTTTCAGTTAGATGCTCAAAACTTAAAAATGATTTTCTTTTAAGAACAGTATTTTATACCCTCTTTAAGGCTCCCAGTTTAGATCTTGCAAGTCTGATTAGCCTCCATCATATTTTATGGTTAGTTTTGCTCATCTGGACTTGGACAGGAGTAAGGGCATACTTAAAAAGTAGACAAGTAGATAGTCCTTCTCCCTCTTCTGGTGGGAGGGATGGCCTCAGGCAAACTTTTGCTGTGTGAAGTTTGGTATTCTCCCTTTTTGAAATTCTCTCCCATAATTATCTGTCTCATTCCTTAGGCATCTTGTATCTTTGTGCTACTCTCCATAGGGTAGGTGGGTATGGAGTGGGAGAAAGAAATAGATCTCTGTCCAGACTTAAAGTTTCTATATTCCAGAATTCCACCTACCCCTCTCCTGAATTTCAGAATTTCCTCCACACTTCCCTAACTTTTCTTCCTTCAGGGTTGCAGAGCTCAGTGAAGAAAGAGGTTTGGAGGAAAGCAATGTGATTTAATGCATTCAGAAATGTGAGTAAGTGACGAATAGTTCCTCAACCTTCCCAGAGGTAACTGCAAGAGTATACTTTGTTAAAACATATGACTTTTCAGTTGGTAGACTTTCTGACTGTGTGACAAAATGAAGCAAAAACAGTAACAATGGGAAAATGTGGGAGAAGATATTTTTGGTTCAGGGTATAACCAGAGGCAATCCTGCCTGGCAGCGGGTGCCAGTCTACTCCCTTAAGCTGTTCCGGCTTTTCATAACTTCTTCCTTTCTTCTTGTTCTCACTTAGGGACCTACAAATTCCCCCAAAATAGTCAGATTTTCAGACGAACAATGGAAGGGAGGGAGCCTCCAGTAGGGTGACAAGGGACTAGGACGACTCCACTCAGAGTTTTGTATATATCAGTCTAAACCAGAGTTTTTTGTAAACAAGGTGTAAAAATTAGGGACTGCTACAGTGTCTTGTGGACAATAGGTTTCTGGGTAACTGGGTTGGAAGGCTTAGGCTGAGTTGAATGTCCCAGGAGGTTATTTTATGGGTGGGGAGTTGTTAGTGTTGCAGGGCTTATGTTAAGGGCAGCCAGCTTCCTCTCCAAGGTGACATTGGGGTCTCGTTCTTTCACATTAGCAGCGACAGATTTTTCCCAGTTT
This sequence comes from Stenella coeruleoalba, assembly GCF_951394435.1. NCBI lineage: Eukaryota > Metazoa > Chordata > Mammalia > Artiodactyla > Delphinidae > Stenella > Stenella coeruleoalba. The sequence continues at coordinate 60,786,218 of NC_137152.1, forward strand.
AGGAGTTTCCATACTTTGTGTGTGTGTACCCAGAAAGAAACAGGCAGAGTGTGTGTGTGGCATGGGGTGAGGGTGAGGGAAATAGTGACTTTTCTAATCAACGCAGTAAGGCCATCCTCCTACTCCAATTTGTGACAGTAGAGACCAGTCAGAGCCTTATACCCCCAAGCCATGATGAAAAATAGGTTTCTGACAAAGATTAATCTATTAAAAAGAAACAAAACAGCTCTCCAACTGTTACAGGTGATGGGAGGCCTGCTGCTTTGGGAGAATGAATGCAGTCTGAGAGAGAAGATCAAGTCACAGCCAATTAGTGACCTAAGTCTATAGCTAATTTAAGAATGAAGATAATGGCATTTAAGCTTAATAAGGGCAGCATTTAACCTCACCCCACCCTCTATGCCCTCAAGAACTTTGCCCATTTATATGAAAAGAGCAGCCGTGTAGAATAGTGGGTGGAGCATTGAACTGGGTGTCAAAAGAACCTGGTTTCTCCCTTCTAGCTTTGTCATTAACTAATAAAAATAGTAATAATGATAAGAAGTATAACAATAATAATAAGAATGAATCCTTATTTAACACTTTGGGACATACAGTGCCTTTATACCTACATACGTGATCTTTTTAGAGTTACAGAGATCTTCAGCTAAGTCACTTCTCTTCTTTGGGTTTCAGTTTTCTTTCTAAAAGGAGATGAATTTGTTATTCTAAGGGGATTCTTAAAGCCAGTACTGTAAAATATTTAAGATTCTGTTATCTGAATATAATTATGTCAGAGGATATGTGAGAGTAAAACCAAACACACACACACACACACACACACACACACAAACCCTATAATACATGGCCCAGGACTTGAATAATTATATTATCTAGTTATTTTTGCTTATTAGCTTGAATCCATGGCAAAATGTTAAAGAATTTTACATTTTAATATAGGACTCCAGAAAATGTACATGACTCCTGCACAAAAAGAAATTAATCTGGAATGTTTGTGTGTATTGACAGAGCTGGTGCAGGTGTTGCTTGGATGAGGAGAGCGCATATTTTAGGACAGCAAACTACTCACAGTTCCTCAATTAAAAATACATAGCCACCTATTTTTTTGTTGTTGTTCCTATACAAAGACCAGCTTTGAATGTATAAGAAGGCATCACTCACCTATTTCATTCATTCATTCATTCTCATTTACTATATAGTGAGCTTCCAGTATGTGACAGGTACTGTGCATATACCAGGGATAGAGAGATGAATAGGAAATGAGTCACCTCAAAAAACTTAAAGGTTAGTCCTATTCGTAATTACTCGCTACTAGATCAACAAATTGAGGGTTTTATTAGCAACTGAGAAATGGAAATATTGACTAGTTACTCTTAAATGTTGCTAAGTTAACTCCAACTTATCAGTCTACCTGCTTTGCTTAAAGTGCTCAAACCTAATAGACTGCTCTCTGTTCAGTTGTTTTGAATGTCAATAAAATGACCAGAAAAGAAAAAAAAGTGAAGCCAGGATGGGACCATAAATCACATATAGTAAGATCTTTATTATTATAGGCTTCATGTTTTCCTAAATATAACTTTATATGGACAGAACCTGATTCAACATCCAAGGCTATAAAGTGGATATTAACTCTCAATGCCAGCATTTTAAAAGATATATGTATGTATACTCAGAATCCTTTTTAATTCAATAGTTGTTTTTCATCATGTCTGAAAATGTTTCTTTATAATACCCAAAGCCTTTTCACACCCATTATTCATGAGATTTTCATGACAGTCTTGTTTATTTAGGTAGAACATCAATTGTTATCAGTATTTTATAGAAGAGGAAACTAAGGTCCTTCCTGAACTAAGGTTCAGAGAAGTTCTGTGACTTGTTCTGGGTTAGTAAATGATTTTGTGTCTCTTAAGGTGACCAATCATTCCAGTTTACCTGGGACTCAGGGAATTTCCAGAACTCAAGACTTTCAGTTTTAAAACCAGAATAGTTCAAGGCAAACAAATATGAGTTGGTCACCCTAGTACTCTTCACAGACTTAGATTCAAACCTGGGGTCTGATGTGCAGTTTTCTAGGAATTCAATCGTAGGCATGTTGTTCAACTTCTCCCAGCAAAATATCTTGCTTTTATTTTATCAAATAATAAAATTAGGATAATACCATTTTCCCTATAATGTTATGATTTAATGAGATCATGGCTGTGAAGATAGGGAATGTGGAACCTGGCCTGGAGTAGGCACTCAATAAATATTGGTTCCCTTTCCCTTACCATTGGATTACTACTCTCTGCTCCATATCATGTCATCTCAAGCAAGCCTGCTCACCTTGGGCATAGTTTCCTAGCACCAATAAACACCATGGGGTTCTCACCTGACTACTAGAGCCCTTTGTGAGAATATCACTTTCAGTGGCCATTTGGAATTGAGGAATTCTTCATGCCTTGATGCTTGGTGGGACTATGTATAGGTTACTAGTGAGAAGTGTGCTACCCTTCTTCAGAAGACTTTAGAATCTGTTCATTTTCTCTGTTCTGAGTATTTTGTGTAGGTAGCAGTATATTTACACAGCATACTAATGGATATTCCAAGCTGTACACTGTTTCTTTTCAGAGTCTTAGGGACAAATAAAGGATCTTCAAAAATGGAAGAATGAGCTAAACCAAAGAGTGTGGGAACACAGTGAGCAATTCTGTCCTTTATTCACTATTTCCTAGTAGGAACAGGCTTGCAACTCTAGCTTGCTCCATCTTTTTTAGTTCCTCTAGCTTCGGTTCTAAGGGTCTCTCTAAGTTGTTTTCCTCCCCCCGCCCCCACCAGTGCTTTTTCATTCCCTGTACAGTTCTTTCTCTTCAACACAAGCCAATCCAGCCTTTAAGACTTAAGTCACATGCTGCCTTTCCAAAGAAGTTTAATCCACACTCCATTGTTACTTGTATTTACCCTCATCCAGTAAGCCACTGAACATGTCTTCAGGATTCTAGTGGTACTTTCTAATAGTTTCTCTCTGCTAGAGTTGTCTTTCCAATGTAATTATTGTAACACAGGATGATTCTTACCGTCTATGTCCTCCTCAGCACCTAACACCAGGCAGATTTGACAGTAGAGACCAGTGGTTTGATTAGCTAAATCTTATTTGTGTCATTTCATAAATCTCTTCCCTGGGCCTAATCACAAGATACTATAGTCATGCCTTGTATACTTTACCCACGGAAGAGCTTTACCCATTTGTACTGAGTGAATTGGTATCTTTAATGTATGCCCTTGCTCCAGATTTAGTCCGCCCAGTTCTTAGGTTGCCTTTAGGGCAGTATATATGCATATTCTATGCATGATCTGAGTTACGAGTAGTTCTAAGGTCTCTTGCTTTTCTCCAGCTTCCCTCTTATTCTTTGAAGCCCCCATGCCTCTCTCATTGGCATGAAGGTTTAGGTGTGGGAAATGTGGTAACAACCTCATGTGTGAGACATATGAAAAACCATATAATGCAAAGGGAAAAGAATAAGTGTTGTAACAGAAATATATATATATATATATATATAGAGAGAGAGAGAGAGAGAGAGAGAGAGAGAGACAGAGACAGAGACAGAGACAGAGAGACAGAGGGAGACAGAGAGAGAGAGAGGGAGAGAGAGAGGGAATAGTAGCAGAATTTGGACATGAAGAAACAGGGCTGAAGGGGTGCGGCTGAGATCTGAGGCAGAAGGAAGAGCCTAAGTAAAGACATGTGAGATCAAAAGTTTGGAGAATGTATGGAAAACAGTGAATACTTCAGTTTGGAATGGGTAGTTTATAGGATGAGAGGGAGCAGTGGAAGGGAATATTGAAAAGTGGTTTGAGACCACATTCTGAAGGCCTCTGATTGCCAGACTAAGGTCCATGGACATAGAGGGCCACTAAATGCTTTTGAGCAGGGCAAGAGCTAGAAAGATTATTTTCATCGGGTCAGATTAAACAGTGGGCATGAGGAGCCACTGAATCTGCCCATTAAAAAATGAAGAAGGTTAGTGTGTTACAGTTACAAAAACTGTAATCTCATCTTACCATTGAACGCTGGTATGGCCTAATGAAAACTCTTTCCTGGAAGAAACATTTGTAATGTATTACCACACCTATCCAAGCATATCATGACATTGATTTGTATAAAATTATTGCAATATAAATGCATGTTTGTTGTGCCTTTTTGTCTAGGATTGAGTGGAAAGAGATGACTTAAGTGGACAAATCAGATTTAGGAAATGAATAAGATTAGCAAAAATCAACTAGTAATCAGTAAATTAAAAAACTAAAAAACAAGTAGATTTCTTTTCAAGCAGTGAGCTTTTTTAAAAAAAATCTTTATAGGAGTATAATTGCTTTACAATGGTGTGTTCGATTCTGCTTTATAACAAAGTGAATCAGTTATACATATACATATGTTCCCACATCTCTTCCCTCTTGCAGCTCCCTCCCTCCCACCCTCCATATCCCAGCCATCTAGTGGTCACAAAGCACCGAGTTGATCTCCCTGTGCTATGTGGCTGCTTCCCACTAGCTATCTATTTTATGTTTGGTAGTGTATATATGTCCATGCCACTCTCTCACTTTGTCACAGCTTACCCTTCCCGTCCCCATATCCTCAAGTCCATTCTCTAGTAGGTCTGTGTCTTTATTCCTGTCTTACCAATAGGTTCTTCATGACATTTTTTCTTTTCCTAGATTCCATATATATGTGTTAGCATATGGTATTTGTCTTTCTATTTCTGACTTACTTCACTCAGTATGACAGTCTCTAGGTCCATGCACCACACTACAAATAACTCGAGTTCATTTCTTTTTATGGCTGAGTAATATTCCATTGTATATATGTGCCACATCTTCTTTATCCATTCATCCGATGATGGACACTTATGTTGTTTCCATCTCCTAGCTATTGTAAATAGAGCTGCAATGAACATTTTTGGTACATGACTCTTTTATTTTTTATTTATTTTACATCTTTATTAGAGTATAATTGCTCTACAATGGTGTGCTAGTTTCTGCTTTATAACAAAATGAATCAGTTATACATATACATATGTTCCCATATCTCTTCCCTCATGCATGTCCTTCCATTGCACCCTCCCTATCCCACCCCTCTAGGTGGTCACAAAGAACCAAGCTGATCTCCCTGTGCTATGCCGTTGCTTCCAACTAGCTATCTATTTTATGTTTGGTAGTGTATATATGTTCATGCCACTCTCTCACTTTGTCACAGCTTACCCTTACCCTCCCCGTACCCTCAAGTCCATTCTCTAGTAGGTCTGTGCCTTTATTCCTGTCATACCTGTAGATTCTTCATGACATATTTTTCTTAAATTCCATATATATATGTTAGAATACGATATCTGTCTTTCTCTTTCTGACTTACTTCACTCTGTATGAGAGACTCTAGGTCCATCCACCGCATTACAAATAGCTCAATTTCGTTTCTTTTTATGGCTGAGTAATATTCCATTGTATATATGTGCCACATATTCTTTATCCATTCATCTGATGATGGACACGTAGGTTGTTTCCATCTCCTGACTATTGTAAATAGAGCTGCAATGAACAATTTGGTACCTGACTATTTTTGAATTATAGTTTTCTCAGGGTATATGCCCAGTAGTGTGATTGCTGGGTCATATGATAGTTCTATTTGTAGATTTTTAAGGAACCTGCATACTGTTCTCCATAGTGGCTGTACCAATTCACATTCCCACCAGCAGTGCAAGAGGGTTCCCTTTTCTCCACACTCTCTCCAGTATTTTTTTTTTCCAGATTTTTTGATGAATGACATTCTGAATAGTGTGAGATGATATTTCATTGTGGTTTTGATTCACATTTCTCTAATGATTAATGATGTTGAGCATTCTTTCATATGTTTCTTGGCAGTCTGTATATCTTCTTTGGAGACATGTGTATTTAGGTCTTCTGCCCAGTTTTGGACTGTTTTTTTTTTGTTTTTTTTTTACTGTTGAGCTGCATGAGCTGCTTGTAAATTTTGGAGATTAATCCTTTGTCAGTTGCTTCATTTGCAAATATTTTCTCCCATTCTGAGGGTTGTCTCTTGGTCTTGTTTATGGTTTCCTTTGCTGTTCAAAAGCTTTGAAGTTTCATTAGGTCCCATTTGTTTATTTTGTTTTTATTTCCATTTCTCTAGGAGGTGGGTCAAAAGGAATCTTGCTGTGATTTATGTCATAGAGTGTTCTGCCTATGTTTTCCTCTAAGAGTTTGATAGTTCCTGGCCTTACATTTAGGTCTGTAATCCACTTTTAGCTTACTTTTGTGTATGGTGCTGGGAGTTTTCTAATCTCATACTTTTACATGTACCTGTCCAGTTTTCCCAGCACCACTTATTGAAGAGGCTATCCTTTCTCAACTGTACATTCCTGCCTCTTTTATCAAAGATAAGGTGACCATATGTGTTTGGGTTTATCTCTGAGCTTTCTATCCTGTTCCATTGATCTATGTTTCTGTTTTTGTGCCAGTACCATACTGTCTTATTTACTGTAGCTTTGTAGTATAAGCTGAAGACAGGGAGCCTGGTTCCTCCAGCTCCATTTTTCGTTCTCAAGATAGTTTTGGCTATTCAGGGTCTTTTGTGTTTCCATACAAACTGTGAAATTTTTTGTTCTAGTACTGTGAAAAATGCCCGTGGTAGTTTGATAGGGATTGCATTGAATCTGTAGATTGCTTTGGGTAGTAGAGTCATTTTCATAATGTTGATTCTTCCAATCCAAGTATATGGTATATCTCTCCATCTATTTGTATCATCTTTAATTTCTTTCATCAGTGTCTTATAATTTTCTTCATACAGGTCTTTTGTCTCCTCAGGTAGGTTTATTCCTAGATATTTTAATTTTTTTTGTTGCAATGGTAAATGGAAGTGTTATCTTGATTTCACTTTCAGGTTTTTCATCATTAGTGTGCAGGAATGCCAGAGATTTCTGTACAGTAATTTTGTAACCTGCTACTGTACCAAATTCATTGATTAGATCTAGTAGCTTTCTGGTAGCATCTTTAGGATTCTCTATGAATAGTATCATGTGATCTGCAAACAGTGACAGCTTTACTTCTTCTGTTCCAATTTGGATTCCTTTTATTTCCTTTCTTCTCTGATTGCTGTGGCTAAAACTTCCAAAACTATGTTGAATAAGAGTGGTGAGAGTGGGCAACCTTGTCTTCTTCCTGGTCTTAGTGGAAATGCTTTCAGTTTATCACCATTGAGGATGATGTTGGCTGTGGCTTTGTCATATATGACCTTTATTATTTTGAGGAAAGTTCCCTCTATCCTACTTTCTGAAGGGTTTTTATCATAAATGTGTGCTGATTTTTGTCGAAAGCTTTCTCTGCATCTATTGAGATGATCATATGGTTTTTCTCCTTCAATTTATTAGTATGGTGTATCACATTGATTGACTTGCATATATTGAAGAATCCTTGCCTTCCTGAAATAAGCCCCACTTCATCATGGTGTATGATCCTCTTAATGTGATGTTGGATTCTGTTTGCTAGTATTTTGTTGAGGATTTTTGCTTCTATGTTCATCAATGATATTGGCCTGTAGTTGTCTTTATTTGTGACATCCTTGACTGATTTTTGTATCAGTGTGATGGTGGCCTCATATAATGAGCTTGGGAGTGTTCCTCCCTCTGCTCTATTTTCAAAGAGTTTGAGAAGGATAGATGATAGCTCTCTTCTAAATATTTGATAGAATTCACCTGTGAAGCCATCTGGTCCTGGGCTTTTATTTGTTGGAATATTTTTAATCGCAGTTTCAATTTTAGTGCTTGTGATTGGTCTGTTCATATTTTCTATTTCTTCCTGATTCAGCCTTGGCAGGTTGTGCATTCCTAAGAATTTGTCCATTTCTTCCAGGTTGTCCATTTTATTGGCATAGAGTTTCTTGTGGTAATCTCTCATGATCTTTTGTATTTCTGCAGTGTCAGTTGTTACTTCTCCTTTTTCATTTCTAAATCTGTCGATTTGAGTCCTCTAACTTCTTTTTTTTTTTTGATGAGTCTTGCTAATGGTTTTTCCATTTTGTTTATCTTCTCAAAGAAGCAGCTTTTAGTTTTATTGATCATTGCTATCATTTCTTTTTCAGTTATTTCTGATCGGATTTTTATTATTTCTTTCCTTCTGCTAACTTTCAGGTTTTTTTGTTCTTCCTTCTCCAATTGCTTTAGGTTCAAGGTTAGCTTGTTTATTCGAGATGTTTTCTGTTTCTTAAGGTAGGATTGTATTGCTGTAAACTTCCCTCTTAGTACTGGTTTTGCTGCCTCCCATAGGTACTGGGTCGTCTTGTCTCCTTGGTCATTGTTTCTATGTATTTTTTGATTTCCTCTTTGATTTCTTCACTGATCACTTCGTTATTAAGTAGTGTATTCTTTAACCTCCATGTGTTTGTATTTTTTACAGATATTTTCCTGTAATTGGTATCTAGTCTCATAGCATTGTGGTCAGGAAAGAAACTTGATACAATTTCAATTTTCTTAAAATTTACCAAGGCTTTATTTGTGACCCAAGCTAGGATCCATCCTGGAGAATGTTTCATGAGCACTTGAGAAAAATGTGTATTCTGTTGTTTTTGGATGGAATGTCCTATAAATATCAATTAAGTCCATCTTGCTTAATGTATCATTTAAAGCTTGTGTTTCCTTATTTATATTCATTTTGGAGGATCTGTCCATTGGTGTATTTGGGGTGTTAAAGTCACCCTACTATGAGTGTGTTACTGTCGATTTCCCCTTTTTTGGCTGTTAGTATTTTCCTTATGTATTGAGGTGCTCCTATGTTGGGTGCATAAATATTTACAATTGTTATGTCTTCTTCTTGGATCGATCACTTCATCATTATGTAGTGTCCTTCTTTGTCTCTTCTAATAGTCTTTATTTTAAAGTCTATTTTGTCTCATATGAGAATTGCTACTCCAGCTTTCTTTTGGTTTCCATATGCATGGATTAACTTTTTCCATCCCGTCACTTTCAGTCTGTATGTGTCTCTAGGTCTGAAGTGCATCTCTTGTTGGCAGCATATACATGGGTCTTGTTTTTGTATCCATTCAACCAGTCTGTGTCTTTTGGTGGGAGCATTTAATCCATTTACACTTAAGGTAATTATCAATATGTATGTTCCTATTACCATTTTCTTAATTGTTTTGTGTTTGTTATTGCAGGTCTTTTCCTTTTCTTGTATTTCTTGCCTAGAGAAGATCCTTTATCATTTGTTGTAAAGCTGGTTTGGTGGTGCTGAACTCTCTCGGCTTTTGCTTGTCTGTAAAGGTTTTAATTTCTCCATCAAATCTGAATGAGATTCTTGCTGGGTAGAGTAATCCTGGTTGTAGGTTTTTGTCCTTCATCACTTTAAATATGTCCTGCCACTCCCTTCTGGCTTGCAGAGTTTCTGCTGAAAGTTCAGCTGTTAACCTTATTGGGATTCCCTTGTGTGTTATTTTTCCCTTGCTGCTTTTAATATGTTTTCTTTGTATTTAATTTTTGAGAGTTTGAATAATATGTGTCTTGGCATGTTTCTCCTTGTTTTTTCCCTATATGGGACTCTCTGTGCTTCCTGGACTTGATTAACTATTTCCTTCCCCATATTAGGGAAATCTTCAACTATAATCTCTTCAAATATTTTCTCAGTCCATTTATTTTTCTCTTATTCTTCTGGAACCCCTATAATTCACATGTTGGTGCTTTTAATGTTGTCCCAGAGGTCTCTGAGACTGTCCTCAGTTCTTTTCCTTCTTTTTTCTTTATTTTACTCTGAAGCAATTATTGCCACTTTTTTATCTTCAAGTTCACTTATCCGTTCTTCTGCCTCATTTGTTCTGCTATTGATCCCTTCTAGAGTATTTTAAGTTTCATTTATTGTGTTGTTCATTATTGCTTGTTTCATCTGTAGTTATTCTAGTTCCTTGTTAAATGTTTCTGGCATTTTCTGTATTGTATTTCCAAGATTTTGGATCATCTTTACTATCATTATTCTCAATTATTTTTCAGGCAGACCACCTATTTCCTCTTCATTTGTTTGGTCTGGTGGGTTTTTATCTTGCTCTTTCATCTGCTGTGTGTTTTTCTGTCTTCTCATTTTGCTTATCTTACTGTGCTTGGGGTCTCCTTTTCACCGGCTGCATGTTCATAGTTCCCGTACTTTTTGGTGGCTGTCCCCAGTGCCTAAAGTTGGTTCAGTGGGTGGTGTAGGCTTCCTCATGGAAGGGACTAGTGCCTGTGTTCCGGTGGACGAGTCTGGATCTTGTCTTTCTGTTGGCAGGCCCACGTTTGGTGGTGTGTTTTGGGGTGTCTGTGGCTTTATCATGATTTTAGGCAGTCTCTCTGCCAATGGGTGGGGTTTGTTCCTGTGTTCCTATTTGTTTGGCTTAGGGTGTCTAGCAGCTTAGCTTTCTTGTCGTTGAGTGAAGCTGAGGGTTCGTGTTGAGATGGAGTTGAGATGAGATCTCTGGAAGATTTTCGCCGTTTGATATTATGTGGAGTTAGGAGGTCTCTTGTGGACCTGTGTCCTGAAGTTGGCTCTTCCACCGCAGAGGCACAGCACTGACTCCTGGCTGCAGAACCAAGAGCCTTTCATCCCACAGCTCAGAATAAAAGGGAGAAAATGTAGAGGGAAAGAAAAAAAGAGGATAGAAGAAAATATAATAAAGTAAGATAAAATAAAATAAAGTTATTTAAAAAATAATTATTAAAAATTTTTTTAAAAAAGTGAAAAACAAAAAGATCAGATGGCTAGAACCCTAGGACAAATGGTGAAAGCAAAGCTATACAGACACATTCTCACACAGAATCATACACACTCACATAAAGAGCAAAATGGGAAAAAATAATAAATCTTGCTCTCAAAGTCCACCTCCTCAATTTGGGATGATTCATTGTCTATTCAGGTGTTCCACAGATGCAGGGTACATCTAGTTGATTGTGGAGATTTAATCCACTGCTCCTGAGGCTGCTGGGAGAAAATTCCCTTTCTCTTCTTTGTTCACACAGCTCCCGGTGTTCAGCTTTGGATTTGGCACTGCCTGTGTGCATAGGTCGCCGGAGGGCATCTGTTCTTCACTCAGACTGGACAGGGATAAAGGACCGCTGATTCGGGAGCTCTGGATCACTCAGGCTGGTGGGAGGGCAGGGTATGGATGCTGGGAGAGCCTGTGGTGGCAGAGGCCAGCGTTACATTGCACCAGCCTGAGGCATGCCGTGCGTTCTCCCAGGGAAGTTGTCCCTGGATCCCGGGACCCTGCCAGTGGCGGGTTGCCCAGCCTCCCCGGATGGGAGGTATGGATAGTGACCTGTGCTCGCACACAGGTTTCTTAGTGGTGGCAGCAGCAGCCTTAGTGTCTCATGCCTGTCTCTGGGGTCCGTGCTGTTAGGCGCGGCTCGTGCCCATGTCTGGAGCTCCTTTAAGCAGCACTCTTAATCCCCTCTCCTCGCGCACCAGGAAACAAAGAGGGAAGAAAAAGTCTCTTGCTTCTTCGGCAGCTCCAGACTTTTACCCGGACTCCCTTCCAGCTAGCCATGGTGCAATAACCCCTTCAGGCTGTGTTCACGCCGCCAGACTGAAGCCTGAGCCTCAGCTCGCGTCCCCGCCCGCCCCAGCGGGTGAGCAGGCAAGCCTCTCTGGCTGGTGAGTGCCGGTTGGCACCAATCCTCTGTGCAGGAATCTCTCTGCTTTGCCCTCCGCACCCCTGTTGCTGCGCTCTCCTCCGTGGTCCCGAAGCTTCCCCCTCCACCACCTGCAGTTTCCGCCCGCGGAAGGGCTTCCTAGTGTGTGGAAACCTTTCCTCCTTCACAGCTCCCTCCCACTGGTGCAGGTCCTGTCCCTATTCTTTTGTCTCTGTTTATTCTTTTTTCTTTTGCCCTACCCAGGTACATGGGGAGTTTCTTGCCTTTTGGGAGGTCTGAGGTCTTCTGCCAGCATTCAGTAGGTGTTCTGTAGGAGTTGTTCCACGTGTAGATGTATTTCTGGTGTATCTGTGGGGAGGAAGGTGATCTCCACATCTTACACTTCCGCCATCTTCCCCCGGCCTCGAGCCAAGCAGTGAGCTTTTGAAATGTCCTCTGAAGTATTCCTCTAGATATTGCCTACCCTGACACAGATTCAAGAAGGATAATTAACACACCTTCATTTCACTTAGAAGATGTGTCAAGTTTTCCTTACTGCCTGAGCCATATGGTTCTAAGTGAGTCTTCTTGGGAAGAAGTCTGGCTTGGGATTCCCTTTGACATATGCAATGAATTACTATACAGAGAAACATTATAAATTGTGTGCTTTAATATGAATCCCAACACTCGGATGGCCCTTTTTTTTCTCTCAGACATGCAAAAACAGAGTTCCATTTGAGCCAAAAATAAGTAGGTAGACACCTACTCATTGTAAGTTGCAGGTACCAGTAAGGCCCTTTGCTTCTCTAGTGTATACCTGCCTTTCTGTGGTTGTCTACTCATTCTAAGACACTGGGCAACAAGGGCCAGTCCCTTACCTCTGCTAGTTGATGTTTTTTTCTAGGAAGACTGAGGCCATTTGATAAAAGCTCCTTTATTGGCTTTTCAATAGAAGCCTCATTTTAAAAATAACCCCAGAATTTTGTCTTTCTCTTCTCTTTCTATTCTTCCTCCTCTTCCAGAATAATCTATTGAACTGCATCTTCAATCTCATCCCCTATTTGAGTCCACTTCTCCCTTTAACACAGACTTCTTGGCCTCTACCTTCTGTACATGTTCAATAACTCCACATCCTAAAAAGGTCTCACTTTTCTTGCTTCTCTCTGTTTTCTTGTTAACTCTGTTATTCTTTCACACCAAAATACTCATTGTCTCTATTTACTGTCTCTATCTCCTTGCTGTCCACATAGTAATCATAGATAATGTTTACTGAGTACTTTATATACCTTAACTCATATAATTTTCACAACAATTACATGGGGTGAGTACTATTTTTCTTTTTTATTACCCTCCTAGTTTTACAAATGAAGAATCATACTCATGAAGTCAAGAAACTTGTCCAAGGTCACACAGATAATAAGTGGTAAAGCCTGGATTCAAACTCAGGCAATTAGGCTTCAGAATTGATGCTTTTTACCATTATGCTATATATTGTCTCCCAGTAATAGTTTTGGAGATCAGCGACCTTTTAGTACAGTCTAATAGTGTTTATTTAGTGCTTTGCATCTGTTCTTGAAATTTTTGAAATCAGCTTTTGACTTGGCTCCTTTGACCCAACACTACCTTGGGTTTCCTTTTACTTCTATTATTTTTCTTTCTTGGTCTTTTGTGTTGGTTCCTCTTACCTCTATTTCTCTAACTTCAGTTTGAAGCCCTCTGTTTCCCATTCTAATAAAACTGTCCTTTGAATGACACATTTACTTTCACAGTTTGATTATCACCCATGTGGGTAAATCCCAAATTGCTGTCTCATGACTAACATAGACAGCAAGTCTCATTGTTGCAAAGAATGTTAAGGGTCATTTGAAACCAACTACTGTGAACTAGGGAGATCCTGCTAACATCACAGAAAAGTTTCAGAAAGTGGGAGTAATAACTCCCTCCCCAAATTTCTAACTATCTTCTTCCTCATAACTTTTCTGTTTTTTGCAATGGTACTTTCATTTATCAAAACACAAAACCTTGGAGTGATTCTCCAACTTACTTTCTCCTTGGATCTCCCATTAATTTAGTCAATAAATAAACACTTAACAAATATTTATTGAGTTTCTACTATATTACAGGTTCTGTGCTAGGTACTGTGGATATAACATACAACTGTTAGTGAGTTTCCTACCTTTATAAAGCTTAAAATACCTCTAAAATCTCTTGCCTTACTCCTTACTAACAACCTTTTCAAGCTACAATGATTTCACAGCTGGATGTATTCTGTAGCTTCCAAGATGTTGGTAATTGATACTGCCATTTATGTAGGTCCAAGGGAGCAGAAGTAAAGTCATTGGGTGTAAGCTACAGGGAACACAGGCATTTTGCCAAGTAAAGTAGATTTATATTTCAACAAATGTCTCTTCCAGCAGAATAATTTTGAGCTAGTTAGCACACTGTCATTGTAAGTATGTAAACACTGACTAGATTCATTCACTCATTCATTCATTCACCCATTCATGTAACAGATATTATTTTTTTAACATCTTTATTGGAGTATAACTGCTTTACAATGATGTGTTGGTTTCTGCTTTATAACAAAGTGAATCAGTTATGCATATACATATGTTCCCATACCACTTCCCTCTTGCGTCTCCCTCCTTCCCACCCTCCCTATCCCACCCCTCTAGGTGGTCACAAAGCATGGAGCTGATCTCCTTGTGCCATGCAGCTGCTTCCCACTAGCTATCTATTTCACGTTTGGTAGTGTATATATGTCCATGCCACTCTCTCACTTTGTCACAGCTTACCCTTCCCCCACCCCATATCCTCAAGTCCATTCTCTAGTAGGTCTGTGTCTTTATTCCTGTCTTACCCCTAGGTTCTTCATGACATTTCTTTTTCTTTTTTCCTTAGATTCCATATATATGTGTTAGCATACGGTATTTGTTATTCTCTTTCTGACTTACTTCACTCTGTATGACAGACTCTAGGTCCATCCACCTCACTACAAATAACTCAATTTCCTTTTTTTTATGGCTGAGTAATATTCCATTGTATATATGTACCATATCTTCTTTATCTATTCATCCGATGATGGACACTTAGGTTGTTTCCATATCCTGGCTATTGTAAATAGAACTGCAATGAATACTTTGGTACATGACTCTTGTTGAGTTATGGTTTTCTCAGGGTATACACCCAGTAGTGGGATTGCTGGGTCGTATGGTAGTTCTATTTGTACTTTTGTAAGGAACCTCCATACTGTTCTCCATAGTGGCTGTATCAATTTATATTCCCCCCAGCTGTGCAGGAGTGTTCCCTTTTTTCCACACTCTCTCCAGCATTTATTGTTTCTAGATTTTTTGATGATGGCCATTCTGACCGGTGTGAGAGGATATCTCATTGTAGTTTTGATTTGCATTTCTCTAATGATTAATGACGTTGAGCATTCTTTCATGTGTTTGTTGGCAATCTGTATATCTTCCCTGGAGAAATGTCTATTTATGTCTTCAGCCCATTTTTGGATTGGGTTGTTTGATTTTTTGTAATTGAGCTGCATGTGCTGCTTGTAAATTTTGGAGATTAATCCTTTGTCAGTTGCTTCATTTGAAAATATTTTCTCCCATTCTGAGGGTTTTCTTCTGGTCTTATTTATGGTTTCCTTTGCTGTGCAAAAGTTTTTAAGTTTCATTAGGTCCCATTTGTTTATTTTTATTCCCATTTCTCTAGGAAGTGGGTCAAAAAGGATCTTGCTGTGATTTACATGATAGAGTGTTCTACCTATGATTTCCTCTAAGAGTTCGATAGTTTCTGGCCTTACATTTACATCTTTAATCCATTTTGAGCTTATTTTTCTGTATGGTATTAAGGAGTGTTCTAATCTCATACTTTTACATGTACCTGTCGAGTTTTCCCAGCACCACTTCTTGAATAGGCTGTCTTTTTTCCACTGTATATTCTTGCCTCCTTTATCAAAGATAAGGTGACCATATGTGCGGGGGTTTATCTCTGGGCTTTCTATCCTGTTTCATTGATCTATATTTCTGCTTTTGTGCCAGCACCATACTGTCTTATTTACTGTAGCTTTGTAGTATAGTCTGAAGTCAGGGAGCCTGATTCCTCCAGCTCCATTTTTTGTTCTCACAATTGCTTTGGCTATTCGGGGTCTTTTATGTTTCCATACAAATTGTGAAATTTTTTGTTTTAGTTCTGTGAAAAATGCCAGTGGTAGTTTGATTGGGATTGTGTTGAATCTGTAGATTGCTTCGGGTAGTAGTGTCATTTTCACAATGTTGATTCTTCCAATCCAAGTACATGGTATATCTCTCCATATATTTGTATCATCTTTAATTTCTTTCATCAGTGTCTTATAATTTTCTGCATACAGGCCTTTTGTCTCCTTAGGTAGGTTTATTCCTAGGTATTTTATTCTTTCTGTTGCAATGGTAAATGGGAGTGTTTTCTTGATTTTATTTTCAGATTTTTCATCATTAGTGTATAGGAATGCAAGAGTTTTCTGTGCATTAATTTTGTATCCTGGTACTTTACCAAATTCATTGATTAGCTCTAGTAGTTTTCTGGTAGCATCTTTGGGATTGCCTATGTATAGTATCATGTCATCTGCAAGCACTGACAGCTTTACTTCTTCTTTTCCAACTTGGATTCTTTTATTTATTTTTATTCTCTGATTGCTCTGGGTAAAACTTCCAAAACTGTGTTGAGTAAGAGTGGTGATACTGGGCAACCTTGTTGTGTTCCTGATCTTAGTGGAAATGGTTTTAGTTTTTCATCATTGAGGACGATGTTGGCTGTGGGTTGGTCATATATGGCCTTTATTATGTTGAGGAAAGTTCCCTCTATGCCTACTTTCTGCAGGGTTTTTATCATAAATGGGTGTTGAATTTTGTCAAAAGCTTTCTCTGCATGTATTGAGATGATCATATGTTTTTTCTCCTTCAATTTGTTAATATGGTGTATCACGTTGATTGATTTGCATATTTTGAAGAATCCTTGAATTCCTGGAATAAACTCCACTTGATCATGGTGCATGATCCTTTTAATGTGGTGTTGCATTCTGTTTGCTAGTATTTTGTTGAGGATTTTTGCATCTATGTTCATCAGTGATATTGGCCTGTAGTTTTCTTTCTTTGTGACATCTTTGTCTGGTTTTGTTATCAGGGTGATGGTGGCATCGTAGAATGAGTTTGGGAGTATTCCTACCTCTGCTATATTTTGGAAGATTTTGAGGAGGATAAGTGTTAGCTCGTCTCTAAATGTTTGATAGAATTCACTTGTGAAGCCATCTGGTCCTGGGTGTTTGTTTGTTGGAAGGTTTTTAATCAAAGTCTCAGTTTCAGTGCTTGTGATTGGTCTGTTCATATTTTCTATTTCTTCCTGGTTCAGTCTTGGCACGTTGTGCATTTCTAAGAATTTGTCTGTTTCTTCCAGGTTGTCCATTTTATTGACATAGAGTTGCTTGTAGTAATCTCTCATGATCTTTTGTATTTCTGCAGTGTCAATTGTTACTCCTCCTTTTTCATTTCTAATTTTATTGATTTGAGTCTTCTCCCTTTTCTTCCTGATGAGTCTGGCTAATGGTTTATCAATTTTTTTTATGTTTTCAAAGAACGAGCTTTTAGTTTTATTGATCTTTGCTATCGTTTCCTTCATTATTTTTCATTTATTTCTGATCTGATATTTATTTCTTTCCTTCTGCCAACTTTGGGTTTTTTTTGTTCTTCTTTCTCTAATTGCTTTAGGTGCATGATTAGATTGCTTATTTGAGGTGTATCCTGTTTCTTAAAGTAGGATTGTATTGCTATAACATTCTGTCTTAGAACTGCTTTTCCTGCATCCCATAGGTTTTGGGTTGTCGTGTCTCCATTGTCATTCGTTTCTACGTATTTTTTATTTCCTTTTTGAAATCTTCAGTGATCACTTTGTTATTAAGTAGTGTATTGTTTAGCCTCCATGTGTTTCTAGTTTTTACAGATCATTTCCTGTAATTGATATCTAGTCTCATAGCATTGTGTTCAGAAAAGATACTTGATACAATTTCAATTTTCTTAAAATTACCAAGGCTTGATTTGTGACCGAACATATGTTCTATCCTGGAGAATGTTCCAGGAGCACTTGAGAAAATGTGTATTCTGGTTTTTTTGAATGGAATGTCCTATAAATATCAATTAAATCCATCTTGTTTAAGGTATCATTTAATGCTTGTGTTTCCTTATTTATTTTCATCTTGGGTGATCTGTCCATTGGTGAAAGTGGGGAGTTAAAGTCCCCTACTATGATTGTGTTACTGTCGTTTTCCCCTTTTATGGCTCTTAGTATTTGCCTTATGTATTGAGGTGCTCCTATGTTGGGTGCATTAATATTTACAATTGTTATATATTCTTCTTGCATCAATCCCTTGATCATTATGTAGTATCCTTCTTTGTCTCTTGTAATAATCTTTATTTTAAAGTCTATTTTGTCTGATATGAGAATTGCTACCCCTGCTTTCTTTTGATTTCCATTTGCATGGAATATGTTTTTCCAACGCCTCACTTTCAGTCTGTGTGTGTCCCTAGGTATGACGTGGGTCTCTTGTAGAGAGCATATATAAGTGTTTTGTTTTTGTATCCATTGTGCCAATCTCTGTCTTTTGGTGTGAACATTTAATCCATTGTCATTTTTTTTTTTTTTGCAGTATGCGGGCCTCTCACTGTTGTGGCCTCTCCCATTGCAGAGCACAGGCTCCGGACACACAGGCTCAGCGGCCATGGCTCACGAACGCAGCCACTCTGTGTCATGTGGGATCTTCCCAGACCGGGGCATGAACCCGTGTTCCCTGCATTGGCAGGCGGACTCTCAACCACTGCGCCACCAGGGAAGCCCAATCCATTGTCATTTAAGTTGATTATTGATATGTATGTTCCTATTCCCATTTTCTTAATTGTTTTGATTTTGTTATTGTTGGTTTTTTCCTTCTCTTGTGTTTCTTGCCTAGAGAAGTTCCTATAGCATTTGTTGTAAAGCTGGTTTGTTGGTGCTGAACTCCCTCAGCTTTTGCTTGTCTGTAAAGGTTTTAATTTCTCCATTAAATCTGAATGAGATCCTTGCTGGGTAGAGTAATCTTGGTTGTAGATTTTTCTCCTTCATCACTTTAAATATGTCCTGCCACTCCCTTCTGGCTTTCAGAGTTTCTGCTGAAAGATCAGCTATTAACCGTATGGGGATTCCCTTGTGTGTTATTTGTTGTTTTTCCCTTGCTGCTTTTAATATATTTTCTTTGTATTTAGTTTTTGACAATTTGATTAATATGTGTCTTGGCATATTTCTCCTTGGATTTATCTTGTATGGGACTCTTTGTGCTTCTTGGACTTGATTAACTATTTCCTTTCCCCTATTAGGGAAGTTTTCAACTATAATCTCTTCATATATTTTCTCAATTCCTTTCTTTTTCTCTTTTTCTTTCAAGACCCCTAGAATTCGAATGTTCATGCATTTAATGTTGTCCCAGAGGTCTCTGAGTCTGTTCTCAGTTCTTTTCATTCTTTTTTCTTTATTCTGCTCTGCAGTAGTTATTTCCACTATTTTATCTTCCAGGTCACTTATCCTTTTTTGTTTGCCTCAGTTATTCTGCTATTGATCCCTTCTAGAGTATTTTTAAGTTCATTTACTGTGTTGTTCATCATTGGTTGTTTCCTCTTTAGTTCTGCTAGGTCCTTGTTAAATGTTTCTTTCATTTTCTCTATTCTATTTCCAAGATTTTGGATCATCTTTACTATCATTATTCTGAATTCCTTTTCAGGTAGATTGCCTATTTCCTCTTCATTTGTTAGGTCTGGTGGGTTTTTATCTTGCTCTTTCATCTGCTGTGTGTTTTCCTATATTCTCATTTTGCTTGTCTTACTGTGTTTGGCGTCTCCTTTTTGCAGGCTGCAGGTTCGTAGTTCTCGTTGTTTTTGGTGTCTGTCCCCAGTGGCTAAAGTTGGTTCAGTGTGTTGTGTAGGCTTCCTCATGGAGGGTTCTAGTGCCTGTGTTCTGGTGGATGAGTCTGGATCTTGTCTTTCTGGTCAGTAGGCCCACATCTGGTGGTGTGTTTTGGGTTGCTGGTGAGCTTATTATGATTTTAGGCAGCCTCTATGTTAATGGGTGGGGTTGTGTTCCTGTCTTGCTAGTTGTTTGGCTTAGGGTGTCCAGCACTGTAGCTTGCTGGTCGTTGAGTGAAGCTGGGTGTTGGTGTTGATATGGAGATCTCTGGGACATTTTTGCTGTTTGATATTATGTGGAGCTGGGAGGTCTCTTGTGGACCAGTGTCCTGAAGTTGGCTCTTCCACCTCAGAGGCGCAGCACTGACTCCTGGCTGTAGCACCAAGAGCCTTTCATCCACACGGTTCAGAATAAAATGGAGAAAAAGTAGAAAGAAAGCAAGAGGATAAAATAAAATAAAGTAAGATAAAATAAAATAAAGTTATTAAAATAAAAAATCATTATTAAGAAAAAAATTTTAAAGTAAAGACAACAAAACAAACAATATAAAACAAAACAAAAACGGACCAACAGAACCCTAGCTATAAAGACAATATCTCACACAGAAACATACACATACATACTCAATAAAAGAGGAAAAGGGGAAAAAATAATATATCTTGCTCTTAAAATCCACTTCCTCAATTTGGGATGATTCATTGTCTATTAATGTATTCCACCGATGCAGGGTACATCAAGTTGATTGTGGAAATTTAATCCGCTGTTCCTGTGGCTGCTGGGAGAAATTTCCCTTTCTCTTCTTTGTTCGCACAGCTCCCGGGGTTCAGCTTTTAATTTGGCCCCGCCTCTGCCTGTAGGTCGCCTGAGAGCGTCTGTTCTTCATTCAGACAGGTCAGGCTTAAAGGAGCCTCTGATTCGGGGGCTCTGGCTCACTCAGGCTAGGGGGAGGGTGGAGCACGGAGTGCTGGGCAAGCCTGGGGCAGCAGAGGCCGGCGTGACTTTACACCAGCCTGAGGCACGCCGTGCATTCTCTCAGGGAAATTTTCCCTGGATCACGGGACCCTGGCAGTGGTGGGCTGCATAGGCTCCCGGGAGGGGTGGTGTGGATAGTGACCTGTGCTTGCCCACAGGCTTCTTGGTGGCGGCAGCAGTGACCTTAGCATCTCATGCCCGTCTCTGGGGTCCGCGCTGTTAGCCACGGCTCGTGCCTGTCTCTGGAGCTTCTTTAAGCAGCGCTTCTAGTCCCCTCTCCTCAACAGATGTTATTGTGTGCCTACCATTTCCAACCTCTGTAATAGACTGTGGGTATACTCAAGTCAAAAAGATAGAAATTGTCCTTGTGTTCACGGAGCTTATTTTCTAGAAAAGGTAACTGTTTTGATCATGGAGGTGGTAAATATGATTTTAGTACTTTTTGAGGGGCTGAACTGGATAATACTGAGCTCTCAACTCTAGGAATCTATAACTTTGAAGTCTCCCTGCCCCTGGCTACTTCTCCTTACATCACTTGTGTTAGCACCAGAAAAATCTTTCCCATGTAGAGATTTGATAATATTACTTCCTGGATCAAGTGACTCCAATAGCGTCTTACTGACTACAACAACAAAAAGTCTGACATGGCTATAAAGTCATTCAGTGATCTCATCCCACTTTTTGTCCTACCCTTTATCTCATCATTCCCCTCTACAAACTCTGGCTTTTGCTAGGTGAACTATTTTTTTTTGCCTGTCAAACATACCATAGCAGAACCACAGCACAGATCTAGGTCCATTTCTCTTTAATCCATTTAATTAATTAATTCATTTAACAAATGTAATTAAGAAATTACTGTGTGCCAAGCACTGTTCTAGATGATAAAACAGTGAAAAAAATTGACGAAATCTTGTCCCTCAAAGAACTTATAGTAGGGACATGCACATTACATGGCTTCTTGCATTTGCCTTTTGCCTCAGACGAAGGTCCTTTCTAGGAGCCCTCAACTAGATAGAGGGTAATTTTATAGTATAGGACAACTAAGCTGGAGATATACCAAGAGGGAGAAACATGGTTTAAAATGGTAACTGTGAAAGAAAATGTATTTCTTCTATTTTCTGAACCTGTCTTAATCTATAGGGAATGAAGAGGCTCAATAAGTGGTTTTAGGTAGTTTATGACCATAAGCCTATGAAAACAGACCAGGAGAGGTTATTTTTAATATACTAACAGGACTATTGTTCTTCTTATGACATCTGAGATAGATAACACATTCTTTTTGTCTAGCTGCCTAGTTCATGAGAGGACAAATGATCTTGTTGGTCTGTGCCACTCTTGGGCAAAGTTATAATATTGGTTATATTCTGTTCTCAGCATCTCCTACTTCCTCCTTTCATCTCTGGTTTGCTTGCTCTTGCTTGTAAGAACAATCTTAGGCTTGAAGTGAGTCTGAAGCTTTTTCCCTCAAGTGCCATGTAACTCATTTTACATGAATTACAGGACAATGAAATATAAACATCCTCAGGATCTTTGAGGCAGCTGCCTACCCTAGCCTCCACATTGGCTTCTGTGATACCTTTTCCTCTTTCAGGCACTGTTAGACTTAATACATATTTCTAAATTACTCTCTGCCTTCTGAGAATAAAGAATCATTGTACTGAAATGCAGTGTAGTGTATGTACTGAACTATGAGCTAAGAGACTTGGGTCTTTTCCTGGTGCTCCCACTAAATAAATGTATAATTTAAACAAGCTATTTCCTTTTTCTTGGGCCTCAGTTCTCCATCTGTAAAGTAAAGTTCGGGCTAGATAATCCTTTAAAGTCAGTTCCAACTTGACATTCCAGGATCCTCTAGTGGGATAGATCAATGATTGAGACTGCCTTGGCTTGGCCTCATTGTGTATTAGTTATCCATGGTGACAAAACCCCCACAAACTGTAGGGATGATCTGTTACATTTTTAGGGATTAAGAGTTTCTTTATTCTTTTTGAAGGCATGCTGGCTCTTCTGGGTTAGAATTCATAGTATGGAGTTAAAAAGGCCAAGGTCATAAGGGTCATTTACCATATGGGCCAGCCAGCTTTGTTTGTTTCCTGGCTTCAGTCTATACCTTAACAGCCTTCCCCATCTCCCCCCAACCATTTTACCAATACATCTTCAAGACTGGGAAAAGAGCTCAAATGACATTTAGGCAACAGTATCTTTGCACAGATGAAGTTAGCATAATTAGTAGAGGTCACCATGATTTCTAGAAGTGACTCTCTGTCTTACATCAGCCAGATCAAGCACATGACAAGAACAGTCAACTAAAGACCAGCCAGAAAATGTATCCAAGTACCTTCTGCCTTGTCAGTTGGAGGCAGTACCTCTGACAACTATGAGCCAAATTATTGTCTGGAAAAGTGCAGATGAGAGAACTGCTTGCAGTGAAAGCCATCTGGGTTTTGTTTCTGGGTTTGAGCTCAAAACATAACATTCCCAGGCATTTGAGATGAGTCTTTCAGATGCTTCAGACTCTTTTTTAAATTTTCATGTAAAATAGTGAACTCAGGTAAGGAATGAAATCTTCATTATTCTCTGCTGTGATAGTTTTGGTTGACTAAGAAGGGAAACCTAGCACACTGTTGGTACTGAATCATCACCAGTGACAGAATAGTACACACCAATGATTCTCATATATGACCAGTATGGCTGGCTGAGGCCATCGAAGAGCCTCCTTATGGCCATGCTTTATTTCTTTGTCTTGAAAAAAAAGATGTCCTTGCTGGACTACTCTGTACAACTTAAGCTTAAGGAAGAGTAAAGGTGGCTCAAGCAGCTGAGTTTTCCAACAGAGGCTCATCCAAAACATGGGCAATGTAAAGGTAGAATGTGAGAAGCAAGCAAGGGGGAATAAGGGCAACATTGAAAAAGTAAGTATTCAAGCCAAAGCTGGGCATAACATGCAGGAGGTTAGACATTAGAATAGATAGCCTATAAATCCAGGGAATAAACAGATTAGAAGTCAAGTAGATCTGGATTTGAATTCTACCCATCTCACCTTCTGGCTTTGTGACCTTGGGCAAGTCGTTTAATCACACTGAAGCTCTCTGTTCTCATTTGTGAAATGAGGGTAAAAAATAGTAATTATCTCACAAATGTTAGTTCTCTGTTGTTTCAGCTCTAAACGTTTAAATTCTATGCAGTTATTGTTCCAAACCTATTCCCTCCATCTCTAGGCTTATAATGGAGATCACACTCCGTATATACAATACATAAACATTCAAGGACTGATTTTCATTTGTAATCAGATGTAAATGGTGTATATTTCTTCTTCCTAAGAGCAGGTTTCAGTGGGATGGGAGGCAGAAGTGAGGTTAGGGCACATATTCATGGAGCAGTTGTTATACACAAGCACTGTCCTAGGTTCTTTGTATATATTAACTCATCACTCCCCCCAAGTTTTACTAAGTAAGAGATATTATGTCTTTGTTTTTTAAATTAGGAAGTGAAGGTTCCGATGATTATATTGTCTGAGGCTAACAAGCTTGAGAAGGTATGAACTGGGATTCAAACCTAGGAATGTGTGACTTCCAAGCCTGAGCTCTTTCTTGCTCTTTCCATACAAATTCATTGGATTCCAAAAACAGTTCTGTGAAGTAGGCAGGTAGAGATTATTATTTTCATTTACTGCATCCATTATTGGAGGAAGAAAAGTGGAACCCACAGAAATTTAGTGACTTGCTACAGTGAATTTCAAAACCAAAAATAGAATTTTGGATGCTTCCTCCTACTGCTCATCTCTGTCACACTAATTGTCTCTACTTCCCAGTATATTGGTAATGTTGGTAAAGCTTCAAGCATAGTGTACATGGGTCCATTCTCCATGGTACATACTCTGACAGATGTTGGGGTAAAAATTTAGTAGAGGGTAAATAAAGTGCTGTAATACTCACAAAATTGTCTTGGGAATCCCTATCTTGTGATTTTGATCTGTGACTATTCACCTTTTTTGAGCCATGCACTCCTATGAGGATACGATGGAAACAGCGGACTCATCCCAGAAAAGTGCACATGCACAATATTATACAAATTATTTCAAGGGTTTGATATTCTGAAACTATCCAATTTATAAATTTTTATCTTACAAAGAAAGAAATCACCAGGACCACAAAGATGTGCTGTCCAAAGTACTTTACTCACCCAGGAAACTACCTCTGAGTCACTCTGCCTTCACTGATCTCCATTTTCTCCTAGTAACTACACAATTTAGTATTTTGTCGTATGGAGTGTAGCACTGATGAATGGTATTGTGTTGAAGGGACACTCAATTCTTACTATTCATCGCATGTGAACATTTCTTACCTTCCTTACTTCACTGTGAGTGCCTCAAAGGTGGAGCCTCCATCAAAACCATTTTGTATTCCCTGACATCACCCTCCTGCAGCCTAATTTAGAACAATACTATTATTATTATTATTATTATTTTTGCGGCACGTGGGCCTCTCACTGTTGTGGCCTCTCCCGTTGTGGAGCACAGGCTCTGGATGCGCAGGCTCAGCGGCCATGGCTCACGGGCCCAGTCTCTCCGCGGCATGTGGGATCTTCCCGGACCGGGGCACGAACCCATGTCCCCTGCATCGGCAGGCGGACTCTCAACCACTGCGCCACCAGGGAAGCCCAGCACAATGCTTTTTCTGAGTGATGCATTAGAGTAAGTCCCCTACATACAAACCTTCAAGTTGTGAACTTTCAAAGATGTGAACTTTCAAAGATGCGAAGGTGCACTCGTATGTCCAATCGTGTAAGTTAGTTCATATGTCTGGTGTACATTGTCATGTGCATGCATCCTCTACAAATGGTTGTGCTTTTGTGTACTTTACTGTATAGTACTCTATAGAGTACAGCAGTACAGTATCTTTATTTCAAGCCCAGATGTCTGGAAGCAAGCATAAAAGCAGCTGTGATGTAGCTGGTACTGCTAAGAAACACCAAGTGATAACGATGGAAACAAAAGTGAAAATAATTGAGAGTAGAGTGAGGTGAAAAGATGGTAGACTTCACTCGTTCTTATAACATGAATCGTTCAACCATCGGCACAATTCTAAAAAACAAGGATAAGATCATGGAGTATTTGAAGTCTGCTGTGTCAATGATGTCAGCAATAATACTGAAGAAGCATGGAGAAATGATGGAGGAGATGGAGAAACTTCTCAGCATCAGCATCGAGTCCAGCTCAGGTTAATGCTGATTCAAGAGAAAGCTAAAAGTCTTTATGAAGACTTGAAGAAGAAACAAGGCAAGGAATCAGAAGGCACATCTTTTAATGCCAGCCATGTCTTGTTTCATTGGTTCAAGGCTAGAGCCAACCTTCACAATGTAAAAGTAAGTGGCGAGGCAGAGAGTGCAGATACGGTAGCTGCCCAGGAATTTCCTGAAATGCTTCGAGAAATTATTGATGAAGGTGTGTATTTACCCAAGCAGGTTTTTAATGTGGATGAGACAGGACAGTACTGGAAGAGGATGCCAGACCAAAGTTACATCAGTAAGGAGGAAAGTTGATGCCAGGCTATAAAGCAGCAAAGGATAGGCTAAATCTGTTGTTTGGTGGCAATGCTTCTGGCAATATGAAGCTGAAGCCTCTCTTAGTTTATCATTCAGAGAACCCAAGAGCCCTTTAAAACATAGCCAAGGGCTCTCATCCTGTTGTGTGGAAGAATAACCCCAAAGCCTGGGTTACACAGGCCATTTTCCAGGACTGGTTTTTTCACCACTTTATTCCAGAGGTAGAGAAATATTGCTTAGAGAAGGACATCCCATTCAACATTCTTTTGCTGTTCAACTACGCTCTGGGCCACCCCCCATTCATGGACGATATTCATTCCAATGTTAAAGTAGTGCATCTTCCACTGAATACTAAGTTGCTCATCCAACATATGGACCAGAGAGTTATAGGGACTTTCAAGAAATATTATTTATGTCACACTTTTCATCAGGCAGTAAAGGCAAGTGATGAATCAGGAACAAACTTGCAATAATTTTGGAAGGACCATAACATCTACTGGGTCATAAAAAAAAAATGACTTTGCTTGGTGTGAGGTTATGGCCGTCACCATGAATGGGGTTTGGAAGAACCATTGCCTGCAGTTTGTTCACAAATTTTGTGGATTTGAGAAAGTGGATGAGGAGTCCAAAGAGGTCTTCAGCAACTTAATAACCCTCAGTGAGAAGCTGGGGCTAGATCTGCAAGAGGACGACTTCATTGAACTCCTTGCTGTGCAAAACGAGGAACTTACTAATGAAGATCTGATAGAATTGGAGGCCCAGAGAAAGGATGAAGAGAGACAAAAGGAAGAAGAAGTAACTGAAGAACCAAAGAGATTCATGATGCAGTAAATGGCAAGGGGATTTTCTTTATTTGAGGAGGCACTGTTAGGTTTCGAGGCACAGGACACAAACATAGAACGGCATACAAAGGTTGCAGCAGCCGTTCAGAATGCAATCCAGTGCTACCATGTCATCTATGACAAGAAAAAAAGAGTCACTACCCAGACATCACTGGATCATATTTTCAAGAGGGTAGATAGAATTGAATCCAACAAGGAACCAGAACCTGTGCCATCAACATCAGGCGTGAGTGAAATTGCAGCTTACCTCCACCTCCTGGTGCTGATGATCCTTCAGCTCTACCATATCCCACCTCCTCTCCTTCCTCCAGTCAGAAAGTCTTATTACCTGTTCACTCAATGCCAGCCCTTGTATGCCAGCTGTTGTATTATACTACTGTACTTTTCAAGGTACTGTACTGTAAGATTAAAAATGTTTATTTTTGTGTTTGTTTTTTATGTATTATTTGTGTGAAAAGTATTATAAACCTATTACAGTACAGTACTATATAGCCGATTGTGTTAGTTGGCTACCTAGGCTAACTTTGTTGGACTTACGAACAAATTGGACTCACAAACGTGCTCTTGGAACAGAACTTGTTCAAGTGTACTGGACTTAATGTACACACTTGGACTAAACTCACACCTCAGATCTCTTCTAAAAGGAAAAATAAATAACTCTTTCTGTAGAAAATGAGCTCCTCTTACTTTTCTTCAGAATGGCACATAAATTTTTACTTCTGTGTGCAGAAGTGTGAAATAACCTGGCATGAATGGGCAACTATAAACAATTTTGTACAGCTGTAGTACAGAGTACGAAAGGAAAGCTTAACTCTTAACAAAACATATTTTGCACCCAAAGATTCTAAAGCTGAGGAAATGTCAACAAAAACATTGCAAATGGTCTTGTGTTATTTCTTGTGAATTTCTATACAAGAGGTAAAGGAGTATAGTATTGGTTAGTAGTTGGACAATTGGGTCTAAATGCTGCCTTCTAATTGTATATAATATTGATCTGTGAAACTCAGGCATGCAAATTCTAAAGCAAGAAACACACATTGTAAGTGAGGTGACTAAGCTAACAGTTCTCTAACTTTGAGAGAAGGTGTCTTTTTAATAATAGAATAGGTTACATTTGAGTCCAACCAGATGGTACTAGTCGGTAGAATTTATTAAAAAGTTCACATGATCTGAAATACAAGAAATGTATAGAATTGACAAGACAGAATAGGAAAGCTGGAACATACTGAAATTTTTGGCTTGGGTCACTGGCTGCCATTTATCAAGATGTGCAATACAGAAAATGAGCCAGGCTTCTCAGTGGACAGCAATGATCATGTATACCATTTTGGATTTGTTGAGCTTGAAAATGCCTATGAGATATTCAGAAACAAATAAATGGGCCTGGAACTCCAGGAGAAAAACTATACCTACTTTAAAATGATTATAATAGAGGATGTCCTGGAGCCCATAAGTATAAATGAGATAATAATAGTGATGATGAAAATGGTAGCAACAAAAAAAATAATATTCTTTGAGTATCTACTGTATGTCAGGAATTATGCTAAATACTTTACATGCATTATGTAATTTATTTCTCACAAAACCCCAATGAGAGGAAGCAATTTGCCCAGGGTAATGGAGTTGGTTAATGGTGAAATTTAGATTTAAATCAGGACTTCTTGATTCCAGAACTCAATAGAACACAGAGAATGGGACACTAAAAAGTACCGACATTTAACAGATGGACAGAGGGAAAATCCCTAAAGGAGACTGATAGAAAGACTGATATTCCTACATCCAGAGATGTAGGAATAAAATTTGAAAGAATCTGATGGAAATGAAGGAAAGACAGAGCTTTAAAAAGGAAATGGTCAATAATATTGAATGCAAAACAGAGATCAAAATTAATAAGAATAGGAAAGTATATGATGGATTTAACAATTACCTAGCAGAAGAGTTTTGGTGGAGTGATGATGGAGTGTGCCTGATTACAGTGGGCTGCCAATGAAAGGGCAGTAGGAAAGTGGAGACAGTGAAAATAAATTGTTCTTGTGAAACGTTTGGATGTAAAATACTAAATAAAGAACACTAGACATTGTAGGACCTTGGCAGTACACAATAGTGGTTACATAGTTTGTACATAGGTAAATAGTCTGGACCCTGAAAGTCTAGATTTGAAACCCAGCTTTGCCATTACTAGCTATGTGATCTTGAGCAAGGTACTTGACTTCACTGTGCTTCCCTTTTCTCATGTGCAAACTAATGATAATAGTAGTTAATTACCTCATAAGGTGGTTGTGAGGGTGAAATTAGTTAGGTTATATAAATCACTTTAAAATGTGCCTGGCGTATTGTAAGTACTCTATGTGTTTTATGGCTTGTTAATGTTATATAAGGTGAGACAAAAATTAATGGTTACATAAACTTGAGTATGTTTATAGGCCACATGGTAGGAGACAGAAAAGACTGAAAGATTGAGAATAGAGGCTAGATGAGGAATACTGATTAAGTAAGGTCCAATTTCTGGTAGAGAATTGAAGTGGAAGGAGTGAAATGAACAACTGGGGAATTAACTCTGAAGGAGAGCTGTTTATATAAGGCTGAGGGAAAGGAGGTGAAGTGGGTATAGTTATAGATAAGAAAATGTGAATATAGTGAAAATTTCTTTCATGATGGCTTTATTTTTCTCTGTGAAGTATGAGGTCAAATTGTCTGCAGAAAGCAGGGACTTTGGGGCTTTGGGGAGTATTTGTGGATTCCTACTGTGAAGAGAAAAAATGGAGAACATGAACGCTCTACACAAGAGAGTGAAGATAGTCTCCATTAAGCAGTGAGTGTCCAGGTAAAGTTGGAGACTGCATGTTTTTTAAAAGCAAAAAGTTGTACTATAAGTGATTTTCTCCAGAAATATTTTTGGTAGTCCCAATGTAGATGCTGAGAAAGGATGATGGAGCAGAAGGGTAAGGGGATGAAGGTTTAGAGACAATAAAGAGGATTTGTCTCTATGGGGAAAGAAGCAAAACCCCTAGGTTGAACTGGGAGGGACTGAGGGGCTGAGAGAATCGAGAAACCAGGAGGTTGAAAAGCATGGATGAATGACTGACTGGGCTCTAGCACTAAATAGCTTGTGACTTTAAACAAGTCACCTCCTTAATGGGGCCTCAGCTTCTTCATTTGTTAAAATGAAGATACTTGAAGATGTGATCTCAAAGTCCTTTTCAAATTCTACTTTCTTCTTCTCTTGTTGCACTGCCATCTAGTGTATGTAAAGGATATAGAAGAAAGGCTATAAAGAAACAATTAATTTAACGAAATAAAAATTCCAAGTGTGTTCATGGAAAAATAAGGACAGAGCTAGATTGATTATATTTCAGACTTTTCCAATCTTTTCTTGCTTTTCTCTCCCAGGGATATCTTCCTTCTCATGAATACTGTGTTTTATTTTTCCTAGGCATCAATTCTACTCAAAGAGAGCCTCTGGCTCTCTTTCTGAATATAAGAGGAAAATAATTTCAGATATTCCCTAACTGAAGATCCAAAAGAATGAACGTCTAATGTTGAAATTTTGAATGACTTAAAAAGGGCAGGGAACATATTTTTGAACCGTAAAGCCTCTTCAAATCATCTTCTTCCCTAGCAGGTGGCATTCATTCTACATATACTGGAAAGAGGGGAAGATGATGGTTAAAGAAAATGAGGCAAGCAAATGAAAGGAGAACAAGGCATCAAAAGGCATTATTGAAAAATAAAAGAAATACAAACAAAATTAACTATAAAATCTCCAGTGTTGACTAAGGTCAGGAGGAGACTAAGAATACCAAAGAAATAGCATAAACATTTGAATAAATTTCATTATTTGAAATTGTGCAACTCAAAAAATAAAAGAAATGAAAAAATAAGTTAATAGAGTAAGCACAGTATGATGCTCACAAGACTCACAAGACTTTGGATCTCCTCATATTTGGATTCAGTGTTATGTTAAGGAAAAAGTGAGCTAGCTTAGCTGGTGTTTTGGAGGGTTGTTGAGGAGACTTCCAGTTAAAGGATGTGTTCTTTTAAGGAGTAAGTCAAGATTTTGAAGTGAATCATATCTGTTCAAAACAGGAAGCCAAAACCTCTTTTGGTTTTGTTTTAAGCTTTCTACTCAAGTTTATCTGAAAGTAAGTGAGATTATATCTCATCATTCTAAAGGCCTTGTTCCCCTCTTTTATCTCTTTCAGTGCACACAAATCTCTCTTATTTACAATAATAAATAATTTCATGAGTTTGTTGTTTTCTCCTGTCAACATACTTTTTTCTATCACTGTACAGATAGTGGAGTCTATAGCTATTGCTTTCATGTCTTTACAACTCACATTATTCTTAACAGAGTATCATTTTGTCCTAATCACTTCCCTGAAGTTTCCTTTATGTCTGGCTTTTAAGATAGATCAAGTTATTTTTGTTCTTCACACTATTTGACCTTTGTGTTTCATTTTACAAAACTGATAACGCTTGTACTTATGAAACCCTTTTCTTCCTTATATTTCTTATAAATATGTCCTTGTTTACCTTTTTTTTCTATTACCATAACCTTTTATTTTTTTGCTAAATTCTTGTCCTCCCATCACCATATCTAAACTCTATTCTGATGCTGCTTTTTCAACACTCCCGCCCCCACACATTTATTCTCCTGGATTCTCAATTATCCAAGAAATAAAATAATCCAACAAATAAATAAATAATCCAATAAATAAAATAGGTGCAAGTAAGCCATCTTTGCTGGTGACTTAAAATGCCCCATATCTTGCCCTAACCATTAACATCAGCCTATATATACTTAACTATTTCTACTTGAAATGATCATAATCAGGTTTAAAAAAATAAGGTTGGATATTTTTGATGATAATATTGCTCTTTTCCAAAATTCCTTGGAAAATGAATCTACATGGTTGCACTTTATAGATATTGTACTTTGCAATCACGTAATATAGTCTTGACTACATCAACATCATTCAGAAGAGCTGGTGATGATTAAAAACTAAGAGCATGATTCCATTCTACACAGGTTTAAACAAGTGTAATTGTGTGTATTATTTGTTCTTAATTAATTTTTTCTTGCTTTAAAAAAATTTACTGAATAGTTCATTTAAAATGTTGTGTTAGTTTCAGATGTACAGCAAAGAGAAAAAGTGTTACATATATTCACTCTTATTTAGAATCCTTTCCCATATAGGCCACTACAGAGTATTGAGTAGAGTTCCCTGTGCTCTACAGTAAGTAGTGTGTATATGTCAATCACAATCTCCCAATTTATCCCTCCTCCCCTTACCCTCTTGTAGCCATAAGTTTGTTTTCTACATCTGTAACTCTAGTTCTGTTTTGTAGATAACCTCATCTGTACACTTTTTTTAGATTCCACACATAAATGAAAGTATATAATATTTGTCTTTCCCTATCTGACCTACTTCACTCAGTATGAAAAACCCTAGGTCCATCCATGTCGCTGCAAATGGCATTATTTCATTTTTTTTATATATAGCTGAGCAATATCCCATTGTATATAGTACCATATCTTCTTTATCCATTCCTCTGTTGATGGACATTTAGGGTGCTTCCATGTCCTGGTTATTGTAAATAGTGCTGCAATGAACATTGTGGTGCATGTGTCTTTTTGAATTATGGTTTTCTCCAGGTATAAGCCCAGGAGTGGGGTTGATGGGTCATATGGTAGTTCCATTTTTAGTTTGTTAAGGAATCTCCATACTGTTCTCCATAGTGGCTGTACCAATTTACATTTGCACCAATAATGAAGGAGGATTCCCTTTTCTCCACACGCTCTCCAGCATTTATTGTTGGCAGATTTTTTGATGATGGCATTTGTGACTGGTGTGAGGTGACACCTCATTGCAGTTTTGATTTGCATTTTTCTAATAATTAGTGATGTTGAGCATCTTCTCACATGCTTTTTAGCCATCTGTATATCTTCTTTGGAAAACATTTATTTAGAACTTCTGCTCATTTTTCTTTTAACATCTTTATTGAAGTATAATTGCTTTACAATGGTGTGTTAGTTTCTGCTTTATAAGAAAGTGAATCAGTAATACATATATATATATATATATATATATATATGTTCACATATCGCTCCCCTCTGGCGTCTCCCTCCCTCCCACCCTCCCTATCTCAACCCTCTAGGTGGTCACAAACCACCTAGCTGATCTCCCTGGGCTACGTGGCTGCTTCCCACTAGCTATCTATTTTATATATGCTAGGGTATATAAGTCCATGCCACTCTCTCACTTTGTCACAGCTTACCCTTCTCCCTCCCCATAACCTCAAGCCCATGCTCTAGTAGGTCTGTGTCTTTATGCCCGTCTTATCCCTAGGTTCTTCATGAATTTCTTTTTGATTCCATATATATGTGTTAGCATACAGTATTTGTTTTTCTCTTTCTGACTTACTTCACTCTGTATGACAAACTCTAGGTCCACATGACTTTAAAAGTCCATCCACCTCACTACAAATAACTCAATTTCATTTCTTTTTATGGCTGAGTAATATTCCATTGTATATATGTGCCATATCTTCTTTTTCCATTCATCTGTTGATGGACACTTAGGTTGCTTCCATGTACTGGCTATTGTAAATAAAACTGCAATGAATATTTTGGTACATGACTCTTTTGGAATTATGGTTTTCTCCAGGTATATGCCCAGTAGTCGGATTGCTGAGTTGTATGGTAGTTCTATATATAGTTTTTTAAGGAACCTCCATACTGTTCTCCATAGTGGCTGTATCAATTTACATTCCCACCAACAGTGCAAGAGTGTTCCCTTTTCTCCACACCCTCTCCAGCATTTATAGTTTCTAGTTTTTTTGATGATGGCCATTCTGACTTGTGTGAGATGATACTTTATTTTAGTTTTGATTTGCATTTCTCTAATGATTAATGATATTGAGCATTCATGTGTTTGCTGGCAATCTGTATATCTTCTGTGGATAAATGTCTATTTAGGTCTTCTGCTCATTTCTGGATTGGGTTGTTTGTTTTTTTGTTATTGAGCTGCATGAGCTGCTTGTAAATTTTGGAGATTAATCCTTTGACAGTTGCTTCATTGCAAATATTTTCTCCCATTCTAAGGGTTGTCTTTTGGTCTTGTTTATGGTTTCCTTTGCTGTGAAAAAGCTCTTAAGTTTCATTAGATCCCATTTGTTTATTTTTATTTCCATTTCTCTAGGAGGTGGGTCAAAAAGGATCTTGCCGTGATTTATGTCATAGAGTGTTCTGCCTCTGTTTTCCTCTAAGAGATTGATAGTTTCTGGCCTCACATCTAGGTCTTTAACCCATTTTGAGCTTATTTTTGTGTATGGTGTTAGGGAGTGTTCTAATTTCATACTTTTACAGGTACCTGTCCAGTTTTCACAGCACCACCTATGGAAGAGGCTGTCTTTTCTCCACTGTATATGCTTGCTCCTTTATGAAAGATAAGGTGACCATATGTGCATGGGTTTATCTCTGAGCTCTCTATCCTGTTCCATCGATCTATATTTCTGTTTATGTGCCAGTACCATACTGCCTTGATTACTGTAGCTTTGTAGTATAGTCCGAAGTCAGGGAACCGGATTCCTCCAGCTTCGTTTTTTGTTCTCAAGAATGTTTTGGCTATTCAGGGTTTTTTGTGTTTCCAAACAAATTGTGAAATTATTTTTTCTAGTCCTCTGAAAAATGCCAGTGGAATTTTGATAGGGATTGCATTGAATCTGTAGGTTGCTTTGGGTAGTAGAGTCATTTTCACAATGTTGATTCTTCCAATCTAAAAACACGGTATATCTCTCCATCTATTTGAATCATCTTTAAATTTTTTCATCAGTGTCATAATTTTCGGCAAACAGGTCTTTTGTCTCCTCAGGTTGGTTTATTCCAAGATATTTATTCTTTTTGTTGCAATAGTAAATGGGAGTGTTTTCTTAATTTCACTTTCACATTTTTCATCATTAGTGTGTAGGAATG
This sequence comes from Stenella coeruleoalba, assembly GCF_951394435.1. NCBI lineage: Eukaryota > Metazoa > Chordata > Mammalia > Artiodactyla > Delphinidae > Stenella > Stenella coeruleoalba. The sequence goes on from NC_137152.1 coordinate 60,821,131, forward strand.
CCAGAGATTTCTGTGCATTAATTTGGTATCCTGCTATTTTACCAAATTCATTGATTAGCTCTAGTAGTTTTCTGATAGCATCTTAAGGATTCTCTGTGTATAGTATCATGTCATCTGCAAAGAGTGATCGCTTTACTTCTTGTTTTCCGACTTGGATTCCTTTTATTTCATTTTCTTCTCTGATTGCTGTGGCTAGAACTTCCAAAACTATGTTGAATAAGAGTGGTGAGAGTGGGAAAACTTGTATTGTTCCTGATCTTAGTGGAAATGCTTTCAGTTTTTCACCATTGAGGATGATGTTGGCTGTGGGTTTGTCATATATGGCCTTTATGATGTTGAGGAAAATTCCCTGTAATCCTACATTCTGCAGGGTTTTTATCTTAAATGGGTGTTGAATTTCATCAGAAACTTTCTGCATCTATTGAGATGATCATATGCTTTTTCTCCTTCAATTTGTTAATATGGTGTATCACATTAATTTATTTCTGTATATTGAAGAATCCTTGCATTCCTGGTATAAACCCCACTTGATCATGGTGTATGATCCTTTTAATATGCTTTTGGAATCTGTTTGCTACTATTTTGTTGAGGATTTTTGCATTTATGTTCATCCGTGATATTGGCCCGTAGTTTTCTTTCTTTGTCACATCTTTGTCTGGTTTTGGTATCAGGTTGATGGTGACCTCTTAGAATGGGTTTGGGAGTGTTCCTCCCTCTGCTATATTTGGAAGAGTTTGAGAAGGATAGGTGTTTGCTCTTTTCTAAATATTTGATAGAATTCGCCTGTGAAGACATCTGGAAGATTTTTTATCACAGTTTTAATTTCAGTGCTTCTGATTGGTCTGTACATATTTTCTATTTCTTCCTGGTTCAGTCTTGGCAGGTTGTGCATTTTTAATAATTTGTCCATTTCTTCCAGGTTGTCCATTTTATTGGCATAGAGTTGCCTGTAGTAATCTTTCATGATCTTCTGTGTTTCTGCAGTGTCATTTGTTACTTCTCCTTTTTCATTTCTAATTCTATTGATTTGAGTCTTCTCAGCTTTTTCTCTTGATGATTTTGGCTAATGGTGTATCAATTTTTTTTATCTTCTCAAAGAACCAGCTTTTAGTTTTATTGATCTTTGCTATCGTTTCCTTCATTTATTTCTGATCTGATCTTTATGATTTCTTTCCTTCTGCTAACTTTGAAGTTTTTGGTTCTTCCTTCTCTATTTCTTTAGGTTCAATGTTAGGTTGTTTATTTGAGTTGTTTCCTGTTTCTTAAGGTAGGATTATCTTGTTATAAACATCTCTTTTAGAACTGCTTTTGCTGTATCCCATATGTTTTGGGTCGTGGTGTCTCCCTTGTCATTTGTTTCTAGGTATTTTTTTATTTCCTCTTTGATTTCCTCAGTGATCACTTCAGTATTCAGTAGTGTATTGTTTAGCCTCCATATGTTTGTATTTTTTACAGATCTTTTCCTGTAATTGATGTCTAGTTTCAGCGTTGTGGTTGGAAAAGGTACTTGATACGATTTTAATTTTCTTAAATTTACCAAGGCTAGATTTGTGACCCAGGATATGATCTATCCTGAAGAATGTTTCATGAGCACTTGAGAAATAAGTGTATTCTGTTGTTTTTGGATGGGATGTGCTATAAATATCAATTAAGTCCATCTTGTTTAATGTATCATTTAAATCTTGTGCTTCCTTATTTATTTTCATTTTGGAGGATCTGTCCATTGGTGAAAGTGGGGTGTTAAAATCCCTGACTATGATTGTGTTACTGTCGTTTTCCCGTTTTATGGCTGTTAGTATTTTCCTTATGTATTGAGGTGCTCCTATGTTGGGTGCATAAATATTTACAATTGTTATATCTTCTTCTTGGATTGATCCTTTGACCATTATGTAGTGTCCTTCTTTGTCTTTTGTAATAGTCTTTATTTTAATGTGTATTTTTCTGATATGAGAATTGCTACTCCAGCTTTCTTCTCATTTCCATTTGCATGGAATATGTTTTTTCATTGCCTCACTTTCAGTCTGTATGTGTCCCTAGGTTGGAAGTGGGTCTCTTGTAGACAGCATATGTACAGGTCTTCTTTTTGTATCCATTCAGCCAGTCTGTGTCTTTTAGTGGAAGCATTTAATCCATTTACATTTAAGGTAATTATCGATATGTATGTTCCAATTCCCATTTTCTAAATTGTCTTGGGTTTGTTATTGTAGGTTTTTTCCTTTTCTTGTATTTCTTGCCTAGAGAAGATCCTTTATCATTTGTTGTAAAGCTGGTTTGGTGGTGCTGAACTCTCTCAGCTTTTGCTTGTCTGTAAAGGTTTTAATTTCTCCATCAAATATGAATGAGATCCTTGCTGGGTAGAGTAATCTTAGTTACAGGTTTTTCTCCTTCATCACTTTAAATATGTCCTGCCAGTCCCTTCTGGCTTGCAGAGTTTCCGCTGAAAGATCAGCTGTTAACCTTATGGGGATTTGCTTGTGTGTTTTTTGTCATTTTTCCCTTGCTGCTTTTAATATGTTGTTTTTGTATTTAATTTTTGACAGTTTGTATAGTATGTGTCTTGGAATGTTTCTCCTTGGATTTATCCTGTATGGGATTCTCTGTGCTTCCTGGACTTGATTAACTATTTCCTTTCCCATATTAGGGAAGTTTTCAAATATGATCTCTTCAAATATTTTCTCAGTCCCTTTCTTTTTCTCTTATTCCTCTGGGTCCCTTATAATTAGAAATTTTCGTGTGTTTAATATTGTCCCAGAGGTGTGTGAGACTGTCCTCAGTTCTTTTCATTCTTTTTTCTTTATTCTGCTCTGCAGTAGTTATTTCCATTTTTTTATCTTCCAGGTCACATATCCATTCTTCTGCCTCAGTTTTTCTGCTATTTATCCCTTCTAGAGTATTTTTAATGTCATTCTTTGTGTTGTTCATCATTGCTTGTTTCCTCTTTAGTTCTAGTTCCTTGTTAAATGTTTCTTGCTTTTTCTCTATTCTATTTCCAAGATTTTGGATCACCTTTGCTCTCATTTTTCTGAGTTCTTTTTCAGGTAAACTGCCTATTTCCTCTTCATTTGTTAGGTCTGGTGGGTTTTTACCTTGCTCCTTCATCTGCTGTGTGTTTTTTCTGTATTTTCATTTTGCTTATCTTGCTGTGTTTGGGGTCTCCTTTTCGCAGGCTGCAGGTTCATAGTTCCCATTGTTTTTGGTGTCTGTCCCCAGTGGCTAAGGTGGTTCAGTGAGTTGTGTTGTGTTCTGGTAGAGTTGGCCAGTGGCTGTGTTCTGCTGGATGAGACTGCATCTTGTCTTTCTGATGGTCAGGTCCACGTCTGGTGGTGTGTTTTGGGGTGTCTGTGGCCTTATTATGATTTTAGGCAGCCTCTTTGCTAATGGGTGGAGTTGTGTTCCTCTCTTGTTAGTTGTTTCACATAAGGTGTGCAGCACTGTACCTTGCTGGTCGTTGAGTGAAGCTGAGTCTCGGTGTTGAGATAGAGAACTCTGGGAGATTTTCGCCATTTGATATTACGTGGAGCTCAGAGGTCTCTAGTGGACTAATGTTCTAAAGTTGGCTGTCCCACCTCAGTGGCACAGCCCTGATGCCTGGCTGGAGCACCAAGAGTCTGTCTCCACATGGCTCTGAATAAAAGGGAGAAAAGATAGAAAGAAAGACAATAAAATAAAATAAAGTAAAATAAATTTTTTCAAATAAAAAATTATTAAGAAAAAAACCTTTAAGTTAAAAAAAGAATAAAAACCCAGACGGTCAGAACCCTAGGACAAATGGTGAAAGCATAGCTGTACAGACAAAATATCACACAGAAACTCACACATACATACTCACAATAAGAGGAAAATTGGAAAAGATAATCTATCTTGCTCCCAAAGTCCACCTTCTCATTTTGGGATGATTCACTGTCTCTTCAGGTATTCCACAGATGCAGGGTACAGCAAGTTGATTGTGCAGCTTTAATCTGCTGTTCCTGAGGCTGCTGGGAGTAATTTCCCTTTCTCTTCTTGTTCGCACAGCTCCCAGGATTCAGCTTTGGATTTGTCCCTGCCTCTGCATGTTGGTCGCCTGAGGGTGTCTGTTCTTCTCTCAGGACGGGGTTAAAGGAGCAGCTGATTTGGGGGCTCTGGCTCACTGAGGCCAGGGGTAGGGAGGGGTACGGATGTGGTGCGAGCCTGCGGCGGCAGAGGCTGGCGTGATGTTGCACCAACTGGAGGCGCACCATGTGTTCTCCCAGGGAAGTTGTCCCTAGGTCACATGACCCTGGCAGTGGCAGGCTGCACAGACTCCCAGGAGAAGAGGTGCGAATAGTGACCTGTGCTTGCACACAGGCTTCTTGGTGATGGCAGCAACAGCCTTAGCATCTCTTGCCTGTCTCTGGGGTCCATGTTGATAGCCGCAGCTTGTGCCCATCTCTGGAGCTCCTTTAAGCAGCGCTCTTAATTCCCTCTCCTCACACACCAGGAAACAAAGAGGGAAGAAAAAGTCTCTTGCCTCTTCTACAGTTCCAGAGTTTTCCCAGACTCCCTCCCAGCTAGCCGTGGTGCACTAACCCCTTCAGGCTGTGTTCACACAGCCAGTCCCAGTCCTCTCCCTGCATCCGACTGAAGCCCGGGCCTCAGTTCCCAGCCCCTGCTCGTCCCGGCAGGTGAGCAGATAAGCCTCTCGGGCTGGTGGGTGGTGGTCGGCACTGATCCTCCATGCGGGAATCTCTCCGCTTTGCCCTCCACACCCCTGTTGCTGTGCTCTCCTCCGTGGCTCTGAAGCTTCCCCCTCTGCCCCCCGCAGTCTCCACCTGGGAAGGGGCTTTTAGTGTGTGGAAACCTTTCCTCCTTCATAACTCCCTCCCACTGGTGCAGGTCCCGTCCCTATTCTTGTGTCTCTGTTTTTTCTTTCTTCTTTTGCCCTACCCAGGTATGTGGGGAATTTCTTGCCTTTTGGGAGGTCTGAGGTCTGCCAGCGATCAGTGGGTGTTCTATAGGAGCAGTTCCACATGTAGATGTATTTCTGATGTATCTGTTGGGAGGAATGTTATCTCCGCGTCTTACTCTTCCACCATCTTCTCCAGAATCCTCTGCCCATATTTTGATTGGTTTGTTTGTTTTTTTGATATTTAGCTGCATGAGCTGTTTCTATATTTTGGAGATTAATCCCTTGCTTCATTTGCAAATATTTTCTCTTATTCTGAGTATTGTCTTCTTGTTTTATTTATGGTTTTCTTTGCCTTGAAAAAGCTTTTACATTTCATTAGGTCCTATTTGTTTATTTTTGTTTTTATTTTTATTACTTTAGGAGGTGGATCAAGAAAGATCTTGCTGCGATTTATGTCAAAGAGTGTTCAGCCTGTTTTTCTTCTAAGAGTTGTATAGTGTGAGGCCTTACATTTAGGTCTTTAATCCATTTTGTGTTTATTTTTGTGTATGGTATTGGGGAGTGTTCTAATTAAATTCTTTTACATGTAGCTGTCCAGTTTTCCCAGCACCACTTATTGAAGAGGCTGTCTTTTCTCCTTTGTATATTCATGCCTCCTTTATCAAAGATAAGGGGACCATATGTGCATGAGTTTATCTCTGGGCTTTCTATTCTGTTCTATTTATCTGTATTTCTGTTTTTGTGCCACTACCATACTGTCTTCATTATTGTAGCTTTGTGGTATAGTCCAAAATCAGGGAGCCAGATTTCTCCAGCTCCATTTTTCTTTCTCAAGCTAGCTTTGGCTATTTGGGGTCTTTTGTATTTCCATACAAATTGTAAAGTTTTTTGTTCAAATTCTGTGAAAATTTCCATTGGTAATTTCATTGAATCTCTATTTTGCTCTGGGTAGTATAGTCATTTTCACAGTACTGATTCTTCCAACCCAAGGGCATGGTATATCTCTCAATCTGTTTGTGTCACCCTTGATTTCTTTCATCAGCATCTTATAGTTTTCAGAGTACAGGTGTTTTGCCTCCTTAGGTAGGTTTATTCCTTGGTATTTTATTCATTCTGATGCGATGGTAAATGAGATTGTTTCCTTGAATTTTCTCTCTGATCTTTCATTACTAGTGTATAGGAATGCAAGAGACTTCTGTGTATTAATTTTATATCCACAAATTTACCTAATTCATTGAGGAGCTCTAGTAGTTTTCTAGTAGCATCATTAGGCTTTTCTATATATAGTATCATGTTATCTGCAAACAGTTACATTTTTACTCCTTCTTTTCCAGTTTGGATTCCTTTTGTTTCTTTTACTTCTCTGAATGTCATGGGTTGGACTTCGAAAAAAATGTTGAATAATAGTGGTGAGAGTGACCATCCTTGTCTTCTTTCTGATCTTAGAGGAAATGCTTTCAGTTTTTCACCATTCAGGATGATGTTTGCTGTGGGTTTTTCATATATGGCCTTTATTATGTTGAGGTAGGTTCCCTCTATGTGCACTTTCTGGAGAGTTTTAATCATAAATCAGTGTTGAATTTTGTTAAAAGATTTTCTGCATCTATTGAGATGATCATATGGTTTTTATTCTTCAATTTGTTATATGGTGTTTCACATTGATTGATTTATGTATATTGAAGAATTCGTGCATCCCTGAGTAACTCCCATGTGATCATGGTGTATGATCCTTTTAACGTGTTGTTGGATTTGGTTTGCTAGTACTTTGTTAAGGATTTTTGTGTCTAGGTTCATCAGTGATATTAGCCTATATTTTTTTCTTTCTGTGATATTTTTGTCTGGTTTTGGTATCAGTGTGATGGTGGCCTTGTAGAATGAGCTTGCGAGTATTCCTTCTTCTGCAAATTTTGGAAGAATTTGAGAAGTGTAGGTGTTAACTCTTCTTAAATGTTTGTTAGAATCTTCCTGTGAAGCCATCTGATCCTGGACTTTTGTTTGTTGGAAGAATTTTAATCACAGTTTCAATGTCAGTACTACTGATTTGTTTGCTCATAAATTCTATTTGTTCCTGGTTTAGTCTCGGAAGGTTGTCTCTTTCCAAGAATTTGTCCATTTCTTCTCTGTTGTCAATCTTATTGGCCTATAGTTGCTTGTAGTAGTCTTTTACGATCCTTTGTATTTCTGTGTGTCCATTGTAACTTCTCCTGTTTCATTTTTAATTTTATTGATTTGAGTTCTCTCCCTTCTTTCTTGGTGAATCTGGCTAAATGTTTATCAATTTTGTTTATCTTCTCAAAGAGCAGCTTTTACTTTCATTGATCTTTGCAATTATTTTCTTTGTGTCTATTTCATTTATTTCTTTCTGATCTTTATGATTTCTTTCCTTCTACTAACTCTGGGTTTTGTTTGTTCTACTTTCTCTAGTTGCCTTAGGTGTAAGATTAGGTTGTTTATTTGAGATTTTTCTTGTTTCTTCAGGTAGGATTGTATTGCTATAAACTTCCCTCTTAGACCTGCTTTTGCTGCATCCATAGGTATTGGATTGTCCTGTTTTCATTGTGATTTGTCTGTAGGTATTTTTTGATTTCCTCTTTGATTTCTTCAGTAATCCATCAGTTATTTAGTAAGGTATTCTTTAGGCTCCATGTGTTTGTGTTTTTTACAGCTTTTTCCTGTAATTGATTTCTAATCTCATAGCATTGTGGCCAGAAAAGATGGTTGATATGATTTCAATTTTCTTAACTTTACCAAGGTTAAAGTGACCTATAATGTGATCTATCCTGGAGAATATTCTGTGTGCACTTCATAAGAAAGTGTAGTCTGCTGCTTTTGGATGGAATGTCCTATAAATATCAATTAACTCTATCTGGCCTAATGTATTATTTTAGGCTTATATTTCTTTATTAATTTTCTGTCTAGATGATCTGTCCATTAGTGTAAGTGGGGTGTTAAAATCCCCCACTATTTCTGTATTACTGTCAATTTCCCATTTTATGGCTGTTTGCATTTGCGTTATATATTGAGGTGCATGTATACTTACAATTGTTATATCTTCTTCTTGGATTGATTCCTTGATCATTATGTAGTGTCCTTCCTTTTCTCTTGCAACAGTCCTTATTTTAATGTCTATTTCATCTATGAGTATTTTTACTCCAGCTTTCTTTTGATTTCCATGTGCATGGAATAACTTTTTCCATCCCCTCACTTTCTGTCTGTATGTTTCCCTAGGTCTGAAGTGGGTCCCTTGTAGACAGTATATATATGGGTCTTGTTTTTGTATCCATTCAGTCAGTCTTTGTCATTTGGCTGGACTATTTAATTCATTTACATTTGAAGTAATTATAAATATGTAAGTTTGTAATGCCATTTTCTTGTTTTGGGTTTGTTTTTTAAGGTCTTTTTTCTTCCTTTCCTCTTTTGTTCTCTTCTCTTGTGGTTTGATGACCACCTTTAGCATTGTTTTCGGGTTGCTTTTACGTTTTTGTGTGTGTGTATCTATTTTAGTTTTTTGGTGTGCATTTCCCATGAGGTTTTGATAAAGCAATCTCTCTCTATATATATAAATATGTAAATATAAGTATATATTTATATATATAAATATATAAAATTATATATATTCATTATGCCATATATAATAAATATATTAATAATATGTAATATAATATAATATGTAATATAAGTATAATTTATAATATATTTATAATATATAAATAAATAATATATTTAATATATATAAATATACATAAATTGATATCTAAATATAAAAATATATATATATGTTTGTTTTAAGTTGCTGGTCTCTTAATTTCAAATGAAATTCCCATTTCCTGCATTTGTACTCTCCTCATGGTTGATGGTTTTGATATCATGTTTGTGTATGAATGATTTCCTGTTTATTGTATGTTTGCCTTTACCAGTGAGCTTTCTCATTTGTGATTTTCTTGTTTCTAGCTGTGGTCTCTCTTTTTTTCCCCCTGTCTAAGTAAGTTCCTTTAGCATTTGTTGTAAAGCCTGTTTGGTAGTGCTGAATTATCTTAGCTTTTGCTTGTCTTTAAAGGTTTTGATTTCCCCCTCAAATCTGAATGAGAGCCTTGTTGTGTAGAGAATTCTTGGTTGTAGGGTTTTCCCTTTCATCACCTTCAATATATTGTGCCACTCCCTTCTGGCCTATAGAATTCCTGCAAAAAAACTCAGCTGATATCCTTATGGAGATTCCATTGTATGTTATTTGTTGCTCTTCCCTTGTTGCTTTTTATATTTTTCCTTTGTGTTAATTTTTGTTAGGTTGATGAATATGGGTCCTGGCATATTCCTCTTTGGGTTGATCCTGTATGAGACTCTCTGCACTTCTTAGACTTGGGTGACTATTTCCTTTCCCATGTTAGGGAAGTGTTTGGTTATTATCTCTTCAAATATTTTCTCAGGCTCTTTCTCTTCTTCTTCTGGGACCACTCTAATTTGAATATTGGTGCATTTGATGTTGACCCAGAGGTCTCTGAGACTCTTCTCATTTCTTTGCATTCTTTTTTCTTTATTTTGTTCCCTGGCAGTGATTTCTACCATTCTGTCTTCCAGGTAACTTATCTGTTCTTCTACCTCAGTTATTCTACTATTGATTCCTTATAGTGTATTTTTCATTGCAGTTACTGTATTGTTCATCTCTGTTTGTTTGTTCTATAGTTCTGCTAGGTCTTCATTAGATATTTCTTTGTGTTTTCTTGATCTGTGCCCCCATTCTTTTCCTGAGATCTTGGATCATCTTTACTATCATTACTCTACATTCTTTTTCAGTTAGATTGCCTATCTCTTCTTCATTTAGTTGTTCATATAGTTTTTATCTTGCTCCTTTGTCTCCAACGTATTTCTTTGTCATCTCATTTTGACTAACTTACTGTGTTTGTGGTCTCCTTTCCACAGGCTGCAGGATTGTAGTTCCTCTTGCTTCTGGTGTCTGCCTCCTAATGAGTGAGTTTAGTCCAGAGGTTTGTGCAATTATCACCTTGACTGGTGTTGTGGTGACAGAACCTTCCCTGAATATTGAGTGGTGCCTCCCCTTTGTTCTGTGGCTGTCACTGCCCTGTCAGAGGCAGGGTCTGCTCCCTAGTTGTTGTAGTGGAGGTCCCCAGATCTATTTCTTAGCAGTGTTTCTGACCTGCAGTGTGAGGTAGGCAGGATTAGAACACTCCCACTGGGAGAGAAGCCACTGAGTTGTCCTCCTCTGGAGCTATTCACCTGTGAGTGTGCTCTGTTATGTCCCCTTTCACCCTTTGTGAGGGCTCACAATGTACACTGTTGTTGGCACTGCTCTCAGTCCCATCTTAACTGAGGGTATGCTAGCAATTGGCTTGGGTCACTATCAGGCATTGTTTTCACCAGGTCACCAGTGCAGATCCACTGAGGTCAGGTCCCAGGACTGCAGTAGTCATGCACCTGGACCCACTGTGGGAGCTATGGAGGCAGCTCAGATTCTGACCTTGCCTAGCCCCTGCATGTATGTGCCCATGAAGCTCACAGCTGCTAAAGCCAGACCTGTTCCAGATGTAGGAAAAATTGTTGTCCTTTTGGATGTTTTGCAGTTGCTTAATTTAAGAAGTTGTCAGGGGAGGTGTAACTCTGTGGTTCGCACAGTTGAAATGAGAGGTTTCAGCTCTTCTTCCTTAGTCATGTGGCCCCTGGGGCTCAGCTGATCATCACCCTGACTTCTTTCCTTCTGAAAAGCTGTGAAGCAGTTCAGAAAAAAAATATGTCAAGCTATCCTAGCCACATTTTCTTATTCAAATATGAGAAAGATATGTTTAAACTTAAAATATTTTTCAATTATAAAATAGTTTGTTTGTTATAAAAATCCAAAGAACACAGAAAGGTAATCAGAATAAAATTGTAAAAATCACTCAAAATCCTACCACATTTTGGTGAGTCTTCTAAAATCTCTTTATGTGTATTGAATGTACACAGAAATATGCAATACAGATCTATCTTTTCTGTAAGTGGTATACTATTCATATATGATTTTGTATTTTTTAATCCATATCCTGTTTTGATTAACAGAGAAACTCATGCCTTCCTGGAGTGCTACTAGAAATTTCACAATAAATTAAATAACATTCCCAGAATGAATTTTAGACAGTGGTAATTGAAGAAGGGGGAAACTTTTTAGTTTAACCTTAAAATTTATATTTATTTCTTTAATCATCAGGTTGACATTTGCTTACTTTCCATAAAGCATAAAATAAATTAGAGAATAGAGAAACAATAGAAAGACAAACAACAAAACTAAGTGTTGAGTTTTTGGAAAGATAAACAAAATCAGTAAACCCTTAGACTAAGATGAAAAGAGAAGACCCAAATAAATAAAATTAGAAATGAAAGAGGAGATATTATAAAGATGCCTCAGAAAAAATCGATCTAAAGTGATTATTATGAACAGTTATACACCAACAAGTTGAATAACCTAGAAGAAATGAGTAAACTCTTAGAAACATACAATCCAACAAAATTGAATCAAAAAAGAATAGAAAGCCTGAACAGACCAAAAACAAATGAGATTGAAGCAGTAATCAAAAACCTCCCAACAAAGGATAGTCTAAGGCTAGATGGCTTCATAGGTGAATTCTTCCAAACATTCAGAGAAGAATCAATACAAGTACTTCTTAAACTCTTTTAAAAAATAGAAGAGAAAACACTTCTGAACTCATTTTATGAAGCCAGAATCACTGTGATATCAAAGCCAGACAAAGGCATCACAAGAAAAGAAACCACAGGTCTGTCTCCTGATGAACACAGTTGCACAAATCCTCAATAAATTACTAGCAAACTGAATTTAATAGTACATCAAGAGATTGTACACCATGACCGAGTGAGATATATCCCTGGGATGCAAGGATGTAGATCAATTTGGAAAGTACTGTCATCTTAACAATTTTGTGTTTTGATCCATGACCATGGGCTGTATTTCCAATTATTTAGATCTTTCAACATTGTTTTATAGTTTTAAGTGCACGCCTTATCCTTATTTTGTTGAAGTTGTTCCTAAGCATTTTATTCTTCTGATGCTATGGATAATGGAATTTTTTTCTTAATTTCATTTTTGGACCATTCATTGTTAACATATTAAAATAAAATTGATTTTTAGATATTGATCTTTTACAGTCTTGCTGTACTCGTTTATTCAGGGTTTTTTTTTAAGTAAGAAATATGGACTTTCCTGGTGGCTCAGTGGTTAAGAATCTGCCTGCCAATGCAGGGTACATGGGTTCGAGCCCTAGTCTGGGAAGATCCCACATGCCATGGAGCAGCTAAGCCCATGCACCAAAATTACTGAGCCTGCACTCTAGAGCCCACAAGCCACAACTCCTGAAGCTCACGTGCCAAAAATACTGAAGCCTGTGTGCATAGAGCCTGTGCTCCGCAACAAGAGAAGCCACTGCAATGAGAAGCCCACGCACCACAATGAAGAGTAGCCCCTGCTCGCAACAACTGTAAAAAGCCTGCATGCATCAACAAAGACCCAATGCAGCCAAAAATAAATAAATAAATTTATTTTTTAAATGAATTTATTTAGAGATACACATTCCATAGACAGAATGTGGTATGTTGCAGAAGGCAAGAATGGCTTTGGGAGAAACACTCCACAGACAGAGTGTGGGCCACCTCAGAAGGTGAGAGGCCCTGAAATATGGGGTGGTTAGTTCTTATGGGCTGGGTAATTTCATAAGCTAATGAACACACATTTGTTATGATTTTTATATATATATATATATATATCACCATGCATATACCAATATATAATATCATTTATCTGTAGAAGAGATAGCTTACTTCTTCCTTTCCAATGTAGATAACTTTTAGTTGATTTTCTAGCCTAGTTATCTTGGCTAGTGTTGACTATAAGTGGTAAAAGTGGGCATCCTTATCTTCTTCCTAATCTTATAGGGAAAACGTTCAGACTTTCACCATGAATCATGATATTAATTATAGGTTTTTCACAAATGCTCTTTATCAGGTTAAGTAAGTTTCCTTCTATAATAATTGTGGAAAGTTTTTATCATGAAAGAGTGTTGGACTTTTTCATATGTTTTTGCTGTGTCTATTGACATGATCTTACGGGTTTTGATAATTTTGTATTGGTATGATGTATAAAAATTATTTTTTTATATTTTTAAACTTAAGAAATCTTTATTGAAGTATAATCGATATAAAGTTGATCCTTGAACAATACAGGTTTGAACTGCAAATATCCACTTATAAATGATTTTTTAAAAATATATATATTAGATTTTTTTTTGAGATTTGTGACAATTTGAAAAAACTAGCAGATGAATGGCATAGCCTAGAAATATTTTTAAAAATAAGAAAAAGTTAGGTATTTTCAATGCATAAAATATGTGTAGATACTAGTCTATTTTATCATTTACTACCATAAAATATATGAAATATATTATAAAAAGTAAAAATTTTTCAAAAGTTACACAAACACAGACTCTACATGGCACCATTCACAGTCAAAAGAAATGTAAACAAATGTAAAGATGCAGTGCTAAATCATTCCTGCATAAAAGTAACTGTAATACATACAGTACTATGATAATTTTGTAGCCACTTTCTGTTGCTATTGTGATCAGCTCAAGTCTTGCGAGTATCTGCTTAAAACTCCGTGTGATTATAATGATCTTTGCATGAGTAGTTCATCACTCCAGTAAATTGTGTAGCACAGTAAAAAGAGACTTCTTACAGTTCTCCCATATTTTTTGTTGTGTTTAGTACAATACTGTGAACCTTAAATAACACTGTGGAACCCATACAAAGTACCACTGGTGTTGATGGAAGTGTTCCCAAGGAACAAAATCACATTACAAGAAAAAGTTGTATTGCTTGATATGTACCATAGGTTGAGGTCTGAAGTTGTGGTTACTCACCATTTCAAGATAAATTAACCCAATGTAAGGATGATTGTAAAAAAAAGAAAAGGAAATTCATGAAGCTATCATTGCAGCTTCACCACCAGGCAGGAAAACCTTGCATTTTTTTTTGCAAAATACATGTTTTTACTACTGTTGATTGTGCAGTCACTATGTGGTGCAGAATTGCTATAAGAAAGCATACCTATAGATTAATATAATTTGAGAAAAAGTGAAGTCATTACATGACAGCTTAAAGAAAAATGAAGTTGAAGGATCTAAAGCTGGAGAATTTATTGCCAGCAAAGGATGTTTTGATAATTTTAGAAAGAGATTGGCTTAAAAAATGTCAGGATAACAAGAGAAGCAGTTTTTGCTGACCAATAGGCAGCAGATGAGTCCCCAGATGCCATTAAGAAAATCATGTGTATACATATAGGTGATTCACTTTGTTATACAGCAGAAACTAGCACAACATTGTAAAGCAATTATACTGCAACAAATATATTACAAACAAAAAAGAAGAAAATTATTGAGAATAAAGGATATCCTCATGAACATGTTATCATCGCAGATGAAAGTGCCCTACTCTGCAAAAAAGTGCCACAAAGGATGTTTATTAGTAAGGAAGAGAAGTGAGCACCAGGATTTAAGGCAGGAAGAGATAGGCTAGCGCTACTCTTGTGTGCAAATGCAGTTGGGTTTATAATCAGAACTGCCCTTATCTATAAAGCTCTAACCTGTGAGCCTTGAAAGGAAAAGATAAACACCAGCTGCCAGTCTTTTGGTTGTACAAGAAGACCTGGACAATGAGAACACTTATTCTGGATTGGGTCCATCAATGCTTTGTCCCTGAAGTCAGGAAGTACTTTGCCAGTAAGGGACTGCCTTTTAAAATTCTTTTGATATTGGACAATGTCCCTGGTCATCCGTAACCCCATGAGTTCAACACTGAAGCTGTCAATGTGGTCTACTTGCTCTCAAACACAAAGGGTCTAATTCAGCCTCTAGATCAAGGGGTCATAAGGACATTTAAGGCTCAGTACTGTATGAAAAGAATTGTCAACGTTGTGGAAGAGAACCCCAACAGAGAGAACGTCGTGAAGGTCTGGAAGGATTACACCATTGAAGGTGCCAACGTTGTTATAGAAAAAAACATGGAAGTCATCAAACCTGAAACAATAAATTCCTGCTGGAGAAATCTGTGTCCAGATGTTGTGCATGACTTCATAGGATTTTCAACAGAGCCAATCAAGGAAATCATGAAGGAGATTGTGGATATGGCAAAAAAAAAAAAAAAAAAGTGGCGGTTGAAGGGTTCAAAATATGGATCTTGGAGAAATTCAAACGCTAATCGACACCACACCAGAGGAATTAACAGAAGACTACTTAATGGAGATGAGTGCTTTTGAACCAGTGCCAGATGGTGAAGAAGAAGACGTAGAAGAAGCAGCACCATAAAATGGATTGACGTTGTACAATTTGACAGAAGGGTTCTGATTATTCAAGACTGCTTTTGACTTTTACGACATGCACCCTTCTATTATATGGACACTGAAACTAAAGCAAATGGTGGAAAAAGGATTGGCATTGTATAGAAACATTTTTAGATAAATGAAAAAGCAAACTAGGCAGAAATTACATGTACTTCTGTAAATTTACACCAAGTGTGTCTGCTTCTCCTGCCGCCTCTGCTGCTTCCTCCACTTCTTCTCCTGCTGCACCTGAGGCAGCATGACCAACCCTTCTTTCTCCTACTCCTCTTCCTCCTTCTCCTGCTCCTCAGCCTACTGAATGTGAAGACAATGAGGATAAAGACCTTTCTGATGATCCACTTCCAATTAATGAATAATAAATAATCATCGTGCTGTACAGTTAATAATCTTGTCTGTTGTGTATGTGTGTATCTTCATGTATGAGATATTTTTGTGTCATCATCATCACCTAAGTATTCATCATATAGAACATCATATGCAAAGCTTGTATTGAAATGGATAGCCTATCTTTACATCGGTATAAGGTAAGTTATATTTAATATAAAATTAATCTGTTCATTCTTTTACTGTTTCATAAGCTTGCTTTCAATGAATTACATAACCATACCCTATGCCTCTCTCTCTTCTAACTGGAGAAACTGCATATCAGCCTATCATCACAGGTAAGTGTTTTTTTTTTTTTAATATACAAATGTTTCCAATACTGTATTGTGAATTTGACTGTAATACTGTATGTCATAAAATTTTTATAATGATTCATTTATTAGTGTACAGGCTAGGCTACTGTGAAACAATTATATCAATTACACTAGGTTACCATAAAGCAATCCTATTGCTGCTTCTTTGTTATCCGTGCATGAATCATTATATCTGTAAATAAATATGAATTTCTTTTTCACATTAACTTTTCATTTTTGATGTCTAGTGTTAGTAATATGTATAACATTTACAATGTTTTGTATCATATAAGACAATATTGATCTGAGTGCTGACAGATGATTCATCTTGCAAACAGATGATGTAAACATACAGTACTGATAAAGTACAGTACTGTAAACACATTTTCTCTTCCCTGTGATTATCTTTAAAGTTTCTTTTTTGTAGATTACTTTATTGTAAGAATACAGTATATAACACATATAACACACAAAATATGTGTTAATCAATATTTTATTTTTTTCAGTAAACCTTTTAGTCAACAGTAGGCTATTAAGAGTTAAGTTTGGAGGCAGTGAAAAATTACACTTTGGTTTTTGACTGTGCAGGGGGTAGGTGTCCCAAATCCCCACGTTGTTTAAGGGTCAGCTGTACAATAAACTGTACATATTTATAGTGTGTAAATAAATTCATAATGTTTAAATAAATTCATATAGTGTTTGATAAATTTATTTTCTGCTTTATTGAGTTATAACTGATATATAATAGAGTGTAACTTTAAAGTGTAAAAGGTGTTAATTGTATTCATTTGTATATTGCAACATGACTAAAACCATGGTGTTAGCTAACACTTCCATCATATCATATAATTATAATTTTATTGTTTTGTAGTGAGAATATTTAGGACTTACTTTTTGGCAACTTTCAAGTATTTAATACAGTATTGTAAACTATAATTAACATGCTGTACATTAGAACCCTAGAACTTATTCATCTTATAACTGGAAGTTTGTACTCTTTGACCAACATCTTTCCCATGTTCCTCATACCCCATGCCCTGAAAATACCACTCTAGTCTCTGTTTCTATGAGTTGGACTATTTTAGATTCCACATGTAAGTGATATCATACAGTATTTCTCTTTCTTTTTCTGACTTACTTTACTTAGTATGATAATTTCTAGGTCCATCCATGTTGTTGCAAATGGCAGAATTTTCTTTTTTCTCGTGGATAACTAATATTCCATTGTATATACATGTACCACATCTGCTTTATGCATTCATCCATTTACAGACACACAAGATGCTTCCATATCTTGGCTATTGTGAATATGTTGTAATGAACATGTGAGTATATACATTTCTTCAAAATCCTGTTTTTATTTCCTTTGGATATATATCCAGTGTGAGGGATTACTGGATCATATGATAGTTCTATTTTTAATTTCTTGAGGAAACTCTATACTGTTTCCCATAGTGACTGTACTTATTTTTATTCCCACCAATATTGCACATGTTCCCTTTTTTAATATATTTAGAAATCTTTTTATTTGCAATGCTGTGTTAGTTTCAGGTGTACAGAAAAATGGTTCTGATACACACACACACACACACACACACACACACACACACACACACACACACACACATATATATATATATATATATATATATATATACTTTTTCAGATTCTTTTCCATTATAGGTTATTACAAGATATTGAGTATAGTTCCCTGTGTTATACAGTGGATCTTTATTGTTTACCTATTTTATACATAGTAGTGTGTATATTTTAATCCTAAACTCCTAATTTATCCCTCCCTATTTTTGGTAACTGTAAGTTTGTTTTCTATGTCTGTGTTCTATTTCTGTTCTTTAAGTAATTTCATTTGTATCATTTTATTAGATTCCACATATAACTAATATCATATATTTGTCTTTCTGTCTGGCTTACTTCACTTAGTATGATAATCTCTAGGTCCACACATGTTGCTGCAAATGGCATTATTTTATTCTTTTTAATGGCTCAGTAATATTCCATTGTAATATATATATATATATATATATATATATATATATATATATATATATATATATATATATATACACACACCACATCTTCTTAATCCATTCATCTGTTGATGGACACTTAGGTTCTGTCAATATCTTGGCTAATGTAAATAATGCTGCTATGAACACTGGGGTGTAATTATCTTTTTGAATTGTTGTTTTCATTTTCTTCAGGTGTATACCCAGGAGTGAAATTGCTGGATCATAGGTAGTTCTATTTTTAGCTTTTAAAGGAAACTCCATGTTGTTTTCCATAGTGGCTGCACATATTTACATTCCCACAAAGAGTGTACTTGTACTAGGGTTCCATTTTACCTACATCCTAACCAAGACTTGTTATTTGTAGAATTTTTTGATAGCTATTATGACAGGTGTTAGGTGATATCTCATTGTTGTTTTGATTTGCATCTCTCTGATGATTAATGTTATTGAGCATTTTTTCATGTGCCTGTGGACCATTTGTATATCTGCTTTTGAAAAATGTCTATTCAGGTCTTTGCCATTTCTTAATTGGTTTTTTTTAATTGAGTTGTATGAGATGTTTCTATAATTTGGGTATTAACCCCTTATTGATAATATTGTTTGCAAATATTCTCTCCCATTCAGCAGATTGTCTTTTCATTTTGTCAATGGTTTCCATTGTTGTGCAAAAGTTTAATTAGGTCCCATTTATTTATTTTTGCTTTTGTTTCCTTTGCCTGAGGAGACACACACACACAGTGCTATGATTTATGTTATAGAGTGTTCTACCTATGCTTTCTTCTAGGAGTTTTATGATTTCCAGTGTTACATTTAGGCCTTTAATCCAATTTGAGTTTTTGTATATAGAGTGGGAAAATGATCTAATTTCATTCTTTTACATGTAGTTTTCCAGTAGTTCCAGTGCCACTTACTGAAGAGAATATTTTTCTCCATTGTATATTCGTGCATCCTTTGTTGTAGATTAACTGACCATATATGCATGGGTTTATTTCTGGGATCTCTGTATTCTGTTCCATTTCTCTTTGATTCTTTTTTTTTTCCAGTACCATGCTGCTTTGATTACTTTACCTTTGTGGTATAGTCTTAAGTCTGGGAGCATAATACCTCCAGCTTTTTTCCTTTTTTATCAAGAATACTTTGGATCTTTGGGGTATTTTGTGTTTCATTGTAAATTTTAGGATTATGTGTTCTTGTTCTGTGAAAAATGTCATGGGTAGTTTGATAGGAATTACATTAAATCTGTAGAATTCTTTGAGTAGTATGGCCATTTTAACAATATTAATTCTTCTAATCCAAGATCACGGGATATCCTTCCATTTCTTTGTATCATCTATAATTTCCTTAATCAATGTTTTATTCTTTTCAGAGCATAGGTCTTTCACTTTCTTGATTTTTTTCGTAGGTGTTTCATCCCCTTTGATGCAATTTTAAGTGGGATTGTTTTCCTTTTTCTCTTTCTGATTGTTCATTATTAATGTATATAAAAGCAACAGGTTTCTCTATGTAAATCTTGTATCCTGAAACTTCACTGAACTCATGTTTTAGTTCTAATACTTATTTTGTGTAGAATTTAGGGTTTCTATATATAATATCATGTCATCTGCAAATAATGAGTTTTACTTCTTCCCTTCCAATTTTGATCCTTTTATTTCTTTTTCTTGTCTGATTGCTGTGGCTAGGACTCCCAATACTATGTTAAATAGAAGTAGTAATAGTGGGCATCCTTATCTTTTTCATGATTTTAGAGGAAAAGCTTGTAGCTTTTCTGTGTTGAGTATGATGTTAGCTGTGGATTTGTCATAAAATTCCTTTATTATGTTGAGATATGTTCCCTCTATACCAAATTTTATGAGAGTTTTTTAAAATTATGAATGCATGTTGAATTTTGTCATATGCTTTTGCTGTATCTATTAAAATCATCATGAAATTTTTATCCTTCCTCTTGTTAATATGGTACATCACATTGATTGATTTGTATTTAGATGTTGAATCGTCCTTGCATCCCTGGAATAAATCCCATTTAATCATGGTGCATAATCTTTTTTTTAATATATTGTTGAATTCAATTTCCTAATATTTTGTTGAGGTTTTTTTTGTATCTATATTCATCAAGGATATACATCTGTAATTTTCTTTTTTTTGTAGTGTCTTTGTCTGGTTTTGGTATGAGGGTAATAGTGACCTTGTAGAATGAATTTCTCAGTCTCCCTTCCTCTTAATTTTTTTGGAATAGTTTGAGTAGAATAGGTATTAACTCTTCTTTATATGTTTGGTAGAATTCCCCCATAATGCTATCTGGTACTGGACTTTTCTTTGCTGGGAGTTTTTGTTTGTTTTTGTTTTGTTTTGTTTTGGTTTTGGTTTTGTTTTACAGATTCATTTTGACTACTAGCAATCAGTCTGGTCAGATTGTCTATTTCTCCCTGATTCAGTCTTGGAAGAATGTATGTATCTAGAAACTTATCCATTTTTTTCTATGTTGTCTGATTGTTTGGCATAGTATTTTCTTATGACTTTTTATATCTCTGTGATATTGTAGTAATTTATCTTCTTTCATTTCTTGTTTTATTTGGATTCTCTGCCTTTTTTTCTTGTTGAGCCTAGCTAAAATTTGTCAATTTTATTTATCTTCTCAAAAAAAAAAAAACCTCTTGGTTTCATTGACCTTTTCTATTGTTTTTTTGTTCCTATTTTATTTCCTTTCTGATTTTTAATATTTTCTTCCTTCTGCTGAACTTGGGCTTTGTTGTTCTTCTTTTTCTAATTCCTTTAGATGGTAGGTTAGGTTTCTTATTTGAGATTTTTCTTGTAATTGGGGTAGGCCTGTATCACTATAAACTTCTCAGAGTTTCTTCTGCTACATACCATAGATTTTATAAAGTAGTGATTCCATTTTGATATGTCTCAAAGTATTTAATGAGTTCCTCTTTGATTTCTTCATTGAGCCATTTTTTTAGTAGCATGTTATTTATTCTACACGTATAAGTATTTTGCCCATTTTTCTTCTTGTTATTAGTTTCTGGTTTCATACCATTCTGGTGGGAAAAAATGGTTGATATAATTTCTATCCTTTTCAATTTGTTGAGACATATTTTGTGGCCTAACATGAGATCTATCCTGGAGAACATTCCATGTGCACTTGAGAAGAATTTGTATTCTGCTGATTTTGAATGGAATGTCCTGTGTTTATCTGTGAAGTCCAATGGTCTAATGTGCCATTTAAGATTAATGCTTCCTTATTGATGTTCTGTCTGGATGATCTGTTCATTGATGTAAGTGGGGTGTTAGAACCTCACATTAATATTGTATTGTTGTCAATTTTTCCCTTTATGACTGTTAATACTTGATTTGTATTTTTAGATGCCCCCATATTAGGTTCATGTATGTTATAGAATGTAATATCCTCTTCTAGTATTAATCCTTTTATCACTGTATAATGGCCCTTTTTGTCCTTTATTACAGACTTTGCTTTAGAGACTATTTTGTCTGACAATGAGGATTCTTATTCCAGCTTTTTGTCATTTCTTTGTATGAAATATATTTTTCCATCCTTTCACTGTCAGTCTCTGTGTGTCTTTAGGTCTGAAATGAGTCTCTCATAGCAGCATATAGATGAGTCTTGTTTTCTTTTATTCAATCAGCTATCATCTCTCTTTTGATTGGTGCATTTCATCTATTGACATTTAAAGTGATTATTTATAGGTATGTACTTTTTACCACTTTGTCACTTGTTTCTCTTTGTTTTTGTAGTTCTTTTCTGTTCTTTCCTTCTTTTGTTCTTCCTTTGTGGTTTGTTGATTTTTTTTAATGTTATGCTTGTGTTCTTTTCTCTCTAATTTTTGTGTATCTATTGTAGGCTTTTGATTTGTGGTTACCAAGGGGTTCATGTATGTTGATCTATAAGTATATCTACTCGTTTTAAACTGATAGTTTTTTAGTTAAAACATATTCTAAAGGATCTATATTTTTAAACTCCCCCTCACATGTTTTATGTTTTTGATGCTATATTTTACGTCTTCACCATTTATTGTATTTATGGTTGATTTTACATTTTTTTGTCTTTTAATCTCCCTACTTACATTTTTAAATTGTTGATTCACAGTCTTTACTATATATTTGCCCTTATTGGGGGAATTTTTCCTTTCCTATAGACTAATACTTCTTGTTTTAGCTTTTTCTTTTGCACTTAAAGAAGAAACTTTAACACTTCTATTAGGGTTGGTTTAATATTGATGAACTCTTTTAGTATTTGTCTGAGAAGTTCTTTTTCTCTCTTTCAGTTCTCATTGATAATCTTGCTGGTCAGAGTATCTTTGGTTGTAGGTTTTTCACTTTCAGCACTTCAAATATATTATGCCACTCCCTTCTGGTCTGCACAGTTTATGCTGTAAAATCCAGTGATAGCCACATGGAAGTTACCTTGTATGTGACTGTTTTTCTCTTGCTGACTTTAGAACTCTCTCTTAAACTTTTGCATTTTAATTATGATTGCCTTGCTGTGAATCTCTTTGTTTCATCTTGTTTGGGATTCTCTGTTCTTCCTTTACCTAGATATGTTTCCTTTTTCAAAATGTTTTCAGCCATAATTTCGTCAAATGCATTTTTGACCCTTTATCTCTCTTTTTCTTCTAGGACCCCTATAATGTGAACGTTAGTACCCTGATGTTCCCAAAGGTACCGTAAATTGTTCTCACTTTAAATTTTTTTTCTTCTTTTTTTTCTATTCTGATTCGGTGATTTCCTTTGTTCTATCTTATGCAGTCTTCTGTATCACCTAGTCTGTTGTACTTTCCTTCTAGTGTGTTTTTTATTTCAGTTATTGTACTCTTCAGTTCTGAATGGATATTTTTTTATATTTTCTAGTTGCTTGTGAAAATTCTCACTGTGTTCATTTATGCTTCTACCCAGTTCAGTTAACATTATTATTACTAAATCTTTGAACTCTTTACCTAGTAAATTATTTTCTTTTAACATCTTTATTGGGGTATAATTGCTTTACAATGGTGTGTTAGTTTCTGCTTTATAACAAAGTGAATCAGTTATACATATACATATGTTCCCATATCTCTTCCCTCTTCCATCTCGCTCCCTCCCACCATCCCTATCCCACCCCTCCAGGCGGTCACAAAGCACCAAGCTGATATGCCTGTGCTATGAGGCTGCTTCCCACTACCTATCTACCCTACGTTTGTTAGTGTATATATGTCCATGCCTCTCTCTCACTTTGTAACAGCTCACCCTTACCCCTCCCCATATGGTCAAGTCCATTCTCCAGTAGGTCTGTGTCTTTATTCCTGTCTTACCCCTAGGTTCTTCATGACATTTTTTTTCTTAAATTCCATATATATGTGTTAGCATACGGTATTTTTCTTTATCATTCTGACTTACTTCACTCTGTATGACAGACTCTAGGTCTATCCACCTCATTACAAATAGCTAAATTTTGTTTCTTTTTATGACTGAGTAATATTCCATTGTATATATGTGCCACATCTTCTTTGTCCATTCATCCAATGATGGGCATTTAGGTTGTTTCCGCCTCCAGGCTATTGTAAATAGAGCTGCAATGAAAATTTTGGTACATGACTTTTTTTGAATTTTGGTTTTCTCAGGGTATATGCCCAGTAGTGGGATTGCTGGGTCATATGGTAATTATATTTGTAGTTTTTTAAGGAACCTCCATACTGTTCTCCATAGTGGCTGTACCAATTCACTTTCCCACCAGCAGTGCAAAAGTGTTCCCTTTTTGCCACACCCTCTCTAGCATTTATTGTTTCTAGATTTTTTGATGGCCATTCTGACTGGTGTGAGATGATATCTCATTGTAGTTTTGATTTGCATTTCTCTAATGATTAATGATGTTGAGCATTCTTTCATGTGTTTGTTGGCAGTCTGTATATCTTCTTTGGAGAAATGTCTATTTAGGTCTTCTGCCCATTTTTGGATTGGGTTGTTTGATTTTTTGTTATTGAGCTGCATGAGCTGCTTGTAAATTTTAGAAATTAATCCTTTGTCAGTTGCTTCATTTGCAAATATTTTCTCCCATTCTGAGGGCTGTCTTTTGGTATTGTTTATGGTTTCCTTTGCTGTGCAAATGTTTTGAAGTTTCATTAGGTCCCACTTGTTTATTTTTGATGTTATTTCCATTTATCTAGGAGGTAGGTGAAAAAGGATCTTGCTGTGATTTATGTCATAGAGTGTTCTGTCTATGTTTTCCTCTAAGAGTTTGATAGTTTCTGGCCTTACATTTAGGTCTTTAATCCATTTTGAGCTTATTTTTGTGTATGGTGCTAGGGAGTGACCTAATCTCATACCTTTACATGTACCTGTCCAGTTTTCCCAGCACCAGTTATTGAAGAGGTTGTCCTTTCTCCACTGTACATTCCTGCCTCCTTTATGAAAGATAAGGTGACCATATGTGCGGGGGTTTATCTCTGGGCTTTCTATCCTGTTCCATTGATCTATCTTTCTGTTTTTGTGCCAGTACCATACTGGCTTGATTACTGTAGCTTTACAGTATAGTCGGAAGACAGGAAGCCTGATTCCTCCAACTCCTTTTTTCATTCTCAAGATTGCTTTGGCTATTCGGGGTCTTTTGTGTTTCCATACAAATTAGGAATTTTTTTGTTCTAGTTCTGTGAAAAATACCAATGGTAGTTTGATAGGGATTGCATTGAATCTATAGATTTCTTTGGGTAGTGGAGTCATTTTCACAATGTTGATTCTTCCAATCCAAGAGCATGGTATATCTCTCCATCTATTTGTAACATCTTTAATTTCTTTCATCAGTGTCTTATAATTTTCTGCATACAGGTGTTGACTCCTTAGGTAGGTTTATTCCTAGATATTTTATTCTTTTTGTTGCAATGGTAAATGGGAGTGTTTTCTTAAATTCACTTTCAGATTTTTCATCATTAGTGTATAGGAATGCCAGAGATTTCTGTGCATTAATTTTATATCCTGCTACTTTACCAAATTCATTGATAGGCTCTAGTAGATTTCTGGTAGCATCTTTAGGATTCTCTATGTATAGTATCATGTCATCTGCAAACAGTGACAGCTTTACTTCTTCTTTCCTGATTTGGATTCTTTTTATTTCCTTTTCTTCTCGATTGCTGTGGCTAAAACTTCCAAAACTATGTTGAATAAGAGTGGTGGGAGTGGGCAACCTTGTCTTCTTCCTGATCTTAGTGGAAATGCTTTCAGTTTTTCACCATTTAGGATGATGTTGGCTGTGGGCTTGTCATATATGGCCTTTATTATGTTGAGGAAAGTTCTCTCTATGCCTACTTTCTGCAGATTTTTTATCATAAATGGGTATTGAATTTTGTCAAAAGCTTTCTCTGAATCTACTGAGATGATTATATGGTTTTTCTCCTTCAATTTGTTAATATGGTTTATCACATTGATAGATTTGCGTATATTGAAGAATCCTTGCATTCCTGGAATAAACACCACTTGATCACGGTGTATGATCCTTTTAATGTGGTGTTGGATTCTGTTTGCTAGTGTTTTGTTGAGGAATTTTGCATCTATGTTCATCAGTGATATTGGCCTGTAGTTTTCTTTCTTTGTGACATCCTTGTCTGGTTTTGGTATGAAGGTGGTGGTGGTCTCATAGAAGGAATTTGAGAGTGTTCCTCCCTCTGCTATATTTTGGAAGAGTTTGAGAAGGATAGGTGTTAGCTCTTCTCTAAATGTTTGATAGAATTCACCTCTGAAGCCATCTGGTTCTGGGCTTTTGATTTTTGGAAGATTTTTTAAAATATATTTTAAACATCTTTATTGGAATATAATTGCTTTACAATGGTGTGTGAGTTTCTGCTTTATAACAAAGTGAATCAGCTATACATATACATATATTCTCATACCTCCTTCCTTTTGTGTCTCCCTCATATCCTCCCCACCTCACTGCTCAAGGTGGTCACAAAACACCGAGCTGATCTCTCTGTGCTATGCAGCTGCTTCCCCCTAGCTATCTATTTTACATCTGGTAGTATATATATGTCTATGCCACATTCTCATTTCATCTCAGCTTAGCCTTCCCCCTCCCCATGTCCTCAAGTCTATTCTCTACGTCTGCATCTTTACTCCTGTCCAGCCCTTAGGTCCTTCAGAATCGTTTTTCTTTGTTTCCCTATATATGTGTTAGGATGCAGTAATTGTTTTTCTCTTTCTGACTTACTTCATTCTGTATGACAGACTCTAGTTCCATCTACCTCACTACAAGCACTCAATTTCGTTACTTTTTATGTCTGAGTAATATTCCACTGTATATATGTGCCACACCTTCTTTATCCACTCATCTGTAGATGGACACCTAAGATGCTTCTGTGTCCTGGCTATTGTAAGTAGAGCTGCAATGACATTGTGATACATGACTCTTTCTGAATTATGGTTTTCTCAGGGTAGTATTGGTTTGCTCAGTAGTAGGATTCCTGTGGTGTATGGTAGTTCTATTTTACTTTTTTTTTTAACATCTTTATTGGGGTATAATTGCTTTACAATGGTGTGTTAGTTTCTGCTTTATAACAAAGTGAATCAGTTATACATATACATATGTTCCCATGTCTCTTCCCTCTTGCGTCTCCCTCCCTCCCACCCTCCCTATCCCACCCCTCCAGGCTGTCACAAAGCACTGAGCCGATATCCCTGTGCCATGCGGCTGCTTCCTACTAGCTATCTACCTTACGTTTGTTAGTGTGTATATGTCCATGACTCTCTCTTGCCCTGTCACAGCTCACCCTTCCCCCTCCCCATATCCTCAAGTCCGATCTCCAGTAGGTCTGTGTCTTTATTCCTGTCTTACCCCTGGGTTCTTCATGACATTATGTTTTTCTTCTTAAATTCCATATATATGTGTTAGCATACGGTATTTGTCTTTCTCTTTCTGACTTACTTCACTCTGTGTGACAGACTCTAGGTCTATCCACCTCATTACACATAGCTCAATTTTGTTTCTTTTATGGCTGAGTAATATTCCATTGTATATATGTGCCACATCTTCTTTATCCATTCATCCGATGATGGACACTTAGGTTGTTTCCATCTCTGGGCTATTGTAAATAGAGCTGCAATGAACATTTTGGTACATGACTCTTTTTGGATTTTGGTTTTCTCAGGGAATATGCCCAGTAGTGGGATTTCTTGGTCATATGGTAGTTATATTTGTAGTTTTTTAAGGAACCTCCATACTGCTCTCCATAGTGGCTGAACCAATTCACTTTCCCACCAGCAGTGCAAAAGTGTTCCCTTTTTGCCACACCCTCTCTAGCATTTATTGTTTCTAGATTTTTTGATGGCCATTCTGACTGGTGTAAGATGATATCTCATTGTAGTTTTGAATTGCATTTCTCTAATGATTAATGATGTTGAGCATTCTTTCATGTGTTTGTTGGCAGTCTGTATATCTTCTTCAGAGAAATGTCTATTTAGGTCTTCTGCCCATTTTTGGATTGGGTTGTTTGATTTTTTGTTATTGAGCTGCATGAGCTGCTTGTAAATTTTAGAAATTAATCCTTTGTCAGTTGCTTCATTTGCAAATATTTTCTCCCATTCTGAGGGCTGTCTTTTGGTCTTGTTTACGGTATCCTTTGCTGTGCAAAACCTTTGAAGTTTCATTAGGTCCCATTTGTTTATTTTTGTTTTTATTTCCATTACTCTAGGAGGTGGGTCAGAAAGGATCTTGCTGTGATTTATGTCATAGGGTGTTCTGCCTATGTTTTCCTCTAAGAGTTTGATAGTTTCTGGCCTTACATTAAGTCTTTAATCCATTTTGAGCTTATTTTTGTTTATGGTGTTAGAGAGTGTTCTAATTTCATACTTTTACAGGTACCTGTCCAGTTTTCATGGCACCACTTATGGAAGAGGCTGTCTTTTCACCACTGTATATGCTTGCTCCTTTATGAAAGATAAGGTGACCATATGTGCATGGGTTTATCTCTGGGCTCTCTATCCTGTTCCATCGATCTATATTTCTGTTTATGTGCCAGTACCATACTGTCTTGATTACTGTAGCTTTGTAGTATAGTCCGAAGTCAGGGAACCGGATTCCTCCAGCTTCGTTTTTCGTTCTCAAGATTGTTTTGGTATTCGGGGTTTTCTGTGTTTCCATACAAATTGTGAAATTATTTTTTCTAGTCCTCCGAAAAATGTCAGTGGAATTTTTATAGGGATTGCATTGAATTTGTAGGTTGCTTTGGGTAGTAGAGTCATTTCACAATGTTGATTCTTCCAATCTAAAAACATGGTATATCTCACCATCTATTTGAATCATCTTTAAATTTTTTCATCAGTGTCATAATTTTCTGCAAACAGGTCTTTTGTCTCCTTAGGTAGGTTTATTCCAAGATATTTATTCTTTTTGTTGCAATAGTAAATGGGAGTGTTTTGTTAATTTCACTTTCACATTTTTCATCATTAGTGTATAAGAATGCCAGAGTTTTCTGTTCAATACTTGTGTATCCTGCTACTTTACCAAATTCATTGATTAGCTCTAGTAGTTTTCTGATAGCTTCTTAAGGATTCTCTATGTATAGTATCATGTAATCTGCAAAGAGTGATAGCTTTACTTCTTGTTTTCTGACTTGGATTACTTTTATTTCATTTTCTTCTCTGATTGCTGTGGCTAGAACTTCCAAAACTATGTTGAATAAGAGTGGTGAGAGTGGGAAAACTTGTTTTGTTCCTGATCTTAGTGGAAATGCTTTCAGTTTTTCACCCTTGAGGATGATGTTGGCTGTGGGTTTGTCATATATGGCCTTTAAGATGTTGAGGAAAATTCCCTGTATTCCTACATTCTGCAGGGTTTTTATCATAAATGGGTGTTGAGTTTCATCAACTGCTTTCTCTGCATCTATTAAGATGATCATATGCTTTTTCCCCTTCAATTTGTTAATATGGTTTATCACATTGTTAGATTTGCGTATATTGAAGAATCCTTGCATTCCTGGAATAAACCCCACTTGATCATGGTGTATGATCCTTTTAATGTGCTGTTGGATTCTGTTTGCTAGTGTTTTGTTGAGGATTTTTGCATCTATGTTCATCAGTGATATTGGCCTGTAGTTTTCTTTCTTTGTGACATCCTTGTCTGGTTTTGGTATCAAGGTGATGGTGGCCTCGTAGAAGGAATTTGGGAGTGTTCTTCCCTCTGCTATATTTTGGAAGAGTTTGAGAAGGATAGGTGTTAGCTCTTCTCTAAATGTTTGATAGAATTCGCCTGTGAAGCCATCTGTTCCTGGGCTTTTGTTTGTTGGAAAATGTTTAATCACAGTTTCAATTTCAGTGCTTGTGATTGGTCTGTTCATATTTTCTATTTCTTCCTGATTCAGTCTTGGCAAGTTGTGCATTTCTAAGAATTTGTCCATTTATTCCAGATTGTTCATTTTATTGGCATAGAGTTGCTTATAGTAATCTCTCATAATCTTTTTTATTTCTGCAGAGTCTTTTGTTACTTCTCCTTTTTCATTTCTAATTCTATTCATTTGAGTTTTCTCCCTTTTTTTCTTGATGAGTCTGGCTAGTGGTTTATCTATTTTGTTCATCCTCTCAAAGAACCAGCTTTTAGTTTTATTGATCTTTGCTATTGTTTCCTTCATTTCTTCTTCATTTATTTCTGATCTGATTTTTATGATTTCTTTACTTCTGCTAGCTTTGGGGTTTTTTTGTTCTTCTTTCTCTAATTGCTCCAGGTGCAGGGTTAGGTTGTTTATTCGAGATGTTTCCTGCTTCTTAAGGTGGGCTTGTAGTGCTATAAGCTTTCCCCTTAGAACTGCTTTTGCTGCATCCCATAGGTTTTGGGTCGTTGTGTCTCCATTGTCATTTGTTTCTAGGTACTTTTTGATTTCCTCTTTGATTTCTTCAGTGATCACTTCATTATTAAGTAATGTATTGTTTAGCCTCCATGTGTTTGTATTTTTTACAGATCTTTTCCTGTAATTGATACCTAGTCTCATGGTGTTCTGGTCAGAAAAGACACTTGATACAATTTCAATTTTCTTAAATTTACCAAGGCTTGATTTGTGACCCAACATATGGTCTATCCTGGAGAATGTTCCATGAGCACTTGAGCAAAATGTGTATTCTGTTGTTTTTGGATGGAGTGCCCTATAAATATCAATTAAATCCATCTTGTTTAATGTATCATTTAAAACTTGTGTTTCCTTATTTATTTTCATTTTGGATGATCTGTCCATTGGAGAAACAGGGGTGTTAAAGTCCCCTACTATGAATGTGTTACTGTCGATTTCCCTTTTATGGCTGTTAGTATTTGCCTTATGTATTGAGGTGCTCCTATGTTGGGTGCATAAATATTTACAATTGTTATATCTTCTTCTTGGATTGATCACTTGATCATTATGGAGTGTTCTTCTTTGTCTCCTCTAATAGTCTTTATTTTAAAGTCTCTTTTGTCTGATATCAGAATTGCTACTCCAGCTTTCTTTTGGTTTCCATTTGCATGAAATATGTTTTTCCATCCCCTTACTTTCAGTCTGTATGTGTCTCTAGGTCTGAAGTGGGATTGTTGTAGACAGCATATATATGGGTCTTGTTTTTGTATCCATTCAGCCAATCTGTGTCTTTCGGTGGGAGAATTTAATCCATTTACATTTAAGGTAATTATCGATATGTATGTTCCTATTCCCATTTTCTAAACTGTTTTGGGTTCTTTATTGTAGGTCTTTTCCTTCTCTTGTGTTTCTTGCCTATAAAAGTTCCTTTAGCATTTGTGGTAAAGCTGGTTTGGTGGTGCTGAACTCTCTCAGCTTTTGCTTGTCTGTAAAGGTTTTAATTTCTCCATCAAATCTGAATGAGATCCTTGCTGGTAGAGTAATCTTTGTTGTAGGTTTTTCTCCTTCATCACTTTTGCATGTCCTGCCATGCCCTTCTGGCTTGCAGAGTTTCTGCTGTGAGATCAACTGTTACCTTTTGAGGATTCCCTTGTGTGTTATTTGTTGTTTTTCCCTTGCTGCTTTTAATATGCTTTCTTTGTATTTAATTTTTGAGAGTTTGATTAATATGTGTCTTGGCATATTTCTCCTTGGGTTTATCCTGTATGGGACTCTCTGTGCTTCTTGGACTTGATTAACTATTTCCTTTCCCATATTAGGGAAGTTTTCAACTATAATCTATTCAAATATTTTCTCAGTCCCTTTCTTTTTCTCTTCTTTTTCTGCAACCCCTATAATTCAAATATTGCTGCATTTAATGTTGTCCCAGAGGTCTCTGAAACTGTCCTCAGTTCTTTTCATTCTTTTTTCTTTATTCTGCTCTGCAGTAGTTTTTTCCACTATTTTATCTTCCAGGTCACTTATCCATTCTTCTGCCTCTGTTATTCTGCTATTGATCCCATCTAGGATCTTTTTCATTTCATTTATTGTGTTGTTCATCATTGTCTGTTTCATCTTTAGTTCTTCTAGGTCCTTGTTAAATGTTTCTTGCATTTTGTCCATTTTATTTCCAAGATTTTGAATCATCTTTACTATCATTATTCTGAATTCTTTTTCAGGTAGACTGCCTATTTCCTCTTCATTTGTTAGGTCTGGTGGGTTTTTACCTTGCTCCTTCATCTGCTGTGTGTTTTTGTGTCTTCTCATTTTGCTTATCTTACTGTGTTTTGGGTCTCCTTTCTGTAGGCTGCACATTCGTAGTTCCCGTTGTTTTTGATATCTGTCCCCAGTGGCTAAGGTTGGTTCAGTGGGTTGTGTAGGTTTCCTGGTGGAGGGGACTAGTGCCTTTGTTCTGGCGGATGAGGCTGGATCTTGTCTCTCTTGTGGGCAGGTCCACGTCTGGTGGTGTGTTTTGGGGTGTCTGTGGCTTTATTATGATTTTAGGCAGCCTCTCTGCTAATGGGTGTGGTTGTGTTCCTGTTTTGCTAGTTTTTTGGAATAGGTTGTCCAGCACTGTAGCTTGCTGGTTGTTGAGTGAAGCTGGGTGCTGGTGTTGAGATGGAGATCTCTGGGAGATTTTCGCCATTTGATATTATGTGGAGCTGGGAGATCTCTTGTTGACCAGTGTCCTGAGTTTGGGTCTTCCACTTCAGAGGCACAGCACTAACGTCTGGCTGTAGCACCATGTGCCTTTCATTCACATGGCTCAGAATAAAAGGGAGGAAAAAGTAGAGAGAAAGAATTAGTAGAAGTAGGAAGAAAGAAAGAAGGAAGGAAAGAAAGAAAGAAAGAAAGAAAGAAAGAAAGAAAGAAAGAAAGAAAGAAAGAAAGGAGGGAAGGAAGGAAGAAAGGAAGGAAGGAAAGAAGAAAAAAGAAAGAAAGAAGGAAAAAAGGAAAGAAGGAAAAAAGGAGGGAGGAAGGGAGGG